>NC_140367.1:6132500-6732500 GCF_054491055.1 Hypomesus nipponensis
CACTAGAGGCACGCATACCAAGACAGTACAAATATATCATAGCTTTATGTCATTTCCATTCAGTGTACTGGTACATGCTACTGTTAGCATGAGCCAGACTTATAGCCATACTGTTATAAACTATAACATGCTTAGTGAATGATAAAACAGTTTAGTTCTGGACATATTTTGGTAACTCTTTTTTTCGAAGGATCACATTAAGAGGGTCTATGGATACATTCTGACAGCCACTAACCCTTTCCCCAACCATCCCCATAAACCCTTTTATAGCGACCGTACGCTGAATTTTATTGCCATGTTATTAATTTAATTTACAGTTCTAAATTTAAAAAAATGAATTACACTTACACACAAACAAATAGACAGGCACTATCACACTTCCCACCACCACCACAAACCCACACACATACTCAGACCCCCCCTTTCTCTTTCTGCATAAAGGTATATCTTATCTTATCTTATCCATATAGATGCAGTAGTCCTACATGTAACCATTGCAAATAGTTGAGTAGTTGAGTTATTCTCAACAGTTGGTAATATGGAATCTGCAAGCTACTTCATATAACTTAAAAGTTTATTGTGTTTTTCTGCAGTTCCCATATCTAAAAATGTTCAAAAGTCTCTCCTTCAGATGGAGAGATGGAGAAAATAATTCTCTACTTTTCATCAACCTTAAAAACCAGATTGGTGTATTTTCAGAGGCGTGCTATTGTGAATCTCCCAGTAGACCACTCTACCTATGGATGCATGATGAAGGCATACTTAGGTGATAAAATATATTAAAAGATGATGCTGTTCATGCTCTCTGAGTGTAATCTGGAGTTATTCAAACAAATGCAGATATAACACAATGTGTTTCTTTCTGGGTATAATGCTCTCAGTCCAAGTGTCATTTTGACATTCAGTACGAATAATAAAATAGCCATCTGTAAGGTAAGTTTTATAAATGGTGTGATGTAATCAAAAGTGCTGAATTTATTTTGGGCCATTTTGCTCTCCAATAAGTAATATGTTTCTTGGCCCATTCTCAGAATCCAGCTTCAAGATCTTTCCCTGAACCAATGCATCTCATTAGTCACTGGGAAAAGACGTGGCTTCCTCTATTGTCTGCAAGTGCTACCTTATCTTATAAGATGGGTGTGGAATCCAAAGTGGAGGCCTCAGAGATTCAGAGACCAGCCTTTCAAAGGGAACACAAATGGGTCTTGAGCATGCATTTATATATATACACATGTTTGTGTGCAAGGTCAGTGCAGAAAAAAAAGAGAAAGAAATGGTGAGGATGCTGTGACCTCAGGAATCCTGATTAACAACCAGACACTCAGGTGTGTGTGTGTGTGATATTGCTCTTCGTGTGAGTCCTTGTGTGTGCACATGGATGGCGTTTTTGTGTTCAAGAGCTGTCATTGTTCTGTTGACACACATGCGAATGTGATTTGTGAGTGTGATATATGAGGTAAGCTGAGGTGAGTGTAGCAGGCTGAGAGTGCTTTTCTCGTCTGAGATCAACCTAAAGAACTCAACCTAGAGATGATCCTAACAGGTTTACCTCTTGTGCCCCTGCTAACATAAAACAGGGCTATAAATATTAGAGGACTTTCATGATACTTTAAGGCAACTTTTATTGAACAGTATAACAACCATATTGGCATCATTGACAAGTGCATTAGGAAGACACAATTTATGTAATGGGCAAGTAGTTCTGGGTACTTCCAATAATGGAATTTCAAACTGTAGGCTGTTCTGTTAAGTGTCACAGAATGCTTTGTGTATGTGCATGCGTCATTTCATTCTCATACTCTGGTTTTACTAGCTCAAGCCAATTATATGGAACTTTGTAAAAGGTCAATGAAAGTAAAATACAATTTAAGGAAATTGATTTGAAATGTATCACTCCTCTGCTTTGGCGCATACTAAAAGGTATATTACCAATTTTTACTCTGGAAATAAAATGCTTTAAACTGTTAAATGGACAAAAGGTAGGATGCAATATAGGCAGGTCAAACATAGTTATACATCATTATTGAAATTGAAATTCTTGCTTGGTTTACCAGAGGCTTCTATACATGGCCTGAAAACCCAGTTGGATTAGCTTTATACCCTTGAAAAGGTTTGTCTACTTTGAACACAGAGGAAATAGTTTATTTCTGTAGTGGAAATTGAAGCACGCTCTAAGAATCACTTATGTCCCTCAGTCTGGAATCTTTAGTGGGGGAGCACTAACCCTGTTTAACCCTGCTTCTAACTAACAATTCTTTTTTCCAATCTGTGGATCCAGGAACTACAATAGAGAGACAGGAATAGGAGACAATTGAATTTTCCCCGTTGTGATTCATCACCTGGATCTTGGCCCAGGGGTGTTTATGGTGGAGGTAGTGTTCAAAACATTAAAGCTTTTTTGTTCCCCCATTTACATCCATTCCCAGCTGAACCCTTTGCCCAATTATGCTCTGATTGGCTTATCACCCAGAATTACTCCGGATGTAGGAGCCAACCAAAGAGCTGGCCGCCTCAGTCTGCCTTGGAAGCTAGAAAAGAAAGACATCTGTGGAGAGAGCTCATGGCAAACGCCTGGAACCCTGCTTCTGTAGCCCTGTGGCCCAGCTGGGAAGGCAGAGGATCTGGCTTATACTGTACGTGATTGTGAATAACAGCTATTTCTCGCTCTCCCTTTCTGTCTCTCATTATCTCTCTCTCTACCTTTTTTATTTCCTTTTTCATAATCGGCTTGGTGGCTGGAAGACGGGGGGGCTTGTGTCAAGTTACTCAGTGGCAAGATGTGAACAAAAAATGCACTACTAAGTGGACCCCCATGGGGTGTGCAGCGTGTGTTCACACACACCAGACGCATGTCTGTGTGTGTGTGTGTGTACTGTATGTGCGTATTTGTAGTGGGTGTATGCACACTGTCCTGCTTCCATAATGGGATTACATAGAGGACAACTGGTAGCCTGCTTCATGGATCAATAAAAGTAAAATTTTATGAGGGGCACCATTGTGGCCACTGCTCCTTTTACTGTCTATTTTAAGGGGGCTGTTAGGCAGGCCTGCTCCTATTCGTGATGCCATTAAGTGGCTTGCTGAGCCCGGATGTCTCCCCTTCTGACATTGTCGGCACAAAAACCCTTATTGTTATACCCTCATAAAGCACACAGGACCAAACAGGCTGTTTGATCAAGAAGATATGTTTTTTTACTTCACCATTAGATTACGTGCATGTTCTTGTGTGTGTGTGTGTGTGTGTGCGCGCGCGCGTGCATGTGTGTGTGTTGTGTGTGTACATGTGCGTGTTTATTTGTTACAGACAGTAGCTACTTTATTGAGTGTTTATGGTAAAGAAATGGTTGTGTGTTCATGTTGGTGATGGAGGACATGATACGTGGTTCCCCTGACCCCAATGCCTTTATCTCCTCCTCTGTGTGTCCTTCACTTTCAATTATCACCATGCCTCTTTTCTGCTCACCTCCACATGTCCTCCCGTCCCATCACCCCTACAAGTCATGCGCACACTAACACCACTCACACAAACACACCTACACACATGCACCAAACGCGAGCGCACACGCACACAATCACCCACGTCCTTCACACACTTCCATGTCTCTGTCCTTTCCTTTCAGACCCCCCCCCCTCATCACATACAGTACACTCCTCTGTCACCTCTCCCCTTCTCCCGTCACAACACGCACACACACACACACACACAGCCTGCTGGACTAAGTGCAAAAAGCTGATTTTCAGCTTTATAATCCTACCCCATGTCTATGTCTCGCTCTCCCATCTGTCCATCCTGTCAGCTGTGGCAGGTTTCGCTGACTTTAACCTGTTACTGGTCATGTGACCCCCCCGCCCATACACAGGCCCATCAGCACTATTCTCAGAAAGCCCTTATTTGAGGGCAACTCCTTCAAGGGCAGCTTCTTCGAGGGCCTTTTAATATAGTGTCTGTTTCCAGTAACCCACAGCTAACTTCAAGTGCCAACTGAGAAATGATTAATTGACATGATGATACAACAATGAAACAGGAATGTAGGAGGACATATCAGGTGACATGTTAGAATTAGATATTTAATTTTTGATGGATGCTCTCATTGTTGCCTTATCTCTGCCGACAGGTACATACAAAAATAATTACTAACAATCAGTTCTACTCTGAGTAATCCATCTTTGATCATCTATGAATGGTTCATCTAGAGAACATCAAATGTTTTGAGGGACATGGAAACACGCCTAAAGGTATGTGAAAGCATTCCCATCAACATGATGTTTCTAGTCTAGTTCTTATTCAGTCCCCACAAGAATAGCCAATCAAACCTGCACACACAAGTAAGTGTGCATGACTGTGTGTGTGTGTGTGTGTGTGTGTGTGTGTGTGTGTGTGTGTGTGTGTGTGTGTGTGTGTGTGTGCGCGTGCATGTGTGTGAGTGAGTGTGTGTTTGTGGGTGTGTAAGTTTGCAAGCATGTGCATGAGCATGTACTTAAGCATGTGTATGTTTATCTTCCATTCTAACTTCAAGTCTCTATTAATCATTCCTTTTGCAAATCATTTCATCTGACAAAAATGATTGACATGGCAAGGAGTGTGTCTGACAGGTTAAGAGCAGTCTAACTCTATTTCCCCCTCCCCATTCTTCTTCTCTCTCTCTCTCTCTGCTTCCCTCCCACCCACCCACCCACCCACCCTCTCTCTCTCTTTTTTTCTCTCTCTAGATTTCTCTAAAGTATCCATTCCCATTGTCCGGGAAATAATCCTCTCACCAAGGGGTCTGCATCTTAAATTGCCAGGATCAGAGCACTTTCCTGACTTTACTAAACCAATAAATTAATTTAAGAGACAGAATACCAACATGATATTGAAGTTCCTTCTGGATTAACAAAGGGAATTAAATTGTATTGAACAATGACTCACAATTATTTTATGGAAAGAATACCAATCTGATGTTTTCCCCCTTAAAGCCCAAAGCTGGGAAATGAGTCCTCCACCATCTTCCAGAAACATTTATATTTGCAATGTAATGGATTGCAAGGCTGCCTGTCATTCTCATTTGTCATTTGCTCAGGCGATATCCAGCGATGGTTCTGCTCCTTGATCCTGTGAGGTCTGAGACTGTATCATCCAAATAGCTATGTAAAAAGTTGATGGGTGGAATATTCAGACTTAAATTGTCTGGGTACACAGCAGGGAAGCAAAAGTGTGAATTCAGAATGAACTTCAACATGTAGAAGAAAAGAGAGAGGAGAGAAGGGTTGGGCAGAGAAACTAGAGCTGTGGTGTCAGTACTAGGACAATGCTCAGGCTTGGGATTTAATCAAAAAGGAATTACATTAATAAGCCCATCTCTGCTCTGCTGTTCTTTCATCCAAATCAATTATGTTTAGACTGTTTGTAAATGCCACCTGATTACACATCTATTGAGGAGGACACACTGGCACAAAGCAAATGGACTTGTATTCAACACTTTCTAGACACTAACTGGTCCTGAACGGAACATACTGTGCTCTGTAAAATGAGCAGTTCTGACATATGCACGTATATGCTAAAGTTGATGTGATTGTGGATGAGCATGACCTTCCTTAAGGCATCAGTGAGATTTGGACAGGAAGATTGGTCCTATATAATGGGAGCCATAGTATGTAAACATATGGGGGTCATTTCCCTGGTCCATTTGGGTGGTCTGAAAAATGACCGCCCAACCCCTCGGCTCCATTAGCCCTCCCCCAAACAGTTGTAATATTGACAAACCCATAAAGAGGTGCTGTCAATCTCTCCGAAAGGCCAATCCATTTATCTTGATTGATGTGAATGTACACAGTTGTGTCAAGCATTTCAACTGAATAGCCTTGACTATCCTCCAAAGAAATGGATTCCGTTAACATGAATGAAGCGTGTGTGTGTGTGTGTGTGTGTGTGTCCACGCGTCTCAATGTGTGTGAGGGGCGTCCGCTAATGTGTTTGTTGTTTTTGCAACGGTGAGTAGGCGCATGTTTGTGTATGTGCCAGCGTTATGCACTTGATTTTGAAGTAAAAAAGTGAAGGCGGTGGCCCTGCAGCCAGGCTGAGATGCCAGTTGGACAGATTCCCCTGGAACTGAAGGCCTCCACACACTCCCTCTGCTGCGTCGCAACGTTCAATATTCCAGAAGTGTTTGGTTCAACCCGCGCTGACTCCACCCCCACGCAGGCAAAGATCTGTGACACACACCTGCTCCCGTTTCTCCCTGCCATGTTTGATTGCTCAAAGAGCATCCCATCCTTTGAGATAATCATCTAATCAGCCAGCACCAGCGTACTGTGATTGCATTGCCAATCAGTTAACCCTCTGACTCAAATACCAGGGGGATGGTGTTGTAAATGTGGATTTGAGGTTTGAATACCACTGTCACCTGTATACAAATACTGTAAATGGAAAAACAATATTTTTGAGATTGTAAAGCTGGGATGAAGACAGTTATTGTGACCAGTCAATAGTTGAAGAAATGTCTACAAATACTTGAATGACAGCCAAGTATACAAATAAGAAGCTATTTAACTGCCATCTGTGATAGTGTGGTGGGCGAGACAGAGAGCTCTCGAGGGGAGGCAAATAGCGTCATGACAACTAAAAGTTTTCACCTCCATGGAAAGTAAAGGACTAATTTTGGGCTGACTTCCAACCCCAATGTTGTCTTGCTGACATCTTTTTCCCCTTTAGTCATCTGTGTATACCATTATGATAAGAAACACAGAGATAGAAAGAAAGAGAGAGAGATGGTAGAATAGGAGAGGGAGAGAATGAGGCAGGCTAAGATAGCTCAATTTTGTAAGGAAATTAACAGAAGGGGAGGTTCAATGCAAAGACTGGCGGTGCATAGAAAAAGTTCATTTCTCTGAAGTACTGAACCAGAAGAACAACTGATCATTTAAGGACCGAGGGAGAAAGAGAAGGTGAAGAGAAAGAAAGTGGGATGGATAAAAGTACTGTGAAAGATATATTATCACTACCCCGGCAGACTTATCAAGGTACGTATGTCCATTCACAGTATAGTTTGTGATGACTAATTCAGGTGTATGGGTTAATCTTAGAAAAGTCCTTAATATAAGCATTGAAAGACAAAAGGCCAACCTCATTAGCAAGTTGTAGCTGACAAACATTAACTTCTCTATTCATAACCACCGCTAATATGTGAGTTGGATTAGTCCATTATTCCAAACAATTCATGACAAATTACATATAATACAGACTCGTACTTGAGTGATAGGGGTCAGTGATTAAAAACATATCTGTATGAAAAATGAGCATGCCAGCAAAAAGGCCAATATGTTACCATTAGCCTGGCATTTCTCCAAACCAAAATCCAACACCAGACCACAGAGAAATGCTGTGGTTTGTTGTTTAGCAATGGCCAGCTCAACCAAGCAGTTCTCAGAGGCACAAAGGTCTTGTGAGTTAAGAAACACTGTCATAGAGGGGTGGACATCTGTCTCCAATAATGTATTCATGACATGTAAGCCTCAGCCCCTTGGCAGGTGCCTTGTTTGAGTCCAAGATTGTGCTTTGGAGTTTTATGTATTTCAAAGAATCTGTCAGTTTGGTTGATAAAACAGATTCTACCCATGTACTTCTCCAGTTTTGGGGGACATCAATGATGATACACGCAAAATATAGATGTGTAATTCGCTCTGTATTTGCAGGTACCTTAGTCTGATCTATTTCCATCTTTATATTTCAGAGGCATTGTGATTGGTTAGCATCAGGAATGATTGTTTAAATATTCCCAGGTGTTTTTTAATTATTTATTTCTGCTCATCCGCTGTTCGTCCAGCAGCCCTTCACCCGCTCTCTCAAAGTGATGTATTGACAACTGAAAATCATCAACCTCACGTTCCATTAGAAACCATAAGATAGGATTCAGACATTGACTGCAATTAGCAATCAGCTCCTTAAACCCTCCGGATTTTCCAAAAAATTGCTGGTCATGCTGGTTCTATTGGCTACGAATGACAATGATTAAATCATCGGCTGACAGTGACTTGGGGCTCACCCTCACCTCTAGAAGGTAGGTGTGCTGTGACCCAGTGATCACATCGTGAAACGATGATGGAGCTGATCTGATGGTGACTCTAGCTCTGCAGATGCCAGCCCACAGCAGGAGTCTCTGCGAGTAATGGAAGCCATCTATCTCAAAGGCATAGGACCTTACTAGACTGAGATGATAAAGCATGGCATTGTGGGATACAAAAAAAGAGCTATGTAATTTGCAATTATATTGACAGCTGGAGTGACCTGTAGCCTGCTGTGGAATTTAAATGGCAGGATGATTTTTCTTTTAAGGCGGAGATCTAAAATCTTGTGTTTTTGGGAGGTTAGGGTTGGTGGGATCTGAGATGAAAGACCATTTCCTCTTCTCGGGAGCAGCATCATTTTCTAAATCTCCTTCTGTTGTTGACCAACAGGTCTTTGGTGTCCTCGAGCCGCTCCCAGGAGTTTGAAGTTGGTGCCTCCCTCGCTTTCACAGTTGTCATGGAGGGCACTGTTGGGAGCTGAAAGTACCGTTCTTAATGTGAGGTGAGAGTTCCCTCTTCTGGTGAAAGAGCATAATGTGTCTACCACTGCGAGGAACATACTTCATAGGCTGTTATTTAAAACTACAGATTACATTTTAGACATCCATGGAGGATGGCACCCAGGGAGAGAAGACAAGGTGCTAAATGTCATGCTAAATGAAAGACAAGCTGTTTTATCTTATTATAAAATGATTTGCCATTATTATCCCAGCTACAAATCGGCAATGGAATGAGACAGATTGTGCCTGTCAAATGATGAGTAGGGTATACTTAGGGGATTTTCAAGGCCATCCTTCCCCCTCAGTGTGAGTAGGGCAGGCCTTCAGCTGCAGGCTGGAACAGAAAACACAATATTGTCTGAAATTACCACTCATGAAGTCTACCCCTCATCCGGCTGTGAGCTCCATGTCAGACTAGAGGACCGTAGTTGGATACTAATCCAGCCATTTATTGATTGTAGTGATATTTCAGTATGAGTATTTACAATTTACTGGACACAAAACAGAAAAAGCTCATTTTTTGAAGAGTTTTATTTTATATATATCAAGCTTTACATTGCTCTCATGGAAATACAGAGGAATAAGGCATATTAAGGTAAAAACAGTGCTGGCATTGGGGATGGTGGTCGCGTAGGGGTCAGTTCAGCACCGTAGGTCCAACGAGTTCTATGCCAGTTTGTCAGAGAGAGTGGAGTGCGGGAAGGTGCCGTTCTTGCGGTAGAAGGTATCTCTCACAATGGCGTTTAGTGCAAACATTGGGACATAGGCCTTGGTTGTGTAACCTGGATACAGATGAATATCAATAGGCTAGTTGCTATATCCATATGCAATCGCAATAGAATCAGTATGACTGAGTGTAAAGAAAATAGGCCTAGGACTATTACTTTAAATGTGCAACCAAGTATAGAAAAAAAAAATGTGCTTACTTACCTAAACCCCAACCATACTCGCAGTTGCTGGTTAGTGGATACGGATACTTTTCTTCTGGAGATTTGGCTTTCCTCATTAGTAGGTATTTATAGCGCCCAGTCTGCTCTTTTGAAAAGCCATCATATAGAACTTTCTGAGTCTCTCCCGACACTGGCCGCATCGTCAGAATCGACTGATTGCTGTTATTTTCCTGCCCTCTCTCCTTGACGGTCAGCAGGATTGGAGTGCCTTCGTGAGGAGGTTTGGCGATCTGTGGCAGTGTTCTTGCCTTTGCACTCACCTTTTTGGGTGTGTTATGGTATTTGGTCCAGTTATCTCGAAACCAATTGAGCCGAAGCATGTTCTCTTTTAAAATGCTCTCTTTCCAAAATCCTTGTATATGGGAATCCATTTTTCGAAAATGTGTTATCCTTTCCAAAAAGCTTGGGATAGAGACGCTGTCCCGCCGCTGTCGCTAACAGCAGAGCAATTTGGTAAGTGTTGATACCATTAATGTTAGTGATATCAGCTTTCTAAAAGCTATGCATACACCTCCGGCACTTAAACGCAATACATTGACCCATACAGTCTATTAGCTAAGTGCCGTTGGTGGTATAACCCTCTAGCATTTAACTTTTCAAACATTTGCGCTCAAATGTTGCAGCAGGCGTACGCGTAATAATCGCATGCCGTCACAAGGGTTGGCCATGTAATCAAACACTTGAGGCTAAATTAGTACACTTATACGATTATAAAACGGCAATTTTATTTGATTTAACTCAAATTAATTAAATAAACAAACAACTCTGATCAGCTGATGCCATATGACATCCGCTTTGATCAAGGGTCTCGAGGGCCCTCTGACTTCTCATCTCTTGCCGATTCCATGAGGGTCTGTCGTTGCTCTGCCTGCTTTCTCGTCTCCGCCTGACTGCATCTCATGGCTCAGGTTAATAAGGGCACAGATACTAAGCTTGCAGCTTTTGACTCTTGATACCCTCCTGACAAGAGTAAATATAGAGAGATAAAGCACCAATGCAGACAACCAAACTGCTGATTGTAAGTCATTCCATTACTTACCGAAGATCGAGAAAAGGCAGTTTCATCAGTGTACTGGAAATGAATAAAGACATTTGTAAAATAAGGGTAAATAACATCATTTATCACTGTCCCATATGTAGATATTAGATGAATGCTTACGCCATTGTCATGTTGCCATCTGATTCTGTACCATTCCAGCTTTGCACACCCGTCCTGTAGTGGTACAAGCGGTAAATAAGGGAACTCAAACTCTCCACCATCTCCCACTTCTCCAGACATGATCTATCTTACTCACGTGACGTTAAACTCTTTGTCCTCTTTGTTCGTCTGTTGCGAACTGTCTAACCTGTGAAGAGATAGATAGGGATATCAGAAAAACTGGACACATTGATATTGTACCATGAGGCGCCGGATATTCACATGAAGGAAAACGGCAATACAGTAGCTGAAATTGTAAAACATATTTCTAACCATCACAAAGGTGTCCTTCATGATCAAACTGTCTTGTAAGGTCAAATTGAAAGCATACATTAAAATTAATTTGAATAATTGGAAAAAAATTGGTTTAAATGCTTGTTTAATAGTTACATCTAATTGAACATCAGGTATACAGTATGTTCATAATTTGAACAGCAGTCATTAATGCCACCAATTCTGGTTTGTATTAGTTGTTTTTATTGGTCAACATTTAGAGTGAAGAATACTAAATAGTATTGTAAAAAGTATAGTAAATGTATATAATGCTTTATCTTTGACTTATTGTACAGCAATTTGTTGGCATTGGTTATGCTTAAAATACATTACAGAAATAAATGTGATTTTTGTGTCTCGTGGAGTTAATCAGTAGGTGCCTTTCTATTATGGGCCATCCATTACAACATTACGAATCAAGAATCAGCATGCATGTCTGACATGTTTTATCAGGTTGAATCCATTGTGATTATTACAATGTTTACACCATAAAGCTGTGTGCTATCTGGTCTGAGCACTTAGTCATGATATTTCAAATCAGCTCTTATTTCTTCCCTATCCCCTGAGGATCTCTAGTAGAGCTGCCTGCTATCTCATCCCCTATCTGCAAGGAGGATCCCAGAATGGCAGTCATACAGGTGGGCAGGTAGCATAGGTTGGGTGAGGCCATGGCAAGCTTGCTGGAGAAAAATGTAACAAGAGTTGGAGAGGTAAAGGCCTCCGTGGGTTTAGATATGAAACAGGTCACATGCATAACAATGTGGAAATTGTTATGTTTTTGGTATTGTTAAATGTTTATTGTTGTTGCAGCATTCATTGATCAGAAAAGTTGTGTAAACTAAGCAAGTCTTACATCTCTGTTGGATCTGGTGATTCTTCCCTTTAAAAAGATTTTGAAAAGTATTTTTAACATGACTATTTAGTTATACAACATGTTATATCTTAGAAATATGTATTTTCCCATAGAATTTCCCGAAGTTTCATACCTTGCTCGACCCAAATACTGGGTTGAGAGGATCATTCTGTAAAGAAATGTAAAACAACAATAACATGTTATAAGCGGTATAAAAAAACATGCTCTGTCTATATCATTGGATGGACATCTGTATTATTCTTACTGAAAGGGAGACATTCCTGTGTCATTAGTCCCAACAAATCTGGAAAGGCAAAGCATGTTTTATTATATCAACCATTTTTATGATCCTTTTTCCAAACAAAGATTCCTGTTCTTTTCAAAACATTTAAAATTGCTGTATACAAATATTAATGTATAAATGTAGTTTGTAAATGTGTTTTTTAAATTATATATATATATATATATATATATATATATATATATATATATATATATATAAATAAATATCACAGTTTTGAGAACATGTGCCTGATTTGTTGAAATACTAAAGCTTAAATTGCTAGAATAGTGACAAGGTTTTTACAACGTTTATATTTTCATATAGCCAAAACTCACTCTGTTGAGTTGTCCAGCGTGTAGTTTAGTTGAAGAAGGGTCTCATTTTGTCTGAAAAAGAGGTACGTTTGTTCATTTTTAAACTTCTGACAGTTCTCTATAATTTCCCATGAAGTCTTCCCTTGTGCAAGCCATGTTATGGAAATTAAATATGGAACTAACATAGGCATATTGCACTACAGACCATCACTAATCTCTAACACTAACACTTTATGTCCATGCACACCTCTGGTAAAAGATGTTTAGGCATTGGTCTACTTCTTACCTGGTGCTGTTGTGAAAGTTGATGGGCATTCCAAAGACATAGCCAAGGAGAAACACACTGAGTGACCAGGTGGGGCCCATTATGTCCTCACTAAGGCCCAAGGATGGAGGAATGAGAGGAGGTAGGCAGTTTCAACCCCACAGGCTGACTCACTTAGAAGACCTTTTATACTCTGCACCTACTCCTAGTGAGAAGATGTAGAACTGTGCAGTGTTTATCCCCAGTCAACTGAAGGACACGGAAGAGAAGGACACACTCACTCAGCGTGAAGAGTGATGAGGCTAGTCCAATGTTGTTTAAATATTTGCTCATTTACAGCATCTGTGTCTCTGAACTGCCTGTTATTTTCGAGGTCAGTGTGGAATCATGGGAACCAGTCTGCCTCAAGTTCAGCAGCGGCTTTGGAAGGTTTTGTACTTGAATGTTATTACAGTTTGGGAACTGTCCTTGGTGTGTCCCTGCCTTGTTTGCTTCTGGCAATACTTATCTTGTATGCGCATATTGGGCTTTGTTCTTGAGCCACACTGGATGGAAAAGTGTAAAAACTTTTAAAAGATCATCTATTTTCTAGAGAAACTTTCATAAGGAGCTCCATTGGCACAGACTTGCTACATTTTAGTCATGTTTCTGATAATGAGCTACTCTTCTCCCAAGGCTAGACAGGCTACACATAATAATTAGCACCAAGACTTTAAAATCAACATGGCCATGTCATGTATATAGGGCTATATATATTGTTATCCATAACTGAAATTGAATAGAATAACATAAAAGAAACAATAGCTCATCTATATAATAATTTATTTTCATGAATACCAGTTACTTGGGTTTTTAGATAAATAAAAACACATTTGTAGCAATCACGATACAATGCATCTATTACGACAACACAAAACGCAGCACACTTTTTCTATTAGACAATTTCCAAACATTTGGAAAACATTTCAACACATTTGTATGTGATGTTTATTCAGGTTAACTCATTTGGGTTTACAGTTCTGTAAATCTTCAGAAGCCTAGGGTGTTTGCCATGCTGGAAGTGAGTGTATCATCAAAATGGAAAATAGGAGTTAAAACGTTATCACGTTCATATGAATCAGTCAATGCTGAATAATTCTGCCCTACAGCTTGTAACTACCAATAAATCCTTGTAATATAACCTAAAAACTGCCCATAATGAAAAGCTACATGTGACACACGCACGTGGGGAAAAAAACAGACAAAGCTATCAAATATCAGAGACAGTGACCTGTCAGGTTTAAGACAACAGTCCATTAGATCTGGTTTTCTGTCCAGGTAAAGGAAATTAAATAAAACACAAACCCCTATCATCACCTCATTCTCCATCTATGTCCCTGCTTACACCATGCCCCTGCTGAGTGTGTGTTTATCGGAAGTCCTCAGCACAAAACATGCCCTTGGCCCGGCGTAGGATGGAATCCTTGGAGGCATCGTAGGGGTGCTCCTTGGAGGGGATCTCCAGAACTGCAGGGATGGACTCCATGTGTCCGTCAATGGCGTGACGGATCATCTCGGCAATGAACTGGTTGATCAGGATGATGCCGATGTCGTTACGGACAAGGAAACTCCTACGGGAGTCGAAATGGAAGTTTACACACAGGACGTGGGATTTGGTTGATCAAGGTCATAGTAATAGTAACCCAGACGAGTGCTATCCTCTGAATTAAGCTATGTATGTGTTGGTCATAAATCATGATGTCCCTGAGAGAATGTATATAAATACTACTGGCATGGTATTTAACGGAGTATTCCATACATTGTTTGGTCTTGACATTTGGGCCTATAGTCTTTAACAAAAATGTTTACATAATGGTAAGAATACTTACTTGAATGTCTCCTCTATCTCTGTGATGCTTGTGTCCTTCTCGACAACCAAGAAATTGGGCTTCCGATTTTTATTCAGCTCGCCAATTCCACCGAGAAGAAATCCGGTACATGTGTCTTCATCACCAATAACGGCGATGAGTTTACCTCGTCCTGCCATTGCTGTTATTCTATCTTAATTTATGAGATAAACCGTTGAAATCAACCTATGTCTAATTTCTCTTTTTCATTCAGATCATATGAAGTTGTCAGCTGACTAGCTGTAACTTCCGCTTTATACGAGTTGTGAGAGTTCCGGTGGCGCCATCTACTGGTTTGTAGCAAAAAGACGAATTTATCAATTAACTCAGTAAATATATGTATTGTGAAAATCTGACAAAATAATTGACTTGTCATTGAAGGAATTAATAATGAATTGCCCCAAAATACCCCAGCATGTCAGTGATATGAAATATCGTACACCTCCAGGCCACCAGCCCAACTAGCAGAAGGACGTCACGGGATAGACTTGTCACATGATCAGGAAAGCAGATGGTCTTCCTCCTTCAACAACACAACTGAAATGGTATGTTCAGGTTATGTTCAAGTTTTATGTGTTTAAATCTAATTAGTTATACGTTCAATTTGTATGTCAAATTTAAAGCATTTCATGTTCGACGAAGTTAAAATGTGTAACATTGCATTGCTGTGCAATTGCACATCCATTGGCATTGTTGGCCCTCGAACTAGGCTAGCAAGCAAACGCGTTGTTATGTTTGTTTAGCTAGGGATTTCTTACACTAGAATGACTAGCGATATAGAGTGACAGTACTCTGTGCCAAGTAAGAACACTGTAAGAAATTGAATATTGCCAATATTTAGCCACAGCAAGTCGTGTTTAAAACACGTTCTCAAAATAACCGTGCTATATAACCTATACGTCTTAGCCTAGCTTATCTAGCTAGCTTTCTCGTTTTTGTTTTAGACTACCGCTCTGACGCAGGGTTTGGAGAGGATTCCTGATCAATTGGGCTATTTGGTGATCAGCGAAGATGGCGTGCTTGCGGTGAGGGCAAAAACACCAACCACAAGTTTTGACTTTTGTACAATTACCCAGCACGCCGCTGTTCCCATTTGCCACATGTAACCCGTTTTACCACCCTCAACATTCTGCTACTGGAAGAGTCCTTTACTCTTTCTCTTGTTTACATCATGTTACACAGTCGGCAGGGGAGATGGAGAATGATGAGCACACAGCTGGGATCATAATGCAGTTGGTGCGGACTGGATGTCGGGTTAGCTCTGCTGAGCCTCCCTTCAAGCGCATGTCAGGTATGCCACCAGGCACACATTAGACCCATGTGCTGTCAATATACTTGATAGAACCAGTCTCTAATCAAGGTTTGTTCACTTCCCAGTCATGTGTGAAGAGTTTGCCTACGCAGTAACTGTCTCCGGCCAGAAGGTCTTTGTTGTGAAACGTCAGAACAATCAACGAGAACCTGTGATTGTGTAGGAGCAGCATAACAAGACAAAGACAACCACTCCTCTACAGATGTACATCACTGGACATTTGAGTGATAGCAAATGTGTAGGATGATGAAGTAAAAGTGCAACAAAATAATGCCTGTGTGGTGGACTCAAGTATAGAGTCCCCATCCATCCAGGTTATAGATTCAGGACAGGCCTTGTTTAGATAAGTCCAGCAAGTCTATAAAATTATGCTTGTTGAAAATGGTCTTTTTAACCTTGTCTGTAATTACCATCTGCAATCTTGTACCAGCTATGTGCACTGTTGCAAGTATTTAAGTTGTACATCTATTTTTATTGCTTTGTTGTCCATTTTTGAAAGATGATATTTAAATAGCTAGAAGATTGAATAAAGTTTTACTTATGAACAGTTACATGTAAAAAATACTTCCACCAGAGAAGACTAGCTGGGAATTTACCTATTTGCAAATGGAATAGTGCCTTCTTACCCTCCCAACTTTAAAATGTAAAAACTTCCACAAAGGAATGGTTCATTCAAAGTTCACTAATTTGATTCTAGAGAAAACATGGGTAAAAATCTGCTATGCAATCAAACCATACAAAAAATAGACACTGCTATTTACATACCCCAGGGTTCCTGCAGGTTTCAGTACGTTAAATTTAAGACATATTAAGACCATAAAGATTTAAGTTTTACACCTACACGAAGCATTACCCAAAAAATATTCAAATAAAAGAAATTCTGAAAGAATCTTAATTTCAATGAATTCAGTCATTGAAAAAGCATTAATTGAATTTACAGATAAAGCAATCACATTAGTAATTCAGATTAAGTACTAGGGGTGGGGGAAACATAGATTCAAATGAATCACAATTCATCTTCTAGCAATTCACAATTTTATTTCAAGCATATATTGAATCGCAATTTGATTACAAATTGAAAAAATTGTGAATCGATTTTTTATCGAATGGTGACCCCAAGAATCGAATCATGAGGTACCAAAAGATTCCCACCCCTACTACACAGTAAGCTCTAAATTTCAGTTTGATATTTATCCATGTTGCAGAAATAAGTCTATTCAAGAAAAGTTTACTTATTGTCACTGTATTTTGTGAGAGAGTACTTACAAATCCTTCAGCAAACTTTCACTTGTTTTGTAAGTATGATTAGAAGGCATAGTATTCTGTTTTATAACTTGGCATTAGCAGAAACAAAACGTACATTGTCCTTTGGCATTTAGTATTGTCATAAGGGCAATTACACCGTCTGGTAGAAAGAAACTTTGCAGGAAACCTCTGTGGCTCAGTGGGTAAGCATGTGTACCAGGGGCGTAGGCCTGGGTAGGCACAAACCTACCCAATTTGTTCTAAGGCCTACCCCAAAATGGAAATATCTCAGAAAAATTATGCACCGGGTGCACATCGTAAAGTAAAAAAAAAACTGAAAAGTTGCCTATCCATATTTCCTAGGCCTACCCACAAATATTATTCTGGCTACACCCCTGATGTGTACCATTGAGTCTAGTGCCAAACACGGTACCCCTGGTTCAAATCTCACTCAAACCAATCGATAATTCATTCAACTAATATCTGTTAAGTAATATATATGTTATTTCCAAGTATATAGAAGGGGGACCCTGTGGTGTAGTGGGTTGAGAACAAGGGCCTAAACAACAACTACAACAGCCCAACTGTCGTTCCACATACCCAACTCCCCCAACAGGAACGACAGTGCGCTGCGGCCCAAGTCCAAAAATAAATGTACCTTTTATCAGTTTTATTTATAAGTCGAGTTTTATTTGTAACTCGAAGAGCAAACATTGAGCTGGAAGATCCTTCAGCCAGATTTGAACACAAGACCCCTCTTACAGTAGCCCACATCCTTAACCACTGAGCTACCAGGGATCACAAGAATCTCCACTTAACATTTAAATTTGTTGAACTATCTAGTTGTAACAACCTGCTGAGTTGAGGTGTCAGAAAACAGTGCTCCCGTTAGCTCACTGGGTAAGTATGCATGCTCTTTCAGACATGCTGGTGCAGTACCGCAACAGCCTGGGTCCAAATGTCAATGATTTTTACGATTACAGGTAAGAACGATATATAAATGTATCAACCCCCCCAACCTGTTGTTTTTACCTCTTTGGAGGGGGTCCAAGTCTTAATTGGGGGGGTCAAGTCCCCCTGTAATTGAAACCCTGGACTCTAGAGCTCCACTTTGTAGGCTACGACTCAATACTTTTTTACTACTTTGTAATAACTTTCTGCAGCCAGCGTTTCTGGAAATGAGCCAGTGTAAAACCTTTTTTAGACTAAATCAAATTAAAGACCTCGGATGAAAATCTGTTTAAGATGTTTGAGGCCTTAAATGTAAAATTCTGACTTTTAGACTTAAGTCATCGCGGGATCCCTGTATATACCCACTAGATACAAGCAATAGCATTTCAATAGTTGAGGGGAAAAGGAAAGAAAATATTTTATTGCATCAAAATGGCCCTTGAAATGACTGAATACCTGGCAGCAACCTTCACATTGTTTAGAAATGGAAATGGCATTCAGGTCCAGCTCCCTGGAATGGGTCAACCAATCCTAGGGAGGCAGATTAGGCTTGTACCTCAAGACAGGCCTCTGCCCTCCAATATGCACTGATGGCCCAACACATTCCTGTTCACCCTGACCCACCCGCAAACCTCCTGTTCATTTCACAACAATCAAAATCAGCACAATCATCATATGATTCTATTTTTGTTTGGGTGTTTTCCCCCTTCTGAAAACATGCAACTCAAAAAAACAAATTTGAGGAGGGGGGGGGGGGTTGGGAGGTAAAAAGAAAGATATAAACAGTCTAAGAAACATCTGCAAGTACAACACAGAATAAAACGGAAGAATGAAGTGAGAAAAGTGTTTCAGAACAGGAACTGATCGCAAAGTCCATAACTCCAAGTTCTACCAGACGGACACACCGATAATTTAAAAAGTTGTCATTTTCTTCTGATGGAATTCTCAGCACATGCCACACCCCTCTCTCTGGGCATGTTCAGATCTCTTGTTTACTCCGACCCCGCTCCTGTTTTTTGCTCTCTCCTCTAGCGTTTTGACAGCTCGTTGGATAGCCAGTCCAGTCCCTCGTAAAGTCCTGTGCCTTGGGTCGCACAGGTAGCCTGCACATGCCACTATACAAAAGGGAGAGAGTAACATGCTTAGCCAGTGTCAATAAAAAATGGTCACCGAGTATGTGTGAGCAAACTACTAGTACTGAGAAAGAAACTCACGGTTCTGCTGCGCAAGCTCTGCAGGCCCAGTTTGTCTGTGAGGTCGCTCACTGCCATGGCGTTGGGAAGATCCTGTTTGTTGGCAAATACCAGCAACACTGCCTCTCTCAGCTCATCTTCTTGCAGCTGGGTATTGAAAGAGTAAAAGGGTGAGTAGAAAGGAGAGAGAAGGGCAGCGGAGTGTGACATGGCAGGGAAGCACTGTGACGTGGAAAATCATAAACCATGCGCCAATGGAGAAGAATGGGTAGTCACAAAGACAGACAAACCTCTGTATAATAACTTGATTCACTACAGAACAACTCTTTTATTTGCCCAAGTCTTTGTTTGAATTTTTCACACAAATGCAAGCCAACACAGAAAGACCATTATATGTAAAACAACAGAAGGCTAAATAGTGGCAAGTCAATAGACTTGGTTACGTTTAGGCCTATTAACACAGCCATAAACTTACCATTTTCGACAACTCTTCTGCCGACTCTGCTACTCTCTCTCTGTCGTTGCTATCGACTACAAAGATAAGGCCCTGTGAAGTCAAAGTCTTGTTAGCACTTAGGTCACAACTTGTCACAGATCATTTCTCTCTTCAACGTGTCATACTCATGTATGTAAACCATTTAGACAAGATGTTTTTGGCTTATTCTGGAAAACACTGTCTACATTATGATGTGGAAGGACTGCTGTACCTGTGTGTTCTGAAAGTAGTGCCTCCACAGGGGCCGGATCTTATCCTGACCACCCACATCCCACACGGTAAAGCAGATGTTCTTGTACTCAACTGTCTCCACATTAAAGCCTGTCCACAGACAAGATTTAAAAAAAAGATCATTAGTTAATGATTGTTAGGTTATTACCAGCCAGACCACAACTTAAATTAAAACTAGCCATGTCCTATTCATGCCATTCAAACTTAAGCTCATGTTGATATATTAAATCATGCGATACTAGTTCTTTCACAATCCTTGAATAAAATAATCTGTATGCAATTTAAGTATATCTGATCAGATGAGACATTCCATTCCATCTTTTGTTTTTTTATACACTTACTTTGGCTAGTGGACTTAACTTCTATAGAACCTTATCAAAACAATCTTTGTTATCAAAAGAGCTAACTCGTCTGCAAGCCTGAACCGCTCAGGAGGCAATACATTTCTTTGCTTTTCTCACAGAACCATGGCCATGCCATGCCATGCCACTTCCATCCTTTCCAAACCACCATGGTAAAAAAGAAAAGTAACCAAGAGTTACCAACGAAATATATGGTAGGAGATGGAGGTAAAATATTCACCGACCATTATAGACGCTCTATATCACATTATAGCACTATACCACAGCCTGACAAAAGGCACCCATCATTAATCATAATCCTTGTGTCTATGATTAAGGAAGTAGTGCTTCCACACAACGCTTCTAAATGACTGCTAGTAGCTAAGAAAAGGCGTATGTTTACGAGCATGATGACCAAGGACCTTACCGATGGTTGGAATAGTGGTTACAATTTCGCCTAGCTTCAGTTTGTAGAGAATAGTGGTCTTTCCAGCAGCGTCCAAACCAACTGTAAAATAACACAAAGTTAAAACTTCAAAGTAAACAAAACAGGTTTCCCTGTCCAAACAAATACGTTTTCTTGAAAAAAAGGCTAATGTCTTTAGGTGGTATATTACACATTCTCAGGTAGAATCAAATAAAGTGCATGGTTATGATGAATGTAATTATTTATAACGTTAGACCAATAATACAGTAGCAATCTTCAAAGCAGACCAGTCTTTTTATGGCATCTCAACAGTTTAAGATTAAAACTTAACTCCAGTTACGCATAACAGCCAACAATGCCATAACCACTAGTTGTGCAATTCAGATGGTAGCATAATTGGTCGAGCTAGAAGCTAACAGTAGAAAATACTAGCCTTACACAGTATAAGTATATTTATGTTGTAATGACCCGGCTTGTTACAGAATAGACCCTGGCACAAGAGACAAGCAGGAGTACAGACATTATCAATACAAACACAAAGTGCGTCTGACTTATGGCAACCCACTGACACTGATGAAAAACTAGCTTTCCAGTTAGCTAGTTAAAAAGCTAGCTAGGCAAGCTACTTAGCAAATGCTCACCCATAAGTATTCTCATCTGTTTCTTGCCGAAAAGTCTGGAAAATAGCGACGAAATTGTCAGCCCCATTTTGCGAAAGAGCCCCGCTTTACCGCTGAATTATAGAAATTGATCTCCTAAAAGATAAATGTAAACGTATTTTAATGTAACCGGACAGGGAATGGGCGCAGCTCTTCTGTCTTCTAAAGATGCCACGTCCAGGCCAACGCGGAATAAATGACGTCAGTCATCAGACAGCTTTATTCGCAAAACTTCCTGTGCATGTTTGTGCTTGACTTTAAGGCTATCTCGGAATTGGCAAACTTGATATCAACGTGTATAGTAAAACGGCTTTTACTTTTTTTACTTTGTTTGTAGAAACGTTGATTTAATATTATTTTGTCCAAGAAGACCGGTTAAAAAATATTAAGACCTTCACAAGATGGCCGCATTTACAGACTGTGTATGGTAGCCTGCATCTTCCTACTTTATTTATTATACACGTTCACTTCACAGAAGGACGGAAGTGGATTGGCTTGCAAAGCTGTTTCTGACACGTATTCCGGAGGTAAATAGATCTAGTTTTACGGAATTTCCAATTGATATTTTGATAATGGAAATTGTAACTACTCTCAGAATCTGCCCTTGGTCAAGATAGCGAAAAAACGTAACAGCCTGTCACGGCTTATTTTAGTTAGATGTGTGTTGTTTTAGCGTGCTGCTGCTAGTGGTTTAGCTATCGCTGAGTGTAGACCCCGGAGAGTCAGATTAACAAACAATTGTAGATGTATTTAAACTCATACATTCAGCCACATATATTTTCACGACAAACAATGATTCCTCTCTATTGGTACCCATTTCAGGATTTTAAATTAAGCAGGTAAATATGGATCCCAGCTGAACGTCAAGCAACAGAACTCAAAATAGACCTCGAGGTCCTTTCAAGCCATGGAGAAGTTTGGAATGACCTTTGGGGGTGGCCCCAGTAAAAAAGAACTACTGGACACCATTGATGGCCAGAAGAAGCAACTGATCCAGTACCAAACCCGCTTTAAGGATGTGGTCAGGGCATACAAGAGCCTACTGAAGGAAAAGGAGGCTCTAGAGGCTAGCCTGAAAGTACTAACTGTTTCCCAGGAGGTTGACCTCAGTCAACGAAATGAAGATGGTTCCCTCAGTGCTGGCTTTGAACACCCTGTGCCCCCTGATCTGGCAGATGACCATTGTTCCCTGCACAGTGAGGACAGTATTGACACTGCAGCGTCCGCAGACACAGCCACCAGCATCAACAGTGGGAGCACTAAGGGCGACCAGGCTGAGGAGGAGCCGGGAAGCTCCGGAGCAGAGGTGGGAGCCAGCGGCCCTGGAGGCCCCTCCATGTCCACAAGGTCTGAGGAGGCCAGCGGGTCAGAGAGTGGTATTAGCTCCAGCAGCAGTGGAAGCTCTGAGCAGCAGTCGGCAGCCCCATCCACCTCTACAGAGGCTGACCGGCGGGTCCTGCAACTGAAGACCCAGCTGACTACCCTCACCAGCTCGCTTGCAACAGTCACTCAGGAAAAGTCCAGGATGGAGGCCTCATTCCAGGCCGATAAGCGTAAAATGAAGCAGGAGTTTGATGAGCTCCAGGGGAAGCTGGAGGAGGCTAGGAGGCAGCATGAGGCTGACTTTCAGGCACTGCAGGACCAGCTGGCGGAGAGCAAGGCTCGGGTCATCACCCAGCAGCACGAAAGAGAGCAGGAGCAAGGCGACCATGCCCTCATGCTCCGAGAGCTCCAGAAGCTCCTCCAGGAAGAGAGGGGCCAGAGGCAGGATGCTGAGATTAAGCTGGAGGATGCGAGGGAGGCCCTCATGGAGACCACCCAGGCTGCAGACAGGGGGCTGGATTACGAGGCCAGGCTGAAGGAGGTGATCCAGGAGCGGGAGGAGATCAAGAGGAGCCTGCAAGTGGCAGAAGTGGAGAAAAGCAAGCCTGACCCGCGGGTGGACGAGCTGCAGCAGGAGATGGCAGAGCTCAAGAGCCACTTCCATCAGCAGCTACAACAAGAGATAAAAAAGGTATGTAACCGATTTATCACTCCAGGAGTATAATGTCTGTCATAATAAACATCCATTGCATCATGGTTTCCAATGAGTCAGTGTCTTATGGCTCTTCTACGCTTGTCATGTCCGCAGGCATCTCAGGCAGAGGAGCGGGTTCGGGAGCTAGCCCAAGCTGAGGAGGGCCGGGTGGCAAGTTTGGAGGAGAGGGTTTCAGAGCTCTCTGAGCTCCTCGGGGCATGTGAGAGAGCCAGGCAGAAGGACCAGCAGACCACACACAGGCTGCGGGAGCGCATCCTCCAGCTGGACACGGAGAACAAGACCCTGGCCATCGCTGCCTCCAACAGGGGCTCCTCCGACCTGACCGTGGACGAGACCAACCTGGATGTGAACGTTCTGAAGGAGCGGCTTGAGAAGGTGAAGAAGCTGCTGGTGCAAGCCTCGCGGAAGAGCCCCGAGCACGTGCCCGACATCGAGAAGCTGGCTCAGATGGAGGGCGAGCTGGGGACAGGTCCAGGGGGCGAGTCCTCGGACGGTGAGAAAACCTCAGTGCTGTACTACCAACAAGAGCTGCGTCAGCTGAAGGAGGAATTTGAACGTTACAAGGTACGGGCGCAGGTGGTGCTGAAGAACAAGAATGCCAAGGATGG
Organism: Hypomesus nipponensis; assembly: GCF_054491055.1. NCBI lineage: Eukaryota > Metazoa > Chordata > Actinopteri > Osmeriformes > Osmeridae > Hypomesus > Hypomesus nipponensis. Next base: position 6,156,567 of record NC_140367.1, read on the forward strand.
CAGCCAGGCCAAAGAGCTGGAGGAGGCTCGCGACCAGCTGGCCGAGCTGAAGGAGAAGTACATCAACCTGCGCATCAACAGCGACGAGTCGGAGGCCAAGCACCGCCGGGAGCTGGAGGAGCGTCAGCAGGGCCTAGCAACGCTGCAGCAGAGCCACAAGCAGGAACTGGATAAGACAGAAGTCCAGCACAGAGAGAGTCTCCTCAGGCTGGAGGGGGAACTGCACCGGCAGAGGGACCGCACGATGGCCCTGCTGGCGGAGAAGGACCAGGAGCTGGAGAAGCTGAGGGGCTCCGCTGCCTTCAGCCACGGCCTCGCCGCACAGCGGGGGCGCAGCAGCAGCGACGAAAAGGCAGCGGCCGACTCAAGAGCACAAGCTGACGTCGGCGGCGGCTACAGCGCCGACTCCATCATGGATGACCAGGCTCAGGAGGAGAGTGACATTTTCGCGCAGGCGTTAAGGCTGGCAATGCCCAGTGAGCCCACTCTGCTGCTGTACGCCGAGCAGCTGGCACGCAAAGAGGTGGAGATCGGCTGCCTGCGGCGCCAGAAACGCCGCCTGGAGGAAGACCTGCACCAGATGCAGGGCAAGCTGATCGCAAACGGGGAGCGGTACGACGAGGAGGTAGCCAAGTTGCGCGACCAGCTGGACAAACTTCTGAGGGACCAAGGCAGGGAGGGCTCCAACCTGGAGTACCTCAAGAATGTAATCTACAAGTTCCTGACCCTGCAGGACACCAGCGGGCGTCAGCAGACCCTGACCGCAATCCTGACCATCCTGCACTTCAGCCCCCAGGAGAAGCAGACCGTGTTCAAACTACAGAGCCAGTCGTGGTGGGCCACTGCAGGGAAGAGGTAGAGACAGCTGCTGAGGACTTATCGGGGATATTGACATTGCGGTCATCAGCAACTATCCTCCTATGGTCAACGTGTGTTGTTAAGATTGCTTCGATAAAGTATATTTATTTTGGTGAGTTGATTGAGGCATTAACACTGGGGTTTTCCTTTCACCTTATTCTTAAACGTTGTAAGGGAGCTGTCGTTATTGAAGGAGCAATATGTTCTGAAGCAGAGGAAACATCTGTCTCAGGAAGTCCTTCTTCCAAAGCATGTTAACTCAGTAACTTCAACTAACTCCACCCCTTGTATTTGCATCTGATCTCTGCCATTAATTACATTTCTGTAAATGTATCTATATCAGGTGTTGTAACACTGTTGAGAGCAACTGTACCTTTATCACATTTGTTGTACAGAAAATGGTATGAAGTAATCTGTACTTTATTTAAATCATCTAAATTTCTTAGTAGGATGATACATTTTATGGATAAAACAATGTTATTGAAATGTATATTTTTGATTTGATTAAATAAAACTATTTTCGTGTTGAATCTCAGGAAAATGTCTGCTTATAGTGCACCCATTGTGAAGTCAGTCTCAAACTAAACGCATTAGTTTGAACTTCTATTGGTTACACTCTTCATTGCCACCTTTTGATATCAATATTAATGGCAGTTTATTAGATCACTTGAAGGGCAATTGTATAAACAAAATTTAAAAATTCCAACATTAACTGGATCCATAGACTATGTAAGCTATTTGAGTTATGACTCCTCAGCTGTACTGACACTAAATACTTAATTTACCCCAAATAACATTTTTTAATAAAATCGTTGTAAACAATAAGAAAAACAAATAAAAGCAAGGAAGTAAAGTGTACGAGGTCAATTGTGTTTACATTCACTGCAGTGTAACAAGTGATCGTGATCTTGGAAAAAATGTAAAGTGATTAATGAATGTCTTTACAATGTCTCAGTCTTGTCAAGTACAAAACAGCCTCTGCATTCAAGAACAAGATCAACAAGATTTTGTAGAAGGACGTTTATAAATTACCTGACCATAGATGAGATCACTTCTGACAATGTTCTTTGTGACCTAATTAATTTTGATAAATGTTAAACATACATTCAAGTTCTTTTGACAAATTAATCTTGCACTCCACACACTACATTGCAGTATTGCAGAATCAATGGGGATTCATTTGGCTGTGCTGTGTATACTACTTCACCAACATTTGCCATTTTAAGTACAAAACTGTAAAAGATCAAAAGTGTTCTACCTTTCTTATAGCAGCACTGTGGAAAGTAAAGAACATGGTTTTCTGCCATTGAGGTTTCTAATGATAAGGTAGGTCCATGACCAAACACCAGTTTACTATCTTCTTAACAAGTTTGACTTTGCCATATAAAGGGCTGCACATGCATAAATAATGGTTTAAAAAAAGCTTACAGTAACAATTCCTGAAGACAAATGCCAAGTGACCACAGGTGTACATTTACATTTCCCTAAAATGCCCTAGCAGTTATCAGTATCAGTTAATGTGGCTGGAATGTTAAATACATCCAGTTCAATCTGATTTGTGCTACAGTACATTCTAAATTCCAACCACCCTATTCATAAGGGATAATGGTTTGGGAGATGGCAATAGATTGTGAAAATACAAATTAAACATTATTATGGGTAAGGGGATATATGTGTGTGTGTGTGTGTGTCAGTGCCTGTATAATACAGTCTGCAGATCCTCTGGTAGAGAGCTGATGACAGTCAGGATGTACTCCTCCAGTTTCTCCAGGACCCCCTCCTTCACTGGTAGCTGCTGCCTGGAAGCCTTCAACTACAGCAAAAGCACCTCAGTCAACATCTAGTCCTAGCCCTCACCACCAACTTCCAAACATGTCAGTTGTATTTTTATTGCAAAACTACTTCTGCCACTGATTGCAAACGGTGATAGTGTTGCATCAATGGTAGATGACACTGTTATACCAACCAGTTTTTCTCTCAGCTTCAGAATCAGATCCACAATCTCCACTTCTGACTTGTCTTTAGTCCAACCCAGCAGGTCCTAAAGGAGCAAATCAAAACAGATGTTCAACCACTGATCTCCCAGGTTTCTCGGAGGGTTTGGTAGAGAGACTATGCTGCAATATGGTAGTGATTGTACTCAAACTTGTATCAGGATGAACTTACAGCATCGCAGATGACCTCCAGATGGATACACTCGAGTTTCTGGGTCATCTCTCTATGTCGAAGGCGATACCAGCCGTCAAAGTTGGGTGACCTAAAGAATCTCCTAAACAGCCATACAATACAGTAAAATACAAGGTTATAGCCTGTCTGACTGACATCCATTTATAGTATGTCCACTAAGAGAAAGGAGTGAGACAGATAAGCTAACAGTCGAATCCATCAGGTGTACACACCTGTACAGGCCCATCCAATCCCCTTTGAGCACAGAGGTGAGCTGGGGTCCAGCGTGGTCAAGAGTTGAAATGAACTCCTCCTGACTAAAGGGTCGGATCTGAGGTGGCGTCTGGGAGGCACGCATCGGAAGGACACACACACACACACATATTTGTATCATTAGAAGATGTCAATCTTGAAGAAAGTCCAACGTTCTAGAATACGCCACAACGTTTACCCACCTTCCAGGGGGACACAGACCTGTGCAGGGGCATCAGGCTGGCCAAGTATCGCTCCTGAGAGACAAGCACACAGGTGAGACAAACAGGATGCACAGTGGGCGGCTGATAGGAAGCTGACAGGAAGATAGTGAGTGGTCCCACCAGTGGTATGATGAAGCTCTGAGTGAGTTCTAACAGATGTCTCCTCAAGATGGCGCTCTGCACCTCTGATGGCCTCTTCCTCTGGATTCCCTACAGACAGGCAGGGAAAGAAGGAGAAAGAGACTAAAAAGGAGGGAGACATGGAGTAAAAAAAGAGGTTAGGGTTAGACACTTGTCAGTGCAGTGGACCTCATACTTACCTTCAAGAGTCTTTTGAGGAGGGACTTGTCTTTGTGAAGGAATGTTTTGTATGCAGTGTAAATACCTGAAAGACCAGAGAGTAAGAAATGTGTTTTACTAAGTGAAACCAAGTTATGTTTTAATTAAAACATAATTTGCGACAGATGTAAGACCAAATTGTACCTGGCTTAGTGTCCAATGTTTTCAGCTTAGCTAGTTTCTTTGCCTTCACCTGCTTAGGCAAGTCACCTGAAAAGACAGCAAGGAGATTAGATGTTTGATAGAACCCGGTGATGTGGAAAGGTAAACATGAGGCAGAAAGACTGTAGACAGGCTTCTTCTTACCAGACATCTTGAGTTCACCAATACGTACAATATGGGGCCAGCACTGGAAAGTCTTGATAAAAAAGGGATTAGTGACACCTAGGGTCACATTAGGCCTGGAGCACACGAGGTCAGAGGTGGAGTGATGGACAAAGAGGGAGAAGGAAGAAGAGAGACAGCGATAAAAAAAGGGGGAAGAGGAAAAAAATATTTGAGCTCCAAATAATTCAGGAACAACTGATTCTTCTACTACTACTACTACACAGTGCTAGTCAACTGTAGGTAGTTCAGAGCTGTTCACTCACGGTGCTTGTGTCCTGGTGGTATACTCCTTAAACTCACTGTCATGAATGGTAAAATAAGGCCGGAAGTCGCAGCAATACCTCAGCGGAGAAATCGAGCTGGAGAAAGATTAAGGGCGGGGTCATATGGAAATACTCAACAATTTACTACACAACTGATCAGAATTTGGAAGGGAAATGACCATCACATTAGCTGTATCTTCTCTAAGGCTGCAATTACCTCACCAAAGCCAGCACGGTTTCCGAGGAGACCGCGGGAGATGGCGCCATGACAATAATGGGCTCCCCAAGCAGCATGAGCTCCCACAGCATCTGCAGGTGGATCAGGACTGACTGGAAACACCTGGCGGGGTCAAAGCTTGTCCCGTTAGACTGATTTTACTCATGGAAATTTATTCGGTGTTCTCCTAATGACAGACAAAAACCATTTCATGCAACTAGTGAAAATACAGTAGAAATTGTAATGTACTTGAACAGATCCAGCTCATGTATGGTGGGCAGCATCATTGGGGCTGGTAGAAGATTCTGGAAAAAATGGAAAGAGAAATCAAGATTCTATCCTCCACTGAATGATCTCCACTGATCTTAAAAGTGAATTTTAGTGGATTAGAAGTAGTTTACCTCTTTCAGGGCCTGCTTTACTGGGCTTCCTCCTTGCTTGTCATTCTTTGAAGGAATCCTAACCTGAAAGGAGTTCATACATGTCACACTGAACATAGTCACACACGCACACACCCAACATACAGTCCATTGTCTCAAGCATGGCCATGTATTTTACCTGCAAAACCACACCCATCACAGGTAGATTTAGTGTGAGTCCTGGCACTGGAGAAGGCCATTGGTCGAGCTCGTTGCACACTGCAGATCAGAGAAAGGAAGTAGAGACGTTTATAGGAAAGATCTCCAATCCAAGAAGCACAGATGAGTTATATGTTATTGACTGACCAGCTTCAAGGCAGGGCTCCAACTTCTCAAAATACTCTGGCGCTATGATCTGCAGTAGGTTTTGGAAAAGGTGGACATATGGTAGCCTGGACACTAGAACAAGTGACTTTGAAGGGAGGATGAGTAATGGAGAGGGAGGGAAAGAAAGAGAGAAAAGTCAATACACATCGGCTCATCTCACCACAAACCTGTTACCTGAGACCTTAAAAGTGCAAGCAGATGCATTACATCTCACCTTCTGAAAATAGCCTCTTTTGACAGAAGTGTCCTTGACTTGTCTGAAGTACACGTAACCATAGAAATGAGCCAGCTCTCTCTATGAGACAACAATATTAAATTAACATTATGGCAAGCGCTGCTAGTAACATTTAGTATCGAGTAACATCACAACATGCAAAGGTCTGGGTGGAGACACTTGGGTAGAGAGACTGGGAATTTGGAGAGACTGAAAGAATGGGGAGGCTGGGAGGGTGGGGAGGCTGGGAGGGTGGAGAGACTGGAGGGTGGAGAGACTGGGAGAGTGGAGAGACTGAGAAGGTGGCTAGGCTGGGAGGAGTGACATCACCTGTAGTGTGACAGGTGCATCCCTGTTGTATGCATCCTCCTCACCAAACCAGGACCCGCTGCGACCCACGGACTGGCGTAGCCTGAAGCTGAACTGGGTGTCTCCAAGGCATCCTTGGAAATATGGCAGACATCAGTTGACCACCCAGCCAAGAAACTAGATCTCTTGACTATAGGTCTGTGGTTACGCCGTTGCGTAACTGATGTCATGGCTGGCAGTACTGACTATAGGACCACGGAAGGGACAGCTATATGATGGATTTACTCACCTGAGTAAGAATCGGGGAAGGATAGGTAGCAAATGCTGGTTTTCTGCAAGGCAAGGTAAAAATTATGATTTGGAGATTCATAATGGAAATATCCTTGCGTAGGTTCTGTACATACATTATAAGGACAATTCAGGATACTAGCCTACAACTTGAATTGTACTAAATCTTACCTCCTTCTCGGTTAGTTTCACGTCCTGTGGATACACCAGCTGAGGGTATCAAAGTGAAAGTGTAACATCGCATAATAAGTGTAACATCACTCTCAACACACTTGACAGCTTGACCGATTAAGAAACTAGAATGTTTGCCTAAGAGGTTCACATAGTCCATCCATAGCAATAGGTATTTAGTTAGCCAGCTATATCTAGCGCAGCTATATTTAGCTAGCTAGCATCACTGCCTGTCTGTAAACAACACCTGTCAAGGTGGATGCTGCTGACCACTGCCGCCGTACCTCAATGGCTTGTCCAAGCTCGAGGTCGAAGGTAACGACGCAGACACACTCCAGCCACGACGAAAACCGGGCCCATGGCAAACGCGATTTTGCATTTTCTGCTGCATTCTCCGTCTCTGTTTGTTGAGATTCAGAGTTGTCAAATGGGTCCATCACGAGTCAAGAGTCCATTTCCTCGTCATGTTCTGAAAAACAATTTCAATCACGGCGCCCTCTAGCGAGAAGGCCTTGCTATGATACAGATGGTAGGGAGATACATCTGGTAATTGTAGTTCTTTACTTGACACATTTGTAAAGAGTCCGGCATTTTTAAGCCAAGAGTTAACTTCAAGTCCCACAATGCACACAAGTCGCCACACTGAGTATATTGTAGTTTTCAATAAATCTCATTCAGTTCGTTTTCTTTAGGTTTCAAGACGCATCATGGCTTCAGCTTCAGATCCCTGCTCCTTCTCCTCCATCTCCAAATGCCTCACGAAGCACCTGAATCTCACTTACAATGTTGACTTTGAATGCCATGTACTGAAATCGAAGGTTGCACTAACCATCGAAGTTTTGGAGGATCATTTTTCGTCTCTGGTAAAGTATTCATTAAGCTAGCTGTCTTCGGTCACAACCGGTGGGATACCGCCTATTAACCGGCGGCAGCATGTGTCTGAAATTCATTCATTTATATTTATTTGTGGTTGCCGTTCATGTGTTAACACCACAACTGTTAGGTTGATCACAGTGTGAAAATGTAATAGCATAATCTGTTTAATTCGCACGTTCGTGAAAGAGCCTACTGAAGCGACTGATCACAGCTGACTACATTCAGACATTCACTATTGATCCGTTCACACCAGGCTAGGGAAGATAGTATCGTGGCTCTCAACTGACTCTAAATTCGTATTACAATTACTCCTTAGTATTCATTAGTATTATACTAAAGATTACGTGAATATTATAAACCTGTAAAAATGAGCAAAACACGTAGAATGAAGCCATAGACAGCCAGACTCGGACTTTGACAGGTGTGTGGACTTAGATCCAGATCTTCTCACTGGTGTGCTACTGTTATTCGGGCGTGGGCCAGAAGGATATGTCTTTAAAGGGAAGCCTTCAGAATTCCAGTTGATCTATTTGGTTTTATTGTTTGTGTTTTCTATCTGCTTATTAACAGTATGTATGTCTGAAGGAGGTTATGTACAATCTTTCTTTCTGTCCTCATCACCAACAGACATTAGACACTAAAGATCTGATGATCTCCAAGGTAACAGCTAATGGACAGGCAGCCAAGTTTGCTTTGGGACCCAAGCACAGCTACATGGGGACTCCTCTGGAGATTACATTACCCTTTGATCTCTCCAGGTAACCTCAACCAGCAGTGCCACATCCCTCAAAGCTAGAGTCAGGTCATGGCTCTCAGTTTTGGTAACCACTACTTAATAGTGGCCCTCTCTCTTCAATCTTCTCTCCTCCCTCGTCATATAACATATTTGGCAATATGCCTTTCTCTCACATCTTTTCCAAATGTAAGTTGTGCCATGTGAGAAACGCTTCTTGGAAATGTGTGTGTGTTGTAGGGGGCAGCATGTGATAGTGGAGGTGACCTACGACACGGCTCCCACTGCCTCCGCTCTGCAGTGGCTCACTCCTGAACAGACCGCTGGAAAGAAACATCCCTACCTCTTCAGCCAGTGCCAGGTAGCTGTCACGATACCCACCTGTCTTCAGTCTGAGAACTCATATACACACATCCAAAAGTATTTTCCTGTTCCCTTTAGTGGTTAGACAGAAAAACAACTTTTATTATACAAATTCTACCTTTTGTAGATATTATTTTCTTCCTCCCATTTTCTTTTTTCATCCTTCCCTCATCCAGATATTCCTCTCTCTGTACTGTTACCTGTGTACAAAGGTGTTAAACTGATAAGCACATTTAAGGGACCTTGATCATTGCCTCCCTCCATTATTATTGCTGATAATGGTGCAAACATAATGTGCTATTAAGTGCCGTCTATGTCAGTGTACTTCCTGAGGGAATTTCTACAAGTTATCCACAATGTTAAAACATTTTTTGCTTCATTTGCATGAGATCTAAACTGTTTATCTCCTCTCCAGGCCAACCACTGCAGAAGCATGGTCCCTTGTCAGGATAGTCCCTCAGTGAAGCACACCTATTATGCTCAGGTAACACAAACACACACACATACACGCCATCTGTACCAGGAAACCTGAACACATCAGCTCAGTTTAAGGTAATATCAGTGTGTGTGTGTGCGTGTGTGTGTATAGGTATCTGTCCCCAAGGAGCTGGTTGCAGTCATGAGTGCTGTTCGTGACGGTCAGGTCCCTGACCCCCAGGATAACAGCAGAGTCATCTACCGCTTCAGACAACCAGTCAGTACATACCTCCACCTATCCCTTACTTCCAGTAGGATCTTTCTCTCTTGCATATCAATCTCACTCTATCCCTCTATTATAGTGATGGCTGTTCAAAGTACAACTCTGCCAGCTGATGTAGCAGAGTGACTGTCATTAACCATACCAGTTATAAACAACATGTAGATTATGAAGAGAAAGTAAGCAAAGCATCCTGACCTCACAATCTGTTCATTGACCCTTGACCTTTCCCAGGTGCCCATGCCCTCCTATCTCATAGCCATTGTGGTGGGAGCTCTGGAGAGCAGGTACACATCATACACACTCCTACTGACTTCACACTTTCAAACTCTGATGCCTCTCTGGATGTGCTTTAGAGAAGTCTAAAACCTATTTTTTTTCTTTTAACAAGAGAGATTGGCCCCAGGTCTCGTGTTTGGTCTGAGAAGGAGTTTGTGGATCAGGCAGCTTTTGAGTTCTCTGAGGTTAGTTCTACATGATTTATGTTGTTCCTTATTGCTTGTAGCAATAATTCTATTCAAAGTAAGATGTCTTTTGTTTGTTTCTGATCTGTATGTGTGTGTGTGTGTGTAACCCTGACCAGACTGAGACCATGTTAAAAACAGCAGAGGATTTGGCTGGGCCCTATGTGTGGGGACATTATGACATCCTGGTCCTGCCCCCTTCCTTCCCCTACGGGGGCATGGAGAACCCCTGTCTCACCTTCGCCACCCCTACCCTGCTGGTGAGGAACTGAACCACACACACACTTCACCTCAGCTTAATCACTCCGTAAAATGTACCTTGGAAAGTCTGGTAATGTTTGTTATTGTGTTTATCTTTCAGGCTGGAGACAGATCCTTATCTAATGTAAGTTTGGTGCATTTAATTCTTCAACTGTGTGTGTGTGTGTGTTTTTCCATGAAAAGCCAGGTGAAAGGCCAGGTTTATTTGAGTTTTCCTCCTCTCCAGGTTATAGCCCATGAGATCTCACACAGCTGGACTGGCAACCTTGTGACCAATAAGACCTGGGAGCACTTCTGGTACGCTACAAACCTCTCTCAGCTGGCAGTCAGTGGTGGACGTGGACTTTGTAGTGTCTTCTTTTGTGTTTCTCATTAAAACGTCAATCTAAAACAGGCTGAACGAGGGGCACACTGTCTACCTGGAGAGGATGATTGGCAGGTGCATGGAGAGTGAGCAGTTTAGGCAGTTCAAAGCCATCGGGGGCTGGAAGGACCTGCAGGAGGCAGTAAGTGTCAACACACACGCACAGACGGGTCGCGGTCCAACACATTCTATACTGTGCTGTTGTGTGTCCGTGTTCGTGAGCGCCCTGGCCCACTGTCACCTGTGTGATCCAGGTGAACACGTTTGGAGCCAACAATCCTCTGACCAACCTGGTGCCTGACCTGAAAGAGGTGGACCCCGATGATGCCTTCTCTTCGGTCCCCTACGAGAAAGGCTTTGCGCTCCTCTATCACCTGGAGGAACTCTTGGGCGGACCGGGTAAGCACACATGCGCACACACACACACACACACTGACACAGACACGCACACTGTCCATATTCTAGCAGTTTTAGTTCTCTGATGTCTCAGTGTCTGTGTTTTCTCAGAGGTGTTCATGGCATTCGTCAAGTCCTACATCCAGATGTTCGCCTACAGCAGTGTCACCACAGAGGAGTGGAAGAACTACCTGTTCACTTACTTCAAGGACAAGGTACTCACCACCTCCCTCACCTCCACATGCTAACAGCCTCTGAAGGAGACAAGACCTCGACCAGCATGCACTCTATTCCTTTTTCCCAGGTGGACATTCTGAACAAAGTGGATTGGAACGCTTGGATGCGCACCCCTGGCATGCCCCCCTTCAAACCACAGTAAGCACACCCTGCTCTACCAGTCCCTGACTGGAATGTATTGTACAAATCTAACTTAATACAGTTGAAAGTGCTTTTATGCACCATGTAGGAAATATCCTACATCAAAAATCACCATGTTTGTATCACCAAATGTCAGGTATGACACCACCATGGCTGATGCCTGTGTTGCTCTCTGCCAGAGATGGGTCAAGGTAAGAAGCCTGTGGCCCAGAATCATTAGGTTGATAGAAGTCCTATCTCTGGAGCTTTGTGTTCATCTCACACCCCTCTCTCTCTCTCTCTCTCTCTCTGTCTCCCTGTCTCTCTCTGTCTCTCTGTCTCTCTCTCTCTCTCCAGGCCAAAGAGGGAGATCTGGCTGGTTTCAGTGGTGCAGACTTGAAGATTCTGTCCTCCCACCAACTCATTGAGTTCCTGTCTCTTCTCCTGCAGGAGGTATGGCACATCTGTCAATCATCTGATCGCCACAGCAACTGAACATCAACCTTGTAGTACTGTTCAAGACTCTATGCTTAACAGTCCAATGAGAATGTGTTGTCCGTCTCTGTAGGAGCTCATCCCCCTGACCCATGTGAAGAGAATGCAGGAAGTGTACAACTTCAACACCTACAACAACTCTGAGATCCGCTTCAGGTGAGCGACCTCACTGCCCTGGTATCTCCATGGAGACTGTGTGTGTGTGTGTGTGTGTGTGTGTGTGTGTGGGTCTCATGGTGGTGTCCTGCCCTGCAGATGGCTTCGCCTGTGTGTGAAGTCCAGATGGGAGGAGCAGGTCCCCTTGGCGCTGAAGATGGCGACAGATCAGGGGAGGATGAAGTTCACGCGGCCACTCTTCAGGTAACCGTGGCAACGTCTGCCTGCCCGTGTGCGGGTCCCCTCTGTGATCGTGTGACACATGGTCCTAGTGGCAATCAGTTCAAACAAGGTACGGTGCGTCCTTTTCATCTGAACCCGGCCCTGTTTCTTCTGTGCCCCCCCCCCCCTCCTCTCTCTTCAGGGACGTGTTCGGCTTTGGAAAGTTCCGGGACGAGGCTGTGCGGGTGTTCCAGGCTCACCGGGCAGCCATGCACCCGGTAACGGCCGGTCTGGTGGCCAAAGATCTCAAGCTGGATGTCGGCAACATCACCAGCTTCTAAAACGGGAACACATTACCAATGAGAGCACTCTCCCGGTTATCTCCCCCGCTCCACTGAGGAAACCAAGAAGCACTTGATCATAACCGCCTAATAATGTAACTGCCTCTTCTTCGCTGGTAGGGGACATGTGTCAACTGGGAGTGTTTGTGTTTATATGAAAGGATCGATCTCAGGGCAGAGATTTTCTTAGGAAAAGACAAAGTTAAACTAATTCTGAAGGTGCTTCTCTGGTAGTTGGCTGTACAGGCTTTTGTACCAATCATGGTGTTATTTGATGTCATTAAACAGTGAATAAACAGACTGTTCAAACATCTGCTGACTTCAGTCCTTTTTCTTTATTTGTCTCTTGCAATGTACAGGTGAAGGTTTCACTGGATTCATTAAAAGTCAAACATCCAAGTTTGTTTTATTATACAACATACAAAGATCGACATACCATTAGAAGGCTTAGTAAATTAGCAGTGCCCCTCATGTTTTATAGATGTTAATCACTACATCCAAGGGTAGCAGGATATCAATTCAACAAGTCATGTGACCCTATCAGATATGGCGAGAGCCACAAGCAGTGAGGGTTCCAAGCCTGTCATGAGTAGGGTAGTGAGTTCAGGGTTCACCAGGCGGGGGGGGGTGGGTATGGAGGTCAACACACCCAGGGACATGCAGCTGTAGGCAGGATAACCAGGCCAGGGAGTCATAGCGGAGCACTATCTGCTGTCTGAGGGTCAGAAGCCTTTTAAGCCTGTAGTGTGGCAGGCCAGAAGATGAGCCTTATCACCGTGATGATATTGCGGGGGAGGTGATGGCTGGCTTCCTGCTGGACAGGAAGTAATGTCTCAAGGCAGGCTGGGGTGAGGGTGTATGTGATGTCACAAGGCAGAGCATGGTGAAGCGTAGTACAGTTGATGTGGAGGGGGTCGGGGGATGAGGGGTCAGGCCCAGTGTAGACCCAGGCTTTAGGACAGCATGACAGAGGTCAGGCCTAGTGCAGACCCAGGCCTCAGGACAGCATGACTGAGGTCAGGCCCAGTGCAGACCCAGGCCTCAGGACAGCATGACTGAGGTCAGGCCCAGTGCAGACCCAGGCGACGGGACAGCATGACTGAGGTCAGGCCCAGTGCAGACCCAGGCCACGGGACAGCATGACTGAGGTCAGGCCCAGTGCAGACCCAGGCCACGGGACAGCATGACTGCCTCCAGGTCTCGGTCCTCCTGGTGCTCCTGCTGCCGGTGCTCCTCCAGCAGGGACACCAGGGCGTCTCTCTGCTCCACCACCTCCAGCATCTCCCCCAGGATTAGCCTCTCCTCCACCAGCTCGCCCTCCCCCTTCAGGTGGTCTAGCCCAACAGGAGAGAGCAGGAAGGGGGGATTTAGAGGGTTTGGTTCAAATGGATTCATGAATCAATGGATTCATTTGTGTTTGGATAGTGTTTGTGCAGGCAGAGGAGAGGATGGTGTTGGAACTCACCATCCACGGCCATCCTCTCTCTGAGCTCCTGCTGAAGCCGACTCTGTCTGTCTTCCAACTCCAACTCTCGAGCACTGAGCAGAGACCACGAGAGAGTCAGGGAAGAACTCGAAGGGACACACACAGTCGATTCCATGGGCTTGGAGGGTTCGATACTCACAATATCACAAGCTCCGACTCGTAGCGCACCAGAATGTTTTTCTGCTGCACCAGCTTAAACCACTGTTGCATCAGACCTGGGTTATCCTGCCTGCCCATCCCTACAGAGGCGAGAGGTGGGTGGAGGCAAAAAACATAAGTTAATAGTCTGGGGAGTGGACTGTGAAATACGTGAAACGTGACCCATGACCTCCACCTGGTAAGCAGTATACTCACCCCCCAAATATAAATCCAGCTCCTGGTTCTCACTAGAGTCTCCCCAGTAGTCTATAGAGAGAGCACATCGGGCATAAAAGACCAGAGGAGCACACACACGAACATGAGCACACTCAGATCGACCAGAAACGCGCCGCGTGTGTATCTACCTGCTTCGCCCCTCAGAGCTTTCTCCACAGCCACGCCCCTCTCTTCAAGCTGTCTCTGTTTTTCCTCCACCTGCTCCAACTGTCTCTGGATAATCTGACAAACACACACACCGACACACACACACACAGACATGCACACGCACACTGATCAGATACATTGTTCAGTATAGTAAACAATGCGTTGCATGTGTCGACTGTCTATGTGGTGTACCTGTGCTCGGTGGAGTCGCTTGAGCTGCTCCTGTTTGGCCTGTTTGCGCGCGGCCTTCTGTACCCTGCGCGTGATCCTGGCGTCCAGCTGCTCCTCCTCGCTGGCCTTCCGGAACAGCGTGTCGGTCACACTCATGCTCGAGGGGTCCTTGAAAGGCACCAGCGTCCCCAACACCTCTGTGGGACAAGACGACTCGCTCCCTGGCTCCTTAGCGGGCGTGGTCTTCTTCACAGGACGCTTCTACAGGGCAGAAAGCGAAAGACAGACACTTACACACACATGTACACACGGGTAGAAGACTCTAGAGAGAAGCTATGCACTACTCCAGCATTGCTTTGGGGACTGGTCTAAAGGAGCACCACTAATTCCCACTCTACCTTGATGGCATACGCTCTCCTGAACGCCAGAGCATGTGGGACATAGGTGGTCTTGGAAAGATGAAGAACAACAAAATCATCCTTCAACAAAATGTGTGAATATATGTTTCTACTCCTTACTTTCATCATTTCTCCAAAACACATTTTCTTTACCCTCAAGGGTCAATGCAAAACTACGAAACGGTTGCCTTCAGCTAGGATGTACATAATATAGGAGTCTATAGGTCTATGTGCCTGTCTACTACTACTACAAAACAAAACTAAAAACCAACACTGTCTTTCTTCCACTAAAACACGTAGTTCACCTCCTCATTTCCCTGGTCCTCCTCCTCCTTTATAGTTTCCTTCTGGAGTTCTGACGCCAGGTCAAAAAGCTCCAGGCGTAGCTACAAACATTCACCCAACATGTCAACATCCTCAACACAAAAAGACAACCTGTGGCAAGACCTGAATCTAGACGGCGTGGAGTTATCAATACGTTATCTTTGGACACATCTGTCACAATACCTCCTGATTAAATGAAGGTTTAGTCAAACAAATTCCAAGGCCAGCAGTTACTGCTCCCACTGTTAGTGTTGTAGAGTCCACCTGCTGGTCAGAGATCAGTGATGTTCTTACATTGGCTCTGGGGTTCAGGGAACATCTCTCCATGACTGCAGAACAGGTCAGCTCAGATTCCTCCAACCAGCTCTGATTAACCTTCAAGGGCCTGCCTAAATATGGAAAGAGAGGAAACGTGGAAGAAATACTGTGTGTTTGTGTGTATACTGTATGTGTACTAAATGTCAGTCTTACCTGTGGATTTCCGTTCTCGAGCTTCCTTCCTGGCTGCTTCCTTCCTGGCTGCTTCCTTCCTGGCATGTTCTGATGGGGCGGCAACAGCTATCTTGTCTTGAGAGGAAGTCCTCTCCTTATTTTTTCTGTCCTTCTTGTACCCGGAGAAGACAGCCTTCCAGAGAGGCCTGGGTCTGCCCTCCTCCGTCCCCTCCTCGGGAGCACTCTGGCTGGGGCCCTGCGTGTCCCTGAGTCCTTTCAGGTGGGAGAAGATGGAGCCTCCCTGCAGAGAAGCGAGAAGCAGTGGAGGAAGGCTCTCCGTCAGTCTGCGAGGGTCCAGACCCCCCCTGCTTTTCCCCGAGGCGGGCTCAGAGCTCAGGGGGGTTGTCTCCTCCCAGGTTATACACATGGCAGCTCGTTCTAGCTCCCTCCTTCTTTCCACCTCCCTCTTTCTCTCCTTCTCCCTCTCCACTCTGGCACTGTGCTCCCTGACCAGCACCTGCTGCAGGGGCTTCCGAGGAGACAGGGGGGGACTTGTGTCCTCTAATATGTCATCTTCATCGTCATCGTCATCACCCAGGAGCTCTCCAAAAGACCCCCTGCTCTCACAGTCGGCCCTCCGTATCACCACAGCTGCCATGATAGGTGCAGGGCGAGGGGCGGAGCCAAGCAGACCCTCCTCCTGCAAGGCATTCTGGGATACGCTATCCCAACATTCTTTGAGGCAGCGGGAGGGAGGGGTGCGGGGAGGGGTCAGAGTGGTGGAGTCGGAGGTGGTGGATTCACTGTTCATACCCACCCCAGAGCTACTGCTGGGGTCGCGCCTTCCTTTGTCCTTCATCCCCCTCTCTCTCTCCTCACGCTCTTTCTTCTCCTTTTTATCCTGCGCTTTCTCCTCCCCCTCTTCCTCAGGGCAAGGGGAGTAGCTGGAGGAGGAGTTGGGAGAGGAGGAGGTGAAGACGGAGGAGTTGGAGTCAGGGGTGGGAATGGAGGAGGTGGGGCTTCTGAGGGTGCTGCTGAGGCTGGTGGAGACGGTGATGTTGAGGAGGCTGGCAGGACTGTGGGGGTCCAGACTGTGTGTGTCTACAGATGTTGTGTCAGGTGTGGTGGAGTCAGGCAACACGATCTCAAGTGTGTGTGCGCCAAGGGATGTGTCACTGAAGTGTGTTTGAGAGAGTGTGCCGTCATTGCGTCTGGGTAATGATACTGCCTCAGATGTGTGTGGAGGTGGGGGCAAGTCTTCATCTAAGAGAGAGAGAGAGAGAGAGAGAGAGAGAGAGAGAGAGAGAGAGAGAGAGAGAGAGAGAGAGAGAGAGAGAGAGAGAGAGAGAGAGAGAGAGAGAGAGAGAGAGAGAGAGAGAGAGAGAGAGAGAGAGAGACACAGAGAGAGACAGAGAGAGAGACAGAGAGAGAGAGACAGAGAGAGAGAGAGAGAGAGAGAGAGAGAGAGAGAGAGAGAGAGAGAGAGAGAGAGACAGAGAGAGAGAGAGAGAGAGAGAGAGAGAGAGAGAGAGAGATAGAGAGAGAGAGAGAGAGAGAGAGAGAGAGAGAGAGAGAGAGAGAGAGAGAGAAAGAGAGAGAGAGAGAGAGAGAGAGAGAGAGAGAGAGAGAGAGAGAGAGAGAGAGAGACAGAGAGAGAGAGACAGAGAGAGAGACAGAGAGAGAGAGAGAGAGAGAGAGAGAGAGAGAGAGAGAGAGAGAGAGAGAGAGAGAGAGAGAGAGAGAGGACACAAGAAAAGAGAAGAGGTGAGAAGAGAGGATATAAAAAGGTTCTCTTAAATAGACATGTGGATTGTAATACACTCTAGATTATTATCAATTATTAACAATTGTATAAGGTTGATGAGAGAGGTTTATGGTTAGGATTAGAGTCCATGATGGTAGTACAACCCAAGAATAATAGCTAAATGTAACACCTCAAAGGCCACTCTGAGAGGATTCTTAACATGCATAAGTGCTAGAAGCAGTAAATTTACCATTATTCAAATGAAAAGGTATTGTTAGTATTCTCTCTTGTACAGTTGCTACCTGTATCCTCCACCTCTTCTTGAAGAACCCACAACCCCGAATGGCATTCTGTCTCCCAAGGACAGTACTCCCCTTCTACCAGCAGGGAGAGACATACACCACAGCACACACACACACAGCACACAGACACATCACACCACATCACAGAAAACAGGCAAGAAAAGGGAACACACAGACACTCTAAAGAGAACGGTGACTGGGGAAAGAGCTCGACAAGAGTACGACAAACATAAAATACGCACGCAGAAACCTGTGGTCAGAACCCGACCACACTTACCATCACTAGATTCAACATCATCCTCATCGTCATGATCGTCATCTTCATCTACCTCCCCCTCCTCCTCCTCTTCCTCATCCTCCTCTTCCTCCCCTGTCATGCTGTCTTTCTGCCCCCTCAGGCGGTTGTGCAGTTCCACCGCCTGCCTCCAGGAGGCTCTGGACAGTTCAGAGGTCACCGTCTGTGGCCCCTCCTCCTCCGTGTCTGACTCAGAACTACAGCATGACGAGGATGTTTAGTCTGTTCTCTCTGTGTGTGTGTGTATGTGTGTGTGTGTGTGTGTGTGTATGTGTGTATGTCTAACCTGGAGCCCTCTGTGCTCTTCACCAGCAGGCTGAGGTTATGATTGGCCAGCGTCTCCTCCGGAACCTCCTCTGGTTCCTCAGTCAGGTCAGACTCCAGGCTCCCCAGGGTCACACGGTAGTTCTCCAGCTCAATGCGCTCCGGCGTGCCGCGCACCCGCTTGGCCAAGACTGCTTCTCTCTCTATCAGAGACGCCACTGTAGACACACACACATATTATCTCACCAATAAATACTTTAGTTACCACTGGTTTCCTTTTTTATCAAAGTTTTTGACACAAAACAAAAATAAGCTGTATTAGAGCTTCACCTGAGGATCTGCGACCATCGGTTATCGCCGTAGTAACAGGAGGGGGACCATCAACGGAGCATGGGAAGGGCAGAGAAGCCAGAGACCCCTGGAGAGTCAAATCAGAGTGTCAAATCAGACCAGCTGTACCCAGCAGCAGTATATATTCATAGTATAATTCTTTGCATCCACACGCTAAACCACACCATCCTCTGCACAGACGAACCAGACATTGAATCTCTTGAATCCAGTGTTGTTCCAAACAGAGAGCTCCTTACCTGGGAGGTCCTCTGGGAGGTAGTTCTCTCTGAGGGGGAGGAGGGGGTGTTGGGGGCAGGCCTCTTTCTCTGGGCAGCGCCAGACAGGCGAAGGTCATAGTGAGGCTTACAGTAGAACTTCCCTAATAAACCCACGTAGAACCACAGTATTAGAACCTCATACAGAGCATACAGAACATCCCATCTTAGTGAACGCAGCAGAAATTCTGTTGAATAGATTTACAGATAAACGGATAACACACAAGCCTAGAAAATGACAGCTTAACAACAATATTTTACAGTTCAACTCCATCTCTTATCACCTATCTTTCCAGGAACACGGAAACACTGAGTGATTTAAAAGAGAGAAATGTCTTACAGAAGGACTCCTCCATGGCACACAGCACAGGCTAACTGGATCCCAGGTACGGTCGTATACACTTCTATACCCAATGCTCACACTCTGTAGATGTGCTGACATATATACACATCCTCCCGCCTCACGTTTAAACCCAAGTCATGTGACACCTCATCCCTGATTGGTCGAGCAGTTTAAATAAAACAAACAGAGAGGTTCTTCTCCAAGAGAGAGATGTGAACACAAAAACATTGTTATTTAGGATCGTATCTGTGCCTCCTCCCACCCCTACACTGACACACAGCTCATCTCCACGTGACACAATACAGCTTCTGTGTTGCTAACACATGCACGCGCGCACACACACACACAACTTAAGACAGAAAGTCAGCAGTCCAAACAAAAAGCTGGAGGCAAAACGATATTCTCAGTTAGCACTGAACCTCAGTGTGTTGAACAATGTCTCATACAGACACACCAAAGTCTGCTGACACATCTGTCATGTTTGTGGTGATCATGCGATGTAGCTGTCACTCTCACAGAGACACCAGATGTATCAGTGTGAAGATCAGAGGGATTCTGAGGGGGTCAAGACAGAGTCTATCACACTTCCTTTTAATACTCACTCACAACCCAATGGTCTATGGTGCAGGGTCCCTATCTCTCTTCCGTCCTTATAACCTTGCTACGACCTACCAAGTCTCTCTCCCTTCTACTCACTGAAATCTCCCGTCGTACAAGCGCCCCCACCATCTCCTCACCAGTTGGTCTGTCGAAGGCGTAGGAGGCCAGGCGGAGGGTGGAGCTACAGTAGTCACACTGGAAGCAACTGCGGTGGAAGAACAGGCCTTCGGCGCTGAGCCGTTCCATCACGTACACGCGGTTCTTACAGAAGAAACACACGTCGCTGGTGCCGCCCGACGCAAACACACCCCGCAGGTTCACCTGGTGGAGAGGGATGGAGAGATCGAAAGAGAGGTGGATGGAGAGATTGAAAGAGTGAGAGAGACAGAGAGAGAGAGGGGGGGGGATATGGACCAGTTAGTTTGGGGTTTCTTCCAATACAAGTAAGTGACAGATGGCAAGACGAGCGTCAGACTCTTACCGATTCCCTCCTTTGTGAAGTAACGGGTTTAGGGGCCTCCTGATTCTGAAGCTGATTGGCTAACTGTTCAGCCCGTGAGCTTACTCCCTCTGTGTACATCTGAATGAATTTCTATCCCAGGCACCAGCGTGGCGACAAGAGGAGTAAGACAGGACAAAAACGTACAGCACGTAAACACACAGACACGTTAACATATTTTAAACCACTCATGAGTGAGTTACACAAATACACACACATCAATGCACTCGTACACAAACCAGACACACATTGTCACAAAGACAATGAAATGACACAAACACATACAGTATCTTATCTAATATAGATTGTATGCCACAATCAGGCTTTATCTAAAACAAACCCTTTTACAATGTCAGTAATGAAATGTTTATTAATGTTCCTCTTACATAAATCCAGCATAAGTTCTGGACAGCAGGAACATTTAGAAACAGAGGAACAACTAAATGCTATTTGTCAATAGAGGCAATTCACTGGGTCTCATGGAGATTTAAACTTATTCAAAAGGACAGTTGTAGTGGTTGTCACATGCCACACGCCCTGCAGTAAACTGTACAAATATACACAATGGGAGTCTAGCCAATAAGCACCATGATGATCTGTTAAGATAATTTCTCCGACATGATCCCACTCTGGATCACTACTGTACTTCCAATGCAACAGCTGTCAGATTTGTGCTATGTGATTTATCTGCTCAACATTAATGTTTAACATTGACCCCAGGCCTTGAACATGAATGCATCCACTGATGCTTATCTAAGCAGACACTCTTGATCAGGAACCACTTCATGAACACTCCAGACACAAAGCTGTAATGGACTCAGAGTTGGAAAGTAAAAGGTGAATAGATACTAGTAGACTACAGGTCTAGGACTAGGAGACTACAGGTCTAGGACTAGTGGACTACAGGTTAGGACTAGTGGACTACAGATCTAGGACTAGTGGACTACAGGTCTAGGATGAGGAGGACTACATGTCTAGGACGAGGAGGACTACAGGTTTAGGACGAGGGATGGCGTACCTGCTCTCCTCTGCTAGGGAGGGTGTGACATTTGACCTTCTCCTTGTAACGAAAGCTCATCTGCTCTTGCTGCTGTGTACGCTTTTGGGGAGATGGGGAATGGGTGAGGTGGAAGTTAGGTTACAATGGTAATAGAAGACTACAGTGAGCAAACGACAGTGCTGAGATTGTAGATGTATTTTCCGTTGTGGCAACTAAAATTGGGATTGTAGGATCTACAGTTCTAGTGCCCTCATGTGGCAGCAGTGAAAGTTACATGGGAGGGTCAGGGAGGGTAGGGGCTGCTGTGTTTACCTGTCTCCATGTGGGGAGGGGCACCACAGGAGTTGGCTGAGACTGGGGGGCAGGAGATGATGTGGGGGCAGGCAGATTTGGCATGGATTCCCCCTAGTGGTTAGTACAAGATGTTAATGCTAAGGAACTAGAGACAGGCGATTGTATTTGTATTGGAAAATCAAATGCAAATTAATAATAATTTGCATTAATTAATTTGTTTGTTAATAAGTTCAGTTGTGGATACAATTGTGAAATCAGGTGCTTTTTTATGGGTTCTGTACCTATATTTGTTCAAATTATGCCAGATAAACACATTTAGTTGACTAAGGAAAAATTGAAATGATCAAAAACATTAGGATTTTCTGGAACACAGTGCAAAGGCAAAGTAGGGGACTGCAGGTCAGCATGCCCAAGCATAGGTGTCTATAGGCCCAATGGGCGGTTGAAGGCCTTTTTTAAATCACATTATGACGTAACAAACCTTTTGGAATTTTGAACGCACACTTTGGCTTAAAGAACATTGTTATCCTATGATTTGTCTAGTTGCAAGAAACATTTCCAATGAGACGGTCAGCGAAAAATGCATCAGCGTGCTTCAAGAATATCGAAAGCCTCCTTGTATGTAGGAGACTCACTGCGATGTTACAGAGGCGATCCTCTTCAAGCACTTCCGTCTGGCAGGGGGCATCCACTCTATCCGCGTCTGCCGAGACAGGGTCACCAAGCGCTCTCTAGGTTATGCCTATGTCAATTAAAGCGGTCAGTAGATGACGAGCACGCCTTAGAGTTCATGAATTTCAAACTGATTGATGGTTCTCCAATTTGTGTAGATTGGGTTCAGCGCGACCCGACCCTGAGGAAGAGCGGCATGGGTAATGTCTTCATCAAGAATTTGGATACGTCAGTATATAATGAAAATCTACACAACACTTTCTCTGGCTTTGGCAAAATTCTGTTGAGCAAGATAGCATGGGGTGAAACTGGATCAAAAGGCTATGGTTTCATACAATTTGAGAAAAAGGATGCCGTTGAGACAGCTATTGAAAGATTGGACGGAATGCTCTTCAATGACAGAAAAGCGTTTGTGGGCCGCTTTAAATATTTCAAGGAGCGCGAGACTGAGCGTCGTACCAGCACAAAGTTTACCAATGTGTTCATCAAGAACTTCGGTCAGGATGTGGATGAGCAAAAGCTGAGAGAGGCCTTCTTCAAGTATGGAAAGAACAAAAGCGTCTTGGTCTAGATGGAGGATCAGGTCCACATGGATCAAGCCCAGGTCCACATGGAGCATCAAGTCCAGGTCAACGTGAAGGATCGAGTCCAGGTCCAGATGGAGGATCGAGCCCAGGTCCAGATGAATCGAGCCCAGGTCCACATGGATCGAGCCCAGGTCCAGATGGATCAAGCCCAGGTTGACTGCCAGACCCAGCCTCAGGCTAATGCCCCAGTCCAGGTCCAGACCGGGGCCAACACGTACACCTGGGTGCCTATGCTGCAGGTACATGTGCAGGCATTTGAACATATATTATAGGTGTCATACGCAATGTAGCAGGATTTGCCTTGTTTGTGTAGGATATCCATCTATCTGTGTGTATCTCATGCTGTCTCGTCTTCCTCCAGCCTGCTGTGTACATATGGGGCAAGGAGCCTCTGACAGACACTACTCTGGTCTCCACTCCATTATGTTATCAGAAACAGATGCTGGGAGAGTGTCTGATCACCCTCATTGAGAAGGTGCAGGCCAGTCTGGCTCATAAGCTTACTGGAATGTTTCTTGAAATGGACAGCAATGACGTGATTCACCTGCTGGAGTCTCCACAGGCTCTGCACACCAAGGTCACTAAGGCAGTGGCTGCCCTCCGTGCACCCAAGATAAACATGCCCACCGCTGCTGGCTTGTATGGAGTGCCTGGAAACTGCCGAACCAAGCTGCACATGATCCGTGCCAAGCCCCAGGCGGCTACAGAGCAGGTACGTACAGTACAAGCACATGACAACCCACTTTCAACTCTGTTGCTCTTGTGTTCCACACAGCCTGCCTAACTGTCACCCTATCCTCCTCCAGTCAGCCGTGCGGGGCCAGGAGCCTCCCACAGCCTCCATGCTGGCCGCTGCTCCGTCCCAGGACCAGAAGCAGATGCTGGGAGAGTGTCTGTACCACCTGATCCAGGACATCCAGCCCAGCCTGGTGGGAAAGGTCACCGGCATGCTGCTGGAGCTGGACAACACTGAGGTTCTCCACCTGCAGGAGTCCCCTGAGGATCTGCGTGCCAGGATGGATGAGGCTGTGGCTGTGTACAAGGCCTACCTGGCAGAGGAGGCCGCCAAGAACCCAGTGACCAACACTGCTGGTGTCTCAAACATCTAAACCAAGGAATGAGAAACCTGGACTTTAAAAAACGTATTTAAAAAAAACACGGACTAATGATTTATTCAGACCAAGAAAAGATAACTTTTGCTTTTTTAATTAATGAAATTATTTTGCCATTCCCTCTGGAATTGTGTTATTTTTAAATGAATGAAATACCTTTTCATAATGAATTTGCTCTCAGGAAATAAAACCTATGAAAATGACTTGTGTTATAGTCTTTGTATGACTTCCAGACATGATAGTTACACTAGTTTCACTTTTAACTAACCACACTTCACATGTGTCGCCGATTCGACTAATATTAAACACTCAATACATGCTGCTCCAACTTACTAACTGGACTAAGCTCTAACCCTGCTCTGTCCAACTCAAGCTGCTCTACCCAGAGCTAAGCCTCACCATCACAGCTCCCCTGGTTCTTCCCTGCAGGAGACCAGGATGTGTCCCAAGAGCTAATCTGGCCTTAACCCCTGCAGCTCTGGAAATGGGATAGTGAGGTGACCTCACCTTCACATACCTGGATGCAAACCAGGATATGTGGTAATACCAGGGGAAGTGGCTGCTGTGCTGCACACCAGTGTTCCCCTGGCTGAGTCAGTTCCCCCCACCCTGTCCTCACCTGTCTCCGCAAGGCTGCAGCCGAGGAGGAGGAGGGGGCCCCGGAGACGTTCTCCTCAAACTTAGCCAGAAGCTGATTGGCCATCAGGCGCACCCTGGTACGGCTCGCTCCGCCCACAGACCCCGCCTTCAAAGTTAGATCGTCGTAGTAACCATCTGCCGCTTCTTCCTGAGAATGTAGAATGTTGATGATGAGTATGACCAGCGCACTATACAGCCTGTAAAAAGGTCAAGAGACAAGATCTTCTTCTACCTCCTCATCTGGGCTTGGGCGACTGGTCTTCCTCCTCTTCCCCATTTCATCCTTTTCCTGCCC
Source organism: Hypomesus nipponensis (assembly GCF_054491055.1). Lineage (NCBI taxonomy): Eukaryota > Metazoa > Chordata > Actinopteri > Osmeriformes > Osmeridae > Hypomesus > Hypomesus nipponensis. The sequence goes on from NC_140367.1 coordinate 6,181,190, forward strand.
CTGTGGAAGTGCAGTGTCATCACATACAGAAACCAACAGAGGGAGAGAGAGAAGGACCAAAAGAGAGAGAGACATACAGACAGTGTTTGTACCTTGGGGTTGCGTTTGCGTGAGGGACTGTGTCGTAGTCTGCTCAGCTGGGAGGCGGGGGTCATCAGGGCAGCCCTGCGTTCTGAACTCTGACCCAGGGACTCTGGGGACAGACAAGAGTAGTCAAACTCAGATTGAAGATACTCTTCTGTGTCATTCCTTGTTTCCTTTTCTGCCGGTTGTTCCATGAAACCACATGCACGGATAAAATGTATTACACTACATTTCAAATGGGCTTTCACTAACACTGAGATTTATACATTTATTACATTATATTAATTTAGCATATGCTTTAATCAAAAAGTGACAAATAGCGTATACGAAAAAGTACAGCAGAATATCAAGGATCAAAGTTATAAACTGTAACAAGGTTCTGTGTTTGCAGGCCTCACCACTGGGTGGCATGGAGTCCTTGAAGAGCTGGTAAAACTGGCTGAGGTACATGACCATGCAAAGAGTGTCTAGCTCTCCCATAGATGACATCTCCTCCACCGTCATCACTGGAGAGATGCCAAACTCCAGCTCGGCCACCTCCAAGCCCAACTGAGTGTTCTCCTCCACCTCTGCTTCCTCCAGAGACTCAAAGTCACTACAGGTGGAGGCAGAGGTAGAGGCTATAGGTGTAGGTAGGGACTCAAAGACATGAACTTACAGTGGGATACAGGGAGTTAATGAGACTTACTGATCCTATCAGGTAGTTAAAAGAGCACTAAGCAGAATCTTGGTCTAAAGCCTAATCATCCTCTTCGAACCCACGTGGACACACACATACACACACACACACTGAGGGCTCGGAGACGACTCACATTAGGTCGGGTCGGTAGTGGTGGATGAGGGCACACAGCGCCAGCCCAGTCTTCCAGGAACTAGTCAGGTCGCTTACGGCAACGCCTCGGTAACCCTGGGTCTGCTTCTGACACCAGCTCAACAGCTTACTGGAGCGAGAGAAGGATTCTGGGAGTAGGAGAGGACAGTCAGGAAGTGGATAGTGAAGGGGGTCACTACTAGAGGGGAACAAGCCTTACTAGGACTGAGTGGGCATGACGTAAAGGGTAGTGAGTGGACAGAAGCTCACCTTGTCGTTGTAGTTTGGATAAGGGCGAGCTGTGGAGATTCTCAATGTCTATATCCACATCTCTGCTGTCTCCTGTGTCTATCAGGTGTTTGACCTGCAGAGGAAATCACATTTAGTTTGTGTCTTTGTGTGTGTGTGAATGTCTGTGCTTGTGTATTTCTACCTGTGCAGGGGTGATGAGTTGAGGGTTGATGTTGGGGTAGCGTGTAGCTGGATCCACAGTGTACAGATTGAAGTTCTTGTTGATGTTCTCTGGGGTTGTCTGGGGAAGAATGCGATACAGACTCTCCCTGATAAATAAAGAACAGGATAGACATAAGATATTGCTTAGCATGGTTCAAAGCACATATTTAATGCAACTTCCTAACATACTGTAGGTCTCTATGTTATCAAACCCAATGGTTTAGTATGTGAGACACGGCTTTCTCACCTCTCCGCCAAAACGTCCAAGGGGGCGTGTCCTAGTGCCCAGCTGCGAACCATCCATGCCGAGTCCATCGCTGCCAGGAACCCTCGCGCAATTCCAGTTCCCATGGGCCAGAACGGCTACCACACACACACACACACACACACACACACACACACACACACAAACACACACACACACACACACACTTGAAGCTATCACTTTCATGCATCATTATCCTTATCTTACCTCCCACCCTCCCTTTCTAACCACTTCCTCCTTCCCTTCCCCACACTCACCACATTCCCCACACCTCCCCCATCCTGCCTCCCTCCCTCACCTCCAGCAGGCTGTCTCCCACCAGTGTGACCAGCAACTGGTGCCCATGCCTCTGGCGGACCAGTGCTGCGTTCTCTGAAGCGTACATGCAGGTGAAGTCGAACATGGCCACGTCGGGCTGCCCATAGTGGTTGATGGCAAAGTCCAAGGATGGCAGCTGGTGATTGGTGGAAAAGTCAGCCGCCTCGCGAGCATACACCAGCAAGGCCTTCTGGTCTACGTTTCCTCGGGAAAGAAGCATCTCTGTGTCTGCATAGTCCTATAGACAGACAAGACGTGATTCATTATTCTACAGTATGTGAATGGTTATAAACTGATTATTATACAATGAAAATTATGATTAAAGTAGCATCTGCAATCTGAATTGTGTATTGTGAAGTATTGTCGTTGTGTTGTCACCTGTAGAATCACTCCTTTTTCTAGTAGGCTTTGCTTTTTGGCTGTCATCACAAAGTAGTGGGTATCATCCTTATAGTACACAATGTTCTCCAGGTCAATCCCTACGAGTCAGAGAGTCAGAGAGTCAGAAGACAGAGAATCAACTGATCTTCCTGGTTCTCTGTTCTGGTCACTTAGGTTTTCTGGTTCCTGAGATCTGACCTGTGTTGTGTCGTAGCTCCTGGAAGAACTTCTGGTTGAAGATGAAGGCCACTCCACTGATCTCTTCCACCTTGGCCTCGGCCGTGGTGTTTCTGTTCATAAAGTTGGCAGTGATGGCAATGGCAAGCTTCCCCCGGAACTCCTTACGTCTAAAGCCTGTTCAGCCGTGCAGTGACAAACAGTAAGAAACAGCGAGTTTGTGTATTTGTCTGTGTGTGAGTGTACGTGTGTGAGTGTGCGCATTTACCTGGTAGTGTGTTTCGTCGTCCATCTGCACCGATTATGACATCAAACTCCAGCTGGTTAACAGGGTGAGATTTAGGATGGACCTCCATTCTCCATCTCACTTCTGACACACACACACACAGTCATATTCAGTAAAGTGGTCAATACTGTACATATTTATACACACACACACACACAGTCATATTCAGTAAAGTGGTCAATACTGTACATATTTATACACACACACACAGTCATATTCAGTGAAGTGGTCAATACTGTACATATTTATACACACACACACACACACATCAGATCTTACTCTGTTTGTGTTGATCTTCAGGTGGCTCCAGCAGTCCCTTGAACTCCACGTTGACATGTACCTCAACCCCCAGGAGCAGGGCCACCTTTAACAGTACCAGCTGCAGCTGGCGAATACCTAGACAGAGAGAACAAGTGAGACAGGGAGATACAGAAAGAAAGAGCTAACTCTTTCCATTGTGTGACTCTGCACGATAAGCGAAACCTCCTGCTGAATTAAGTAACGTTCTCCCAGAGCCAACCAGTAACCGAGGAAAGCAATGGGGTGGTAGATCTGGTTCGGTACTCACTGATGTGGTCAATCGATCCAGCGCAGAACTTTCCGTGGAACTTCTTGGCTCCGAGGCCCCGGAGGTCGTGTATGGTGAAAGGCCAGAGGTGGAGAACGTTGTTTCGGGAGAAGGCGTCTCTCTTCTCCAACAGCACCACCCGAGCCCCAAGGAAACCCAGCTCCACGGCTGTACGCAGCCCGCAGGGGCCCGCTCCGATGATCACACACTGGGATGGTGGAGTGTCAGGGCAGGGGAACACACAGTTGAAAACAGATTTTTGTATTCACTAATGTTCTTTTTACACAATATTATAACAAACAAAACACCTTTTACTATATATTCAAAATTATCATTTAGCAATGAGATACATCACTATCCAACAAGGCATGCAGTAGGAGGTAGTTTTATGTTACCGAAGGTGAAAACCAAATCGATTCAACGTTCAGTCAGGTATAGAGCAATGTGTGAATGGAACGCTCTTCCAAATACCATCAAACAACAAAACACCCAGTATGGTTTTAAAAAATCACTTAAGAACCATCACCTTCAAAGACATTGCAATAATTAAGATCAATTAAGAGAGATTCAGTCATAGGGCTTTCATTATATCTGATTTAAAATTAGATATGATATAAAAACAAAAAATCTATTCGGAGTAGCGTAATCTTGTCAACTTCTCAATATTATTTATTTTTTGTATTTTTTCTTTTTGTGTGTGTGACATGTGTTTATTGTAAATATGATTTGTAATGTGAATAATGTCTTGTGTGTATGGTGTGAAATGTGATGTCGTCAATTGTATTGTCACATGATAGATTGTAGGACCCCAGGAAGAATAGCTTCAGGTTGTGCTGGAGCTAATGGGGATCCAAATAAAACAAACAAACAAACACAACGATGGACAACTGCCTGATGAGATTCTCAGGAATACAAGCAGAAAGCACAACATCTTCTTGTGTTTGGTGTGTGTGAGGGTTACCGTGGTGTTGGCACAGGCCCTGCCCTTCATGTATTCCAGGTGAGCTGCTCGCTTGTCTAGTTTGGCCCACAGTGCGTTGGCCCTCCAGTAGCTGAGGCGGGCTTTGAGTGTGTGGTAGAGAGGCCGAGGCGGGGTGTGTGTGTGAGAGTGTGTGTGTGTGTGTGCGAGCTGTAGGTGCTCACACAGCTGGCTGAAGGCACGAAGGGTCGCCCTGCATGTGGAAGCCTGAACAAAGTCATCAAACAGAGCATGGGCCCGATTCTCAGGCTCCACCCCGTCTCCCATGGCAACGCCAGAAGCAGGGCACCCTGGGATGGGTGTCACCCGCTGATGTCGCAGCCCTGAGTTTGCCTCAGCTTCCAGTCTCTTAGTGGCCAGCTTGAGGGGGAGGAACAGGACATTAGACACTGACTGTGATGGAACACACTGCAGTCTAAAAATCAAACATAGTTCTCACACTGATTTTTAATAGGATCTTGCTGCATGTCTAGCCAGTTAAGAGTTCAGGCTTTATAAAGGATAAACTACCCCCCTGTGGCGCCAGACCTTATGGGTAATGGCGTCTCTTGTCTCGCATGGAAACTGACTACGATCTACCAACTACATATAGTGTGTACAGACATCCATCCATACATATAGTACATACAAACAGTGGAACACTTGCGCAAGCCACATAGCAGCTATCTTTAGGGGCCAGTGTGTGTGTGTGTGTGTGTGTGTGCGAAAGTGTGTGTGTTAGGCTCAAGAGTCAGTACAATACCCCTCATACATTGAGGATCCATCCGCACCAAGCACCAACAAAAGGACACACACACACACACTGAAGCAAAGCAATCAACCAACAAAAGCAGAGAACCAATATATGCTACTTTGGCGTTGATGATATCAACATATATTTTAATGAGACTGTGGTAAGAGAGCCTGAGAGAAGTCTAGTTCCCTGCCAAAACATTTTTATCAGTTTATCATGAGGAGCTTGGCCCCACATCACCATCAAAAACACTGACACAAGTTTCCATCCCTCCCTCTCTACACGTCCATGTCTAAACACGACTACATACAAACACTTCCGAGTTGAGACACAAACACACACACACACCGACAAACAGGACCTACTGTTTTCTGCGTTGTCTCCCCGGTAAACCCATCCTCATTACTCAGCGGCAGGGCGCCAGGTGTTCCTCTCAGCAGCCCTGAACCAACTCCCTTCTGCTGTGGCAACCCCCCCGTCACAGAGCTGCAGTGCAGAGGCTGTAACGCAGCACACACCTCTCAGAGCCAATGTCTCTCTCTCTCTCTCTCTTTCAATGTCTCTCTGTCATGGAGGGCTCTGCATCATTATGGTGTCGCTCCCCCTGTCTTGGTTTCCTGCCGTGTCGAACCCAAACATACACAACACTGCTTATCCAAGGTCAGGGTTAGGGACAGCCAAGCCCTGACCCCGCCCACACGGCATTTTCACATGGGCGCAAACGCCAGTGCGCACACACACACACACAGTTAATCTGAGTCCTGAGGAGACAGACTGAGATGTAACAAGCTTATGGAGGGATCAAAGGGAGAGAGATCATACTGGTGAACCGTGAGTGAAAGACAACCTGCTCAGAGCAGGAACATGGAATGGTCATATTGTACAACTGTTGACCTTTCTTGTCTTGATTTTATACTTTGTTGTTGAAGGTTTCAAAACGTACATAAAGCATACATAGAGTTGCAGTTAGGGCAGACACAAGTCAGAGTAAAAGTGAGTAAAATGGGCAGGCCAGGTTTATCAGCACAAAATGAAGTTAAAAGGGATTTGAGAGCAAATGGTAAAGCTAAACAACTACAAACAGCTAAGACTTATCCCATCCCACCCTCACTAAACACATAACCCTTCCCTTTAGGTAACACACATGATACACATCCTAACTCCCAATAATCCACACTGGCCGGGCTAACACATCACATCACCCCATCCAGACAATATGTCCACCACCTTCCCTCAGCCTGGATGAGTTGAAGCTCACACTAAGCCATAGATTTTAGTGATGTCATCGGGAGCTTGTCCCCCTGTACCTGACACGAAAGGGTGCCACCCAGTGGTGAAAAGTGAGACTGCATTTTAAGGGCATTTTGATCCCATTCATTCTCCAATTAATCAAGACACACACACACATGTGCTTTTTTTAAATAGTTTTTATGTGTATAAAATGTACAAAGTTTTATTCGAAATCAGGATTCTTGCTGTGAAAGAGAAGAAAAGAAGATGATTAAGTCAAGAAATGAGCCACAGAATGATTAGGACAGTGTGGGGCGGATGACCATCTCACCAAAAGTGCTCTTCCCTTAGTCTCTATGGGCAGTAAAAATGCTCCAATGCCACACAGGACACAAGCGATAGCAAAAGGTAACAGGGCCAACATCACTGACTCTGACATCAGTACCTGCAACACACACACACACACCTCTAACGATGACCAAATGACAAGACACAAACCACACATGACACAGAGCCTGGTGATGATCTCACTAAACACACCCCAGAACAGACACACACAGCCCACATACCTGTGCGATGAAGGGGGCGATCATCCCACCTATACGACTGAAAGAGGTGCAGAAGCCCATCCCCAGAGAGCGAGCTGCTGTGGGGTACACCTGGGGGGGGGGGGGAGAGAGGGAGGGAGATGTGTACTAAATACATACACACACTCCTGACACAATATTTGATGATGTACTGCAAGTAGAAGAAAATACAAAAATAACCCACACACCTCGGCAGTGTAAATATAAACCACGTTGAAATTCATAGAGACAAGAGACCTGAGCAAGAACAACAGAACGGTGAATCCAACCCTGGAGAGAGACGGAGAAAAGAATCAGATCTAGAAGGCTCAAATGAACAGACTGGGGAAGGATGCCTTAACAATGACGACGACATGGATTCAGCGAAGGGGGCGTGTCCGGTGTGAATGGCGTACATGGTGGTGCAGACGTTGACCAGCATGAAGAGCATGGCCGCTAGCAGCAGCAACACCACCATGCAGATCTTGCGCCCAAACAGATGCAACATCATGATGTTCAGAGGGATGACTGGAGGGGCAGAGGGAGGGGAAGGGGGGTTAGGAAGAGAGAGGGAAACAGGGTTTAGGGTTAAAAGTACAGATTAGACAAATAAGAAATGGAATCAAATAAACCTAAATACAGATGTGCAGCTCCTCTTCACAACACACACACACACGCCCTGCCATTTCCCCTCACTCACGAGCGATCTCGCCCAGGCAGCTGATGAGGAGGGTCTGGTAATCCGATTGGGCAAAAGAGACGCAGTAGCACAGCTCCCCCTGCAGGCGGTGCTTGACCTGGTGATCTGCCGAGGCGTCTGTTACACACAGCAGGTTCTTCTCCAGCAGCTCAGAGCTGCTCAGCACCGAGCCGTAGTAAGAGAAGGACGCCACAAACCTGGGGGTGGACGGACACACACAAATACCAAAACAAGCAAATGAGGTCAGGCGTGGAACCATGTTGTGACATTCTGTTTGCCTGGAGGAGGATGGGGAAGGTGGAGGAACAGGGTGTTACCATGAGAACCAAAGCAGCAGTGAGGTCCTCCTGTATATTGGGCCGACCAGAATGCGCCAACTGCCTCTCTCTTTCTGAAACACACGCAAAACACAGGGTTATTCCAACACCTGTCTCTCTCTCTTCCTTCCCCCCCTCTCCCTTCATGTATCTCTCGGACTCTCCCCCTGTCCTCCCCTCTCTCTCCTCACCACCAGAGGTTCCACCAGCACGCCCGGTGGTAAGGAGGCTCGGTTCATCTTGGCGATGCGCTGAAGGGTCTCCACAGCGGCCTTCACGTTCCCCGCGGACACGTTGTAGCGGGCAGACTCCGGGATATACTACACACCGAGAGGGGAAAACACCACACTTAACAATATGACAACAGCGAGTGGAAGAAACCGCTGATAGGGAGTTCACAGTATTCGAAAAGACGAGAGTGGGGAGGCTGGTCACCCGGAAGAGTAGGAGGAGGAAGACGCTGGGGGTGACAGAGAGTCGGATCATCCAGCGCCAGCCCAGCGTGGGGACCACAGTCATCCCCAGGACAATGATGAGCATGGAGCCTAACATCCAGAAGATCTGTGGGTGAACAAGAGCCCGAGAGCTGTGACTGTCATGATAATAACGATGACAATGCTGAGGAGGGCGGAGTTGGTGACAGGTCAATGAGGACTCACGGAGGCCAGTGGGAGCAGGGAGGATCTGTACTTGGCAGGAATGAACTCTGTTTTTAAGACAAACCTAAAATGGAGAGATTGATTTGAGTAATATGTATGGTTTGTTTGTTTGTGTATGTATAGATAAATGTATTAGTTGAGTGTGTGTGTGTACGTGTGTGTCTCACCCCTGGGAGACCCCAGCCACACCACAGCCCACCATGACCCGCAGGAAGATGAACCAGCCGTAGGAGGGAGCGAACGAGGTGAGTAAGGAGAAGTAAGAACTCCACAGAAAGCCCCCAAACACCACCTACACAGAACACAATCCCCCCCTGATTACTGACAGTGTCAAACACAGAGAAATTAATACATTCAAATACCTCCCCTCTCTTGGCCATAACTCTATGAACTACTGGGACATATGAAAGACAAACCTTCCAGCGTCCATATCGGTCAGCCACATATCCACTAAGCACACCACACACCATGAATCCTAGAAACACCATCTGGCAGAGAAAGAGAGAGAAAGAAAGAAAGAGATAGAGAGGCAGAGGTGTGAGAGGTAAGGCAGGCATCATGTCATATTCATTATTAAGCTTGATGTTCATTGGTAGACCTTCTTACCGTAGAGACCAGAGCCACCTGCCAATCCTTCAGTTTCCACTCGCAGCGGATCTCAGGAGACACCACAGCCAACAACATGATCTCCATAGCCTCCAGTATCTACAGCACACGCACACACACCATGTATCTGACTCATTTGTGATGCGCGTGCACTGTCTGTCACAAATGAAAAACTGACAGACATAGACGCACTCACTGTGGCACTGCCCATGATGAGAAACAGCAGAACGTGGAAGCGACCAAAGCCTATGGTCTCCACTGCATCCTCCACACTGTATGTCTGGAGTCCTGAGGAACACAAGACGACAGACCAGTGTATCCCCACCTGAACACACAGTGCATACTACATACTACACTTGAAGACTTCCTGCTTTACTTTTTCTTTTTCCAAATACGATTTTTAAAGCGTCTTACCATTGACCTTGATGTTGGGCTTGAAGGTTGGGTTATCCTCCACCTCCACATGCTGAAGCTCAATGGCACTGACCAGCTGGGTCTTTGAGGACCGTCTGCTTAAGCTACCCATACTGCAACATCCAAATGAAAAAACATTAATGATGGCACTGCCATCATTAAAAGCATGGAGTTTTGCAAAGAACTGTATTCATGTCACATTCTCATTGGGGGCTGAGCACCCCTAAAGGTCTGATCCTAGAATCGCCCCTGGAGGATATACAAACAATATACAAAGTGAATTCTGGAATTGTAAAAATAAATTAAGCTGCATAAATAATGTTGATTTTGATTTTCTTTTTCCTCTGTCAGACGTCCACTTTGTAATGGTAATTGATGGTTGTCCGTAGACTACCAATGGCTCGCTGGTCCCGACAGATAAACAAGTTGGTTCTCTCATTTACAACGCTTTGTAATATCAGAGTAACTTTAAACTTTAGATATATATGGTTAAAGTCATTCTATAGTACTAAACATAAACCAAATTCTTCTCGACTTCGTTCACACGCATGACCCAAAGGTAGCCTGTATAAATCGGCAAGTTTTTTCTCAACTGAGCAAGTAAAGCCGAATACTTTCACAAAATGACTCTTACCTTGCTATGGAAATATGTTCTTTCTCACTGGTTGGTATGTCCGTCGTTGACAATATGTATGCATTCTTTATGTCTCTTTATTTTGTGTGATTCATGGCTGGATTGTTGTTGTACAGAAGTCACTTCAATAGTGCTCCCCTGGCACATTGAAACAGGTGTATCAGGAAGTGACATCGTCACAAGTGTCATACGAGAAACCCGCCTAACAACCTTTCAACGGACCTACTGACCTTCGAGGATCATTCACACCACCCGCAACAGCTCAATTTAACTGTAGACTATGTCAATTGTCTGTTATGTTTGCGGGAGAGAATGCGAGATTTGTATTATTCGACTATTGCTGGTGAGGGGGGAGAAGCAGAATACAAAGATTCTACAGAGGGAAAAGCAGAATGTGTGGCTTAGGTTGACCATTATATTGAGAGATAAAGCAAAAATAAACAGTAAGGGCTTAGCCCATTACTACTGCCGAAAGTTAGTCATGGAGCCACGGTCTGTAACCGAGACCTCTGCAGAATTTACCCATCAGCGACTCCACTGTTGCTGTAATCCAAAATGCATTTCCCATTAACATCAGACATTTAATTACAAGTTATTAGACACTGTCTTGGGTTTTGACACAATTCTTTAATGTTTGTTAAACATCATCCAGATTCTACATACCAAAGGGATGCAGCTCACCGATAGAGGGTGGGGAAGGAAGGGGAAAAAGAAAGAGGAAGACAGGGAGATAGAAACAGTAGGGTGTAGTCAGGAGGGTTTATGTCAGACAATGGGAGGGTCATTAACACACCTGTGTGGCTGCTCTTGTAAACAGCCCTGGGTGGGGCCTACTGGCCCTCTCTCAGAAGTGAACAATAACATTTATCCTCTGGAGAAACAGGATATTAATAGGAAGGTGATATCACAGGAGAAAACACACACACACGTTTTCTGTGAAAACCCTGGTTTAAGACCAGCACGGGACTGAGAGGCCGGACAACCCAATTGCTCAGGGAGGCTCACAGATCTAAAAAACACAGAACTATGAAAGCATGTCTAGAAAACAGAGATCTATGAAACATTCAGGAAATGCTGAAGCCTGCAACTGCTTCAAGCCCAATGTTTGAAGAAAAATGCGAAGCCTGTCTTCTTCAAACAGGAAATACTGTTTATCTGGAGGGTGTGTATTTTCAATGGATGGCAGTGTGTGTGTGTGCTTGTCCTGTAGGTGAGCCCCAGTGTCTGTTGGGTGTGAGATGCTGTTGAATACAGAACAGCCATTGTATAGTCCATTGCCTCCCTCATACAGAAGGAAAGGAGATCCATTATAGCAATAGCACCACGTGATTCTGCACAGTCCCACCTGTGACTCCACTGGCATGGTTTACTGTCTGATTGACAGGTGCAGAGTCCAATCAGGAAGGTAATAATCCCATCAGATGAGGACTTCTGGCTCAGGATTGGAGTGTGTTGGCCTCTCTCCTGGAGGAATCTTTTACCCAACATCCATTTTGCAAACACAGATAAAATTGTCATTTATGTTTTTTTTAAATACATTATATGATCCACTTTAATTTTAAATTTATATATTATAATATCCATTTTCATTTAGATTCAAAAATATCATTTGGGAATGAAAAACAAGAGAAACAATGACCCTTACAGCCTACTGTATGCTATGTCTTTTCTACTGCTTGATATTCACAATGTACTCATATGTGCTTGGATGGATCATGTTTAAATGGCACTGTTACACTACTAACTCTTTGCTCACTCTTTACCCTACATGTGTCATGACACTTCACTTTGTTTAAACACATGTTTTTTGCAGCATGCCTGAGGACAACATTGACTGGCACATCACTATTAGCTAAAGCCTCGAACTTAGACAACATGCTGAAGAAAGAGCAAAGAGCAGGGACGGGCAAACCTTCTCTCTCTTCCGCAAACCCATACATTACTCACCACCACCACCACCAGACCTAAGCCATTACAATAACACAACAGTGAAAACAGCCAATGAGCAATACTAACAACCAGCCATGCAGCCATCCATGTGGCCAGCAGATGGAGACAAAGCACATTTTAGAATCAACAACCTGTTTGTTTGAATGACTTCTTTTCATCGTCTCCTCTTCTCAGTGGATGAGGAGAGGAAGCTATTCAAGAGAATAGAAAGCAGCATAAAACTGTGTAATCCTCACAGAATAACACTAATTGTCAAGTGAGGCAAGGTTTTGGAAGTTGCCACACCTTGCATACAACAACATGCATCAATTTAAAAAGAAAATGTAAAATTCATAGGTATTTGCACCGGTTGAAAAGCTTGTTCGGTTATGAAGCTCTTCCTGACAGCAGAACACTCAGTTGCTGACAACCATCTTGAAATCTTAATATTCAACCTGACCCTCTAAAGAACTTGCCTCTGACAGCCTTCATGTGGAGGGAGCGCTGATGTCATTGGTGGACGCTACACAATGGTGGTGGATTAAACTAGTTGACCCCAAAGAACGGATAGCCATTTACATGAGTCAGAGTGATGAACTCTAAATGACAATATATTTATATATATATATATATATATATTATAATTTCTCTTTTTCTTTGTTAACATTAACACAAACACAGGAGCAAGCAGCTATGCTAAGCATTGTCCCCCAAGCGAGAGAAACAATATTGCCAGCTCCAACGCAAGAGCGAGCGCAAACACAATTATAAGAATACAACCATATCAAGCCCAAACTGTATTTTGGTCAGTTTTTTTTGTTCAAAATAAAGTTTTTTAAGTGTACTTTCATAGCAAGGAAAATAAAAAACATTTCAATACTCCATTAGTAATTCACATTTATATTGTGCTCATTGGATTTATATATCTTTTCATATAGATTTTATACTTATATATTTCTTCCTCTGTATGTATACTGTATTCAAGTCCCCCATGCCCAAGACAAAATATTCTTTCGACAGTGCATGACCTTACCAATATGGCTGATGAATGGAGACCTCACCAACAGGGCTGATGACCATGTGCTGAAGGCAATGCGTGGTTAATGACAGGAGACATGAGGCTGGCGTTTAGCACCATGGGAGGTCAGGAGGGGAGGTTGCCCCTCCACAGGAAGCACTTGAATGATTCTGAAGAAACCAAACTCTGTTCAGTGACAAACTGAGGTGTGCAATGAAGAACAGTGGCTGAAAGTGAAGAGAACCCTGTTTAAGTACCACATCTTAAGAGAGGAGAAATGGTGTCTGTTTCAGAGACAATCAAGATTTGTTCCGATTGGAGTCCAGACTAGATTGGGCATTGCGGTTCAGACCAGTCCAGACCTGTTGTTGGTCCAACTGACCATGACAGTTTGGGTGTTGCTGTGATTCCGACCAGTTCTAAAGGTCCTGGTTCCCATTGACCCAGACCAATTTAGGGATAACTGGTGACTGGTACTTGTTTCTGGGCCAGTCTACGGAGCTCCTCTCTAATGGCCTTGATGAGAGAGGCGGAGCTATGGGCTGAGGGGGAGGCGTCGTCAGGGGGGTACTCTGGTGTGGGCGGGGCTAGGTGCAGTGGAGGAGCTGAGGGGTCCCGCAACGACGAACTGGGCATTTGGAACACGGAGGAGGAAGTGAACTCAGGGAACGACAGCACCTGGACAGAGAGAAAGAAAGAAAGAAAGACAGGAAGGTTGTCATAAATCTTCAGCCGTTCACATTTCAGCCTTTGTGTTTGCGGCCCCACACGGTGTGTCCAGGCCCCATGCGGTGGACTCACACTCTCCCTGCTGCTGGCTCCTGGTCTGGAGAGGTCCTGGTCTGAGTGTTGCTGGTTCCAGCTGGAGCCCGTGGGCCCAGACACGCTGCGGCCCACCCCGGGATACGCACTGATCCGGCTCGACAGACCCACCTGTGTCAGGTGGTGCAGCTGGGCTCCTGGAGGACACACACGTCCATACATGATCAATATATCAATACAATCATTGATAAGATCCTGCAACAGATAGTGTACACACACACACACACACACACACACATGCAGTGTGCTTTACCTGTGCTGCCTCCTACAGGACGTGGCCTGGAGGAGGAGGGCGGGTCGTCATACTGCCCCCTGTTGGAATACACAGACTCCTGAGGCAGTTGTTGCTCTCCAGCAGTAATGTATCCCCCGGAGCCTAGGCCCTGGCTGCAACACACACACACAAACACAAGATGTACCTGGTCAGGATAAGATGGCACCAGAAGATCTGACAAAACCTCCTTTGAGCACTTTACAAAACAGCGAATGAAAATCCGCCCAGCATGACGTTCTTGTGTTGGTCCTCACCTGTGCAGCAGGCCTTGGACTGACGATGGAGACATCCCTAACTCAGCATATCTCTGAAGAGACAAGGAAAGAGGAAGGAAAAGATCAGTCCCAAAAGACTCTCCTCTCCTTTAAAGCATTCAAATTAGATTTAAGAATACTATCTTTCCGCTTGTGCGTGTTCATAGTGGCGTGGATGGAGGAACAACAACAACTGGGTTGACAGTGTCCCCCAGCGTCAGACTCACCGCAGAGAAGGGGCTGTGAGTGGGGACCGCTGGGTAGGAGGAGGAGCCCCACTGTCGTGCCGAGCGGTTCTGAGGGGAGGGGCTTGGCAGGGCAGGGCTGACCCCTGTGACCCCGGCACTGCCCTGGGAGGACGGTGACACCAGGGCGAATGCGTCGTCCAATAGGGAGTGCATCTGCTGCCGCGCCTCCTCGATGGAGGGCTGGGGCGGCACGTAGGGAGGGGGCGGAGGGGCGGAGTCAAACACCTCATCGTTAGGGGAGGGGCTTCCGTGGTCTGGGGGGAGGTCTGGATCCGACTGAATGAGAGAAAAGGAGTTAGTGTGTGTGTCTTTGGGGACATGACCGCTGCCCATACGTGTGTGTCTTACCATGTAGGCCACATTGTTAAGTCCTGGGTATTTCCTGTAGGTGGCGGTGTGGTCAGACAGCAGACCATCTCTGTCTGTCAGTCTGTCTGTGTCAGGGAGACTGCCGTTCCCCCGTTGGCTCCTTCGCCCTCGAGGAGAGCGCCTCCCCCTGGCAGAGCAGAGCAACACAGGTAAGGGTGGGTTACATAGTGGGCTGTAGTCTATCCTCGGTCTGCGATCACACAGTAATATCTATAATATCAATAATAATCTTCATGGCTGTACATATACCATAAAAACCAAAAAGCCTGGCCCAATAGGGTGGTAAGGGTCACGGTTGGGAGGGTAATGGGGAGCTGTGGGGGTTTAAAGTGACCATGTGATCTGGGACGACTCCTCACCTCCTCCTGGAGTCGGAGGGGGTGGGCGGTGAGGGGGAGTCGGCCTGCAGGATGCAGTCCATGTGGTCGTGGGCGGAGCTGTAGAGACGCTGCACCGGCCCCCCATGTTCCTCGCCGTCCCCAAAGGCATCCAGGATGTCGTCCATAGAAGGGAACTCACACTGGCCCCGCCTCTTAGCCCGCTGACGCAGCTTGTTCCTGTGGTGTTCAATCTCAGACTTGTGCCTCAGGGCGACCTGCACACACACACACACACAGTAGATATCATGATGTGAATACTGTATGCGTGTCTCTGTGACTAAGGGCAGTGTGTGTGTGTGTGTATCCTCACCTCTGTGCTGACTCGCTCTGTGAGGGAGGGGCTTTGAGACTGTGTGTGTTGCGGGGGGCTGGGCCGAGGCTGCATGGCGATGAGCTGGACCTTGTTGGCTTGGCGCTTGTGGCCGTCGGACGAACCGCGAGACAGACGGTCCACGTGGTCAAAGATGGAGGAGGAGGAGAGCAGCTCGTCTGGCCCGCTGCCAGAGGGGGGGACTGGGGGAGAGAGGAGGTGGAGGCGGGGGTGGAAGGTAAATCACAGTAACCAGAAGGCAGGAATCACATGCTGGCTAAAATTGTGTTGAAAGATGTCTTACCCATTTTGTTCCTCCCTGTAAAAGAGATGCGATGGATGGAGAGTGAAGAGAAAGTAGATTAAATAAATCATAATTGATTGCTTGGCAAAATTTGACAGGCATTTTTTCTGAGAATAGACTTTGTCTCCATATGCTGTCTCTCCCACTCTAAACCGTGTCTCCACCTCCCCCACTCCTCTACTCTGTTGTGGTCTCCCTCTGCCAATCCATCCTGCGGTCTCTCTCTTCCATCTCTCTCTCTGTTCTCTCTTAGATGCAGCTCCTTTAATCAGCTGTTCTCCTGCCCAGTCAGCAGACAGCCCACTCGAGGATGGACACACGCACCTTTCTCTCTCACACACACACACGCACAAACACACACACACACACACACACACACACAGACACACTCTCTCACCTGACTTACTCTACCTTTTCGCAATCTTATCATTTGCATTTTAGCACAGTCACTGCAAAGACAGAGGCTGGTTTTTCATACCATTTTTGGGTGTCTTCCTGTGCTGTTTGGCCTCACTGGGTGTGGCCACAGGCCTTGTACTCTCCTCCGCCGACTCCCTACCACTCGATTGGTCACTGCCTAACGAATCTCCATCTGACGGCGAGAGCCTGACCAATCACAGAGAAGAACAGACATAGGTATGCTTCATTGTGTAAATGTATTTGAGTGTGTGTACCTTGAGCGTGTTTGACTAACCTCCCTCTACGACGACTGGGGCGGCCCGCCTTGGTGGAGGAGCCCTTGGATTTGGGCGTGTTCAAGTCCCCGCCCTCAGAGGGCGTGACCTCTTTGATGGGTGCCGGGAGGGCTCCCGGCTCCTGGATGACCATGATGTCATCCTTACTGTGCTGGCCCAGATGCAGCTTGGCAAAGTCAAAGCCTTTTACACTGGGAGCCTGTAGCTGGAGAGAGACTTTAGCATCAATGACACGTACATGTGTCCGTACGTGTGTACATCTGTGTGTGTGTGTGTGTGTTTGTGTGTGTCTCAGTTCCCCCTGACCTTTTGTCTTTGCTGGATGGTGTTTATGGCGTCAGGCTGAAACTCTAGCTTCTCTGAGCCACACAGCTTCCAGTAGAGGATGATGATGATGAAGATGGCCAGCAGCACAGGCACCACCACCCCCACGATCAGCCAGACACTGCTGCTCTGGGTCTCAGAGGGCGGCACGGTGATGGTCTCCACAGCTGCAACACACACACACATCAGGATTAGGAGCAATTCAGTTCAAAGCGGCAAGTCACTTGAGCAGACATACAGTAAACATGGCCTATAAATGACCTAAACACAAATATGTAAATGTCCTGCACATATTCATCGTATACGTCACGTGACCATCACATGACGTTAAACACCCTCCCACACACACAGTCCTTATCCAGCACAGACACTCACGCTGGGCCAGGGGTCTCTGCACACGGTGGCCCAGTACGATGGCAGCTCTCTGGAGGTCGAGGCGGTTCAGGGTGGCAGCTGTGATATCAGCGGGCAGCCTCTCTCCCCCAGGCCCCTCCACGAAGTACAACACCTCCAGGGGGCGCTCCTGCCCAGACAGCCGGGCCACGCGCACCACCTGGGGACCACATCAGAGCACGACGAGCGCTGCCATCACACTCCTTCAGCAGATGCTTTTAATCCAAAGCGTCTAACTAAAGTGCATCAGATCTGTAAGGGATGTGATACAAGCGTATTCCTGCAGTGTGTGTGTGAGAGTGAGGCCGCGTGTGTGCGTGTCGACCTGGATGCTGTTGTTGCCCACTGTGGTAGCTCTCTTCCAGCGCCGTCTGATCCCCTCCCCCAGCCCTTCCTCCAGCAGCAGTGCCAGGCGTCTCTCCACACGAGCTTTGAAGCTCCTCTCGGTAACCATCTGCTCCTGCACGCCCAGTAGCACTAAAATAAACGCACATCAAAATCCTTCAGCTTCCCCTCCCGCCCACTCCTTCTGGGCTGCAGCCAAAGGGTGGAGGAAGAGGTCTCACCTGTGCGAACCCAGGTGGAGCGTAGATGGTGAGAGGTGTTTAGCTCCGGGTAGTGGAATGCTACAGCCAGATAGACACACACACACATACACACACACACAGTTGGAGAAGAAGAGAGTGAGACAGACTAAGTGACACACTTCACTGGGTTATTACAGTCTGTTTCAGCGTGCGTTCATTTTGAGGGAGTGTGCGGCTTACGTTCAGCAATCTGCAGCGCCGGGAAACCCAGGTAGAAGCTGAACTCCACCATGCTGAGCTTCCTCAAATGGTCACTGACCTCCGACCCCAGCAGGTAGCCCCGCCCGTCACGCACAGTAAAGGTGATGTCCACTGGAACCTTCTGCTCACCCACTGGCTTGACCACTCCCATGGTGATGTTAAGGAGCTGTAGCGCACACACACACACAAACAGACACGCGTCAGATCCTGTGACAGTTCTATGATAAGGGCGACGCGTAGGAAGCGTTGGTACTCCGTGTGTTCACCTGCACGGTGACGTTGCCCAGCTCATGAGAGCGCCTCCTTGTCTCTGTGTAGGCCATCAGGAGTCCTCTCTCCACACGCTCACTGAAATTGCACACACGCACATCCACGTGGCTGGGCACAAACTGCAGCACTGCAACATCCAACCAAACACAAACACACACACAAACATTCCATTATGGCATGGACAGCTACATATGATTTAACTGGACACAAACACACACAGATGGTTCCTACCTGAGTGGATCTGGTATTTGTAGTCTGGTACAGTGTAAAGGGGAGAAATTGCAGGAATGGGGGAGGAGCTGCGAGATGATTGGCGCAGAGCGTTGATGACGGACATGGCGGTGAAAATGATAGGCCCCGCCACGGCACGAAAGGCAAAACTGGACGGAGTTCTCAGGAACTGGTGGAGAGAGGAGAAGGAGAGGTGGAGGTAGAGTGGTTGTCTTTGAGCCCTATTAAGAGGTCAGCATGTTGGCCATGTGAAGGGCTGTGTATTGTTGAGGAGTGTGTACCTGTAGCTCCACTGAGCGGTTGAACTCTCTCTTTAAGATGTCTCTCACCTGGCCAAACCCTACAGTGGAGCCTTTGGGCATGACTACAAGAAAGACAGATTAGGTTTATCAACAACTTTACTTGTGTTGACCCAGACTTTAAATAGATTGCAAGAATATAAGATGTACAGGTCCAAGCAAAAAAAATGAACCTATCCTTCAGAAGAAGTACTCTGGGTAAAAACTGGGTTCTGTAACAACTTCCATGCTAAGATGCTAATTTTAGATTTTGTCTATCTTAAATTTGAATGAGATCATAAATCGTGAAAACTCAAGTTAAACTGAGGGACTATATATTAAAGTACAAAGAAAAGATTTGGTAAAGGTAAGATCTTGTGGTGCCATCTTACCCACTCTGACCAGGTACATCTCTGGCTTGGTGACATTGCACAGGTACTGTCTTCCAGGTGGGGTCAGCACCACTCGAGGGGTGGACACTGCTGGGGTCCTGGTCAGACTTAGAGTTGTGGTGGAAACAGTTGTGGTAGTTGTTGCCTTGGTGGTCGTGGGCCGGGTGCTGGGAGCCCTGGTTACAGGCGGGGTCTTGACCGTGATGGCTCCTCTCTCCCCAAAGTCCCGGCCTGGCGGTCTCCCGGGGGCATCAGGCCAAGTGGGGGGCCGTGGGGGGACCTTACTGGTGGTGTTGGAGGGGGGACGTGGGGTGTGTTTCCCCGGGGTAGATGGATGGTCTCTGGGCCTTGGGGCAGAGGGCTGGGCAGGCCCTTTAGTGGCAGACCTATCAGTAGGAGTGGGGATACCTGGCCCCCGATAGAGGGTGGGAGAGAGGTCCAGAGGAGGGGTGGGCCCTACTGAGGGGACTGAGGGCTGCTTGGGCTCCTGGCCTGGAGTGGGGTGGGAGCCAGGGGAGGATGGAGAGGGATGGCCGTGTGTGTGGGTATGAGAGTGTGTGTGTGTGGTAGTGGCAGTGGGCCTGATAGCAGGTTTAGAGGTGGTCTGGTTTACAGTGTCCAAGTCTGGAGGCATAGGTTCTCTACCTCTGTCTCTGTGTCTTTCTCTCTCTCGTTCCAGCTCTCTGTGCCTCTCCTCCTCTCTCTCACGGGCCAGGAGGTTGGTGTAGTACTCTAGACTGTTCATGTCAGGCAACAGCAGCTCTGTGGGCTCCAGGGGCAGCATGTCCTCCAGGTCATAGTCCTCTTCATCCCAGGACGGGTCGGGCTGGGCTGGGCGGGTGGGGAGACCGCCCCGCAGGGGGGTTGTGGGGACGGAGGAGGATGGGAAGAGCGAGGAGAGCGGGAGGGTGGGTCGAGAAGGAAAGGAGGTGTCGTAAGAAACCCCGTCGTCGAGGTCATAGTTGTGGCTGGGTAGGGGCGTGGCCAGAGCCGACTCCTCCCCGTCGGGGACCATGAAGGACAGGGTTTCCAGGTAGTCCCCAGAACCCCAGGACTCCTCCAGGGAGGGGGAGTGGTCCCAGGGCGGGGGAGGCGTGAGGGTGGGCTGGGCGTGCGGGGGAAGGGGAGGGGGGTGGCTGGGGGACAGAAGGTCAGGGGGTCTCAAGAGGAGGTGGATGCCCTGAGCACCTGAGTCCGACTCGTCCGCGGACCCTACACCGTCGTTACCATGGTACCCGGCCTCTTCAGGGCGGCCAGCTCGTGGACGTCTAGAAGAAGGTAGATGTGATGAAGGCTGTGCCGTCCTGTTGGTGCCCACCCCACCTGCGGAGAGAGCAGACACAGAACCATGGTCACACAGTGTGTGTGTGAGTGGGTGTGGTGTGAATGTACAGTATGAAAGCTGCAGGCTCTGCTGCACCCCTGCTGACTATAGAGACCTAGATGGAGGGGGGGGGGGGGGGGTCAGATGGCTGAGCGGATAGGGAGTTGGGCTATTAATCAGAAGGTTGTTGGTTCGATTCCTGGCTGTGCCAAATGACGTTGTGTCCTTGGGCAAGGCACTTCACTCTACTTGCCTCGGGGGTATGTCCCTGTACTTACTGTAAGTCGCTCTGGATAAGAGCGTCTGCTAAATGACTAAATGTACATGTAATGTAGATAAGGCTGATCTCCGTAGGCAGAACAATGGGCACACAAGAGTGATCACAGACATGCCAAATATTTTTTCCACAAACATGTTTGTTACTCAATTCTACGCCTTTAGCAGAAAAGACCAAAAAACTCATACATGAAAGAAAAATACATTTCTAAAAAGGAGCATCTGTTTCAAAAGCAGTCTACTTACAAATTCATGACATGGATGCACTTTTTAATGCATCTGGCAACAATGCTGCTACTGTAATGTATTCTTTATGTCTGAAATCAACATTATTACATGCTGTAGGTTGTGTTTTTGTATTAACACAGGCACTGCCAAGCTTATACCGTATACATCAATGTTTAATTACAGATGTACTCCAGAGGGGATAACTTGACTATAACAAATTACACAGAGTACACCCTCTACCATTTTTCAAATAGTTCTCTCTTTATCCATCCATCAATTTGTTTTCTCTCTCCGCCCCCACCCTTCCATTTACCCCCCTTTCTCGGTCACAGGCTGTAGCCTACAGTAAATTACAGCACACGGCATCATCCTTTTCCTAGCCTCGACTCTTTCATCATTGTGCTCTCTTTGCCGTTGCCGTGGTGACGCGGTGCTTTGCGGCAGCGTCACGTGCTTTGTGGCGGCGGGCTCATTGGTATGCCAGAGACAAGGCTCTGAGGCACTCCAGCCAACAGCACACAGGATCGGTACACACACATGCACACACACACATGCACACACACACACACACATATATTCATTACACTGACACAGAGAGAGTAAGTGGGAAAGAGATAGTGAAAGGGAAGGGGCAGAAGGCATATAATGATGTAGAGGAGGAACAGATTTAGAGTGAGAGACAGATAAAGAGCGAGAGATCAGACTTGAGATTGGCCTTCTAAGACGAGCAGCACACAGCACATTCAGTCAATGCCAATGTTGATGACAACATTTGATCACAATGATCAAATCTGAGATGCATCCCCAGAACCAGCTCTGGCTTCTAACACTCAATAGCCGTGGCTCCCCATGTGTGTATATGTGTGTGTGTGTGCATGTAATGTGTGTAGGTGTGTGAAGGAGACTCAGTCTGAATAAGGAATGACTGTGTGGAGATTCTCTCTCCATCTGCCCGTGACTCCTGAGTCAGAGACAGAGAAGTGAAGAATGGAGGAGTGAAAAAAGAACAGACTGCTACTGTACCTATTAAAAGGGACAGACAGAAACAGGAGGTGGATGTATGGTTATGAAAGTGCCTTAACCAGGTCCAAATCCATACCTGGCAGACTAGCTCCCCTGTCTGTCAGTGACCCTGTAGAAACGATCTAATTTACGTCACTTACCTGCAACAGGTGTGCTGGAAGTCGCCATGGAAACCAACATGCTTGCAGCAAGAAGAAGCACAGTAGTGCGCAGGCACGTAGAGGTTTTTTGGTACATCCTTGATCCCGCGCTTGCCGGTTTCAGAGTCTCCATGGCATGCGAGTCACATTAGGCCTTTACATTCACGGGACACCATCCTTCTTCTCTTCAGTGGGCCGCCGGTTTGTACCCATAACTTCCTGATCTTGGTCGGTTAGACGGCCCTGTTTAAGAATAAGAGGATTGTGGATAGGCTACAAACATCCAGTTTATCTTTACACTACTGAAGCAGAAAGGCCGCTAACGTCCATCTAGTCTCACCGCTGGCTGTGTCTTCTCAAATTGACGGCTGGCTGACTGACCCCATTACTGGGAATAGCCTATATCTGCCAACATTTCTCACCATCACATTCTGGGAATAAAGCGGATGTGTGCTAGACGTTTTGGGATATAAAAACTATGAAATAACGATACGTAATTGCTTCAGTGTTGCCAATACAATATCGGTCAAGATTCCTGTAGCATAGGCTACTTAAACATAAAATTGATCCGCCGCGTACGAACATTTTAAGAGTGCTTGAAAATGATTTGGTTGTATCTACATTTTGGTATGAAGGATGAAAAGGGCGGCAAGCGCAAGCAGTTCATAGCGTGCATATGAGAACATATGACCTGACTATAGAGCAAAAACCATAAATGAGGCTACACAAATAACGACATCAAAGACAGTAAATATACCAAGTGACCCTACATCTGGGAGATTCGTTTTGAATGATTAGTCACCGTTCAAAATCTTTCACATTGCTATTTTACATGATATATTTGATATAATAAAGCCTACCTGCCATCCTGGAGATGCGGCGGTACGGAAGCGTCACGCCTCTCCCAGCTTCACGTAGCCGCGCGAGGCGCGCTCGCGTTCCATGCCGAAGAACCCAAATTATGATACCGCAGCTGGGAATCAAATTCTGTCTTATAATAAATTGAGAGGAATTATCATCGGTAGCCTACTTAACAAAGGGGATCTCAGCTGATGTACAGCTTCCATGCACGCCGCACTGTACCTACACATTGTTACGCCGTAACGTCATTGATGGAGCGCAACCCCAGACAGAACTACAGTGGTGAAAAATCCATGATTCGAGGCACATCAACACCCACTACACACAAATCCTTAAACAGGAAAATGTCAAGTAATCGTTCGAGTAACATTTGATTCTGTTCAGTACATTGCACGTCATGGATCTCAATATTAACTAAACAGCAATGCCGGTTTTTCATAGGGTAAACGGGCAAGTACAAAATGTTGGACGAATTTGCAGCAAAACGTTTTCTTCCCCGCCCCTATTTCAAAATTTGTGCCACCCAAATAACAGACAATTGGTTAGGAACCTAGCATCCAGATAACTGCACATTTTGAGCAAAGGCTGAACACATGCTTATTTAAAATATTCAATTCAAACATTGCAAGAAAAACAATGAAGTTTGAGTGAACACAGTATCAAGCATACAATACAAAATCAGGACATCGAGATGTATTTTACATTTTATTCAGGTATACTCATTATACACACACAGAGTATCCTTTAAGCCAATAATAGATCTTTAGCTTAATATAAATTAACGCTGCACCACAAATCTACAGATTACAGCTACCCAGTATATTTTGACAGAACTAAACATGTCGCTGACTCTTCGAATTGTATAAATTGCCTCCTGAACAGACAATCTGATCTGAACAAAGCTGGTAAAGTCAATTGGCACAGTTGTGTGAGTGAGTGCATTTCAGATTCAGATTTGGGTGAATATATAATTAGTGGGGTGACTGTCACTCTCACCAACTCATCCATATTCAGCGGCCAAAGTGAAGGCAGTCATTCATGAATCCACTAACAGATCTATCTATTCTTCCCTTTTTCTGTCCATCCATCGTGCTTGCCCTCCCCTCTACCGTGCCGTCTTGTTCTCCACCTCGGTGACAGAGACGAAGCGAGGGCGGCGGCGAACCCTCCTCTTGGTGTTGTGTTTGGGGTTTCTCTGGTACATGTCTGCAAGGTCAAGGACCAGAGAGTGAGGGATATGCTTTGTCTGTTTATTGACATAACTGTACACATATTCACGTGTTGTTGAGGAGTGTATCATTACCTTGGAAACTAAGATAGTATTGTCGCTGGCCTTTCATGACAGTGACCTCGGCCGAGCTGTCTGCCAGGTAAGCTTCTTCCAGATCCCGGGACGAGACCGATGTCACACGCTGCTTATCGTCCTGACCACAATCCAACAATAACTATTAATAATAATAATAATGTGTTCATGTATAACATGTCAAATCTGCAACTATAGCTCCGTATTTTACTGTGTAACACCCCTCAAAGACAAAAGCAAACTCTCTGAGAAGGTTTTGAGAACTTACAGGTCGTCCATACTCAATCCAGTTTTCGTGGTCACCCTTGTAGTACCACCGCCACTCCGTGGTAAGGATGTAGTGTGCCGGCTTCATCACCGTGGAAACCGTAGATTGACGCCGCACAGGTTCCGACTCCCTCGTCATGGTCAGGAAGTCTACTGGCCGAGAACCCAGACTGCAGAAACGGATAACGGAACATTAGCAGTAAGGTCACATTTCAACAGTTAACATTCCTGGTGGAAGGAGTTGACCTCTGACCTGTGAGTGTTGCGGGGGTCACAGTAGGCTCTCTCGATGTCCTCCATGCGTCTCAGGTCCCTCCAACAAGTACCGTCGAACACCTCCCACTTATAAGGCAGGTTGAAGTGCACGCGGATACATTGGTCTGGAGGAAAATAACACATAACTAACTCCTTTAATACGCATACATGCATGTGCATGCACACACACACAAACAAACACTACATCTATGGAAGGAGAGAGAGGAGAAGGTGAGTTCACCCTGAAACCGGCAGTTTCTACGTATGAAGTGAAGGCAGATTTCAGTCTTCTCCTCTCCTGTTCGAATTACAGGTCTTGGGATTTCAGCTATACGCTCTGTCATAAACAGAAATAAACACAGTTATATTGAAATACACCCATGACATACATTTGATTACAAATTCAAAGAGATGTCTTAAACGTTAATGGACACTTTGAAACACTTAACGCCGTATGCACAAAGTAAACGACATACCTCTTGGGACCTGGGGTGCAGGTGTAGTGAGTTGGTAGATGTTCTGGTATATGAAGGGCAGGTCGTGGACAATGTCACCACTGAGGCCCCTCTCTTCCAGCATGCGGCGGCCATGTTGGTCGATGACGTGTTGGCGTTTACACTTGTGCCCAAACATGCAGTCGCCTTGCACAAAGTGCATACACATGTGCACCTTAGTGCAGCTGCCTCTGAAGGTGCAGGCACCATGCGGCCCAGACCCCTTGTTGTAGTGAGAGCACACCTGACAGGAGCACAGGGCAGTGTCAGTCAACATCCCCATGGAAACGCATCTATACACACACACGCGCACACACACACACACACACACACACACAGTCAACCACAGGCCACTTAGGTGCCTTTAGGAGGCTTTTGCAAACAGACAAAAAAAAGTAAAACCTTACACACCAAAGCATTCTACTTTACCTCTCTGGAAACGGAAATTCCGCAGGAAAAAACCTCATCAACAGAGTACGTTTTAATATTTTTGTTGTTTTGTTTTTATTTGGATTTGTTATTTCGCTTTTGTTTCTTTTCTTTTTTTTCTTTTTTTTTTTTATAACAAACATTTCCTTAGGTCCAAAGTGGTTTGTCTTCTTCCTCCCAACGACCAGAGGAACTGAATGGCTGATCTTCACCCATACTGGGCTTAGGACAGAAGCATTTTGGGGCTTTTACTTTTTTCCCCCATTTTAAACTTGTACCCCGTGCGAGTTATTGTTTTAGACTTGTCTGACAATACATTATGATGGAAGTTTCCACATCTCCATTTTGTTGCATGTGAGTGAAGCTGGTCCTAATTTTCAGAGGTGCCATCCAATCAGTATGCAGGCTTCCCTTCTTACTGGAACTGAACCTAACTTTTAACCTCTCAAGAAATCCTGCACACAACAGGAAATAGGGTATTTCTGCCATAGCCTCTTGAGAGACAGAGGGAGAGAGAGCACTAGAGAGAGCATAGAGAGCCGAGATTCTAAACAAAGTGTACACCCGAATACTGCTAAACTTGCAGAGAAGAGCGACACACAACAGCTGAAGCACCTGCAATGCAGAAATGTCCCACATTTACAAAGGAGGTCAAACTGAATAGATTCAAAGAACAAAAGAGACAACCAAAGCATTTGTAGTCAACAAAACAAAATTGGCCTAGCTACTTCCTGCTAGGGCTCTTACTGCCTGAGAGAACCATTTACTGGTACAGGACCATGTTATGACTTTGGTAGGGAATAATGGGAGTCAGAAAGTGTTTTGAACTTCAAGTTCTGAGTGTAGATTAAAATAAGTATACAGTGAGTGTTACCTCAGGCAACAGGGTGGGGTCATTTTGCAGTAGTAGCAGGAAAAGTTCTTCTTCATGCAGCTCGTGCAGGGTGCACTCTCTCAGGAGGGGGTAGTTATGCTCCGAACGCACGTCATGAGAGAACTTACAAGGCTTCCTGGTGAGAGAACAGGGGGGAACACAATGACCGCAGACAGTAGTGTGAACGTGAACGAGGGGCCTGTGAATGTGCTGTGCATGTGCTGGATGTCGAGTTAGGATTACAAAATGTCAATCCATTTGCATGTGTCAACCAAATTTACTATCTGGTGATAATAAAGGGAAGGTAATCTGGTAGGTTATACGAATACATTCATCGATACTGGGCTACCAACTGACCAAACAACAACACCGTGGAAGGGGGCGTGGGCCGTTCAGTAGACGGACTTGCTTTGGCCAATTTATAACTTCCAGGTTGTATTGAGGGCAGTACCCTTACCTGCCTTTCCCGTATCTGCAGTTCCCATAAACAAAATATTTGCACAGGTGAAGTTCTGGGCAATTTGGGCATTCTTGTTTAGTATAATTTCTGCAAAGTCTCAGAGACGTTTTTGCGACAATAGTGCAGTCCGTCCCCCATTCGTCTGTCTGCTCTATGTTCCTAACCACAAGGAATCGAGGGCACTTCTTCACGATGTACCAAAAGTCGTCCTCGGTAATGTCGAAACGCTGTAGCACCTTTCGGTGCAACTGTAGGAGGACCATGGATCCTTTGTTGCTACATAATACACTAGTCGCATAATGAATTACTCTGGCATAGCTTGACATTTTGGTAGCTTAGTTGCTAGCAAGCTAGGCTATCTATCATCAACCTGTCCCTTTAAGAATAGCGGAAGCTGCCGCAACAACAGCCGACAGATGAGTGTTTCTCATTTCTTCCACTTGAGGGCGATAGTGTTTCAGTCACGCCCACTCCCCTTGAGGGCCTCTCCTCTCCAGATCGCCTATGATAAAATTAACAGTCCCTGAAATGTTTGCTATTGGAAAACTATAAATAAACAGCAACCTAGAGTTACTTGTAGTGCAAATCTGTGACCCGTGTCTTGTAGATTTTTGCATTCTGATTCTGCTTTATTTGGAAACGATGGTTGCTCATGTAGTTAATCATTTTGTGTAAACAAATAATTAGCAGTAATTGATTTATCAGCATCGATCAGTCAGTTTGAACTGTCGTTTCTTGGAATGTACACGTTTACCAGGACATAAGTGTTCCAAAACTTCTTGTTAGTTTGTGATCTGCTGATTTAAGATGAGATTTAGATACAAAATTGGATTTAGTTAGACTAAACAGTTTTAGACAAGAAAATGGCTCATCTGATCAAATGTGTTGTAAAGGAAGGCAAGAGTTTTGTTTTATTTATTTAGTGTGCGAACCATATACTTACAGAGGAACTTTTTGGTGGAAAGATCGTTTGGTCCCCACTCCCCATCATGGCTTTTGCATCTCAAGGCGTTGCAATGGCACATCTTAATTTGATAAAGATTCTCCTTAAGGTGGTAAGTAATTCTAGGAAACATTTAAATGTAATTAGTGTAGTAATAATAGTAAAATCGGTCTTGAGAACATGTGTATTCATAGAGCAAACCATGGGAGCAAAGCTACTTCGTATGTTATCCTCACAAGGGCGCTATAAGTAAAATAAGCGTAGTTGTACTACAGTATTATGAACCTCAGACTTTCCGTAGTGTTTTCAAGAGTAGCAACATGGCAGGTGCAATGGCTTGAGAGCTACATAGTTAGGCGTAAATCATCCCTAAAGAATAATTTCCGTGAGCGTTAACCTCCTGCATTATCAAATTCTTCTTACATGTAATATAATTATATATTTTAATTACGTTTAAACTGAAATGGTGGTGCCAACGATGCTAGTTTCCCTAAATAGCATCGGTCATCGGCCTCTCCTGCTAGAACTTGTTGAGCTAGCCAACCTTAGTGTAAGTAGCCGGTTGGCTAGCTAGCTCCCAAATTGTCGACATTGATTCTGGGCTGACTGTAAATCTGCTCATCCTGAACCATGACTGATGTGCCGCGAGAGGAGGAGCTGCAGCCGGTGCCGCGCGAACGGGCGATTCTGGAAAGTTTCTTCACGCAGCTCGGAATGTTCTCTTTTGACCGTGCTAAGGACTACGTGGAGAAGGAGAAGGACAACAGTAAGAGTGCAGGGGCTATCTGGGCAGCACTGCTCGCAGCCCTCGCCCACTTGGCTGTGGCGGAGAAGGCCTACCACAACATGACATTCCTCGGACAAAAGCTGGGTAGGTTTAAATTATTTTAGTCTTACTCAGGCTTTTAAAGGTTTGACAACCCCAGGGACACTAAACATAAACTGTACAAAGTGCCCTGTTTGATCATGATCATTTGCACTCGATCATAACCTTCTATTTCATAATGACTAAACAGACTTTTTGTGTCAAACGTAGCCTAGTGTTGCGATCCTAAACAGCAGATGGCGTTACAACCTTTAACAGAAGATCCAATCGCGCATAGTGTTCTACATTTACACATTGCGAGAATTGTTGGTAATCTCTAAGACCTTTTTCTCTACAGTGTGAGTTTGGTCTAAATCTATTGGGTGGGGGGTGTTTCCCTGCAGGCGGGCAGTCCTTTTTCAGTCGTAAAGACTCCATCCGTACAATCTACACGTCTCTCTACAACGAGCTGCGGAAGGTGGTGACCACAGGCCGCCACGCCCAGCCTGGTATAGCCCCCTACTTAGAGGACCTGCCATCACATCTGTCAGAGCAGCTGTGCCACTTTGCTCAGGCACGCATGGAGATGGCAGACCTGTATGAGAAGATGCACTCGCTGGGCAGCCAGAAGAACATTAACTCGGAGGAGCTTGTTACAGCCCTGGAGGTGGTACTGCAGAAGTACAGTTCCAGGTGTGTTTGTGTGTGTGTGGAGGAGAAGGAGAGGGGTGCAGTTATTTAGCTGCCTGACACCATCTCTTCCTAGCAAATACCTGTCGTCTTTCTCTTACTGTATTCTATAATGACCCCCCCTCCTCCTTCTCCCAGGTTCCACCACCCGATCCTGGGTCGCTTAGAGGGGGGTTTCCAGACGGAGGTAGATGTGGTGACCCAGCTACTGCGCTGCCAGGCCCAGGTGTCCGAGTGGCACTTCCTGCCTGCCTTACTCAGCCTGCACGGTGCCAGCACCAAGCTGACTGCCTGGGGGCAGCTCTTCCAGCGCCAGAAAGAGACCCGCAAGCATCTGTTTGGGGGCCAGTCTCAGAAGGCCGTGCAGCCGCCCCACCTGTACCTGTGGCTGCAGCGTCTGCAGGTGGCTCTGTTGGCCAAGTTCAGCTTCTACTTCCACGAGGCGCTGAGCCGCCAGGCAGCCCCTGCCGACATGAGGGCAGCCACCGCCCGCACCGCCCCCGACTACCATGGCAAGATCTGCTCCTTCATCCGCAAGCACGATGCCAACAACGTGTCGTTGGTGTTCGACAACCGCGGCTCGGACAGCTTCCAGGGCCACGGCTACCACCACCCACACTCGTACCGTGAGGCGCCCAAGGGGGTGGAGCAATTCCCCGCCGTGGTGTCTCTGCCCTCTGGGGAGCGGCCTCTCACCCACTGGCCTAACGTCATCATGATGATGGGCGACCGCGCCGGCGAGCTCAACACTCTGGACAAGGTGGTTCACTTCTACGACGACAAGGTCCAGAGCACCTACTACCTGACCAGGCCTGAACCCCACTTCACGCTGGTGGTTATCTTCGATGGCAGGAAGTCCGAGAAGGACTCTCACATCACGGCCTTCCTACAGGAGATCTCAGGCTCGCTGAGGAACTCCAAACCCTTCAGCACCCTCAAACCTGGCTCCAAGGGCTGAGCTGTACCCTAGCCTGCAGGACCAGTTAGCACAGATGCTTTCAACCACTAACCTCCGCTTGAGTATTTCATTGCCATTTAATTTTAACTTAAATTTTGTTTTAAAGATTTCAATGGTCCAACTGTCTTTTTTGTTAAGCATCAGGCTTCACATTCTTCTTTTGCCAAATCAGTTCCTGGCCAAAGTGAAGCTTCACCTTTTGAATGTGTCCTTGTCACAGAGGACTTTTCTGGAACTCTGTCTTTCAGATTCTAACCCTGTCTTGGATATGCTGCCGTATGCAACTCATGTTGTTTAATATGTAATGTGTGTATATAATGTTTACCGTTTTAGGAAAAGCACTTTTAGTTATGAATTGAATTATCAAGTGTTGTGCTGTCAGTAAAATAAACTGTTCAGCAGATTATCATTTCCGACTACAGTTTGTGAAGTTAAAAAGGTTTGTGTGTACTAGTATAAATGGGTTGGATGTTTGAGTACTTTGTTTCAGAGAACCCACTCCCTGCATAATAACCACACCCTTGTAAAAGTTTTATAAAGGACACGTGTTCTGTGCCCAGTGCTCTGCATAGAAACAGAACAGTTGAAGAGACAAGAGCCAGGATTACCCGAGTTCAACCTGCCACTGATTCCCTTCAGTCAAGTATCAGCAAGCTCATGTACATCTTCATTAAAAGGCACACAGAACATGGGTGTTTATTTAGCTTTATTTATAATAAATACAACACATCAATACAATCCATTTGGCTATAAGAGCTCATTTTTAGGAAGCTCAAGTTTCAGATACAGCAACACTAACAGACAAAACCATTTTCCTTTATTATCAAACATTCAGAGAAACCTCCCGTTAGTTAAAATGCACCAACATGTTATGATGCTACATGCCAAGTACACAATCCTATACATCAAAGTGCAATGTCACAATGGATTAACTCTATAAATTCATAATTCAGTAGTCTACTAAACACTATGATTATTTCATTCTGAGTGCTGCTGCTCTTCGTTCAGTACATGCACGAGTGAATCACAACTCCCCAAAAAGACAAGGGTAAAAAAAAGGCACTTTCACATACATACACACACACACAAACAGATGCACGCACCCTTAGCCCGTTTTAGCAACCCACATCCCGCTTCTCTACACATTCGCATCAATCACCAGCAAGAGGCCACATTCAGTGTCCTGTTCAAGTGTTTTGGGGGTATTAAACACAGCGCCCCACCCTGTTAGCTTACTGTGAATTTAAGGTTATCAAGTGACTTCAGAGTAATAACCAGGTAAACCGTATTACCACGCACACACGCACACACCCTTACCAATGTGACATGCTTTTTTTTTTTCAAACAACACACAGTTGGGCAATCACGCAAACCATCCCTGACCTGCACATGCTTGGGTTTTCATGGCGAGCATGAATAATCCAACATGTTCAATGCCTCTGCACTTTCAAGAGAACAGAACGAAGGCAGTCAGGCAGGGACAGACAGACAGACCAACGTACGCACTCTTTCTCTCTCTTTCTATCACCCATGCACACACACAGACACACTATTGGGAAAGAATAAGTAATTGTGCACACACACCCATTCCAGAAAAGTTACAGTCAAGGCTCGTATCCACTCTATCACTGAACCACCACCCTGTTTCAACTCCGGTCTGGGTATAGGTCCACAGAACACATGAAGGCTGTTAATCTAGTGAGAGTCATCGCCACTTTAGTGACACCAGAGCCCACTGAACATTCATTAGATTGCTGAACAGTCGTTTAATACTGGAACATTCATTAAATAGCTGAACATTGGTTAAATATGTGAGTTTTGTCAACATTTACCTCAAGAGGCTTTGTTTGAGGCAAAGTGAGTTTAGCAGCTGAACCAAGTGATAAAGGACTAAAATAATCACACAGACATCATTCTATCATCCTTACTCTTTCCCCACTGTGTGAACCATCCTCACCCCTAACAGGCCTTCACTCTGCAATGACCAATTAAATCACTCACCGTAAACGCAGCAGCCAATCGAAACACATTAAGAATACAGCAGCCTTTCGTGATAGGCCCGCGCTAGCTGAGGAGCCTATCTTTATGACAATACAGTCAACGTTCACGTCACGGAAACTACAGTTCACTGAGGGCAAACTACACTTCCCACGTATCTGACTACATCTTATACACAGGACAGGATTTCTGCCTCAGTTTATTCCTCTACCCCTCCCATTTAGCAGTCCTCTAGCTAACCTTTGATAAATGCTTCGATACATGGAGAAAGTAAACTCCTACACACCTAAGAGTACACACCAACCTGACGACACACATAAATATCATGGCATATCATATCGTATTTCATATCATATATTATATTTTATTATTACTACATAAAACCCTTTTTTCACCTTCATGTCCTACTGTTTCTACCCTCATGATTATTAACAGTAAGCAGTACCCTGTTCTCCACTTCTGTCCCAGTTTTGGCCTGGGTCAGCCTGATTCGGCCCTGTTTTCGCTCACATGGTGCAGGACTTGTCCAGCGGTGGGGGCAGAGGGGGGGTGCTGCTCTTGGGTGGGACCAAAGGTTTGGGCCTCAGGGCAGGGGGGCGCAGGGGAGCCCCCATGCGCGCCGCAGCCACAGGCTTGAAGGACCCCAGAGTGTCAGGGGAGGGGTTAGAGGGCCTGGGGGGTCCAGGGGGAGGCCCAGGGAGGGGGCTGAGGGGGCTTAAAGGGCTGAGGGGGCTGGGGGTGCCCGGGGTCCCAGGGGTCCCTGGTGTGCCGGGTGTGCTCGGGGTGCTGTGGGGGCTGGGAGACTCTGAGGAGCAGGCTGTGATGGGGCCATTCTTCACCTGCTCCAGCGTGTCCAGGACCACGTCAGGGGCCGGTCGGCAGCCCTGCCTCTCCAACTGGCGCAGTTCCCCCAGAGTCTCCTCTATGTCCTACGAGGAGACATTCATATTC
Source organism: Hypomesus nipponensis (assembly GCF_054491055.1). Classification (NCBI taxonomy): domain Eukaryota; kingdom Metazoa; phylum Chordata; class Actinopteri; order Osmeriformes; family Osmeridae; genus Hypomesus; species Hypomesus nipponensis. The sequence goes on from NC_140367.1 coordinate 6,214,929, forward strand.
AATACAAATATGGGACTAATTGAAGTCTACTAATGTTGGAGAATTGTGTGTGTGTGTGTGGGTGTGCGTACCTGCGCCAGTGTGTCTGGGTCCAGTGTTCTGGAGCGGTGGGACTCAGTGAAGCTGTGCTGCCCACTGCTGGAGCGGCGGATGGGCGTGTCTTCAGGCCGGCGAAGTGAATCATGTCGGCTCACACTCACCGTAACCGCGGCAGCAGAACGACGCCGGCGCTCTGGGCTATCCAGGGGCGGAGTCATGCCCTGGCCCCGCCCCAGTAACAGCTCACGTGGGCTGAAGTGGCCAGTCACAGGCGGGGAGCTCCTCTCTAGCACCCCTCCGTTACCATGACAGTGGCTGTCGCTAGAGCGTCCCAAGGGACGACGGAAAAGACCCTCAGTCCTCTTCCTGCGGTGGCTATTATCGAAAAACACACTTAGTTTGATTAGCTTAGTGCTGGCCCACAGAGAACAACACATTAGCTAAGCTTGTTAGCGAGACACATGAGGGCTATGTTTAGCGTGGTGGCATGCTGTCTGACCTGTTGTAGGCCTCTGGTGGTCTGATGTCAGTGGGGGAGCTCAAGTCGGACCTGGTTCTCTTGTCGTCAGAACCTGAGGTGTTGCCGTTCCCGCTGTCACTGTCGGTTTTCTGACTGAGCGTGTCCGACATCGCGTCAGTCCTACGGCACCAAACAGAGCGTCTAACCAACCAATCAGACCAGTTGTTAATTACCTGTCCATTAGCAAGTGATTAGGTACTCCCCATCCGTCTATAAACACATTCATCCACCAACTAATCCATACTTCTAAAGAAGCGCTCAATTGATCCATAAGGGCTAGCGCAAGCTGTCGGGTTGCTCTCATTAGCAACATCTCATGTGAGAAACGTGTGGGTAGTGTGTAGGCAGAGGGTGTGTTGTGGTGAACTTGCCTGTCCTTAAGCACTATGTACTGGTGAGGCACCAGCCCATGAGTCCCGTTGTGTCGCCCCTCCCACCAGTCTTGTGACGCTCTCTGGTAGAGCTGCAGAGACGCGCCCTTCTTAAAGGAGAGCTCTCGTCCAGAACGGCCAACGTAGTCAAACCTGGCAACTGCCTCCACAGCCTCCCCCTCTGGGAAAGACAGAGAGAGAGAGAGAGAGGGGGGAAGGGAGAGAGAGAGAGAGAGAGAGAGAGAGAGAGAGTGATAAGAGACAGACAGAATGATAGAGGTGAACTTGTCAATCATCTGTCTCAGAGACACCATCCCCCCAGAGCTCAACCAATAGGGATGAAGGAGACTTGGGGGGAAATCTTCCCCTTTTTAATCCCTGCTTTCTCTCTGCCTCAACAGAGGAAAAATCACACACAGCTCACAGCGAGACCCGGAGGAGGTGGGGGGGCTGGTCTCTGAGGCTGCTGTTGCCATGGCGACGGCTCCCAATTGGTTGGATTGGAGAGAGAGAAGCCCACTGGATGATTGTGTAGGGGTCGGAGGTCAGGCGTACCCTCCTCACTGGTCTGTGTCTCTGTGCCGCCATCCGGTTCTGCGTCCTCCAAGGCTCCTGGCTCGCTGAACGGGCTCTCGCTGAGCAGGAGGGGTGGGGGGGGGGGGGGGTCGAGAGAGGCAGAAAAAGAGAAAGGGAGAGAATCGGAAAGTAAGTACCAAATTGCAGCAGTCAGCATTACCGCTAGTGCTGGTCTTGCTTGATATTTCACGCTGACGAAAAAGCAAGCTCCGTGAACAGATGGTTAGACAGCTGGCAAGTCAGTCTAAAATGTATGGAAACTACAACGGTATATCAATGACTGGCCATCCTGTTCGCAGATGCAGCTTCCTGGATCACGTCAGTCTTACCAGTACTGATCTCCCGTCATGCACTTCTCATAGACTGGCCCCGGCAGCTCCTTGGTGTCGGGGAAGATGTTGTCATTGTGAAGGATGACCGTTTTGACGACCTCATTGACATGTGCCTGGCAGGCCACCTGGTCCAGGGTGTCAGGAGTGGGCAGCAGGGTGGGGCCAAACACTATGGCCAGGTTCCCTGCATCCATCATGTTCTCGTCACTGTACTGGGACAGACTGCACAAGAGGCAGGAGTCAGGTGGCTGAGCGGTTAGGGAATCGGGCTAGTAATCTGAAGGTTGCCAGTTCGATTCCCGGCTGTGCAAAATGACGTTGTGTCCTTGGGCAAGGCACTTCACCCTACTTGCCTCGGGGAAATGTCCCTGTACTTACTGTAAGTCGCTCTGGATAAGAGCGTCTGCTAAATGACTAAATGTAATGTAATGTAAATGTAAAATGTAATTTAAGAGGCAGAGGTTGACATTGTTAAATTTCCTTACGACATCACACAAATAAAGTTGAATCTAATCTACATGCGACATTTCACTCAAGTTTAGCTTGAGGATTCAAACACTGGCAAAATACCCCATTTCAATTGATCTTGTAGCACCAACCAATTGATGTTGCCAGACAAGAATCGGTTTCAGTACATAACACATGCGCATCACACTTTTTTTTTTTCCTTCTCTCATCCTGTTCACAACTCTGGCTTCACACTCCCGATGTCTCAGCCTGTGAAGAGGCTTAGAGAGGAGACATGGCATTTGTCCATGCTGTGGATTTACCGTTCACTGTGCTCTCTATGCATTTGAAACCTGCTTCTGTGGAATGTCTGTGTGCTCTACAGCAGATCAGAGCTGGAGATCAGCGTTTCGTTCAGTCACTCACTGGTTCAGAAAGGCAAACAGGTACCGCATCACCACCAGAGTAGCCCGTGGGGCTGCCAATAAAATCTTCCGGATGCATTGGGCTCTCTCGTACAGACTCTCTATACCTGTGGACACACACACACACACACACACACACAGCAGCTGTCAGTAGTCCCAGGATGCCATGAGGCATTTGCGATCCTGACACATCTTGAAATACAACCTCCCCATGGCGGAAACAGGAACGCAGCTCTGCCCCCTCGGTGGAACAGACAGAATCAGTGTGTGTTTCAGAGAGACAATAAGAGACTAAAGCACCCGTAGACAAAGAGACGAAGAGAGCTGGAGTGTGTAGGAGGATGGGCGAGAGAGAAGAAGAAGAAAAAAGGAATGCTCAGAGATTGAGTATGTATTACACATAACGCTTGAAGTATTGTTCAATTTATAAAGCCTCTGCTGAAGGGTGTCAGTGAGACGGCAGTGCTCATTCATACAGAAGGGAAGTAACAGTGCAGTTATGCAAGGCAACTGATGTACAGTCGGATAACAGTTTTTGAATTCAGTCAAGTGCCATGCTGACTACTGATAAGGTCAGATTCAGCAACATGTCTGCCCCTCACTGCTGTCAAAATGTCAGCCAGTGTCATGGTAAGTCAGAAGATTTTCCCAGTAACAAAATACATGCTGTGAGATCTGAAATGCATGCTAATTGACCCCCCCTGAGCCTGTAAACACACACAGCCCCCATGAGAACACACACTTCCAAGCCACTCTCACCCACCTGCAGTTACCTCCGCCCCCCCCCCCCCCCCCATTAGTCCCAGTCCCCCATCTCCCCATCTCCCTTATTAGTTCCAGTTCCCCCCTCTAAGTTAGTCTTAGTCCCCTTCCCACCACATCTAGAATAACATGTAACTTACGGACACAGGAAATGAGATCATTGAACCTGTCCTTAGGAAAGAGGGGGTTTTCCAGCCCCCGGAAGTAGAGCTTGAGAACGCCAGCCACAGAGTTGATGTCATGGTTACTCTCCTCATCTATCAGAGGGTCATTACCTAGGCAACAGACAGGAAGTCAGTCTACCTTGATCCTGACCAAACAATACAATTCAGATGTGACATCACAGTGACCTCTCACCTCTCTCAAAGGAGTTCTTGATGTCATTGACCTCCACCTGTGATCCAGACACCCGGAATATACCCTGGTGTTGAAGACCTGGAGGAACAGAGGCAAAGTGTGAGTTTCTGCCAGTGTGTGTATGTGTGTGCGTGGGTGCATGTGTGTGTGTGTGTGTGTGTGTGTGCACGCATATGTCAGGGGGATAAACATATTTTACCATGGAGGTTTATGTAGCGGATGCAGCTCTCCACCAGTAGAGGAATGGCTTTAGTGGAGTCCTACACACAGGAGAAGATTCACACACAGTCAGTTTTATACTAAATTCACAAACAGAAAGATAGACCTACACACACACACACACACACACGTGCGCGTACACACACACACACAAACCAAAAGCGTATGTAAACTTCACCTGATGTTTGCTATGGGAGTTTTTCCGCCCACGGCTGAAACAGGAAGATAACAACTGATGATGTGGGTATGAACTGTTTAATTACAAGGAGGAGGGAAAGACATCCTACATTTTTAGTCAGTGAAATAATGTGCTAAGCATATTAAGTGTAAGAAAGCATTCATGTCCTACCTGGTGGTGAGCATGTCAGTTATATAGCCTGAAAAACAGACAAAGATAATCATTTAACCTTAAAGAACAGCAAAGAGAGAAAGAGTTGCAAAGAGAGAGCGATGGAGAGGACAAGAGATCTATTTTACCCTCTGCCATAGCTTTCTTCAGCAGGTCATGTTTGGCTTGTAATTTGGAGATGAGATTACTGCCTTCCAGATATTCACGGAACTTCTGAAGATGGCAGACAGAATAACCTTTTATCAACCATACAACCATCAACTCTTTTGTGAATCACTGCAACTTAATGTGTCTGTGTGTGTGTATATATACATTACATTTACATTTATGCATTTAGCAGACACTTTTATCCAAAGCAACTTCCAAGAGAGTTTTACAAAAGTGCATAGGTCACTGATCATAACAACGAGACCCCCCAAACATTGCAGGTAGCCAAACATGAAGCATACATTGTGAAAAACTAAACAAGTGCCAAAGGGAAGACCCCTAAGAGCATGCAGTTATACAAGTTACAAATTAAAACAACATGAACCCCAAAAAGTGCAAGACTGTACCTGTAAAAGAACAATCAACAGTAAAATATAACTTCATCTTACTGTGAAGTAGAAGAGCTCGGTTTCCTGCTGGTTGGCACGCCTCTTGGCGAGGCTGGGTTTGTTCAGGTATCCGTCGGACACGCTGGACTTGACCGACTCAGAGGACGGGCTGTGGGTGAAGCTTTGGGACACATCGGAGTCGTCCAGCACCGTCATGTCCTGAAGGGTGGTCAGTGTGGCGCCCCAAGTCTTCTTCACCTGGAAGGTGGGGAGCAGAGTCGGCCTCAGTCACATTGGAAGAGTGATGCGTGTCCTTATGTAGGTAAACATGGGAATGTATAAATGATGCAAATCATATGTTGGAGATTTTTGTGAACATACTTCTGGTCAAATTTGAGTCTGTGTGTGTGTTTGTATCTGTATCTGTGTGTGTGTGTGTGTGTGTGTGTGTTTGTATCTGTGTGTGTGTGTGTGTTTGCTGAAGAGACATGCAGAGGCAGCTCATTAATCCGGTCTCCATGAGCGTTCCTGTGCCCTTCAGGGTGAGAGAAGAGCTGCCCTTCCACACCCCCAGCCTGGCATTACACCAAAACCCTCAAAAATCACTCTAGAACATTCTGAAAATGTAAATGAAACATCTCTAAGACTTGAACCATGCCTAGCAAAATAGCACACACAACAATTCGATCTGGTGGGAAGTTTTATTTTTGTGGAGTCTACATCTGTCTCCTCAAGGCCCCTACCCCTTTTCACTCTCCCTCCACCCCCAGCAATTACCACACTAACACACCTTGTGAAGCTGTGTGTGACTGTAACTGTGTGTGTGTGTTTGTCTCACCTCCTCGTTCTCTATCTTGAGCGTGGCGAGGCGTGTCTGGAGCTGCTGCAGCCGCAGCGTGAGCTCCGCCTGCACCTGGGGCTGAGCGGCGATCTGAGCCACCTGATCGGAGCACAAACACAGAGCACGATTCGAGAGAGAGAGAGCGTGAGCGCGAAAAAGAAAGGTTTTCGAGGGTGTGTGAGATGGTGAGCGAGAAAGAACCCAGTTTTCGTGCGGATCCGTGTGCGTGTGACAGTTCTCACCGTGTCCCCCATGTGGGCCTGGAAGCTCCAGCGAGGTGGGGGGCAGAAGGCGGTGGGGTAGAGGCCCAGCAGGCGCTGTCTGTCACGGGCAGGATCCAGGCCTTCCACTGCCCCCTCCAGCACCTCCAGCCCTGCCCGCCTGGACGCCTCCACACTCAGCTCTGCTGACAGGTAGGTCCTCAGCGCGCGGCTCAGACTGGAGTGGTACCCCAGGTCACAGCACTGAAACAACATGGATAAATACTTCATGAGGGAGGGATGGAAATAATGGTTATAATTCTATATTTAGAATAATCCGAACGAGAGAAACATTTCTATGTGTGTTTGAAATTGTGTGTTTATGAACTCACATCTATGATGTCGGGCAGGTCATGGATGTAGTATTTGAACACAGAGGAGTTGGTGGCCTCCAGAGTTAAAAGGTACTCATTCCTCGCTTTCAGCGTCTTCAGCTTGTTCTCTGAGTACTTTGCCTTTCTCTGGGGAAAGGAAGATGGAGAGATAGAGGGAAGAAGAGAAAAGGGAATGAGTTGCTGGGTCAGGGCTGCTGTACGTACGAAATGCACTCCGTTTCTGAGACATGTCCCTCTGTGGTTTCCATACCTTCTCCCTCATCTTCTCCATCTTGCGGGCGGCGTTGCGTCTCTGGTGACGCTCCTCTATTCGCAGGCCGAACACAGGCTCCACCCCTCCGCTCGACCCCGTCTTGACACGCCCCTCCTGGCGCTCCGCTTCTCGGAGTTTCGTCTCGGCGTTCAGCGTCTCCGCGTGATACATGTGGTACGTCTTCATCACCTAGTAACCACAATCCCTTACAGCTTCACCTGAACAAACTCAGCAAACATTCGACCTGCCCTGCTTGCATGAACGTCTAGCTGTCAACTCAAACTGTTTTAGGGTCTTTATTTATTCACAACAAAGGCTTTTAAGCCAAGGAACCGTGGCAGAACTAAACTCAACAATCATGTTGTTGTTAGTCAGCACATTTCCCCATCTAAACAGAAGTGACAAGGAAGCTTTTGTTGGAGCAAAGAAAAATATTGTGAAGGAGCTCTACAAACTCCCCTGAGTTCCAGAACTTAAAGAACAAGTGAAAAAGCTCTGAGGTGATGATGTCACTCACGGTGTAGAGCTCGTTGAGGAGCTTCATGAGATCCTCCTGCAGCTGGAAGGTGATCTCTTTACTCTGGAAGAGGTGGAAGGAAAAGATAGAGTACAGGTGGAGGAAAGGAGAGGAACAGAGGATGTGCCAGAGAAGAATAGGATGAAGAGAGAGAGAGAGGGCGGAGAGGAAGGAATAAATAAGCAAAGTGGAGAAGAGAGGTGAGGTGAATACCAGTTATGTGGACAGCCTGTGAGAATATTCAAACAGGCAGTAACTAATAGCACAGTCATCCCATCGATGAACTGAGCTGAAAAGGTGGCCAGGTAAATAAATGGAGCCATCCTTGAACAAACAGAAGGATTCATAAATTACCCAGCGTGCGGCTCTGCCGTGTGCATACAGACAAGGCTTGGATGGGCTCTTCATGTATTAAACAGAGCCGGCTCGGTTTGGGAAGGAGTTATGTGACTATGTGGCATGCATTAATATTGCATTGTGCTAAATGACTGTGGAATCCCAGAATGGATGATTCCTGCTCCCTCACGGAAACCTCGTGAGATAGACCAGCTGAGCCTGTCACCATGACCACCATCCTGTCAGCGTTGTCATGGTCACCAGGCTGTCTCCAACTGGGCTGGCTCACACAAGGTGGTCGTCCAACTGTCCTTGTTTGCACGTACCAATCAGGGGTTTCATAAGCAGTTATAAGATAGATACATTGGCTGACAGAGCTTGCAAGTCTCTCTGTACTTTAGATATCATGAATAATACAAGACCCGAATAGAGATTAATAATGAAGGCACTATACTAAACTTGGAGGTGTGTGCACGTGTGTGTGTTTGTATAATTTGTTAAACTCTGTACCAGGTCTCTTGAAGTACACAAGGGAATAAAATGCCTTAGGTTTTCATTAGAAACAATCTCATTTTTTCTTATAGCTCTCCTCCCAAATTCAGTTAACTTCAACAGTTTCGAGCGTTCTGCTTTAGACTCAGACTTCACCAGACCAGGTAAACTCTGACCCCTGTGGGGCAGTCGTGACCTGTGACCCGGGATAGATGGAAGGCTGTGATTGGCTCGCTCACCCTCTTCAGCAGGCGGGCGGAGTCATCACTGATGTGTGTGAGGCGAGTGATGACGTTGTTCAGGTAGAGATCACTGAGAGTAGCATGGTCCTTACTCTCTCTCCTCACCTGAACAGAGAGAGAGAGAGAGAGAGAGAGAGAGAGAGAGAGAGAGAGAGAGAGAGAAAGACAGAGAGAGATACACGTCCTGATTAAAGACAATCACGTTTCAGGGTAGTCCAGGGTACAAATATATACATACACAGTACGTTACCTGGTTCAATAGCAAGTACCAACAGTTGACTGGAGATAGCAGGTTCTGGTCTTTTCTACGAGAGAGCAGAGGATTGGTCAATGTCAACATCATGGCAGCAATCCAAAATATGCACCGCATATCTTTCACACTCAAAGATCTAGCGGTTCCTCACTTGTACTGTTGGTGGTCCTTGGTACTGCGTGTCTTGGCCATGAACCTCTCGGCCAGTTTCTCCAAGTTTCTAGAATACTCCGTCTCAATCTCGGCCTTCTTCCTGAAGAAGTCCTGAAGATCCTGAAGCAGCTGGACCCTCATCTCTGTCTGCTGCTCCAGACACCTCTGCTGCTCCACCAACTGTGCCCGCACATCTACACACACACACACGCACGGGGGCAGACATGCAAACACACATACACCCACACACAGATGTCATTAACAATCCAGACTGCATAACAGACAATATGCACTTGTTATGGAAAGACACCCACATAGAGACTGCATTTATTTGGTGTATATACACACACAGTGTTTATACATACTCTACAGTACATACTTTTAATTGCATAAACACATCCTGTAACCACACCACGCAGCAGACATCTTTACACAGATACAGATGGGAGCTTCATCCACAGAACGTGGCTAAGAGCAGCACAAGACATGGCAGCCATTTTGCCTCGGGAAGCTCACCACACATCGACCATCACATGTGCAAATAATAGGCGCAAACACACACACAAACACACATGATTTTTGCTGAGGCTAGAGGCAACCATAGTGTTCTATGTGGGATCACAATGAAGCATATCTCTGCAAGTGTATGTGTTCACAAGTGTGTATGTGTGCATATCTATCTGTTTGTGTGTGTGTGTGTGTGTGTGTGCTTGTGCGTTTGGCAGATCTGAGCTCTGTCTTCACCTTCCTCATCACATGGTTCACACACACAGTGTGTGGTTGCCAAGACAACAGGTAGTGGAGTGGAGAAGGTCCCCTGAGGATTGGTTGGTGTGTAGTCGAATGCTCGTGTGTGTGTGTGTGTGTGTTTGAGAGGGAGAAAAAGAGAGAGAGGGAATCACAGCATGGAAGACAGGGAAAGATAAGGAGAAAACAGAGAGAGAACAGGGAGAGGGTGAGGTACAGCCAACCAGACAGACAGAGAGAGAGAGAGGGAGGTGGGGGTTATCATTGTGGATTCACTACCAGTTCTCTGCGTTCCCTCCTGCTGCAGAGTGTCAGATAGCCTCGACGCTCTAAAACAGCACAACCAGTGGAGCGTTCCCTACCATGCTGACTGGCTGAATGTGTTTTTCTGATAGAGTGTGTGTGCATTTTTTTCAAGTGTCTGTGTGTGTTTGTCCATGAGAGCAGTGTCTTCTTTAATGCTATTGTGGCCAAAGGATGTTGGCCAAGGTGACTCCTTAGAGACAGACTCCACAATTGTAATTATGGTAGAGAGGGACCGAGAGAGAGATGGAGTGACTGGGGAACAGACAGTGAGAAAAACGAAATGAGAACAAGACACACTAGCAAGAGAGAAAAACAACACATTTGCTAAAGGAGACATTTGGATTTGAAACGAACGCCAATTTAGGATTGTTGTATTTAGGATGTTTGTACCATGGATGTTGTTGCTATTTCTTTCTTGGAAACAGTCTCTCTCCCCACAACAAGCTCCTGGATCAGCAGGAATCAGTCATCTGCCTGTGGAGGGATGACTAACCTTCATTTCACGGTGCCTCCACTATGGAAGGTCACAGAAGCACACTGGGGTGTAGAGGAACCTTTCCAGGCTTCTGCTGATGCCAATATCCTGAGCTCACCTTGAATCCAATTATACCAACGGCAATTATGATGTTGACAGCCAGAGCAGATTAAATATGTTTAAAAGGGTAATTGAAATTATCATAACCAGAAGTGGTTTTAAATCTGATTCTTTATTGTTGTTGAAAGACAGAAGCTGTGCTTCTCCTTTCTCCTCATGGGCTCTTGTCTCCATGGAGAGAGCATGTGTGGTTCCACTGTGTAACTAAGGAGGTGACTAACGTAAGTTAACACTCCACTAAGCTCCAGGACCTGGGTGGATTCTGGTGGACCAGTCTGACCCTGGACTTTCCCCAGGATAGACTTTTACATGAAGACATCCCACAACTGGAACATACAAAGTAACACACAAAGCAAAATTGTATGCTTAACTTCATATTTCACTGCTCAACAGGAAGAGGAAGCCAATTTTGCCCTCTGAATGGGCCGTTTCTATGACAACCAGGGGCCAAGGACACAAGGGGCAGACATCCACTGGATGTTCAAGCAAAACAAACAAACACCTTTACTGATATTACATGTGTGGTGCTATCCACGTAATGCTTATTTACAACACCTCTAACTCACTTCAGTGTCACACTTATTTCCCCGCCTCTCTACTCCCCCCCCCCCATTCCCGTTCCCCCCCCCCCTCTCCCAGGTATGCAGATGGGAGGTCAGTAATCACACACATGCAGACGCACGCAGAAACAAGGCTGCAGCACAATTCCCACTCCCTGCCTCCCTCCCTCTCTTCCCTTCCCTCTCTCCATACCCCCACCTCTCCCTCCTTGTCTCTGTCCCCATCTCTCATCTCTCCCCACCCCTTCGCCCCCCAACCCATCTCTCTCTCTCCATCTCTCTCTCTCTTTCTCTGCTGATCTCCTTCCTCCTCTCCATCATTCCCCCATTGCAAAGCCCCATTTTCTCCTTTTATTTAAATGTATAATCCAGGCTTAAATAATGCCAGGCCACATGTTCAGGCATAATAGATTTGGCATAACAATCATGTCTTTGCTAAGACAGTATGTTGCTGACTAACACAAACCACAGTTCACAGCACCTGAGGCAAGATCAGCTCGAACCACCTACAGTCTACGAGCTCCACACACTCAACTCCACATGACAAGAGAAGCCCCACCCCCTATACATTCTCACAAGCCAATCAGAGGCCAGCCAGAGAGAGGCAGACTACAAACCCACATAGTTACAGCGCAGATCCATACATTTACCTCAGACAGCAGAAGAGAGGGCACAGCAGCAGTCGAGCTGTGCTTAGTGTGATCTAAGTGGTCATTATAATGCAGGGCATCCCCAAGTGTGTTTTGGCTAGAAGCCAGTGCAGAGTGAACGGTGACACACACAGACACACACTAAAGCTCTCCAGTACTCTCCATTACTTCTAATCACTCAAAGTCAGTGTGTCGATTCAAAGGACTAACGTGTGTGTGTGTGTGTGCTTACATTTCATATGGACCAGGTCCAGGGAATAGCCTGTCATACTGTGTGATGCAGTGACAGAAAGAGCACAGCTGGAAGGTGGCTAGGGGCTGAGAGAAAGCATCCGCTTGTAGGGATTCTAACGGCCATGATTTAGATTTCAAAAGGATAACACATTCACGCACACGCGCACACACACACACATTCCTCAATCCTAATGTGCTGTTAAAACACAAACCAGCCATCGTTCCACCCTCCCTCGACATGAGTAAAGCAGGCTATTTCCTATGCAAAGGACGAAGATCACCTTCCTGTGAAAAAGAGCTTGCCATTTCCTCGTATGAGATAAGTGTACGTGTGGGCGGGTGCGGGTAAGTGACATTGAATATGTGGGCACGGAAAAGAGACCATCTGAACCTAAGAGAAACAGAGAGAATGTGAGAGAGATCATGGGAGGGTACAGTGAGACCCTCCCACACATAGTTCCCCATCATGCTATAGAGAGACCTCTCCCACTGCCAGTGATACAATACCAAACCAGCCATCTTGGTTGATCACTCTTTTTCACAGTTCTCACCACGCCTGACAGAAACTGGGTTTGTCTCCAGCGTCATACCTGACCAGTCAGAACTAACCAGGTATTCCCCCATCTTCTGCTGCAGTCTCTCCCCCCACCCCATCCCCCAAAGTGCTGTGTAGGGGCGTATGTGTGTGAAAAGGGAGTTACCATGGTTAAGGACTATGGTTACATCAGTGTGCATTGACAGACAGACAGACAGACAGACACATCAGGGAGCCTGCTGCAGTCACAGCCCCAGAGGAATACAAATAGAGATGGTATACACACACACACACACACACACACACAGAGGCATGGGTTCCACACACAGAAACCACTACTCTGTATACATGCTGTAATTGGCAAACACCCTCGCTTCCACATGGCTGAGAGAGATCAAAGGCTCTGCAGAATCCCCCCCCCACCCCCCTCACCACCCCCACCCCCCTCCAAGCGCCGTGCAGAACTCAGGATGAACCCTGAAATACTGACGTCTCACGGCGAGGTGTCATCCTCCATACACATCCATTTGCAAACAAGCTTGGTGAGGGGCAGAATTCATGAAGTACAGGCAGCCAGGTGTGGTGTGTGTACGAGTGTTGTGGATGTGAGTGTGTGTGTGTGTGTTTCGGTGTGTGTGTGTTTTGGTGTGTAAGCGTGCACAAGGGTCTGTGTGAGGGGGTAGTGTGAGTGGAGGGTATAGGTGGGAATGGGTGTAGGTGTGTTTTAGGGGGGTAGTGAGAACAGGTGTGTGTGTATGTGCATGTAGGTGTGTGTGTCAGAGAGTGGGTGTGACCATGTCATGCCAATGGGATAGAGCTCTAGTAAATATGGATCATACCTTTCACCTGGCTCTCATATTCCGCGACTATCTCTTTGTCCTTCTTGCTTTTGCTCGGGTTCGACATGTTGGCGTAATAACGATGATCAATCAGATGAACAGGCGTAAACCTTTAGTCCTCTTCGTGTCTATGCTGCCTGAGGCGTCATTGCCAATAACCACAGGTTACATGCTACTAAATGCATCCACTGCCGCAACAACAGAATTGTAGTCGATTCCTGCTCGGGGAAAGTGGTCCACGCTCAATCAGCTAGCAGCAACTGCTCCACGCCGTTAGAAACAGACAGGTCCATTGAAGGTCGCAATACACGGACTATCAATAGGTAGAACAGATCTCCCATTACAAAGCTCAAAATGCGTGGGGAGCGGCTGCACGCAAAGACAGACAGACACCAACGCACACACACCGGTTTGCGGTAAAGACCGGGCACACACCCACTAGTTAATCCAGTGGACCACACACACACACATTAAATACAGAGCAGAGCACGCGCTCCCTCCCTTGCCGGGTGCCTTCGGTGCTGGTTCGTCCTGGTGTATGTGCGCTAACCCCGTAGTAACCTTTACGCACTCACTATGTACTCCACTCTATTGAAATCAAATGCCGGGGGGGAGAGGGTGGGACTAAAGGGCGGAATCACTAGAAAGATTGACAGCCAATATAACCACTTGTCTCGTTTTGTGGTTCGGTCATAGAAAGCATTGAAGTCGTGCTTAATTGGTTGTCGGGGCCCATTAGAACCGTGTCAAACTGTTAATTATTGATTTGTTAAATTTGCATCATCACGTGCAGTATAAATAAAATTGACTGTGGAAGGACCTTTTGACGGTTAGTAGAATGCCTCAAGCAGACAACTCGGAAACTGTACAACAATGTACATATTTGTTAAGTGTGGCGCTCTAGGCTTTGCTAGATGAAAATAACCCCCCTAACAGCAGAACTAAACAGGAATCCTGAGCTCCATTTCAATTCTTTAAAACGTATCCGTTCTTCCTCCCATATTCCTGATTTTAATCTGGCATGAGGGGAAGGAAAGAGGGATTCATTTAGCATTGACTTTGGCAGTGGCTGGGACCTCGCAATTCCACACTATAGGTTACATGAGTTTCAAATAAAAGCCATTAAGCTTTATTGGACAAAAGCAGATGCTAACCTCATTCAAGACTGTTTACACTCTATGTAGGCCTAAACCATTTAATTAATTATTAGTTATTTACAGTTACAGTTATTGTGCAGTTAAAAGATTCTCCACCTTTGGCATCCCAATCGAAAATAAATGCTGGATGCAGGAGGTGTGCCACCTACTGCATCTATGCAGTACCTGCAGAGTAGAGGTATAAGGAAGTAGTATAACTAGTTATCTCTGTCCTGTCTGTGATGAAAATAATTTGATTTTAATTGCAACATTAAAGAAGGCCTTACTGACGGACTCTGGAATGCACTGATGGTCTGAAGTAGCATTATTTAAGGGTTAACACCAGGTGTGATTTAAGGAAATCCCTCTAGTTTGCCCCACAACTAACTGAGCATGCACAGCTACACTGCTGCCACCAGATGACAGCAACATCTATGATTTGGCTCCACTATACAGTAGGAGGCCAATGTGGGACAGGTCTCTCTAGATCCATCTCTCTCACCTTTCCTTCTCTCTCTTCGTGTCTCTGACTCTTTCAATCTGTCAATCTTTCAATCTTTCAATCTCTCACTATCCCCCTCCCCCTCCCCCTCCCCCTCTCCCTCCCCCTCTCCCTCTCCCTCTCCCTCTCCCTCTCCCTCTCCCTCTCCCTCTCCCTCTCCCTCTCCCTCTCTCTACATACACTAAAAGGTTTTATTTTCTGTTTACTCCTCACGGCCTCCTGTAGACCCTGAGGCATTCTGGTTAATGAAGTTTAAGGATAGGAGAGGATTTCCTTGATGAGGTCACGCCCGTGCTGGGAGCTCAAAAACCAACCTACAGGGGGTTTAGACAGACACGCTAAAACACCGTGACTATCCTTCGTCTGTTCCTCCACACATGCAGACACAACACAGGACAGGAACACCTAAGCTTACACTCGTTATGAATATAGAGGAAGGAAGAGAAGGGTTGAGAGCATAGAGCAGCAGAAACAGAGCAGGGAGCCGATTTGAACTCTGCTCGCAGTGGGAAACTGTGTATGGTCACAGACATGCCACAGTGGAAAACCACACCGAGCTGGCAGACAGCCACAGGCCGTGGAGTCAGTCGTGGCTCTGCACTGGCCTCTGGGCTTTCTTGTCCCTAATCACCTAACATGATACTGTGGACCTAGACCTGGTGGTGAGGTTCAGGGCCTCTTCTCATCGCCTCAGTGTATCAGCGCCCACTATCTCTCAGCCGATAAGTAGGCAATGGTAGGGTTACCATGGTGATAATATTCCGACAAACCCGCAGGTGAAAGGGGTTGAACGGATGGAAAGGAGGAAATCACATGATCAGCAGATGGTCCTCATATTCATCCAATCAGAATGTTATTCCATTCCGCTTTTCCTTTTTCTGTAATGCTTTTATAACGTCATCATTTCTCTCTCTTTCTGTCCCTCTAAGCTCTTCCCTCTCTCCCAATCTTTCTCCTTCTTCTTCCCAGACATAAAATATACTACCCCGATGGGACAACTACAAGTGCCTGAGGACCACACAGAGTTAACAGGCACTAAGTGTCCTCGGCACATCACTTAACCTCAACACAGATCCAGTTGAATTCAATTAGCCTGGCATGAGAGAAGGGGGGAGTAGGACTAGAGACTCTACACACCAACAAACACACATGCACAAACAAACACACAAACACCATCTTAACGAAACTTAATTTATCTCACAAAACTTTGTTTGCTGAATGTTCTGGATGGTCTGGCTTGTCAGTGTGATGTGCTCATGGCCGCATGTGTGTCATGGTTCAGCGTATCTACAGATCTGTGAGTAGTATGTCTGAGCCATGATCCTGGACCAGCACAGAAGGAGACGTGGATCTGATTAGGCGCTGGCCCTTTGATGGCTCTGTTTGCTGTATAGCTTCCTGTCCGGAGCTTATCTGGGCACATAGCAGAAAGGCCAGAGTCAGGCTACAGCAGGCCTGGAGTACAAGCAGATGAAGAACTATAACACATTAGACATGGGAAAAAGTACAGTTAGATGTTCACTGTTACTGACTCATTCTGTCTATATTTTATATTTCTCTCTCTCTAATTAGCAGATTGAAGACACCTTGCATAGCGTCTCCCAGAGACAATTAATTGGTCACATATTTGCTTACATGGAGAGATAACTGTGGTTGTGGACATCTAGTTCCCATGTTGTTACATTGTCAAGCTCTTGATAATAGCTAACACTGAGACCTGGATAACATTGTGTTTAAGACACGCAGAATGCATTTTGAGTCTTTGAGTCAATTCACTGAGTCTCTCCCTCTCCCTCTCTCTCTCTCTCTCTCTCTCTCTCTCTCTCTCTCTCTCTCTCTCTCTCTCTCTCTCTCTCTCTCTCTCTCTCTCTCTCTCTCTGTGTCTGTCTGTCGGTCTCTCTCTCTCAATGTGTCATGGTGCAGGTGTAAACAATGTGCAGCAGTGTAAAGTCTTAGACACATCCTGAATGTATCTGAACTCCTCCCTAATCCAGTCAGTTCCTTTCCTGTTTTCTGTGTGCAAGTGTGCAAAGGGTGCCGAGGGTGCCCTTACTCTTCATGACCCCTACAGTCTCTATCTTCTCCCAGTCAAGTTCTGACTCTTCAACCAAGTCCAGAGACCCAATTTATTCTCTTTCTTTTGTCTGGGTTCTTTCCTCCGTTGCTTTTTCAGGGTCTCTAACCCTGACAGCACCTCTCTTTGAGTTCAGCCAACTGTCCTTTCATTTATTTTCCATTTCAAAGTTGTTCCCACCTGTTCATCATTTTCAGGCACATGCTGGCCTTAGATTGCACTTTGCATTGTGCAAAAGCACATGTATTTCTGTGTTTTAAAGCCATTGACACACACAAACACACACATGGACATGCATACACACACACACACAGACACGCACACACACACACACAGGAGCCGATGCCTGAGACCCACAGAGGTGAGAAAATAAACCTGTCTGGGTTTTAGTGAGAACATCAACATTTAGGAAACATAAACCACTCGAGAAAAGAAGCCAACACCACCGGATATTACAAAGAAGAGTCTTGAGAAGCATGGAGGGAGATCACAGAGAACAAGGGATGACAAAAATGTAAAGAGGGTGAGGAAAGCAAGAGGTGGTCTGTGTTATGTGCCTGTGTCAAGTGTCCTTAAAACCCTGTCTTTTTATATATGCCTACACAGAATACCAACACGCACACCCTACAGCTCCCAGCCATGACATTAGGGGGGTCCATCCTATCAGCTCCAGCCTGCTTTGCCTCAAGTAGTATGATGGAAATCGTGACATCTCTGTAAACATGGTCAAATATATACAAGACGAAGACTTTCACCAGTCTCCCCCTTCCTCCTCTCTCACACTCTCCCCCACACACTCATACACACACACACTGCATATCTTTGTACTTATAGTATAGCATGGCTATAAGATTACCATACATTCTTTCACCTCCCGCAAAAGGCTAAGTGTTCCTTATAAGGTAGGGAGAGTCAGAAAGGGGTAACCAGAACAGAGAATTATTCAATTTCCAAACACGAAAGTATAAGGTTGGATTAATCCCCTTCCATCATATGATATCTGATTTATAAGTGAGAAATTCCATTGTCAGACATCTGCATAAACACATTCCCAACACACACGCACACACACACATACACCACTGAAGTAAATTGGGGGTTCTGGCAAAGATTATGGTGTGTTAAGCAGCTGCAGGTTTCACACATGGTCTCAGCGTTAGCAAATACTGACAGGACCATCCTGCTGTCCTGGAAGGAGAGGTAATAGAGAGTCGGAGTGAGAGAAAGACAAAAACAGAAGGAAAGAAATGAAAGAAGATAGTGAGAAATAAAAATAGAGAAGAGAGAGAAAGGGAAAGACAAGGAGAGGAGATAAAGAATAAAAAATAAAAAATAAAGAAAGTAAATTAATAAAGCATAAAAAATAATTTAAAAATTAAAGAAAAAGAGACACAGAGAGAAATGCAGAGAGAAAGAGAGAAAAGCATGGTCCAAACAATCACATGATCTGAAGGGAAGGGTAATGTAGCTGATTATGTGTAACAGGACAAAGCTGTACCCTGCTGCTTAGGTAAGCTCTTGAATATGAACTGGAATAACTCAAAAGTGTAACGTCAGTCATTCAACAGAATAGGACTGTGACAAATGTACCTGTCAAAAGCGGATCTTCTTCTCCATGCTAATCCAGTTATGGATGAAATCAGGCAATTGATGGGATTTGAAACATACTGTAGAATTATGAGTCTTCACATGTTTGTGTGTGTGTGCACGTGTTTGATTGTAAGTGTGTCCGTGTGTGTATGTATACGTGTGTGTGTGTGTGAGTGTCTGTGTATGTACTGTATGTGTGTGTGAGGGGCAGTCCATGATGCAGGTGTGTGTGTTTACATCCCTATGATGTACGTTGCATTCGGAGTGGAACCTCTTAGCACAGACACAGAAGTGTGGTGTGTATGTGTGTACATGAGTGTGTGTGCATGTAAGCGGGTGTGTCTGTGTTTGTCGTTGTGTGTGTGGGAGTCAGAGATCAGTCCCCCAAACGTATGTGTATACAGAAAAGTCGTGTCAACATCCCTGTAAGGTACATAGCGTCCTGACTGGAGCCTTTCAGAACGGACAAGGCATGGTATGTGTGTGTGTGTGTGTGTGTGTGTGGGTGTGACAGGGCTCTAATCTTCCTCCCAGGCCTCTGCCTCTGTCTTTCTGTATGCTGTGCTGAAAGCTGCTGTAATAAAACCAGGATGAAACAGGGATCATGTCAGATCTGGGAATCAGGAGCCATGAGGAATGGGATTGTGGGAATTAGGATCTATCCCTGAAATAATCCCATAGTTCCTCTGAAGTGAACGTTTAAGATTTAATCGTTATCAGGGCCCAGGACTCAACTAAAAGGAGATCCTCTGTAACCATGTGTGTGCAGTACAGTATGTGTGTGTGTGTGTGCACGTGTGTGTGTGTGTGTGTGCTTCCATTCCAAGTACAGTAGTTACTTTTCAGAGCATAAATGTACCAGCAAGACATGACTAATTGTTCCCAAGTGAAGGGATAAAGACTACAAAGGGTTTGTGTAATCTTAGAACAGACGACTTAAAAAAAAGAAAAGGAGAAGGCCAGAGATGGAGTGATGGATGGGGTGTAAAGCATGGGAGTGAAGGAATATTGTGACAGAGGGATGAGGAAACTGATACTCTTCTACAGCAAGTCATAAAGTCCAGAGCGGTCTATTTTCAATAATTAATCATTTCAACTGTTCAAATAAACATAGTCTATCAGTGAATATTGTGGACCTCTGGACAAACTAACAACCAGGCAGAATTACTCCTCAGGTCACTACATCCTCAGAAAACACACACAACACACGTGCATGGAATACACACATTCACAGGATGCAAAGCAGGACCGCACACAACACCAACAGCATGCACTACATGCCATAAATACACACATAGATGAGATGAAAGCAAAGGGTGTTCTGAGTTTGGGTGGGAATTTCTTATTTATAATTATTTGTTTGTCTGTGGGACGTGAAATTGTCGACAGTTATGAGGATGTTGGAGCAGAAACCATATTCTGCTTGTCAGGGTAATGCTTCATGTCTCTGTCTGTTTAGCTTTCACTCTCTCTCTTTCTCTCACTCTCGCTATTCAAAACCTTGGATGGCATTCATGTGTCTTTCAGTCTCTCTTTATCTCTTTCTCTTTCTTTCTGCCCCCCTCAATCTAGTAGAAGGATGGAAAGATGGATTTTCCTACTTTCTGTTTTCCATTTAATTTTGATTGGATCGTAAAACAGTTTTGTTGAATTGCTCAGTATGACACACTGACACGGTGATAGACAGAAGACAGACAGAGAGAAAGAGAAAATAATAGAAAACTGAAAAACAACAGGATCCACTGCAATCCATCAGACGTGTTTCAGCCTCCAGAAGTAAAACAAAGCCAGCTAGCCACGTAGCAAACAGACACAAGATTTACTGTCCTTCCAGCAACTGGAGTCACTCCGAATCCTGCCTGGAACTGCCGATAAGAGAAGGATAGGGTTCCCATCTCCAGAGAAACAGAGGCCAATAAAACAAGATGTAAAGTAGGAACACAAACCCTCTCCAGGGAAACATTAGAGAACACCATTCTCAGAACTAGACCTCCAGGGATCTAATGAACCAAGCAAGGAAATAACTTTCTATCCTGTTTTTCTATTGGATAGAGATACTATGTCGTATACTGATAAGCACTGATTCAGCAAAGATACTGCGAGTATGTATGTATTCCACCCCTGACCAAAACACTGTAATCCTTCCAAGTTCAATATCATATAACATCAGCAATAGAACTTGCACTGGAATCACAAGACCAGGTGCCAGTTGTCTACATAACACTAAATCAAAACATCTGAGTTTGTATGTGTCTGTGTGTGCCTTTCTTTGTCAGTAATTCTGTGTGTGATCAAAAGATTTCAGCAGGTAAGCAGGTCTTTTTTCTCGAGTCGAAACGATAAAGGCCTGCTCTGATCCTGTCTTAGAAATGTGTTTATCCCCAGCCCATCTGCACTGTAAGTCAAATTCCTGAGAGAGTTTGGCTGTTTTCATCAAAGCTTTCGTGTACTCAATCTATTTGTGTGAGTGTGTGAAAGACTAAAAATACGTCTCACAGAGACCAAATGATAAATGAGAGAAAGAGAGAGATGCGAGAGAGACAGAGAGTGAGAGAGAGAGACACAGTCGGGGTGCAACGGCATAGGACACCCAGAGGAAAACATGTTTTGACTCCAGATGTCCACTCTGCTCTGCATGAACCTTTGGATTATGGTGCAGCACCAAGCAGAATGGAATGTCTTCTATTTGTAACACATGAACACAGACGTACCCATGAGGCGCGACAGGGGGTGGACATCAGCCCCACCTTTAGTTATTGGCTTGCTTTGTGGCACCAATCAAAAACAGGAATGAATGAGTACCTTGGCATGTAAATATCAATTGTATATATAGAGAGAAGGAATGAAAAGAAACAGGGGGAAGAAATTAAACATTTCTTTTCCAACACTGTACCCCACCTCAGGTTGTCAGGTGTACTGTAGACATATCAAATAAGTTGCCATAGCTTTGTTTTTATGTCCATGTTTGTTTAATGGGTGAGCGCTTTGACATATGTGGAACAGGAAATGACCTTGTGCCCCTCGCAATCTTACTGTCCGAGCAGTTTGTCCTCCCCTCCCTGACCCTCCAACAGACCCCATCTCCTAGCATCCCATACCCTACCCACTCTTTCAGTCCTTAATAATTGAGAACCATACACACACACACGCACACACAATCACACACATTTCCATAGAAAAGTACCCAGACAGATTAGTTTATTTTCCTTTTAATATCCTGTACATAAAGGTAAAATAATGAAGATGTGTAAACACAGGAAGGCCATGGATCCACGTAAAGCTGACTATTTGAGTAATTGTTGAGATTTAGTGCTAAGAACTGGTTTCACTCCCTTTTAGATGCAACAGAAAATAATGACATAAAAATCCCTTTTTATGGCAAAAACATAGAAATACATGTTAAAGCCACACAGACCACACAGACACACTCACAAACATGGGAATACCTATGACTAAAATCGCCAAAGACAATGGTTTGACCTGCTGCCATGAAGGTTATCAAGCCCTGGTGGTCCTGTCAGGCAGAGGATGGTGCTGGGAATTTGTGAAGGGTAAATACGGATCATGCGCGCAGTCTAGCATCTCCTCTGACAGAGGACACTCTTAACAAGGGGATAATATCCACCATGAGACGGTAGTCCTCCGTGTCTGGTGCTCAGACAAGCTCATGGCTCTGGACCTCCTACTCCTGACGATTAATCGGCTCTTAAAATGTAAAAAAAACTAAAAAAGTGTTGAACTTAAAGATTGTAGTGATTTCACACCTTGTAGGCTTCTCCAACTCGAAACTCTCAACAGACCCTCTTTGTGCGGACTGGTGACCCTATATGGTGTGTGTGCTTTGTGTGGCATGTCTTAAAAGTGTAGCATATTGCTTAGTGTCAGATTTGTTGACCTAGAAAGCAGCTCTTACACTTTTGTCCCCCTCCCAATCCTCTCCTAAATCTCTCTAAGTTGGCAAGTCTCTTCATCACAAATAGCCATGTGATTTTTCTCTGATCTCTCATCACAACTAAGTCGTTTCTCTTTCACACACGTGATGTTTCTTTAACTTCAACTTTCTCCGCCTCCCCATCTCCCTCTCAACTTCTCCAATTATCATCCAGTCTCCATCTCAATCCTCTCCCTAATGTCTCGTATATATCTCTCAATACTGTCACATTTGTAGTCTTGTTTCTCCGACTTTCACCACTTTGTCCATTCGATTCAGTGGGATGTGGGTAAACACTCTAAATAGGAAGGGCCATAGTATTCCCTATCATGTATCCCCACTGACACACTTAGAGGGGCTCCAACCCGCCTCCCAAACATAAACATCACAATTCCCACATTCCAAAATTCCCAAATTCTCAGAGCAGGG
Organism: Hypomesus nipponensis; assembly: GCF_054491055.1. Taxonomy (NCBI): domain Eukaryota; kingdom Metazoa; phylum Chordata; class Actinopteri; order Osmeriformes; family Osmeridae; genus Hypomesus; species Hypomesus nipponensis. Next base: position 6,237,672 of record NC_140367.1, read on the forward strand.
ATTACTCTGGGGCAGAGAGGGTGAGGGGTATGAAATTCTCCAATCCCTCCACTTCCCTTCCCCAGCATTTCCAGGTCAGAGAGAATGTGTGTGTATGTGTGTACAGTATTTGTGTGCGTCTCTGTGCATGTGTACATAATGTGTGAATGTGGACTTGGGAGTAAATGCTAGGAACCAGGCCAAACTGCAAATACTGACTAACCCATGTCCTATTGTGAATCTTCACATAGCTGTACATGGTCACAACTGTTGTCTCAGAAGGGCAGTTGTATGGTGTAGAATTTCTAAATCTGAGGAACATTTGAAAAACTTAATTTAGAACGAGTAGGCACACACGTTCTCCTCTTGGTGTCTAAGTTCTCAGTTCATTCCTACTTTCATGTTCTGTATTTTCATTTGGTTATAATTGTTGCAAAAGCTGTTCAGGGTACGCTAGATATTAAACACAAATCAAGCTAATGCACAAACCAAGCTTGTACACTAATCTCTCTCTCTCAGTTCCTTTCTTTTTTCCTTTTCTCTTGTTGCTTTCCACCTCTTCTCTCTTTCCTTAATTTCGCTCAGAAGTAATGAGTCTGAGTTTTTTATCAGGCGGCAGCCCACACCAACAGACTGATTGCTTTAATGTAATTTCTCCTGATTTAATTTGTTGAGCTAAATTAATTTGCAATGATTGACAGAGGTAGGAAATTGTAAAATTGTACAATCGTGCACAGAAGACAATTTATTCCACAGGTGTCTCTCCCCTTCTCTGTCCATGTCTCCCTTTCCCTCTCTTCCTTCTTCCTCCGGCTCTCTATGACCATTACTGAGGTCAGACGGACAGTCCCTGAGGACTGACCTCTGGCCTTGTGTGGGAGTGTGTATGTTCAACAACCAGAGGGACAAGGTGGATGAATGTATTTCTCCTCAGTCGGCTGCTCTTACAGAAGAGGACATGGTCCACCACATCCACTCAAAAAACAGTGAACTGAACTTATTCTAACAGTCTCTTAACCTGTCACTCACGTACAATAATCCCCTCCCCCATTCCCACCCCCACACATACACACACACACACACACAAACACATAGACACACACACACAACCCTTAACCCCACATTCAGACTTACTGATTTTGGATCTGTCCTCTCTCTGGGGATATGGGCATCATAGAACAGGAACCATGGCTGCATACGGATGATACGTTTATCTCTCTTTCAGCAGTCAGCATAATCCTGTTACAGCTTCGGCACTGCAGCGAAGAACAGGCACAGGAGACTGGGCCTATGACAGTTGAACTAGTCTCACACAAAATTACTCTCAGTGGAGACTAACAAGACGACATCTGAGAGGCGCTGAGCGCAGCTGTCAGTGTGTCAGAGGCAAAGAGACAGAGGAGGAGAGAAACAGAAGTGAGGGATGACAGAAAGAGAAAGGGTAGAAAGGCGAGCAGTTGGAGGGCAACAGTGAATCCTTGGAGGTTAAATGTCTTCCAGTTTAAATCACTGGATTTAAAGGGAGTCACAAAACCCTTTCAATCGTCCTGCTCGGCCAGATAGAAGAGATATGGGACTGGGTCAAATCATGGAGATGGAGAGATAAAAAGGAAGCAGGAGATGAGGAAGAAAGGTCCTTTCATGAAGGAACGAAGATTGTTTGGGCTGAAAAAAAAACATAGAAGCCTATTTATTAAACAGGAAAAACATTCAAAGGCAATAAGAACACTTCCATCCTAGGGCAGTGCTCATGCTCATGCTTGCAAGATCTCTGTCTTGTAGTCAACGTTCACATGAGAAAAAGCTGGAAAGAGTTAAGAAACAGTTGGATAGGTGGAAAGTGAAAGACGTTGTCTACGGACAATGACGGCAAAAACTTTAAAACACACTTAAAAATCACTTTCATCTGAGTGGATTCGATTACACTACATTCCTATGTGGAACAAACCCCATATAACTCCACACAACCACCACCACAACATCAAACTGAGCGGAATGACCTCACGCTCCAATGAAACCTCTCTCTCACCGTACCATCGCAAGCCAGGACAAAGTGATGAGGGATATACAATGCAGACACAGTGCATCATAATAGAAAGTCACAGACGGCTTCCAACTGCATCTCCAGATGGGTCTCAATCTGAGGCCCCTACTGCTACAGTGCCGGCATGAGAGGATGAGAGGTAATGGAAATGGAGGGAAAGATGGGTGGAGAGGAACGAATGTGTCTGTCTTCTCTGGGGTGTTTCTGTCATATCTTCTGGACAGCATAACTCAACCTCCAGTGCTTCTGGATCAGATTATGAAGGATTTTGGAAACTGAGGAAGAGAAAAAGTCAGTCTAATGGACACTTAGAGGACGTCACACCCTGTCTTGATTTTGCAGGAAAAGTCTATTCTTTAATGAAATAATGATGATTTGTTGCAGCATGTCTGTCCGAGCATACGGATGTATGAGTACGGAAGGAAAAGAGGTGGAGTGGGAAGGAGGGGGCTTAATAAAGTAGATGAAGATCTGACAGGAAGCAGGGCAGATGGGTTTGGACAGCTTTCTTCCTCAGCTGACCAGCCCCCGGCCCCCAGCCTCCTGCGTCCATGGGCCACTGCACCTCACTTCCTTCGACGAGTCGCTGAGAGACACCTGGAGCAACGCTGTAGGGCCAGTCTGCAACAGACAGAAAACACGTGACCTGTACTATCACATGACCGCACTCTGAGAGCTTGCCACAGAAGACGCAAGATGACACTTCTGAATGTGTGCGCGTATGTGAGTGTCTCGGTGTGTGTGTGCGTGCGCGTGTCAGAACAGTTTCACCCCACCCATAGTCTCATCCCCTCCAGCAGTTTTCCCTCAGCTTTATTTTCATGATCTCATATTGATGTAACATTCCTGCTGATACGTGTATCTGTGTTATAGTATAAAATACCGGAAGAATGTAAACCTTGCCAACCACTGGACTGTTTAACCGATAAACCAGTTCTATTAACATCCTACTCTGCACACACGTAAACACAGACACAGACACAGTTGAGGGTAGATTGTTTAGCTTGAGCCATGTTCCTACAGTATGTGTGTTTGAAGTATGTACACAGTCGGCTTCCATATGTGTAATGATTCCCTGGAGTCTGACTTAGGCTGTCACTGTTACACTAACATGGAACTGAGCCAACCCATATACGAAAGTAACACACTCAAAACTCACACAAATACACACATATGCACACACGCAAACATACATTTAGATGTATGGAGTAGACAATCAGAAAATGCAGTACAGTAATACCGCACTGTCATTTCCGATGACAGACAGCATGCACATTCTTCCATTCCTCAGAACAAAGCATTCACACAACCACACAAAACATCCCCTTTACACCAGCGCAGCCCTAACACGTCAATCTGAGGCCGTGGGTTTTCTGTATCTCTGCCTGCCCTCACTCAAACTGGAGAATTAAAAATTTGACGTTGGGATCTTCCCAAATATTTTTCACAAATCGGAAGTTTAAACAGTGGATGAGAATTTGGAAACAGCGAGGCCGTCTCCTGTTGCTGCTCCATAGCCTGGTCAAATAGAGAGCACAGACCATCATTACTGTAAACACACCATCTGTAAGTCGACCAGTGGATGATGTAATAAAGTCAGCACATCTCACTGATACATTACCCCCAACAAAGACCCACTGGTAGATTACTGGCTCTCTCCTTTCCTCCTCTCCTGCTCTCCCTCTGTCCTCTGTTCCCTTCTTTCTGTACATCCTGTCTCCTCCTCCTCCTCCTCCTCCTCCTCCTCCTCCTCCTCCTGCACCTCGTTCCGTCAGCATCCATCCATCAGACAGGGGATACACCATAGCTCTGACACACGTGGGGCTCCTCTGTTTTCTCTCCATTCCACGCTCTGATCCGTCGGTAAGGCTATCTGTTTTATTCCTCATGGGAGAGATGGTCAGACGTATATCTGGTTTCTGTTTTCACAACTTTAAACACACCTTGTAATGGCTCCTTCACACACACATACACGCATACAAACCTCATTGTGACGCATCAAAAACATGCATCTGGTGAACTTCCTTTCTAGATAACTGCCATTGTTTCGGAGCATTTAGTTCAGAAACCATTCAATGTGACCTGGTGAAATGGTTTCAAGGCTGAATGAAATATGGTTTTAATCTCTCTGGCTCTTTATGAATTATTGTTGTGATTGAATAAGGCCATGAGCTGACTTGAATAAAACCCACCCTTTCCTCCTCTCCAGGACTCGCCGAGAGAATTACAGTGTCTCCACTACCATCACACTGTATTAGACTGACAACACAAGCACACACACACCCCAACGCACGCACGCACACAGATGCACGCACGCACACACACACACACACACGCAGTATTTTCAATTTGCCTTCAAACACACAACCACAGTGGAGCTAAATATGGCAATTCTCCGATCTGCCGTCTTTCTTTGCACTGTTCTCTCTCACACGACCAGACGGTAATTCATTTGACACTGGCGGCCTCTCGATGAAAAATGCACTGTGCCAGACCCATACCAAACAACTGTGTCATGCTCTAAGCATCATACCATCAAACACACAGCCTGTGCCAAATTATGCCAAAAACATCCTGACACCTCTACTGTACAAACACATACTTGTTAATCACATCATGCCACACACTGTCAACCAAAGCATGCCAAACACACCACAGTTAACCATCACGGTGCAATCACAGTCCTGTTGAGTGTAGGTGTGTGTTCTTTTTGTGCTGATTGTGAGTCAACAAATGTTGAAAAGTGTGTGTGTGTACATGTGTACTGTTTGGAGTGAGTGTGTGTCTGTGTTCTGTGTTAGAGGTTTAATCATGGTGTACAGTAGTGTGAGTGATGTATAACCATGCCGAGAGTCAGACAGCAAGCCTTAATGACTGTATCATAAATCCATATACCATGGCAGGCCCATTACCCCGCATTGTTCTAATCTAAGTCTGAGTTACGTAACTATCCATCTGCATCTGGCCTATGCTTTTATCAGTCCTGCTCTCCTGACATGAGAAAAGCCCCATCTATGCTTGATAGCTCTCTCTTTTCTCTCTCTCTCTCTCTCTCTCTCTCTCTCTCTCTCTCTCTCTCTCTCTCTCTCTCTCTCTCTCTCTCTCTTCTCTTGGCTCCTACACGCTCTCTTTCTTCCTTTCTTCCTTTCTTGCACACTCGCGCTATCCCTCTTTCTCTCTCATTCTCTCTCCTTGTGCCCCCTACGATTCTCTGCATATAGATTGAACATTAGAGTATGTCTGGGCCTTGTAAGGCTGTAGGGGGACACTAGTCATTTCATCAGCATGCGTCAGGGGAGCTGTGGAGAGGAATAAGGTGAGACTCCAAATTTCCAATCAGGATTAGAATCAGACTCAGTTTTATTGGTCATTAACTGCATTTACACAGGTCAGGAAATGGTCAGCATTTCACACAAATAATCCCTTGTACCTTTTCTGTATACGTACCAGGGTATTGTTGGGATTCTGATTCAGAGTTTTCACCTTGGCTCCTAGTGGAACGAGAGAGGAGACTGTCCCTAACATGAGCACAGAGGACAGTACGAGAGGGAGGGACAGGCTGAGGCAGGACGTATCAATTGCAGCTGTCTTTATTCTTATGAAATGTATTCTCATCCATGTCTTTGATTTATAACGGTCTGTGTCGTTGCTGTGGCAGTTCCGTAGAGATGTTATGTGGTTACGTAATACAGAGAGGGGAAAGGTTATCATTTGTAGATATATCTCGTCCTTCTCTCCATACAAACTCCATTCCTGCAGCATGCTGCCACTCAAAAACCAGCACACACACAAGCACATACATGCACATACCACAAACAAACACAAACGCACGTTCAAAATGTGGAGCGCCCATCGATAACATAACCCGGCTTACAGTACCTCTGTAAACACAGTATTCATTGGCTTTAGATGGAGCAACCTTTTATCAGGTTGTCTGAAATTAGCAATTTGTTAATTTTGTGTTTTCCATGTTTATGCCACTAGCATTTAGTTGTTAGACTTTTATTTAAACTCAAAGACATTATTAAACAAGTCTCGTTATGTTGGTTTCAATGTAAAAATAGCCTACAGTGCATAATAATTATACATCAAACATGTTCTTGTTGTAAAATAGGCATAGGCCTATATTAATAATATAATTTAAAGAATGTGATTTTTGTTAACTTAATTTCACTAAGTCGGACAGGTTTGTTCTACATGAACCACATTGCTGTTCTGTTGTTTTGCTGTTGTTGTTTTTGTTTTACTAAGAGGTCTACAGGGAATTGAGGAGGTAAACAGAATCTTATCTATCTTATTTCCAGACAAAGAACAAGGTATGTCCATGCCGCTAATTATCGGGAATTCCTCATCTGTCCCTTGGGAAATGTGAATATTAGCCTATACGGAATCCAGGAAACCCCGCTGAGTAAACTTAGACTGGCTGAAACAGACAAAAAAAACTATGCTAATATTCTACAGACACGCAGGCACAGCAATTATAGGTCAGAGATGCAGTCAGTTGACAATCGTGCCTAAAACATCAAACATGGTAGTTAAGGTCTACATTTTAAAAGTAGCCTAGATGTCCCCGGTTGATTTACGCAACCTATTTGTATGCTGTTTACTGGAAAGGATTGACACATTAGGAGAAGTAGACGTGTTCTGTAGGCCTCTTGTAGTGTTTGCCATGCACAGAAGACAGCTTCTGTGATTAACCCAATGCTTCGGGAGGGCGGGAGTGAAGCGGGGGGAGGGGGGGGGGGTGATCTCAGGGGGGCGAGCCTTTATAAGGGGTTGGAGACAACATTGCTAAGATTTTCTGTTTCACACCATGTAGGCAAACGCACAGAAGCATTATGCTGATGTGTATTTGTCTGTGCGCAGAATGAGCCATTTTACTGACATGCTGTTAAAAATGACATGAATGTAAACGAATGGCCTCAAATTGAATATGTCAACTCGTTGGAATCTCCTTTTGGTCGTTATTTTTTTTGGAGCAGGTATCGGAGTCTCCACTGAGCGCAGAGGTGCGGGAGCCATGCACTCTCCAGACGACGTACAACTCCACTCCGGTGGTACGTGCAATTTCACTAATAATAACGGGACGGTTGATTTAAATCTTACGTGTCAGCAGGATTTGGAGGTTCCCGTGAACTCCAGCACCACGCGTAACGTAAGCGATCCGTTTGGAAGGAACGAGGAGGTCGCCAAAATCGAGATCACTGTCCTGAGCATAACGTTCCTTGTGGCGGTGGTGGGGAACGTGAGTGTACTACTGGCTATGTACAACTCCAGACGGAAGCCGTCTCGCATGCACCTGTTCATGAAGCACCTGAGTCTGGCCGACCTGGTGGTTGCGTTTTTCCAGGTGCTGCCGCAGCTATGCTGGGAGATCACCTTTCGTTTCTACGGGCCAGATTTCTTGTGTCGCATCGTGAAGCACCTGCAGGTTCTGGGGATGTTTGCGTCCACGTACATGATGGTGATGATGACACTGGACCGCTATATTGCCATTTGCCACCCGCTGCAGACGCTCCACCAGCCCACGCAGCGTGCTTATATCATGATCGCCTCCACCTGGGTGTGCAGCCTGGTTCTCAGTGTGCCTCAGTACTTCATTTTCTCCCTGAGTGAGGTCATTCCTGGCTCGCAAGTCTACGACTGCTGGGGGCACTTCATTGAGCCGTGGGGCTTGCGTGCGTACATCACCTGGATCACCGTGGGAATCTTCCTAGTGCCCGTGGCAGTTCTCGTGCTGTGCTACGGCTTTATTTGTCACACAATCTGGCAGAACATCAAATACAAGACCCGCAAGAGCACGACCACGAGCACCCTAGCCGAGGCAACAAAAAAGGGCTTAATTGGGAAGAATTCGGTCAGCAGCGTCACCACCATCTCCAGAGCCAAATTACGCACTGTAAAAATGACTTTTGTGATCGTCCTAGCTTATGTGGTATGCTGGGCTCCGTTTTTCATTGTGCAGATGTGGTCGGTGTGGGATGAGAACTTCTCATGGGACGGTAAGTGGAAGTATTCCATAACTGCCAACGTTCTGTTTCAGAAGCCTGCTTTAGCTACACGCAAGGTTGAGAAAACAACCTCATCACAGTGTACCTCATTGTAAAATAATTGCTTTGCTATTCATTTCTAAGAAAATAAGATAAGTAACAATGGGGGTGCACATTCATGTGTTGTCGCTCCATTCGCTCTCTTAATGCTGTCCAAATGTTGCACCGTTTATAAAATGGAGAACCAAATATTAACTATTGAAGCAATAATTTACAGTGGAGTGAGTAAGCACAATCGATAGTAGGAAAGCCTGACAAATAAAGTTGTTAAAATAAATGTTTATAAAAAAACTGCAAAGAACAGACACCGTTCTCAAACAAGAATAGAAACATGAAAACATACGACGACGTGGTGTGACAAACTTGCAAATGTGCCGTAAATAATGAGACAGCGCTGAAAGCAGTAGTCACTAAGATTCCAGTGAAGAGAGTAAATATTTAGCTGGCGGCGACCTGGTGGCATGAGAAAGACTCCTTGGAGAATACGCACAAACATCACACTAAACTCCTTTCATTTCTTATTTCTTTCTCTGTCTCTAGATTCGGAGAACACGGCTGTCACACTCTCGGCGCTGCTGGCCTGTCTGAACAGCTGCTGTAACCCATGGATTTACATGGTATTCAGCGGCCACTTACTGTCAGACTTTGCGCATTGCCTGCCGTGCTGCCTCAGGCTGCGCCACAAGTTTGGCCATCAGGATTCGGACAGCAGTATCCGCAGAACTACGCTCCTAACTCGCGTACCTCCGCCGCGTACCACGGAGCCCTGGAGAGAGTGCAACCAGGCACCTAGAAACTGTCAGTCAATTCCGTTGCAGTCTTGACCGTACGTGCGCTCACCGTAAACAGTGTCCATATGGTTCCATTTACGCTCCATACCACAGCGACAGCTATCGAGAGTTTTTTGGGAGAGTCGTAATGAGAACAATATGAACTGACTTGAGTCTGTCCATCATGCGGGCTTACGTTATTGAGGGAAGTCAAGCACACCAATCCGTCATGGTGTACTGCGGGTACATTAAGTGTGGATGTGCCTGTACAATGTGGACGGCCACTGATGATCCCAGACCATTTATAGGCAGATGTGGCATCCTGGTTTGTCTGGGTTCAGACACATAATTAAAGACAAAGTCTCCTGTCTCCAAGACAGGGTTAGTCTACTCCAAGTTACTGACCTGGGCATGGACCCATAGGTACAACTTGTTGGCCCAATTCCTGCTTATGGATGGGTATAGTTCAGTGGTAGAGCATTTAAAGAGGTAGCAAGTGCAAATCCCATTATGTATGTTGCTTGGATGAAAGTGTCTGCTAAATACATACATCATTAGTGTTATTATGAGCTATATTGATACTCTGGTCTGTCACTTTTAACATCTGATAACTTTCATTGCTTGTGTGATTTAGTGAGGTAAAGTCTTCATTGGTGTGTCATTGTGTTTGTGAACTCATCATTGTAGCTATTCCTAATGGCTCACACATCACACGGTATAATAATTGCAATTGCACTTTGTATAGACCATAATGAATCATGCCACATGCCTCGAAATTAGATGACAGTGTTTAATGACTTTAGTTTCTGAGACGTGCCTTGTTTCTTTAGTCGAATGAGCACAGACACGTACCCTCCCATCCCCCCTCCTCTTCCTGCAGATCACCAAGCCAGTGTCCCAGCCTCCTTGCATCCCCCCCCCCCCCCCCCACACACACACACGTCTTGTGTTGCTTTGCATTCATGTTCAATGTGTGGGACCTGTGATAAGCCTCAGACGAGTCCCCTCTCATGGTTGTTGATGGCAGGCTGAAGCTGAAACAGCATGCAGGCAGGCTGGGCCTTTCATTCTCTATCTCATTTACATTAAAGCCATGTGGCTATAGTGAGCTGTGTGCTGTCAATGTAAATTTGTGAAAATCACATATATCAGCTTTTTGGGGTCATGAATGTGTTTTTCCTCACCTGCTGTAAATTACAAAGAATGTAATCTCAGAACCCAGAAGTCTTTCTCTCCTTCACAATTTTGATTCACGAGGTTACTAAGAATGTATTACAAATGTTTTAAAATGTGGAAGATACTGTAGGCTACAGTTCTGTCCTGTATTACTGTTTCCATACCACACCTTAACCCTCTGTTCGGAGGATGACACCTATACTAAACCTAAAACAGGGAATCAGAGATTACACATGTAATCATACACTTCCGTTGCATGTTTAAACAAGGGTATGTACTATGTGTGTGTGTCCATTCTGGAAGTGCATACACAATAAAGAGGAACATTCAATGTAGCCTACTCTGTTCAATTGCAACACCAGGCAGGGCAGAAAAGCACATCAGCTGTGTTGGTCAAGAATGAGCCATGGCTCTCTTAACACTTGTGTAACAGAGGAAGAATGAGCACATGACCATTGGGGCTCAGCAGGTTTCTGACTATGACCACATGGTGTTCTCAAAGTGGCACCTGACTGCGGCGACATGAGAAGAGGGATGAGGAGATCTCCACCGCATGAAGGAGGGACGGCTGCTTCGGGATGGAGAAGACTTCCCCAGGCTCACCAGGATCTGGCTGAGAAGAGAGGAGGGATCAAATGTGCATGAGAAGCAAACACAGCCCAAGATGAGGGAGATAAGATCATTATGTATATAACGTAATATATTACATAATATGAGAGATAAGAAAGGTGGTCATTGACGTTACGCTCAACCTATTTAAGCATAGTCAGGTCTAAATGGCTCATGCAGTAATTTGACAATAAGTGACCAGCACTATATAATATACTATAGTAGACACACGCACACACACACGCACACACACAGTCTTTACTAATAATACACAAACACAAACATTTGCTCCACAGGGAAATTAACTGCTAGAGGCCATAAACTCAGACAGTCTAGAGATGATTCTCATATCTACTGTGACATAATATAATTTGTCTGGCAATTATGAAGTTCAGCTAGTTGATTCTGTCCCAGAGGCGTTGTTAGACACACAACTCTACTGGTGCAGAGGCCCCTACTAATATCCCTTTTTTTCTTTCAAGCTTGCTTATTGTATACAACAGTTCAGGGACCCAAGTTTGATATCAGCTTTGGCAGGGACATCAATAGTTAATGTGAGTGCGCAAATCTTTGCATTTATTTGAGCGCAAATAGGCATACTGTTTTTTTGAGCTTCATGTAATATTGTTTTTATGTTTTAGTCAAAGTATGATAATCGGTAGGCCTTTTATTTAGAAACCTTTTTTCGTTTTGTAATGTTTTCTTAGCTTACCTCAATTCGGCTATGTGGCAAGCTCAGAGGAGCGCGCTGACATGGAATTCTGCGGGCATCAGATTGTCTTCTCGGTTAAACTGCTTTGATTTAAGCGCTGATTGGGATACTGCGTTTTTTTTTTCTGGGATTATCAATTTAAATGAATGCACTGACTAATAAAGTAAATTGTCAAAACTCAAACTTTTGATTTTACTGGGGCACAGCAGATTAATACTGGGGCACAGCAGATTAATACTGGGGCACAGCAGATTTATACTGGGGCACAGCAGATTAATACTGGGGCACAGCAGATTTATACTGGGGCACAGCAGATTAATACTGGGGCACGTGCCCCAATAAAACGAGTCTAACAACGCCCCTGTTCTGTCCTCTTAGACCAACAGTTTTGTGCATGTTTGTGTGGTGTGTGTCTGGGTCAGGATTAGGGTTAGATCACATTTGTATACCCAGAGTAAGGATCTAATTTCCCAAACTTGTCTGTTTCCAAGTTGGTGGGGCAACACATTTAAAGTACATGCACATACTGTGCTGCAGGGTCAGTGGAATTTGGCGTGCTGTAGGATAAAGTCAGGTTTCAGGATAAAGTCAGGTTTCAGGATAAAGTCAGGTTTCAGGATAACAGTAGACAGCAACTGAAGAGAGGAGGTCAAACCAGGCCGTAGTCTTAACAGGTGTCCAGTCATGGATGTGGAGAGAGCGAGAGTAGGGTAGAGAGGGAGAGAGAGAAAGATTAGCCCTGTACCACCGTCATGCATAACAAGTTTAACTGTACGTCGGCCAAGTAGCGTCCTGGGAATGAACGGAACGTCCCCCAATGCGGCAAAGCAGGAAGAGGAAATGCATTGTTTAAAACGGGAAGTGCAAATGGCGGTAGCAATGGAGAGGCCAAGTCTTTAAAATGGAAACCCTTTCATCATAAACCTTGGGTGGAGCCACATCCTGTCCAGGATTAAAATGGACTATATCTATACATCGGTCTCTCCTTGGCCTTTTACGGTTTACTCTGTCTCTTTCTCTCACTATCTCCCTCTCCCATACCCCATCTCAATCTCCCTTCTCTCAATTGCTTTCTTTTTTATTTATTTTTTACTGCCCCTTGTTGTTTTTTTCTTTCGTCATATTTGTTTTCCCTCATTTGGGTTGTGGAATATGTTGTAGACTTGCAAGATGAATCAATCATCACCTAGCTCTACATACATGAGGAAGGAGCTGTGTCCAACACAAATACATTCCCTTAAAACTGACAAAACATTATAAAATGGACCACAAAGACGTTGGCACCCGTTTGTGAGACGCTGAATGCACTGAACATAACCAAGCCTCACAAAAATGGTGCCCGTCGCTATGAACACATTGGAAATGGTATGAGGTGTGGTCAGACCTGAGGTTAAACACAGCTTGTCAGGCATAATGGAACAAGTGGAATGGTCTTAAAAACGTCCCTTGTAAGGCCTTTGTGAAGCAGGCCAAAACAAAGTGAGCCACTGATGGTTAAGTTATTGTTTTTCCACAAAGGAAGTATTTTCTCTATCTTTGCCCAGGAGAGGTCTGTCTGCAAGACACTTAACGGGCGGAAGAAAGACAATTAGCCTGCAGCACCAACATCCCTCCCTCCAGCCTCATCCCTACCTTCTTCCATGAGCCTTCTAACCTCAGAACAGACTAGAAAGAGATAAAGAAGTTAATGCTAAATAAATACACTATAGCTGTATTAAGAGATTAAAGTAAAGTCTGACTGGGATGCTTCATACAGATATTGGCGTGCTTAAGATCTTTTTAATATTTTCATCTTAAAAGTAGGAGCACATTTTTTGTCTTATGGGCAGATGGGATTTTTCGGCAGGAGACCACTCTAGAATATCACTCACACATGCTAGACACACTGCTGAAGTTGAGTGTCTATGTGTGTGTGTGTGTGTGTGTGTGTGTGTGTGTGTGTGTGTGTGAGAGAGAGAGAGGTGTGATGTGTGAGTGCAGTGCAGAACTTTGTCATGTATGTATTTGATTAAATTAAAATGTAATCAGAACCATGGATGCCTGTGGATGGATCTACCTGCACAGTCTCACTGATGCTGTTTTCACATCGTCGTCACATAACAGCTCTGCCTGTTGGATAACATGCAACAGATTTCATTGACTAGTCTATCACTAGCATGAACACTTCTCTCTGCCTTCCCAAAACACCTGGCCTGTCACAAATGTACCTATGAAAACATAAAAAGTGAGAGATGATGTGATGGGAATCTGAGAATTAATTTGTTTATTCTTTTAATTTTTAATTAAGATTTTTTTTCTTTTTAATCTTTAAATTATTATTTTTTACAAGTATTTTGTATATGTTTTGAACCATGCCCATGTGTTCACCAATCCAGCTCTGCAATGCAAAGAGACCACATGGTCCACACAGTTATGAAACAGCAACAGTCTATTACAACAATGGCTCACCATCAAAGAAACAAAGAGTACAACTTCTTTATTTATAATATCATGTTTGATGTGTTACCACAGTAATATACAATACAACACTTTTTTTGCATAATGGACTATATGAGCGGGATGATGCTATGTGCCACAATGGTTGGCACTTGCCTTTGGCCAGGGTTTTAAGTGACTAACTAGCTTTACATCAACAACACAACTGCATAAATCTACAGATATAATTCATTTCTGAGAAAGAGAGATATTTTATGATAATGTGATTTTCTTGGAAAAGGAACATTTCTTTGATCCATGCGGTTAACTTCTGTTCAAATTCTTCTCTCAGGATGTCAGAACAGAAGACAAATCCTTCTTCCAGCTACAATATGGTTGACATAGTCTCTTCCATGTCAACAATCTGGCAGATGTATAACAGACATGTGCTAAGGTTCCCAAACTGTTGTCATAAAGAGGTTCTCTGTGATAAATTAACACAATAGGAATATTATTCTTAAAAATATATTTTCGTGTCATAGGTGCAGAACTGGATTATGATGAGCCATCTTTAGAATCAACTTTTTTCAATAAAGGAAACATGAAGCTCATGTCTATCTCTTCTACGCAGCCTCTGGGCCTTGGTCCCCATCGCTGATAGTGTTATATCCACCTCTGAAATACCAATGACACAACAGCAGTTACCACGCCTTCTAGTGGTGCCAGTTGGACAGGAAAACGGAACGGCATGCTTCAAAGGTAAATTAACGCGACTCAAATGTTCGGTTCGATTCTGACGTTATGATTCGTCAATGTAGAAGTAGTGTCGCGGGTTACTACTTCAGAGTAGATCATATGTAGCCTTAACAAACGATAAATACAATTATCACGTGTGTGTGTGTGCGTATGTGTGTGCATGTCATGTCAATAGTTGCCTTGTCGAAAACATTGGAAAATGTTATCCTTTGAATGTGTTGCATGTATTTTACACAACCCTGTAACTCACACAAGACCTGTAACTCAACGCATTTTGATCACAAACCTGACAAATGAATCACTTAAAACTAGCAACCACGTAGCGTTCGTCAAATTGCAACACTGTGTCTGGGATCACCTCTGACGTAATCCATTCACTGCCTGGTACTCCTTTGCAAGCACATCATAACCCTCCATAGTAGAAAACATTGAACTGCATTTGTTAACTGGTTAAATGCGGTTTTCCCACCAAATATTAACTGGATAAGCTGTAGTCCCTCGTAAATAAAATCGCTGCACGTAGTGGTAAAGTACACAGTCGAACATGAGACGTTACTGAAGTTCTATATGGGGTTTAGGATTTGCTGTAGCCTAACTTTAATGGCGGCGCAGACTTTGCACCTTTCTTCTATATTACATGTATCTACTCGCCCCTGGATCAGGTAACAAAACGATTCGGTTCAAACTTACATTTAGAATTGTGCGTGTCTGCTGGGAGGGAAATACATATGTCACTGACTTGCAATGAGTTATGTATTACATGCATTTTTTTTTCATAGACGGTTTGCAAGATATAACAGTTTTTTTATGTTGGGTTTATACTGTGTAATGGTAGCAAATGTAATTACACTGTTAGCAAGTACGATGTTAAAGTGTGTCTTCCATTGGCTTCCAGTCAGAAAGATAGTGATTTTACAGCTGTGAACAGCTAGTCACTCAGAATACTCAGAATACGCAAATGGTGTTGACAGGTTAAAAAAAATGGAGACACAAGCTGCAATTTATTTTATCATTGACTACATCATCTGAGAACTTGGTCTTACAACAATAAACTATACTCCTAAACTCCAAGAGGATTTGTTTTCACAGGTCGTCCTTCACAACTACCATGACAAGATCCCTCCCCTTCCTGTCGGTGCATCCAACACGGGCTCTTGTTGACGAGAAGTTCCAGGTGGTTGTGAAGAATCTAACGCAGGGGCTCGCAGTGACACTACATTCCCTTCATCAATCGGAGGACAACGACTACTGGGAGGCCTTTGGACATTATATCAGCGATGACAGTGGCACGGTGACAGGTAACAATCAAAAGTTCCTTGAAAGACAGGAATTCACAGTTTAAATATAACTGTGTCTGGATTACTGCCAAACTTGGGTCATTGTTACATTCCATATTCCTCCGAACAGGTCAATTCCAGTCCTCATACAGTAACCTCAAAGTCGCTGCATGGGACCACCCAGTGATCAAGTGTTAGACCACACAACAGACATCTTAAAAAGTTACATTTTGTCTCCAGTGTCTAAGGACGCCAGTGTTGGAGGCACATATCAGGGTGTAGAGTCAATGGGTCTGCTGTGGAGTATGGTGCCTGTGCCAGGCAGTCGACCAGGCCTCAGGTAAACACACATGCACAGAACAACCATCTATATTGTATGATGTTTGTATCCATCTCCAACCATTGTATTACATGGTGGAGTGTAATGAACAAAGCTTACACACAGTCTGGGATTCTCTCTCACCCCTAGGAAGTCAGGTGCACTGAGCGGTTAGGGAATCGGGCTAGTAATCAGAAGGTTGCCAGTACGATTCCTGGCCGCGCAAAAATGACATTGTGTCCTTGGGCAAGGCACTTCACCCGACTCGGGGGGAATGTCCCTGTACGCTCTGGATATTTAAATTATTTAAATGTAAATGTAATGTACGTTTGTGTCCCTCTCAGGCTAAGGAAGAAGGATGTCCTCTCTCCCATAGTGGTGCTCATGTCTGTGTATGAAGGTCACCTCTCAGAGGGCTTCATGAAGCAGGTCCCTCTGTCGTCTGTCTGTACAGAGCGTTGGTACACAGCCCCAGGTGTACGCAGGATGGATTTAGAGGAGAATGGTGTCAAAGGGACCCTCTTTCTACCTCCAGGTATTTCTGGCAGTAAACATGGCTTCTGTACATACTTCCTTCCCATGTACAGTTCACACTCACTGAACCTTTTATCTTCCTGTCACTCTCTCTCTCTCCCACTTTCTACTCTCTGTGTCCCCCCCTCTCTCTCGCCCTCTCTACCTCAGGTCCTGGACCCTTCCCTGGGGTTTTGGATATGTGGGGAGGGGGCGGAGGTCTGGTGGAGTACAGGGCTGCCCTTCTAGCGTCACATGGATTTGTTACCCTGGCATTGCAATACCTTTCAGTTGAAGGTTCTGGGACCACTGAACTGGAGCAGAGCTACTTTGAGGTGCCGATCTTGGATTGGATCTCTTTCTTTATCTGTGTCTGTCTCTTTCTTTGTCTCTGTCATTCTGATTCCCTCTCTGTTGATTTACTATACTGTTGTCCGAGAAGTTATTCATTGTCATGGTTCAGCTGTGTTGAGTGCAGAGTCCACCCATATGAGTTATTACTCAGTCCCACTCAGGGTCCATAAACGTCTTCTCACCAATGCAGGGAAGGGTCTTGAAACTTCAACTTCCAGTTGTAACTTATCTATCTAATTTCCCACTGCACTGTGTACAGGGTGCATACAGGATTGTACAAGAGCATCCCCTGGTGTTAAAAGACAGGGTTGCCCTCTTTGGTTTGTCTTTCGGAACTTCAGTGGCCCTAAATATGGCGGTTTACTCCAAAGTCATCCGTGTGAGTTTCCCCTTTTCAAATATCTGCAATGCCATTGGCCTGTTCATGTGTCAGAATGGATGTTTCAACATGTAGGCTAACATTGTCTGTGTTTTTAGCCCCGGTGCTGTGTGTGTATTAGTGGCAGCCATGTCCTACCCATCAACAAACCCATCGACTTTGTGTTTAAGGAGATGAACAAGTGAGTGTGCACATCCTGAGTCTGATTAACACCACATTATATCTTATGTCTGGTTTGAAATTGTGATGGGAGGCATCAAAAAGCGTAGAACAGTAGCTCTCCATCTGTCTGCATATGTATTTCAAAGGGTTCAGGCTTTTTTTCAGTACCTTTTGTAGTATGAATTAAACGTCGACTCATCTGTTTATTCATAAAAACCCACCTCTGTTGTCAGGAACATTAACAAGACACGAATGGACGAGGAGGGGCACGTTATTTGGAAAGATATTATTCTGCCTATCCCGTCAGATCCAGACATGAAAGTTGATGTCAGTACACCAGCCATTTACGCTCACACACACACACACAGACACTCAGTGACTTTTTTACTATTATATTATTAACTGAGTGCTTTGATAGGTGGGGAAGATCAAATGCCCATTGCTCTTAGTTGTCGGTGAGGATGATCAGAACTGGCCTACGTGTGAGTCTGCTGAGGATGTGAGTACATAAAACACACACTCACACATCTCCACAGTGATAGAAATGTAATCAGCTGTGAAGTTTGAGCAAAGGTGACCCTTGACCTGTCTCCCCTGACCCTTAGATGTCTACGATGATGCACAAGGCAGGAAATGAGCACCTGCTGACCCTTCTGTCCTACCCTGATGCTGGCCACCTCATCGAGCCTCCCTACACCCCCCACTTCAGAGCCAGTAACTTTATAGTGCAACATTCAAAACAGAAAGGTCATTCACCAGGGCACACCCACACTCCTTCATATATGACAGATATCTACTGATGGACAAACAAGGTTAATTCCATAACACAGTCACTACACCTACCTGTACTACATTACACTTTGCAAAACACCTTGTTTGTGCTTCGGGAGTTTCCTGTCTTTTAAGGCTCTTCCCAAACCATAATTCAACACATACAGTAAATAGTTAAAACGTGTTCTTTTTATTATGTACCTAAGCAGGAGTAGTATATCATAGAATAAACTGACAATGGTGTGTGTGTGTGCGCGTGTGTGTGTGTGTCACAGTGATCATGCTGTGGGGCGGACAACCAAAACCACATGCCGATGCACAGGAAGACTCGTGGGAAAAGATCCTAGCATTTCTACAGCAGCACCTGTACCCTGGCTATGACTCAACACCTCAGGCCAAACTGTAATGTGACATCCTGTAAACACGATGACCAGGAAAATGTGGCTTTATTTAGCTTTGAAAGCAATCAAGTTTGTATTTAATATGTATTTAAGCAGTTGAATGAAATGAACACACAAAGAATGGGAAGAGATTGAATGGGGTTTATGAATGGTGTTCAATGGTGTTTTATAAAATATCTCATATCTTCTGGGCCAATTAACTGAACTGCCTTAGTAGTATTGATTATAAAAGTTATTTGAGGAGTGATCATTAAGTATTATTATGGTAAGAAATTTGTAATAAACTAACAGATGTCTTGTTTAATTTGTTGTAGTTCCTCAAAGTACCACTGGAGGGTGGTATGTCTTTGCAGTGAAAGACTATTAGGGAATACTAATGAACTGGGGAACACTGTAAGGGAACCATGTATTTAAGGGTTATCATTTATAATGTAAAAGTATAGTATGAACCAAATACAACCTAGTCTGCCCACCTTGGGAGTACACAGTAGCTTTTTAGGCTGAGACTGACTAATGGAGTGACTTCACAACACGTCTTAAACGTTCTCATCCAATGTGCAGGTCCTCCATGGAGGATACAGTAGGCTAGGTATGCTATGCTAGTAGGTACATGCCAGAATAAGGACTGTCGTCTGTAAGGTTATCTGATGGAATGCTGTGTAGCCTACTTTCCACCTGGATGTCAGTGACACTGGACTTCTGTGCTGACATGGTGATGACGTCACCTTAGGATACTCAGCTGAGGATGTTAGACAACACCTGATGAGTTTATAAACATAACTGTCAACTGCCTGTCCCAGACACAATGCATCTGTGTACACCAAAGTAAGGATATCTGCTGAGCAATTCAAGGAGTTTTATCCATCTGGCAGATCCTTATTACCTTAATATTTTGCCTAAATACAGTTGGAATCAAATTATTATGTAAATATCATGCATATAGGCCTACCCTATGGCTTACTTTTCCTGTATCTAAGTATAAGCACACTTTTGCATACCTCCACAAATTGTTCTAAGTATTCAACTATAAAAACAGATTTTCATGTAACGTAAGTGCGGATGACATTTTAAAGTTTCATTGTAGAGTTGCTGTTTTAGCTAGAGGGGTGGGCCGCGTGGGATGCGAAGTTGGGGGCTCGCTACGATCTCGTACGTGACAACTCCCTCCTCTCAAACACATTTACTCACTCACCGCTTCGAAACCCGCTGACATCAACACAGAGGCGAAATATCAATGTTTTACATAGAAAAATGTTGATATTTCATATCGCAACCATACTCAGTAAGTGCCGATCGCTCTATTCTGGAAATTATTCATATAGCCTACTTACAAAAAAGTATGTATGTTAACGGAAAAGAAAACTGGTCTGTGTAAAGTGCTGTGCTTTACAATATGACTGTTTAGTATTATATTGCTTACTGTTTTTCCGGCGTGTACCACTTGTCATCCAGCACATTTAAGAAGGGACAAATGTTAATCCTGTGGTAAACTAGGAGGATATTGCTTTCATATTGGATAGCTGAACATAGTGCGCCTAGGTTCGGATTAAAAAATTGTTATTCAGGGTTTTCTGAGGCTGTTTTGTACATAAATGTACGCTGACATCTATGCCATTTTTCGGAATAAAACAGCCTGCTTTCATAAACATTCCCCCTCCTGGGATTGATTAAAAAAGGGAGTACATGTGATTTCAATTAAATTAACTGTGGGCCCAGCATATGCATTCTGGTGCTCGTTTTAAGTTTTACTTCGACTGAAGTGTATTATAATAGACAGACGGTAGCAAATAAATACATATATTTTAACTGGTTGGCTATTCAATATTATATGTTTCAAAGTCTACAGCCATATAGGCCTATAGCTTCTAGAACACCAGTGCTACACTAGCGCATCCCCATTCATACTTATTCTCCACTGTCTCCTCTCTGCCTTTAATGCGCAGTTCTCGGGTGTCGAGCCGTCCCGCAGCTCCCGGACTTTGGGGACGTTTGCACCGAGGGCAGCTGCTACCCCGCTACTGGAGATTTGCTGATCGGCCGTGCGCACCAGCTGACCGCTTCGTCCACATGCGGCATAAAGCGGCCGGAGCGCTTCTGCATTGTCGGCCACCTGGAGGTGAGGCAGGCGCGCGATCGGATCTATAGATGTATATATGCATTGACGGTGAATGCTTGTGAAGAGTCTGTTGAGGAAATAACCGCCAAATGAACATAATGTTTGGGATGAAGCCACACAGACCGCCTTTATACTTTCAACATCAGTTTTGTGATTTTCATATTTTATTAATGCTGAAATTGTAATATTTGAGCAATGCGAGTGAGGGAAAGTCTCCATGATGTCTTGCCGAGTGGGAGGGCTGGCATTTCCCCCTCACAATACGTGCTGTGTGCCACACAATCAATGTCCTGTCTACTTTACACTGAGGAGTGAAGATGGGGGCTTGATCAGGGATATTCCGTTTAGTCAGAACCCCTCCGGGGGGTATTCTATAGAAGGGGTTTTGTGTGGAGGGTTTTTATCAAGGGAGGGAGGCGCTGCTGGGTGTGCAGGAACATTCTTGGTTAAAAGGAAGAGGGGACTGGGACAGCCTCAGACTGGTGGGGGAGAGGAACCACTTAGAGGTTGAGTTTCAACATAACTGAAGTTGGCTGAATTCAGAGATTGTGAAAGTAGTTGCACACTCTGGTGACAAGTACGTGTGTGTGTGTGTGTGTGTCAACATACAGAGTGTCTAGGCCTGATTTGTACCACATACAAGCAACATTGTGCTGCCACTTTCTCTTTCCCTCTCTTCCAGGATGAGAAGAAATGTTTTGTGTGTGACTCCAGGAAGATGTACAATGAGCGAACAAATCACACAACCAGCCACACCATCGAGAACGTGGTCACCACCTTCGCTCACAACCGCCTCAAAACCTGGTGGCA
This sequence comes from Hypomesus nipponensis, assembly GCF_054491055.1. Lineage (NCBI taxonomy): Eukaryota > Metazoa > Chordata > Actinopteri > Osmeriformes > Osmeridae > Hypomesus > Hypomesus nipponensis. Next base: position 6,259,285 of record NC_140367.1, read on the forward strand.
GTCTGAGAATGGTGAGAAATTGGAAAGAGAGAGAAAAATTGGAAAGTGAGAGAGACATAGAGAGACAGAGAGAGAGACACGACACAGAGAGAGAGAGAGAGAGAGAGAGAGAGAGAGAGAGAGAGAGAGAGAAAGAGAGAGAGAGAGAGAGACAGAGGAGGATCTACAGTGTTTTAGTTGGAGGGGACAATGGGAGGGAGTAAGTGAGAGCATAATGGCCAGGATGAGTCTTGACATATTGAGGGGTGTGTGAGAGCATCCTGTGTGTGTTCTCATGGGAACAGGAGGCGGGAATGAGTGAACGGTAGATGACAGGGCAGGCCAGCTAATCAGAGCAGGCCCAAGGGGCGGGGTCACAGGTGTGCTCAGAGGAACAGGTGGTACTTTGGGAACAGATGTGTGTCCGCCGAAACACAAATGTAATGCTTCCTTTAACACACACACACACACACACACACTTACACTTATTAGAGAGTGGGATATTCTGACCTGACAAGATGAGAACTGCGCAGGATGTCCCCAAAACCTTAACACTAAGACCAACACTCACACAAAAATCAAAAACCCCCAAAAAACCTAAACTCCAGAATACACGCACCCTTATACACCCCAGCTCAGAGTAGACCCAGCCTGCCAGCTCAGCCAAGTGGTGGGAATCAGGCGCCAGAGTCTGAGTTATGGGGGCGATCAGTGGCCAGAGTCTGAGTTATGGGGGGGATCAGTGGCCAGAGTCTGAGTTATGGGGGCGATCAGTGGCCAGAGTCTGAGTTATGGGGGGGATCAGTGGCCAGAGTCTGAGTTATGGGGAGATCAGTGGCCAGAGTCTGAGTTATGGGGGCGATCAGTGGCCAGAGTCTGAGTTATGGGGGGGATCAGTGGCCAGAGTCTGAGTTATGGGGGGGATCAGTGGCCAGAGTCTGAGTTATGGGGGGGATCAGTGGCCAGAGTCTGAGTTATGGGGAGATCAGTGGCCAGCCGTCCAGATGGTCTGGGAGTCCCACGAAGAGGGAGAAGAAGCGTAGGAGAGGTCGGGATTTCTAAATTCTGAATCACATTTTTCACTAAGCGACCCCTCTCAACCCCTGTAGCCAAGGCAACAGATTGATTCGTCACACGGTTGTGGCAGGAAGGAAGGCCGGTCTGTTTACACGTGTGTGTGTGTGTGTGTGTGGGGGGGGGTATGTGTGTAATGTATGTGTGTGTGCATTTCCTGTTAGACCTATGTTTTTGTGTTTCCTCTGGATGTAGGTGTGGAGAACGTGACCATCCAGCTGAATTTGGAAGCAGAGTTTCATTTCACTCACCTCATCATGACCTTCAAGGTGACTGACCCTTTCCCACATATTTACAGTGCATACACACACACACTCATACATTCATGGGCAGAGGTAAACACACACTCACAGCTGTGGGTGAGGAATGTGGAAAATTCTCCTGGTCTTTTGAGAGAAAAAGGGGAGGGGCCATGCAGTAAAACTCTCGTCTCTCTACTCTGCTGATGTTTGTGTGTGAAGCTCACATCCTTGTACCCCCGCCCCCTTCAATGATGTATCTTCCTGTCCCTCTAGTTAGAACCACTGTGACTCATAGCACTTATTGAAACTGCATGTTATATGTGTGTTTCGATGAAGTGGTTCATTTTATTATGATGTAACTGTGGATGTATGAATGTGTTGTGTGTGTCTGGCAGACATTCCGCCCAGCGTCCATGGTCATCGAACGTTCTATGGACTTTGGCAAGACGTGGCAGGTGTACCGTTACTATAGCTACGACTGCGAAGCTTCCTTCCCCGGCGTGTCGCTGGGACCAGTGGTCAAAGTGGACGACGTCATCTGTGACTCACGCTATTCCGACATTGAGCCGTCCACGGAGGGAGAGGTGTGTAGACATGTGTGCACAAATGTGTGTGTGTGTATGCACGCTGATATACGTGTGTACAGCCTGCGTGTGTGTGTGTGTCTGTGTCCGAGAGTGAGGGAGGTGGTTCTAGGTTGCTAGCTTGAAAAGGGGTCATCTTTTTCTCCGTGCCTCTCCTCTCCTAGGTGATATTCCGTGTGCTGGACCCGGCCTTTGAGATCGCAGACCCCTACAGCACCAGAATACAGAGTGAGTACCTCCAACATAATGCCTGGGGACTCATACACCTCTCATTGAGACATAATAAAAGGGCTATTTGTAACGTTTCTAAGGTATATGATTATGAGAATACATTTAATGATAGCCTTAAGTCATTTGTCGTCATAGTCAAGGTAATAGGGAACAGAACAAAGGTCAGATAGTCAGTGGGTTCCGATGGAATTTCACATCTGGAAGTTACATGGTCCCCATACACACTGAAACATACACTCCTTCGCACATCTCTCTCTCTCTCTCTCTCTCTGCTCTCTCTGTCTCTCTCTCTCTCTTCTCTCTTTCACATACAAGCGTAAACACACTGGGGCCTCATGTGAAGCATGTGGTGAATGTGTGTGTAGGGTGTGTGAGGGACTTCAGAAGCAGGCTTCACAGATGAGTCTGGACCCTGTCAGACCGCACCAGACAGAGCTCCTCTGTGCATGAACATCAATGTAGGATACAGCTGCTGTCCCATGGCAAATTGGCCTCATTTACTTCAGCAAAAGTCCTCTGTGTTTTGAAGATTGCTGTTGGTTATACACATGCCGTGTGTGTGTGTGTGTGTGTGTGTATGTGTGTGTAGACATGCTGAAGATAACAAACATACGAGTGAAGTTCACCCAGCTGCACACACTGGGTGACAACCTGCTGGACTCTCGTGATGAGGTCACCAAGAAGTACTACTACGCTCTCTACGACATGGTCGTCCGTGGCAACTGCTTCTGCTATGGCCACGCCTCCAAGTGTGCCCCTGTTGACCGTGCGACTGTGGACTTTGAGGGCATGGTGAGTCTCACACACACTTACAAACACACATACACCGCATATTTTGATTCACCAGTAAGGTTTAGCATTTGACACTAGTGTATATGTGTCTTATGTGTGTGTGTGTGTGTGTGTGTAGGTCCATGGCCACTGTATGTGTAACCATTACACTAAGGGTCTGAACTGTGAGCTCTGTCAGGATTTCTATAATGACCAACCCTGGAGACCTGCAGAAGGACGCAACACAAACGCCTGCAAAAGTGAGAAACACGCACACACTTATCACACACACACACACTTATCACACACACTCATAACACACACACGCATTACGCATACAGCCACACACACATCAGACACGGGTTCATCACACACAGTCTCGTCACACACAAACACATGGTGTGTTACTGTGACTGCTCCAGTGTTAACACATGATCTCTTTCTCGCCCCCTCCACTCAGAGTGTGAGTGCAACCAGCACTCTGGGAAGTGCCACTTCGACTTGGCAGTGTACATGTCTACAGGGAACGTGACGGGGGGGGTGTGTGAGGACTGTCAGCACAACACCATGGGCCGTCAGTGTGAGCAGTGCCGGCCCTTCTACTACCAGCACCCCCACAGGACCCTGAGAGACCCGCGCCTCTGCGAACGTACGCCAGCACCCCCTTTCTAGCCCTTTCTGGGTCATTAGAGACGCTCTCCTCCACACACCACCTGGTACCAGGGCCATTAGCACTGGTGTTGAGCTCTTTGAACCGCTAGAAAGTGCCTCTTCTCATGACGTAATAGTTGGTAAATACCGGGTAGATACAGATGGAATCGGTGCTAGAAAATAGAGTGCAAGCCGTAACAGATTCCCTTCCTTTTTCTCCTCCTTGCCCCCTCCCCTCCTCCACTCCCCTCCTCCACTCCCCTTCTCCACTCCCTTCCTCCCCTCCTTCCTCTCCTTAGCGTGTAACTGTGACCCGGAGGGCTCGCTGCAGGGGGGTGTGTGTGACGCGCGGACGGACGTGTCCCTGGGTCTGATTGCTGGCCAGTGTCGCTGCAAGGCCAGCGTGGAGGGAGAGCGCTGTGACCACTGCAGACAGGGACACTATGGCCTGGGCCGGGACCCCCAGGGGTGCCTGTGTGAGTCAGACACAGCTACACACACACACACACACTGGCACACACAGCTACACACACACTGATACACACAGCTACACACACTGATACACACAGCTACACACACTGATACACACAGCTACACACACACACACACACACACACACACACTGACACACACAGCTACACACACACTGATACACACAGCTACACACACTGATACACACAGCTACACACACACACACACTGATACACACAGCTACACACACACTGATACACACAGCTACACACACACTGATACACACAGCTACACACACACACTGATTCACACAGCTACACACACTCTGGGAACACTCACACAAGATGTTTCCTGTTCTAATTGTGTGTCTGTGTGTGTTTTGGCAGCATGTACCTGTAACCCGTTGGGCACGCTGCCGGGGGGAAACCCATGTGACATGGACTCAGGAAACTGCTTCTGCAAGCGCCTCGTCACCGGCAGGAACTGTGATCAGTGTCTGGTAAGGGACTGACTATTTTTGCGTGTGTGTGTGCGTGTGTAAGTGTCTGTCTGTAACTTCACTCTTGTCCACTGCAGCCACAACACTGGGGTCTCAGTCATCACATGGACGGCTGTCGGGCATGTGACTGCGACCAGGGTGGAGCCATTCACAACAAGTATGTTTTTAACCAATCAAAGGCATCTGATGTTAGCATTGAACAATCAGGACCTGGATCCAATTAGGATATCTAGCTGCTCTTCCCGTACCTAACTTTCGGCACCGTCTCCCTGTAGCTGTGACCCGGTATCGGGCCAGTGTGTGTGTAGGGATCACATGTTTGGCCGGCGCTGTGACCAGGTGGAGTCTGGCTTCTACTTCATCGCTCTGGACCACTACATCTACGAGGCAGAGGAGGCCAAGCACGGACCTGTGAGTGTCCATGTCTGTGGGAAAGAGAGTGTGTGTGTGAGTGTGTGTGGGTCATTCTCAACCAAGCCAAGTGTGTGTCTCACTGTCTCTGTGTGTGTCTCCCCCCCCCCCCTCCCTTAGGGAGTGACCGTGGTTCCGAGGCCCTACCCTCAGGATCGCAGCCCCACCTGGACAGGCATGGGCTTTGTCAATGTCCCCGAAGGAGCTCACCTGGAGTTCATCGTCAACAACATCCCAGAGTCCATGGACTATGACCTGCTCATCCGCTACGAACCGCAGGTAACACACACAGAGAACTGCACGCCCCTTGTGACATCAACACGCACATGTTGGTCCCACGTGTATCCTTGCGGGCATCAAGGCATTTAGTGTTCTGTGTGCTGCTGTAGTTCCCCCAGCAGTGGGAGCAGGTGAATATGAGGGTGGAACGGCCTGTCTTCAACCCTTCAGACCTCAGCAGTCTGTGTGCTAACTCCATACCAGGCGGAGACCAGCAGACTGTCTCTCTGCCTCCAGGATCCAGGTCAGCCTCAACCTCTCTCTCTGTGTTTCTGCCGGTCTTTCTCTGCGTCTCTCTGTCTATCAGTGTAGTTGTTGGTCAGTTGGTCTGTCAGCCTTTCGTTCTCCCATTCTGAATCCTTCTCGTCCATGCTGTGTGTGTGTGTGTCTGTATGGGTGTGTGTCTGTGTGTGTGTGTCTGTATGGGTATGTGTCTGTGTGTGTGTCTGTATGGGTGTGTGTCTGTGTGTGTGTGTCTGTATGTGTGTGTGTCTGTGTGTGTGTGTGTCTGTGTGTGAGTGTGTGTGTGTCTGTATGTGTGTGTGTCTGTGTGTGTGTGTCTGTGTGTGTGTGTTAGACATGTGGTGCTACCGAGGCCTGTTTGTCTGGAGAAGGGCTACAACTACACCATGCGACTGAGTCTACCTCTCTACTCCTCGCTCGGCCATGTCCAGAGCCCCTACACACTCATCGACTCCGTGAGTACACACACACACACACACACACAAACACATGCAGTACAGAAGCAGAAAGATAAGTCACAGCGTCATAAGTCTGTGGCATTAGGATTGCTGCATCAATGCTTTGTTCACGTATCTCTATATATCTTCCTCTGCTCTTGCTCCACCCCCCACCCCCCCACCCCCCCTGTCTTCAGTTGGTGCTCATGCCGCGGGTGCGTGAGCTGGACATGTTTGAGGGCAGCCAGGGCGAGGGAGCGTGGGACACGTTCCAGAGGTACCGCTGTCTGGAGAGCAGCCAGAGCGTCATCAAGAGCCCCATGACCGACATCTGCAACGACTACATCTTCAGCGTGTCCGCCCTGCTGCACCAAGGAGCCATGGGTAGGAACATGTGTGTGTGAGTGTGAGTGTTATCAGGGGATTTATAGCCTTGAGAATATAACATTCCACTATCATTTAATTAAATACTTCATCCTTCTCTTCTCTTTTCTTAACTCCCCCCCCAAAACCCCCTCACTAAATCCCCCCCCTCCACCCCCCCACCCCCCTCTCTCTGTAGCGTGCCAGTGTGACCCCCAGGGTGCCCTCAGTGCTGTGTGTGAGCCCAGCGGCGGCCAGTGTCGCTGTCGCCCCAACGTGGTGGGCAGGAACTGTGACCACTGTGCCCCCGCCACCTACCTGTTTAGCCCAGCAGGCTGCAGAGGTGAGGGCCAGGGTCCAGAGGTCAACAGCAAGGACGAAATAGGGCTGAGGATCTGCTCCAATCTGTTGTGAACCACACATTGATTTTTCCGTTCCCCTCCCTTGTTTTTGTCCCTGTCTTTCCTCCCTCTCTCCACCTCCCTTGGTCCCTCCCCTCTCTCCCCATGTGCCTCCCCTCTCTCTCCATGTCCCTCCCCTCTCTCCCCCCTCCCCCAGCCTGTGGCTGTGATCCCCAGGGCTCGGTCCATGCCTTCTGTCAGGAGGCCTCAGGTCAGTGTGAGTGCGTGCCCGGGGCCACAGGGCGGCATTGTGCCCACTGTCAGCCAGGCTTCTGGGGATTCCCACATTGCCGGCCCTGCCACTGCAACGGGCACAGCGAGTACTGCCACCCCCAGACTGGAGAGTGCCAGGACTGCAGAGACTCCACCACTGGGAACAACTGTGAGAGGTACAAAGCTAACCATGCCACCGTTTAGCGTGTTCATACCTTTTTATAGGTGTGTCGCGCTGAGTGTCGATGAGTGTGTGTATGTTTCTATAAGGGTGTATGTGTCTAGGAGTGTGTGCTTCCCATCATGTCCCTGTCCCAACTCTTGCAGGTGTCTGAGTGGTTACCACGGTGACCCGGTCCTGGGTGCTGGTGGGCAGTGTCGCCCGTGCCTCTGCCCCGACGGCCCCGGGAGCGGACGGCAGTTTGCAGAAGGATGTTACCATGAGCTCCCCTCCCAGCAGCTGGTGTGTGCCTGCAGCCCAGGATACAGAGGTAGATATCAGCACACGCACACACACACACACACACACACGACCACACACACAAAGCACATCAAGTGAAGTTGACTTGTCCCACCACATACTCATCACACACTCACAGTCCAGTTTCTCCTACCCACACACACCTGTCATAGCACAGCTCATAGAAAGGCCAGTGTTACCCTGTAATCATAGAGCCAGGCCTCCTGTTTGTCCTAATAGGCAGGTAGAGCTAGGCTAACTACAGGGAGAGAGAGTGTGTGGGAAACAGAACAGATACCTCTCCCAGTGTACCAGTAGAATGACCCCTCAACCAGCTTTATGACCGCTGGACAGAGACCTGACCAGGTGCATCTGGAATGGAGTGGGTAATCCTAACCCAGCTTTGAGTCGGTTTTAATTGTATGATAGGGGTGCCTGTGTGTGTGTGTGTGTGTGTATGTGTGTGTGTGTGATGTCCGTTCCTGAAGCCTTGTCTCCATCTGCTCTCCAGGACCCAGGTGTAACGAGTGTGCCTCGGGTTACTATGGTAACCCCCAGGTGCCCGGAGGGCGCTGTCTGCCGTGCCAGTGTAGCAACAACATCGACATGCACGACCCGGGCGCCTGCGACGCTCGGACGGGCTCCTGCCTCAGATGCCTGTATTACACAGAGGGCTCCAACTGCCATCGCTGCAAAGCGGGTTACCACGGCAATGCAGCCACCCAGAGCTGCAGAAGTGAGCCAAACTTTTGGCACAGCAACCTTCTGATTACTAGCCTGTATCCCTAAACACTCAGCCACCTGACTTCTTGTTTCTCGGCAGGGTGTATGTGCTTCGCTGTGGGTACAGCATCGCAGGCCTGCCCTGCTCCGGACGAGTGTCACTGTGACCTGCAGAGTGGCCAGTGCCCCTGCCAGCCCAACGTGGTGGGGAAGAGCTGTGACCACTGTGCTCCTGACACCTGGAACATAGCCAGCGGAGCCGGCTGCCACGCCTGCGACTGTGACCCCACCCACTCCTTCAGCTCCTCCTGCAATGAGGTGAGTTGCTGGTTCCCCATTGGTCAGGTCCGTACTTCCGACCTGTCACTCACCAGGCCTGGTACTGTAGCCGGTGGATCCAGCTTCTCACTGCTTACTCAGTTTTACCATAGACTCCCTTATCTCTCTTTTTTACTCACTGACACATACACACACACACACATACAGCAGGCTGCACACTATATGCACACACAATCAAAGACACACACACACATACAGCAGGCTGCACACTGTATGCACACACACACACTCACAGGAGAAACTACCAGGGTTGTGTGTTTCCTGGCTCAGCTCCACAGAGGAAGGAAGTCTGAAAGAATACTCTCTGGGATTACTGAACACACATTCCACATTAGAGAAGAGAGGGGTGGGGAGGACTCTTTACAACATTAGTGGCCCATTGTTTTTTGAGGAAATGTGTGTGTATGGGTCATGTTAACACAAAGATCCATCTTTCATGAAGTGGATAATGTGCCAAGCCTGGATGAGTTACGTGTGGATGAGTGGCGTGTGGATGAGTGGCGTGTGGATGAGTGGCGTGTGGATGAGTGGCGTGTAGATGAGTGGCGTGTGGATGAGTGGCGAGTGGATGAGTTGCGTGTTCCATGTTGACGTGTCGTGTGTTTCCAGGTGACTGGGCAGTGCTTGTGCAGGCCTGGGTTCGGAGGCAGGACTTGTAGGGAGTGCAGAGAGCTGTTCTGGGGAGAGCCAAAGGTCAAATGTCATGGTGAGTCCCCGCCCAGTCCCTGAAGCATGTGTCAGAGCAGCCGTCAAGGCTTACATGTGGGTTTGTCTTTGTGTGTAGGTCCATCTTGGCTGCATACTTTGCATGTATGACAGAAAGGATATATGTTTGTTGAAAAATGCAGTTTCCTGTCCATCTGTGTCATCTCTTCCTATATGTTTGTAAACTGTGTTAATGTCTCTCTCTCTCTCTCTCTCTCTCTCTCTCTCTCTCTCTCTCTCTCTCTCTCTCTCTCTCTCTCTCTCTCTGTCTCTCTCTGTCTCTCTCTCTCTCTCTCTCTCTCTCTCTCCCCCTCTGTGTCTCTCTGTGAGTGGGGTTTGAGTAAACAGTCTCAGTTCTTGTTCTCATGACCAGTGGTTCCCTAGAGTGACTCTGCAGCTTGGCTGTTTTATGTTGTTTTTCCATGGCTTCCAGAGTGTTCTCACGCTGTGTGTGTGTGTGGTTATGTGTGTGTGTGTGTGTTTATGTGTGCATGTAGGACATCTGCCTCACAGAGTGGATGTGTGGTGACTTGGCGTGGCTTCCAGGCTTCTGTCCTGTCCTTGTGTTGTCAGTCGCAGCATGTACGTGTCATCCATTAGGACTGGTCTGACTCTCACTCCTCGAGACGAGCTTCATCATCTGCTGAACAACTGAACAACAATCTGGCCAGCTCTCCTCCCTCAGTCCAGCTGGAGAAATGCATGCCTCTTAGTAGCTGGCACACCCTCACAAAGGAGAGAGAGAGACTGAGAGAGACAGAGAGAGAGACAGAGCAGAGAGAGACTGACAAAGAGAGAGAGTGACAAAGGGAGAGAGAGAGACAATGAGAGAGAGAGGCAGGGGCAGAAAGAGAAAGAGGGAGACACAGAAAGAGAGGGAGAGACATAGAGGAAAAACAGAGAGCGATAGAGAAAACCAAAACATCAGAGGAAAAAAAAGCCTGTTGATGAGAAGACTGGGAAGGACTTCTCTCTCTCATGACGGAATGAGAACCAGATGTTCCCCAGAATTCCAAGGCATCCCATGTTCGTCATGCCCCCTCTCCTGCTCCTCAGCCTGCAGCTCAGGAAGCCCAGATCAGTCCTGCAGTGTTCCCCTCCAGCCTGTGAAGCCCAGATGGACCCCTGGCTCTGCCCTCACTCTTCACAGACTGTTACTCTGCACTGCTGTGACAAATCATGGGAAATGAACAGAGTAAATCATTGAAATAGTATGTGTGGGTGTACTGTATGTGGGAGAGATGGAGGGATGGAGAGAGAGAGATACCAAAAAGTAAGCGAGCGATGGAGAGGGATAGTGAGAGAGGGGGTCAAGTGTGACTAACATAATTGACACTGTGGCAAGGTTAAGAGGTTCATATCATGGTCAGATTTAGATGTGAGAGGTTAAGCTGGCAAGCCTGATGTGTGTGTGTGTGTGTGTGTGTGTGATTTAAGAGACAATTGTTTGTCGACCACATGGCCGCGTGTTTATGTAATTTGTCTAAATGATCATTTTAGTGGTTTACAATAGCATGTTATCATCGTGTGGAAATGCCTTGTTTATGTAGAACACTGTAACTTTTGAGAAACACACAAACACAGTCACACACTTCCACCATCAACCCTCATCAATCAAACCCAAGGGCCATGTTAGTGGTGCTAACCACTGACCTTCTCTCCTTTCCCTCCATTTTACATTCTTTCCCCGTGAGTCACTCCATCTCTCTTCTCCTCCCCTTCCTGTGGGCAGGTCGGTAACGTAGCACAAGACAGGGGTCAAAGGTCAAGGTCAACCCTGTGTTTGTTCACCAATTCACACTCTTCATTGCCTTAGGGGAATCTAAGAGGTGCTGGACATGCTCTCATATGTCTTCATAAGGGTACTATCTGTCTCTGGAGGGGCCCAGTGCTCCATCTCATCTCTGTGGGCAGTCTTTCTGGGACGACTCACACACATACCTCCCTGGACATCTCAAGAGCACAGCTGTTATCACCACCATCATCACGGATCCAGGATCTGTTCACACTTGAGGCATGAGGTTTTACAGTGTGTGTGCGTTAGTGTGTGTGTTTGACTTAAACACTCCCTTTGTCTCTCTGTAGCGTGTGACTGCGACCCGCGGGGCATCGCCAAGGAGCAGTGCCACAAGACCACGGGGCAGTGTGCGTGCGTGGAGGGCGTGGCGGGCCCCAGGTGTGACCAGTGCGCCCGTGGCTTCCAGGGGGAGTTCCCGGCCTGCGAGCGCTGCCACCAGTGCTTCGCCGAGTGGGACCGCGTGGTGGGAGAACTGACCAATCAGACGCAGCGACTAGACGAGCATGTGACCGAGCTCCTGACCACTGGGGTGACGGCGCCCTACAAGGAGACGGTGAGCAGCCTGGAGAGCAGCACCAAGGCTGTCAGAGACCTGCTGGAGAACAACCCTGCCTGGAAACAGCTGGAGGAGATACAGCCGCTGATGCTACGGACCACGTGCGTACACACACACACACGCACACCAGACGTACTTGACTGTTTTTCCCTTCCTCAGTCACCGGCACATCCTCAACGTGATGCCATCCTTAACAGGTCGCTGGTGGCAGACTTAAATGAGAGGCTGAACACGACAGAGGACACCCTCTCTCATCTCCATGGCGATGCCAACCAGACCGCCGCCAGTCTGGACGCCCTGAAGCAGGGGGCCGAGGACCTGGAGCGCTCCGTCAGAGAGATCCGGCAGGAAGTGGACAACGTGAAGAACTCCAACATCCAGGGTGAGAGAGGGAGAGAGGGAAAGTCCTATAGGCACTGAATGAATGAGGGAGAAGGCTTATGGTGAAGTGGTAGTTGGTAGCTGTGACCTGACCCTCGTGGCCCTGGCCACCGTGTGTCACCTGCAGGAGCGATGGACAGCATCAACACCGCCCACCTGGAGTCTCGCACGGCGGAGCACCGGGCCAACGTCTCCACCAGTAACCCTGGCAACACGGTGGAGGAGTCCGCAAAATTACGGCGCGCCACAGAGGACAAACTGAGCAAGAGCCAGAAGGAGTTTGACCGGAAACAGCAGAGGCACACGCAGAAACTGGAGAAGCTGACCAAAGAGCTGGATGCTTTTGACCTATCAGGGCTCAGCAAGCAGGTGCGTTTGATTGGATCAACTTGGCGCCATTATATAGATCGTTATTTGTTAGCAGTACATTAGCGTCAACGTGTCTGGTGCTCTGTGTCTCTCCTTAGACGTGCGGTGCTGAGGGGGGTGAGGAGGGGTGCGATGGGTCCCCCTGTGGAGGGCTGGGGTGCGCGGGCGAGGACGGCACACGCCACTGTGGGGGCGAGGGCTGCGAGGGCCTGGTCACAAAGTCACAAACCGCCCTGAAATCCTCCAAGGACTTGGACCAGGAAATCCTCACTGCCATGCAGGAAGTGGACAAGCTCTCCAGGATGGTGAGACGCGTGTCATCTCTCCTCCCCTCCTCCCGAGAGTCGGCTGGGCCTGTTGTCGTGGCGTTAACGCGCACTTTGTCGCCCTCTAGGTGTGGGAGGCGAAGGTGCGTGCAGACCAAGCCAAGCTCACGGCTCAGGAGGTGCTGCTCAAGTCCAACCAGAGCAGAGAGAGAGTGGAGCAGAGCAACCAGCAGCTGCGCCACCTCATAAAGGAGATACGAGACCTCCTCACCAGTGAGCCCGACAGGGAGCTCTCTTCCCTCCGTCACGCACACACTTCCTGTCTCTTGCTCCTCTCTCACTCCTCTCTCACTCTTCCACTCTCTACATCTTGTTCTCTCTCTCTCTCTCTCTCTCTCTCTCGCTCGTCATCTCGTGTTCTCTCTTGGTCTCTCTCTCTCTCTCTCTCTCTGTGTAGTGAGGGCACATGTTTCCATTGTGTTGCAGACGAGCGGGCAGACGTGTCTGTGATTGAGGCGGTCGCCAATGAGGTGTTGGCGCTGGACATGCCCACCTCGCCCGCACAGCTGCAGGAGCTGACCAATGAGATCAGGGAGAAGGTGGGCACCCTGACCAGTGTGGAGTCCGTCCTCATTCAGAGTGCCAAGGACATCCAGACAGCAGAGACCCTACTGCAGCAGGCCCGCGCTGCCAGGTAACACACACACTCACACACGCATGGACCCACAGACACACACGCACACAGGCATGCGCACGCCAACACCCACAGGTATGCCTGCACAAACACATACACATAATGACATGCTGTCCCCACTCCAACCCCTCTGTCTCTCCTAGCCAGGAGGCGTCTGATACGAAGGAGACAGCTGATTTAGTGAAGGAGGCCCTGGAGAAGACTGAGCATGCCCAGAACGCTGCCGTCGACGCCATCAAACAGGCCAGCAACAACACCAAGGGAACGCTCGACCTTCTGACGTCCGTGAGTGATGTTTGGAAGTGTCAAGGTTTCTGAGAGCAGCGCTTTGAAGAGGGTACGTCACTAAAGGTGTGCGTGTGCGCGTGTGTGCGCGCCAGGTGGAGTCAGAGACAGCAGACTCAGAGCTGAAGCTGAGTAACACCACGCTGCGCCTGCTGCAGCTGGAGAGAGACGTGTCTCTGCTGAGGGAGAGCAGCCTGGAGAGCAGCCACAAAGCTGAACACACCCAGACCATCACTGACCTGGCCAAGCAAGAGGCAGACCAGGCCCAGCAGGTACACACACACACACATCTACACACACACACATCTACACATATATACGGGATGTAGACAAACGCATGCAGACACCGTTACATGTATCCAGTGCTATGTGTGCATGGTTTGGTAGGAGTTTGAGTCGGAGGTGAAGGATAAGTACAGCGTAGTGGAGGAGTTGGTGGTGGACAAGGCAGAGGGCGTGTCTGACGCCAGGAAGAGGGCGGAGGAACTTCAGGAAGAGGCCAAAGAGCTGCTGTCCCAGACCAGCGACAAGCTCCAGAGACTGCGAGGTATTCCAACTGCACCCTCCCATCCACACCAACAAACACAGGAAACCTGAGTACTGTCCACACGTCTCAAAGCATCAGTTGACTCGAATAAACACTATGAAAAGCCTAAATAAAAAAATTAATTAAAAAAATGCGTTCCACATCAAGCCGTACTTGTGTGTTCCCAGAGTTGGAGAGATCTTATGAGGACAACCAGCTTCTTCTGGAGTCCAAGGCAGAGCAGCTGGCCGTGCTGGAGAGCACCGCTCGCCAGCTGCTCACAGACATCAGCATGAGGGTCACCGTGTACAGCACCTGCCTTTAGCCAGCCACGCCCACCCCACACACCACAGCAGTGGTCAGGGAGCAGCACAGCTGAAGACAACTACAAATGAAAAACCACTTCAAGAACCATGAGCCTTTAGTATTTTGTGCTATGAACCAAATATTCCATACAAAGCTGATCCTATAAGTGATCAACACCTTTAAAGCAATATAAGCTATCATTGCAAGTCATATGTGAATATATGTGAATTTAAAACCACTTGACTGCACAGGAAATACCAGCCATTATGTGGGAAACAAAAAAAAAAAACGATATTTATAAAGATACTTAAAGTTTCCCCTAGACAGTACACATATGTTGACCTTAATTTGTTGCTGTAAATTAACATCTTATTAAAAACGACTGCATCAGAAACACTTTTCACCTTTTTTGTGAATACAAATCTATGTATCGCAGAACAACCACAAGGTGGCAGCATATACCATGAATTGGCACTAGTGATGTACGGGCAGATGGCCTTGCTGTTCGGTGGTACAAAACCAGGCCACGTGCCACCCTTGTGAAGATGAACACAGGCTGGCAGAAGCAGGGCACTTGAAGCAGTGGACCAAAGCACAGTTTGAATAATGAAGTTGGCGTTGGCAGGATCCGGATAAAACATTAATGACAAACAAAACAGCTTGAGCATGAACTACAGAGCCCTCTGTGTGCTACAAAACACTCCCATCCTACATGCTGCTGATGTGTGTCTTGTGAATAAGTTACTAGTCCCTGTTTCACTGCTTGAATGCTCGGGACAAACTGGGGACATTAAAAGGTCTCAATGCCAGATTGAGTTATATAACTCACAAAATCTTAATTTACTCACAAAATCTTTATTCTATGTTTACATGTATATTCTATATCCACACATGATAAGGTATTCCACTGTGTCATAACTCAAACTTTAAAACACAGTAGGTCCTCTTGTACAAGATCATGAAATAAATACATCATATTCATGAGCACTGGTATCGTGTCAGATTACTGAATCATGTACGGAATGCTGAATACACAGATCAGTCACAAAGAAGAACTAATCAGCAGGAACTACAGACTGAGCAATGATATGTAAACAAAGGCCAAGCACAAAGCTTAGAAAAAAAATTATTTATTTTTTCTTGTTTGAAAAAGTGTGTTCTGTACAAACCGGAAGGACCGGATTATTAACCAAAACGACACTAACGTGCACAGCTACTCAGACAGGACAACATTTCAGACATGCGCACTGTCTCTCTCCAGCCCAGAGACAGCAAATAGAGTTGCAAAGTAGAGGGTAAACTATTTATCACCAATGTACAATGGTAAATATGCTGACATACCCGTCGTACTCATGTAGTTATCAGTAGAAGAAAGTGCCAGTCAACCACTACACATCTTCCCACAAGTGGCTCTGAGGAAACAACAGGTGACAACAGAGGAACACAGAAAAGGCAACAGACATCTTTCATCATCATTACATCATCATCATCATCATCACAGTGATACTAGAGAAGACGGAACTCAACTACTGTTCCCTCCACTCTGTCCAGTCAGATGACAGCATCCAAAAGGCATTTAGAATATTTGTTTGTTCGGTATAAGGCAAATTGATATACTGTCTCTAGAGGAAAAACTTGTGTCACAACATGGTGTTTTAAGGGCACACCAGTGAGCAGTTCCTGTGTTCCTGGGTCAACGGTAGAGCTCCTTTCTTATTTAATAAAAGAAAATACACACAACTAATAAAGAATAATTGCCAATTAGCTTAGGGAACATCAGACCTCTCGGACACTGCTTCAAGGTAGGAAATCCAGCAGAGTTATTAGCCTGTCAGGAGCTAACAGAAGAGTATGCATCTCCTGTCAGGGGAAGAGACGGGTCACCAGCCTTCATTGGGACAAGTTCAGCAGTGTCACCAGACCCCCTCCTTATGTGTGTGCCTGAGCTGACTACCCAGAAGCAGCACGTCACGTTTCAGTGAGGCAGATGGCCGTCCGCTAATTCAGACGTTTTCCTTTCGCACACGAATGCACAACAGTGACATGCAAACAGACACACAAACGTTTACACACACACACACACACGCAAACAAATGCACATACACAGCCACACCCTCCTTTAAGACGTGAACACAGAATTTTGACACAGACTCAAAACATCCCTTTAAAATGACGACGCCACTAAAACCATTCACAACAAACAACAAAAACATTCTGCTTTTACAGTAAAGTGACTTACAGTACAAAACCAGTGAGATCCACGAGCCAACCAGCCAACACACACTTCAGCATGAGCTCAGCGTGTGTGTATCACAGCAGCTGTGTGGTGTAGTGAGGTCTAGTATGGCGGATTGTAGCTTAGTTACAAGTCCTCTACGGGGGATGACTGTAATGCTGTCAGTGAGAAAGCAAAAAGACCTGGGGGATCCCTCCTCTCCCTTTAAGAATGGGACATAAACTATCACTCCACCTCCCCTTTAAATGAGTCCCCAACGACCACACACAGGACAGACTTTTCCATGCGCCCATATTGTTGACACGCCAGTCCCTTGTAGCATTTAGCTGATTGGTCACTCTCGGCTGAAATGCCTGGCATTTGTCTGTGGCAAGCTGGCATGTTTTTGTTTTTGTTTTTTTTGAATTGCATTCAGCTACTGAGAGGAAGGAGAGAGACAAGAGAAGAGGGAAATGATGGTGGTGCTAAGGCTACATATTAACGCCACCCCTCTCCTCCAGGTCTACAGCAAAATCACAGTTCCAGGAGCCGTGGGCCCAAAGTGGGAGGGGCCTGCGCTATCGTGGGAGGAGCTTAGCTCAGTGTGGGAGGAGCAGACGCTCCAGCGTGCACTGCAGGTGCTCCCAGTTCTTCCAGAGCAGTGCCAGGAGAGACACGCCCACACAGGTGAGCGCCAGGTGCACCCTGCTCCGGAGGAGGGGGGCCGCAAACTTGGCCGCCGTCGAGACGCACACCAGGATCACCGTGACGATGGCCAGCATGATGTTGATGCATTTTCCCAGCAGCACCTTGGCGTCTGTGTTCTCCACCTGCACGGTCTGCTGCTGCTGCTGCTGCAGCTCCAGCTTGGACACCCGCGTCTGACATGCCTCCAGGGCCTCCTACACACACACACACACACACACACACATCAAAAAGTGTCAAACCCACACATAAGTTGGAAGTTGAAAGACCTACACATCAGAGACAATCTGTTAGGAAATGGAAACGTTATGGAAATAAATGTGTTTTGAAATAAGTTTCATTTACAATGAATAAATACGTGTCATGTGAGAAAGGTCATGATGCCAGATTGTTGATCTAGCTCCAGTGTGTATGTGCGCACCTGGATGTCCCTGGCCCTCTCGTAGGCCTGGTAGGCCACCTTCTCCTCGATGCTGGCCAGCTCCTGCTTCAGGTCGCTGGTCTCATGCTGGTGGAGCTCAGTCAGGTCGTTCAGCTGGTCCTCCAACCGCTCGAACCTGGTACACAGAGACAGGGAGAGAGGAACAGGGAGAGAGGAAGAATGTAGGAGGGGTGAGAAGGAAAGAGAGGGAGGAGGAGAGGGGGAGTGAGGGACAACATATGGAGAAAGGGAGAGGAAAAGACAGGTTGGAGAAAATCCTGTTAAATCCAGCCACACTTCTACAGTGGTGTTGGTCTGTGTCTGTGTTGTGTGTGTGGTCCAAGTGAATCATCAGCTTTACCAGTTATAAAGCTGCAGAATGAGCCCTAAGGTGACAGGACTCACAACCTAGGGTTTACATGCCAGCTTTTTGCGGTTGTCTATTTGGGGTGTAAACAACCTGGTTTGAGGGCCGCATGTTTTGCAGAAGGATTTAGACACAGACATTCTGAAAACAGCCTTCAAAAGGGAGAAAGACTGTTCTGTCAGAGTACTGCTGAGGACGAAACATTTCTGTCTGAATGGAGCATGACTCACAGGAAGAGTACAATATAATCATGGGGAATTTGGGGGGCTCTTTGAAATACAAGGCTTCTTTGAAGACTAAAACAAACAAAGCATTTGTGTGTGGGCATGTGTGTGCGTGTGTGTATTTATGCTTCTGTATTTGTCCATGACCCACACCAACCTGTATCTCTCCTCTTGCAGGGTCTGTGTGATGAAGTTGTAGTCCCTCTTGAACTGAGCCTTCAGGGCCTCCATGTCCTCTGCTAGCTGACTCTGGGCCTCCCTGATCTCCCTCACCTCCTCCAGCACCTCCCCCAGCCTGCCCTGGGAGTCCGACCTCCCCGGCCCCCCTCCGGACCCCAGCCCCGACCCCTCCGCGGGGTTCCCGTTTGAGTCCGCCGACACGGAGGTCCCCGAGGAGCACTCGTCGTCGCTGTGGTACTTGGGTTTGGCCACGGTGGTGGCGCTGCCGCTCAACGCCCTGGCCCCGCCCTCGGCCTGAAGCCCTGCCCCCGTCTCCATGGAGCTCTTGAGGTGGGCGATGTTGTCGGCGCTGCCGAACTTGTTCCGGATCAGGTTGGCGAACTCCCGGGACTTGTTGAAGAAGAAGGGCGGGGACAGCGAGACCCCGGGCCCGATGGTTTTGACCTTGTCCAGCGCCGGGTGGCGCCCGCTGGAGCTCACGTCCCGGAGACTGCCCTCCTTGGCGCCCTCCTTGGCGTCGCGTGGCCCGTGTTTGGCCCCGTTGCTCTCGCTGTCCTTCATGCGGCGGTGGTACTGCTCCAGCTTCCTCTGCAGCCGGGCGATGCTCTGGGCCGACTTCTGGTTTTTCTTCTCAAACACCTGGCGGATCCGCCCCACCTGCTGCTTGTCGGCGTTGTTCACCAGCTTCAGGTACTCGGCCACGTTCTGGTCCCGGGCCGTCTGCTCCACCTTGATCTGCTCCGTAACCTTCAGGATCTTCTGCTGCAGGCTGTCCAAGCCCAGCGGACCCTTCCGGAAGTCCAGGCCCACTTTGTCGACGGTGCAGCTCTCCACATCCAGGTTGGACTCTGACCCGCCGCGGCGCATAGGCACCGGGAGGCTGAGGACGTTGCCATCACGCTCCGCCTGGACACACACACACAAAGAAGAACAAAGAGATCATGTGAGACATTGTGGCTTCCACAGTTGAAGAGAATGACCTCGAATGTAGACGGTAAACATGTGATGAGGTGCAACAGATTAGAACAGGTGGCCGAAGGTTCATGATGTATTCAGTCTGGAGTCCTTGGTAAAAACATGCTAAGATGTGTGAACGGGTAAGGGTGCATGTGTGCACAATAAGAGTCTTTGTGTGTTCAGTGTGTGTGTGTCTGGGTTACTTGCTGGCCCATTATCCAGTCTGGCCTTGACAAAGAGCGAGAGAGAGCGAGGAAGGTAGAGGACAAAAGATGCATCATACAAACTTTGGAGGGTCGTTAAATCTCTTCTCTAATAGTCTTCTCTAAAGACTCGAATGGACCCACAGGATGAATAGAGAGGCTCTAATGGACCGCTCCGCTAACAACACAAGACCATTACATAAACCATGCTGAGTCTTCAGGACTAATAAACTAACCTCACAGTTACAGTCCTGTTACCACGGCAGCCACCAATAAGCACACACACACACACATGCTATTAAAGCAACATGCAAAACAACAATTTCATTCATATTAGTGGCACACAACCTTATCAACTCTCTCTGTCTCTTTAGCTGGAGTGGCAGTGGTAATTCACTGTAGCACAGACAGGCTGTTCTAGCTGTTGCAGCAGCTTATTCACTCAGGACACAGATGGTTCAACCAGTCAGCAATTACACCCTGTATAAAACAGACTAGAATACAACTGCAATCTGCGAAACTCAATCATGTTGGTTGGCCATTACATGACCACAGCAAAGCTGTGTAAAGGCAGAGTAAGGAGAACAGCACTGAAGGGCTTGTGGCCTGCACACCCTCCGCCCCATTTTCTGCCTTCCTCTTTCATACAGACACACAAACACAAACACACACGCACAAGACGTTGCACACCCCATCACACACGGAACCACACAAACACTTGACATCTGCCTGACACCACAATCTAAAGTTTGGGCCTTTGGGGAAACTGCAGGAAACATAGTGATTGGTTTTGCACCTTGAATTCAGTCTGTAGTCAGTGGGGAACTGAAAGTGGGTCTGACAGACATCATGTGACCTCGTCAGAACACGCCCGCATGCTCCAGTAGAGCAGGCCAGATGCCACAAGTTACACCCATGACACACGTGTCTGCACTCTTCACCATATATCTGGTCAGTGTTTTTCCTCTGACCCCTGTGAGAAATCAGGCCATGCAGACTACAGTTGACCAGTGCAGATGGACATACACACACACACACACATACACACACACACATACACATAAGCACACATACACACACACACACACACTCTCACACTATTCTGCCCACTCCCTCTTCACTCTGAATTCAAATCACATTGAAAACCTTTCATATACAGCCAGTACACACAGCTTGACGTAGGACGGAGTCAGCCGAAAGGTTGGTGCCTGAGTACGAGAGTGTGAAGTGTGCATGACAGGAGGGGACATATAGGCCAGTGCTGCTCTGCATGGCATGTTCCCTACACTCTCACTGTCACTGACCTGAGAGCAGTGCTGCTCTGCATGGCATGTTCCCTACACTCTCACTGTCACTGACCTGAGAGCAGTGCTACTCTGCATGGCATGTTCCCTACACTGTGACTGTCACTGATCTGAGAGCTAAGAGTTGGCCCATGCTGCAGGCAAAAGAAACAAAAACAAATCCAAACAGAACAGATACACTTCCTGTAGGTTCACAGCACAACAGGCTCCTCGTTTTATTTCACACAACACAAAACCTGCTGTGGCAGAACTGTCGACAGATCCCAGGGCAGCACTTCAACAAACCACGGGCACACAGGAGGAGATACTGTAAATGACCTTTCACATACCTTACACACAACGCTACATTAGCATCATGTCGGTACTATCGGTATGTTTAACCAATCACAATTCCCTGTCTGGGAAGAGCTCCACCAATGATGCAGTGGTTGGACCTGCATGCTAATGATGTAGGTTGGCCTTACATCCCACAGCTGCAGGCACACACACACCAACTGACTGCTTGTGACCCTGCCTGTACTGTTGGTTTTATAAGGTGTACCGCTGTTGTTACAGTAGCCGTCATAGATAAGTGTTCATAGCAAAAGCCCATCCTACATGGTCTGTGGCTTGGCCTATGTTTAGGGCTATGAAGGTAACAGTAGGTTAGGCTACAACTTCATGAGAGGTGGAACAGGTGACACAAATACACAGATTTCTATAAGAAAGAGGTTAATAAAAATTCAATTCATTTCATTGATCCCAACGGAAATTCAAATGTTGGAACGAGGCATAGATGCTGGTAGTTGGATTAAGGTTACCAAACCACTTAGCATAATCCAGATGATACAGCTACGTCCGCATCTATTATCCTTTGCAGTAGAAGTCATATTTTATATCCGTAGAACCAGGCACAAACAAACAAACAGACGCATGTCATTTGAGATCAGTCATTCTGACCCAGCCACTGCAGTACCCTACCTAGAGCCAGGCTCTATCTGAACCAGCACAGCAGATTAACACAGGCAGATTTAAACTGGTGTGAGGATGAAGAGGTTCGGAGGGTGGGGGGGGGGGGGGGCAGATAAGGGGATATGGTTTATGAGGCGAGGCGTTTAGAACTGTCCTCTGAGCCTATTAGGCTCACAGGACAATAAACTGACAGCGGCCTTATCCCATGACCTGACTGGATGGTAAAGCTGGTCTCTTTCTTAACACAGCATCATCAACCATGACCGGTTCTGGTTTTAAAACCTCTTTTCGGAGGCATTGACTTTAGACCTGGGTCGAAACCCCTCATCTCAATAAAACGGATGTACTGCACACAAAAGAGAGAAAAACTCAAATAAGCGCCAAAAATAAATGCTATATTTGTCTGAGTCTACATATTTTGCTGCATAGGCCAGGCTTTCATCTTATAGACCTGGTCGACGTATCCTCATTTAGCTTCTCTCGCTGTTGTCCAACCTCTTCTGTGCTTGTGCACACCCACGCTGGGCTGACCCTGGCTGCTGTTGTCTTCCACTGTGCTGCTGCATCACTAGAAGCCCTCAGTATCACTGTAAAGTAGAACAGGACCCTTTGACAGTCCTTGCTGCTGAGAGAATGATTAACCCTAACCAAAATAGCTTTAAAGTTTGGATACGTTATGGAAATAGGATACAGTGGTTTAGTCGGTTGATTGTTATTTGGAGGGGCAAAAAAATTACCTTGCGGCTAAAATGAATGCTTAGTATTCAAACTACAAGTGCAGGAAACGTACAGGTTGAAACATGATAACCCCGGGATTCGGAGAACTCTGGCCTGTGCTGTGAGTCATCATCCCGCTGCTTTCTCCACAGCTCCAGGGGGGAGAGGGGGAGCAGCAGGGAGATAGTACCCACAAAGGGCAGCTTATTTTGGGGCAGAGTAGCTGTCAGACCTCCCTGGAGGCTCCAACACAGCACACAAACACAGCAAACACACACACACTCGCACACACACAGGACTAACCAAAACGGCTTGATTTATTTTGAATCTGCATAATCTAGTGTGAAGCCACAGAACACTTCCTGTTCAGACAAAGTACCATACTACCACTGATTCTCAGCAATGTCCACTTACAATGGAACACACACACATGTACACAATACAACATACCACACACACAAACACCACACGGCTATCTGTATTCAGGTCCAACACTGGGTAGGGCCGGGAGATGTCTCTGGTAGATAAAGGCTAATTGCTGTTCCAGCTGCATTGCTAGCTACGTGCTCTGACCTGCAGCACTCAGAGTGAACGTAAGACAGGAACCATAGGACAGGCCGTGAGCTGCCCTCAGTGACACAGCCAGGTAAACACATGATGGAAGACTTTTAGGATCTTTCCTCCAGCCTAGGAAACAGACAGGAGCAGCTCCTCACCTTTGTAACCAACCCAGAGGGGCCGTTACTAAGGACTGAGCAGACATACCGAAGGTGTCGGAGTCGGGTGTGTGAGACTGTATTTGTTTGTGTCATTAGATGCAGGAGGTTTGAATAATAGTCTGTGTGTGTGTGTGGAGGAGTTATTGAAAGTACCTGTGTATGTGTGTGGCTGTGTATTTGTTTGTTTGCATACTTGGGTGAGGATTTGTTTGTTTATTGTTTGGGTGGGTGTGTCATTTGACACTGCAGGTTTAGACGCAGTGCAGTCTCATTACTGAAGAGTTTCTTCTCTTTGTAAGCCAGGCTGCTTCTCTGGGGTTTGAAATCACCCCAGTCAGCCCAGCCGGGACCCAGGCTCCACTGCTTCATCCTCCACACAGAAGAACGAGGGTGTGGAAGAGATAAAAGCAACTTAGAGCTTAATAACTAACTCGTAACTAGTGTAATTCCAGCTTTTTAAACACGCTCGGGTGAGTGCAGATAAAAGAATGATGTGTCAGCAACAAAGCCCTTTAGAAGGCCCACAGAGGCCCAAACAGACCCTACGGTCTCATTAGCCCTGCTCAGATGTGCGTGTGTGTTTACGTGTGTGTGTGTGTGTGTGTGTGTGATTCTGACTCTCCCCACCTAATGAATCATTTAGACTGATGCAATGGAGATAGGGCTGGGGCCTAGAGCAAAGCAGAGAGCAGCTTCTTCTCTCTGTGTCCCTCCATTTCTCCCTCCACCTCTCCCCCTCCTCCTGGTACCTGGTACGACCCGTCCACACTCTGAGGGAAAGAGGAGAATGTAGAACAACATGACATGGACATGGCCACAGGCTTGGAGTGTGGGAGGGAGGGAGGGAGGGAGGGAGGGAGGGAGGGAGGGAGGGAGGGAGGGAGGGAGGGAGGGAGGGAGGGAGGGAGGGAGGGAGGGAGGGAGGGAGGGAGGGAGGGAGGGAGGGAGGGAGGGAGGGAGGGAGGGAGGGAGGGAGGGAGGGAGGGAGGGAGGGAGGGAGGGAGGGAGGGAGGGAGGGAGGGAGGGAGGGAGGGAGGGAGGGAGGGAGGAAGGGGGGTTCTAGAGAAAATCAATAAATTGTTATCGCTCCATTTACAATGTGTAGAGCTCCGCTCCAACTAAACAAGCCCCAAGAGAACAACACACAAATGAAAACAACAGGATACAGAAATACAAACATACGCACGCACATGCACGCACAAACATCCACATGTGAAGGGGGTAACCCAGGGAACAAGCTGTACTCCACAGAGGGGAGGGGGTCACTGTCCTGTCACAATAACACTGGACAGAACACTCTGTCTCAGCATCAGTGCGTGTGTGTGTGGGATCTGACAAGATGTAATCCCTTTTTTTCTATACTTCTTTTGTCATTTGAGATTTTTAATCTCCTTTTTTTCCAGAGCAAAGATTACCCAGCGGGCAGTGCTCTGAACAGAGGGCATCCACCACAGAGTCCAAAAGAGGGAGGGACAGTAAATTATAGGATGGTCTTCTCAGAATCATTGGCCCCATTGTAAACATGTTAAGTCAGCTGTGGAGCCATCAGTCAGGAGATCTTGAGGCCTGGAGTAATGTTTTAACACTAACATGTGCAAACGCGCACACACACACACACACACAGCAGAGTTCTGTCTGCTTTGAAGGTGAGA
This sequence comes from Hypomesus nipponensis, assembly GCF_054491055.1. Classification (NCBI taxonomy): domain Eukaryota; kingdom Metazoa; phylum Chordata; class Actinopteri; order Osmeriformes; family Osmeridae; genus Hypomesus; species Hypomesus nipponensis. The sequence goes on from NC_140367.1 coordinate 6,284,157, forward strand.
GGGAAACGGGGAGGGGCACAGCTGCATTCCATACCTCGAAAGAGAACTCAATTTTTGGAGTACTGATTAAGAACAACCAGTACCTCACAGTGAAAGGACACACACACACACACACACAACTACTTAAAGCAGTCATAAGATCTGGGTGTGCTGCAGACATGCACTTGTTAGAGCTCTCAGGACATTACCTCCATACCACATCTGACTGGGGCCAAGTGAAACCAATAGCTAGATAATTGATCTGGTTCACACTCTCCCATCAACCTTACGTAAGGCTAGTGAGTGTGTTCATCAGAGCTCTCAGGAAGAATTCAACGACACAGGGCACACAGGAAGGTGTCTCGCCAGTCTGTCTGTGACAGTAGCTACTCTTTGTGTGAGTTCTGCATAGCATTTGTGAGTGTGTATACTGTAACCGCAGCAAACAGTAGTACATTGTCATCTTAAAGAAAGAAAACCTATCTTTGAATGAGACAACAGTGCTCTATGATATAAATCCTTGTGTGTGTGTGAGAAAGAGAGGGTGAGTGACAGGAAGAATGCCAAGTGGGTGAGAGAGTGTGAATGTTGGCTTGGAGACAGGAAGTGTGTGTGTGCAAGTGTGTGCCGGTGCTATTTGTGAGTTTGGACGCTGGATCTGTTTGATGGGCTCTGGATCTGAGTGTGTGTTAATCCACACGGTGTTACTCGTACAGACTGCATCTCTACTGGTCTGTCAGTGAGTATCTGTACACTGCAGGCTAAGCCAACTCAATCCCTAATCCAACTGCAGACTGACGGAGGGGAGGGGGGAGGAGAGAGAGAAGGGGAGAGAGAGAGAAGGGAGAGAGAGAGAGAGAGAGAGAGAGAGAGAGAGAGAGAGAGAGAGAGAGAGAGAGAGAGAGAGAGAGAGAGAGAGAGAGAGAGAGAGAGAGAGAGAGAGAGAGAGAGAACTTGAAAGTAATGTCTGAGGAGCCTGCTTGTGGTGTGTAGAAGTGTACTGTTGAAGGGAAGAGGGTCTGTCATTCCGTGGCACTGTTGGAGCATCTTCACTTGTCACTGACTCCATCTGAGGGGACTTCCTGTCCCCTTTAAAAACGGATTCTCCAATAGAACGGTTAGGTAACACTTCCAGGTAGCAGAGGGAGAACAGAAAGAGAGATGGTAAGTGAGAGAGGGAGTGAGAAACAGAGAGAGAGAATGAAACAGAGAGAGAAAGAGACAGAAAAAAAGAAAGAACAGAAAAAAGAAATGAAACAGCCAGATAGAAAAAATGAAAAACAGAAGCAGAGAGTTGCAGAGCTGCACACCCCTGTCCCAGTGAAAAGCCTTTGAGCCTCATTCATGCATTCAGACATCAGAGAGGGAGAGGAGAGAAGGGGGTTTAGTGTAGGGAGAGGAAGAGACACCATGAAGGGAAAAAAGGCGGGAGAAGATATCAGAAGAACAGTCTTCATTGGGAGGTTGGGGGAGCGAGAGATTGCTCTGGTTGCCCTGACAACAGAAGGGAATGACAGAAGCAACAGTTCACCATCACGCCCAACGGAGTGTGTCTAAGAGTCTCTGACCATCACTCACTGAACACATTAAATACCACATCCCCCTCCTCTCTCTCTCTCTATTCATCTTCTTTCTCCTTCCTCCATTATCTCTTCCAACACAATCAAATGGTTGTTGGTGAGTGGTGACTGGGCCATCGGATTGGAAGGCTGTGTTCTCCTGCAGGACAGAGCCACAGGGGGTTTAGTTTCTTAAACTCAGAACACAGACCTGTGGAACAGTCTACTGACAACAAAAGGTGCCACCAGCTGGATGTACAACAGGGTGTTTTGTGGTCCATTGCCAGCCAGTGAGGAAGACTCACAGTGCTGTTCCAATCTCACCAGACACTGCTGGGTGCTGGTTGAGGCTAAGGAGCTCTGAGCTGCAGTAAATTACACTCACAACAAAGGCTGCTCAACGGCCTGTTACTCAATCTACTCAACGTGCATGACGGGAGCACATGCGCAGAGACACACACACTCAATTAAATTAGTCCAAGATAGCTGTAAATTAGACCCCAGGCAGCAGGCTTCAACACTGAGTACCTGCATGTGCGCCTCTTAAAAAAAAACGCATCTTACGAAACTCATTCCTGCCCAAGGGCACACTTCTGAGGAAAACACTGAGGAAAAAACATCCCCCGTCCCTTGCTCACACTCTCTGCCACATGACACACACAGCAGCAGAGCAGGAAAAGCTGCTTCAGGAAAAGCACAGTGTTGGGGGAAAAGATCCTCAAGAACCAACACTTCAGATCTCTCATACGCACAGGGCAGAGATTACCTTTGGGAGTTATCAGTGAAGATTCACAGAATCTATGACTTTATGAACCCAGTCAAATGTTGTTATTAAAGCATAAAGGTCAGAAAACAGTACCAAAAAATAACCCTTTTAACATCAACCTAGGGTTAGAATATCCCCCTTAACCTTCAGCTAAGGAATGAGGTGGATCTCAATGCAGTGTAGGCTACAGGATCGATTTACCATTCCCTGTAGCTAGGCATTAAATCGCACTGTCGTGAGCTATATGTCTACTGGGTGCAGCTGGGTGGGTGTGCTGCTGACTTGGTTGATAAAATCATGTGTAACAAGCTAGTTATAACAAGGTAGTTCAAATAACCCTAATAACTAATTAAGTTGTATCTCGTTTGAAACTATCTATGCAAAGGGAACGCGTGATACCGCATACTTTGCTTGGCAGAATGCTTCACACATCTAAATCAAATCAAATGTATTTGTATAGCCCTTTTTACACGCAAGCATGTCACAGAGGGCTTCACATACGCCCATAGAACTGCCCCTCAACCAACCTAAACCCTCAAGGAAGACAGGGAAAAAAACAGTCAAAATCAGTTTCTACAATTGCTTGTATTTAACATGTCGATAGATAAGCGTATTGTCTTTACAGCTTCCTTTGAATGTTAGTACAGCGATGTCACAAGGCCGCCCATACCATAGATAGAGAACATCTGGCGACACAATTGCTTTCGACGAAATAAAAGCTCTTCCAAGAGACTTTGCGCTAGCTTTGATCTACTTTGCAATCAAACTACAAACTCATACTGAAGTACTATATATGAGTAAGTGACAACACTTGACTTGTCATTTGAGTGCAACCGTCTTCAAATATCTTTACAAATGAATCACCTGTCAAACCTATTTTCTTGAGTTAAAGTTGTGGTGTGCTGCAACTTGCTCAGTTGAAGTTAGATGCATAACACAAACTTAGTTTTTCAAGCGTAGACAATTGAATATTACGGTTGAGCTATATCTGAATTGCAAGTCGTTTATATCACTATTTGCTAGTTGGTTTATATAGAGAATTAGTTAGTTTTATAGGACAAGTAGTTAAATCTTATTTAGAGATACTCCGCGACGAAACCTGGGATTCCAAACTACACCACACAATATCAACCGGCTATACCAGAGCCATAGAAAAAGAGCCAACAACGTAAATTTGTAGCAGCACAGTCTGGGCTGAGTCACCATGGTCATCACCGATGTAGCGAAAAATCTAATAGCTAGCCTAGTAAGTAGGGCAGTAGCTGGTACCTGGCTTTAAAAAAATGAGCTACCATTCAGTTCATAGAATAGACTATCTAGCCGAATTAGCAACCTACGTTTGTCATGACTAGTCTTATGTTGACTGCACCGTGAGTTAACGTTAGCCTTTCACAGCCAACCAGCATGCATATTAGCATAGCCTTATTTCTAGATTCAGCTAAGCAGCGCTGTTATAATATATAGTTATATTTACCATTTCAATGCAGATGTTACTGTATCTTTCTAATCCTGAAGAACTTTTACCCACAGCGACATCGGCCGTGGGCATAGTCCCGTAGACTGGTCTGTAAATGTTACCGCCAAAGTTGACAGCCTTCGCTAACTGTCCATCACACCGTGAAACGAAGTGGTGTCACTTGTCGCTGACTGCACGGTGATCCATGAGTGTCTGTACTCCTACAACCCGAGACAACCGAAACACCAAACAATGTGCGATTGGACTCCGCCCCCTGCATGCAAGTGGGCATTGTCGTATAACAATGTCGTTTGCTTATTGACCAGCAGTACATAAAGTCAGCGGTATTTCGTAAATGGGCAAAGAACCGCGACAAAATGTCCATGTGCTTGTAGGCACAATACTTTGCACAGTAACTGATCTATTTAGTTAGTAGAACAATGAGAGTGATGTTGAATTAAAGAAGAGTAAATTGAGCCTTTCTTCAAGCTCTATAAGCATATCACCCGATGGATAGTCGATACCCTACAATGGCTTAGGGACAAAGCATCTATGTTAATAATTCAAAGCGAAAATCTCTTTCATTGTCATGCATTTTGCAAGACACACGGGGCCGACTATACTGAGAAATGAATTCGTCTACGAACGAATTATTGTTACACATCGAGAATTTGTCATCTTTATACATGTAATTTCCTGAAACACATTTAGAATAATTCATAAACTATGTGCCTTTAATAGTTTAAAACCAGAAAAGGAAGCAGGGATGTATTTCAACAAATTACAAGAGTCACTCTATCCACTGCTGTAATGCAAATGATGACTAAACGGGAAAAGTTGAATGACCCTCTTCTAATGATGAGGCTGGCACTCAGGCTCTGGCACCTGAGATACACTGCAGTTGTAAACTCAACTCCAATGTTCCTCTGCAGTGACAGCAGCTCCTCTGCTCTTATGCTGAATGAGTCACGCGGTCGTTAATCTGGCCGTTGACAGGTGGACGTTCTGAGAGAGGATCAGCCGGCAGGGTGGGACATGAAATAGAACATCACCTGGCTGGCACAGAGGATACCAGCCAGTGGGGACAGAGGGTGACTGGCATGGACGCCTGGCCGTCTGCCAGCATCCGATCAGATTGGAAAATAAAGTTATTCATTACAGGATATTTGGGGTGTTTGTGTATGTGTGTGTGTGTTCTGTCACATCCAGCACAGGTCTCAAATATCAGTCAACTTCAGGTCGTCTTAGTACTCCATTGTGTAAGATCCTCAATGATCATTTCACACCAACCTATCTGTATTGACCAGGGACATTTGTATGTTTTTATGATATGGAACATTTGTGTTTATTTGTCTTTACATGGCTGTTGCAGCATTGTGTATTGACTTGTCTAGGTCCATAAACTACTTCAACAGCTATACAAACAACCTCTCTCTCACACGCACACAAAGAAACACATGCAAGGCTGCTCCTTCCTCCTTTGTGAATGTAAAGCCACATTCTGTAAGATAAGGTAATCTCATAACTCATTCAAAACCAACCACATTTTTTTTTTTTTCCTTTTGCTAAATATCACCAATCCTGCCTGTTGACCAAACCCATTCAAATGTGGGATCCCATTACTCAGGCCGAGATAAGCACATAGAGCTTCATTGATATTCTTGATACATGCAGAAACCAATGGATAGTTATTGTGTGAATGTGGAGCAGTGTGTGTGTGAATTCATTGTCGCATGGTTCCATTGTTCTCTATCATTCAGATGTTTGTGTTGGTTATGTACTTCCTGTTCTATTTCCTGGCTCTGTCAGAGGCAAGACCACACCGAAGAGTATAGGCACTCCTTGCCTTAATACTCCTTGACCACACTCCGACCTCCATCCCTTTTGTCTCCGGAATGCTAATGTTCAGTTCTGGAATGCAGAGGTGGAGTTCTGAAATTATGAGACTGGGGTTCTAAAACATCATTTCAGTTGGCTAGGACAAACATGACAAAGCTCCTCATTAATCTAAAAACTGTACAGACCGTGTGTGTATGTGTGCTGCCTTTTGCCTTTTAGTCATATAAGAGGGTACACTTGTCATCTGAGCTGTGTGAATCCCTTTCCGTGGAATAATGAGTTAGTTTCATTTCATTCCTTTGTCCCTTGTGGGTTTCAAACTGCTGAGCCAAACACAAATGTGTTTCAAACACAGGTCACTGGTCTAAGGGTGACATTCAGTAGAGATGGTAGAGACAGTGTTTACTTTATGGGAACAGACAGATTCAATGCGCACCCTATCCTTAGTGTACAGTATGTGTGTGTGGTGTGTGTGTATGACAGCAATGTATCTGATTGTGTTCCTAGTAGCATCTAATGTTTTCCTCTTGTCGTCAGTAGGACACAGAATAAAGGCTAGCTCCATGCATACAGTACCTCATACACTACCCTCTCCAATCTCACTATCATGAGTTATGAGTGGAGCCCAGTGCCAAAGATCACAGTGTCGCTATATTTCACCCCCTCTCTGGCATTAGTCTCTCTCCTTCAACTATTGACTCACTTTCTTTCCCTGTGTTTTTCACTTCTGTTTAGAAAACATCTTTCTGCTGGAGTATTATTAAATGACAGATGCTATATTTCTTTTTTAATAAATACGATAAATGCCATGATTCGCGCACAAAAACACAAACACACAAGTTCTACAGGCGGACTAATCGGTTTTGACATTCTCATACATCAGCCCATAGTAATCAACTCAGAGGCTTGTTGCTGTCTGCCCCTGTCAAACATTATTAAACACAGAGACGACAGGCCTGTCACAGACAACACAGTGGCGTGAAAATGGTATCATAACTTATACTGGACCAGGAAAGGACTGAGGTGGAGTGGTTCTCTCTGGAGAGGGGTGAGAGACCGATCACCACAACTTCTTCTTTTCTGTCGGTCTCTCTTCCTTTCTTTTTCTCTTCTGCCTCACTAGGCCTGGACATCAGACTAAGAGACTCACTGCCCCTCCACCCCCCCCCCCCCTTTTGAGAACCACAGCACATTGATATATAGATGTATTGTATGGGGATGAGAGCAGTAGCGATGGGTGGGGGTGCAGGGGGGGCTTGAAAGCCGAGGAGAATAGTCCACAATCCCCTGACCCCTCCCCCATCAGCAGTGTGCTTTGTGACAGCACAGTGGGGCAACCAAGGGGCTCATAAATACAAGAGTAAATGGTGCAGTGGCAAGGTAGGGCCCCAGCAGTAAATACATGTCCTACAGGCAAGGAAACCCAAGAAAAATACATTATTTCCACCAATGAAACTGCATCTACTTTTGCAGAGAAAGAAGACATGGATGACACAACAATAAAAACTAGACACATGCCAAAACATAACAGAATCCACCTTGCCCTTTTTTCCTCTGCAAGGATAACCTAGGACCTGTGGTCACACAGCTCAAAAGCAGAACAGAGTCCCATGGTGGACTTGGATTCCATCAACTTTCAAAGAGAGGAAGAGATCCAATAGGTCAATCTCTCAGAGGGGGGCTTCATGACCCAACACCACAAGTCCTTCTTTCATCTTTATCTATGAGAGAGTACACACACAAGCTGACATTTCAACCCTTTTCTATCTATGAGCGTTCTAAAGACTATTCTGAATGTGGATATTGACCATAGTGGAGCTGAGAGAGAGAGAGAGAGAGAGAGAGAGAGAGAGAGAGAGAGTGAGAGAGAGAGGGCGGAAAAAGACAGGGAGAGAGCTAAGACATTAAAAAGGTCACAGCCAGAGATAAAGTGCTCCTGTGAAGACAATATCAAAACTCCCAGAGACTGACATGTCCTGCCTGTTAAAGCGTCATCAGTTTTCACCTGTCAGACCAACAATGAGGCAGACATTCATCTGGTTATGACAGTCACATTAAAAAGGATTGTGTGTGTGTGTGTGTGTGTGCGTGTGTGTGTGTAAGAGAGATGCAAATGTTGGTTCATTTGCATTCCATTCACTAAAATATTGTGACTCAAACTCTTTCTTGTTGTGTTTAATCATTTAATTTAATTGAAATTCAGCTAAGGTTAACAGTAGATGGTAACAAATCTAAATCGGCAGTATTGACACACAGAGGAATAACCCTTAATGTCCTTAAACATATCTTTAAACATTTATAGTTAAGGTAAGAAAAGCATGAAAAACTATGCTTGTAATGAAGGGCAGTTGATTAATACTTTACATGAGCTGCCAACTTCCATGCCACACTCTAAAAGAGGGTGGGTGAGTGAATGTCTCTTTGCTATCAGGGTGATGGCCTGATTGCTGTGAAATTGGAATCTAGAATACCTCCAGGGTACAACCCTTGTTCCTATGGGGACACAAGGAATGACAGATCTGCGATGAAGACAAGAAGGTGAACATGGAAGGTGGCTAGGGTGCCCACAAGGGGTAAAAAACGTGGTGGAGATATTAGTGATGAGATGGAAGTGCGCCTATAAGTTTCTCGAACGGGTTTGCAGAACTCTTGTCAGAAAACTCCCAAATGGTAGGAAGATGGGTGTTTTCAGAAGAGCCACACACAGCAGTAGATTCAGAGCATAATCAGTGTGACTCAGCTGCAGGGGGCATATGGGGTCAGGGGAGGCTGGCTGGGTTGCGTAACACCATATAATGGCAGCTGCCATGTTGGATGTAGTCATGATGGAGGAGCAGGTTTTTTTTTTTCATTATTATGTTTACTCAGCACCTTCATGGAGATCCACCAGCTTCTTGCCTCAGGCAGGCTTCAGAGTCCCCCAGGGAAGGTTCAGCTTCTTGCCTCAGGTAGGCTTCAGAGTCCCCCAGGGAAGGTTCAGCTTCTTGCCTCAGGCAGGCTTCAGAGTCCCCCAGGGAAGGTTCAGCTTCTTGCCTCAGGCAGGCTTCACAGTTCAAGGTTCACTCCTTTGTCCCTGTTCATCAAAGCCCTGCATGGCGAGTCATCCAGAGACAAACCCCTGTTACTCTGCCATGTACCCCAAAATAGTGTACACTTCATGGGGGTGAGGCTGCTTTGCCCTGACTGTACAGTACATATTAAATATGTCTTGTTTGTGAATTATGTACCCATGTGATGATTACAGGTGTACAAAGGGCAATGTGCAATTGATTGATGAATGGCAGTTGGTATATGAATACTAGGTATTGTCTGTGCATTTGTATAAAGTGATAGTCTGTGTGTGTGTACTGTATGCATGCACTGCATGTTTATGTATTTCAACAGCACAAAATGTATGTGTCCAAGATAAATTTACTTCTGGACAATACATTTAATCTTATCACAGAGGCTAAACCTACAAACACTTTGAGAAATGGCACAGCCCACAGACATATTCAGTGTGTATTCTGAATGTGTACTGTCAAAACAAGTTCTCTGATTTAGATTTTGATGGGATGCAAAAACAGATTATGGCACTCAGCGCCTTGTATCCAAGTACCACATTAGTTACCATGGCATCTGCTGTGTCCTCAGATAAGAGTGAAGACTATTATAAGAGGTTCCCTCAATATCAGGGCAAACATCAGGTTTCAGAAATCTATTTGGAGTACCCACATAGAACAAGGTTGTTCAAAATATGTTATCAACCTTTATCACAGGTTCAGAATGCCCAGCTCTAATGGAACACAAACATGTTATTGAGTTGGCCAGGACAGGCAGTGGCACTTTAGGCAAGAAATACACAAACAAGGGATCTACATAGAAAGACTCTTTCCCACATCTCCAATTAGTGGTATGTCTGGTCTAACAGGAAGGCTCCCATTAGACTAGTCACAGTATGGTATGTAACTGGGAAAACCCGCACACATTCACACACAAACTAAGAAAGAGATTACTCCAGCAACTGGACAGCCAGGGGAGCCAAAGGAATATTATCTCATGACAAAGTCCTGCTGCCATCATTATAGAACGTCCTTGAAAGATGTCCATAAAGATGGGCAGATGAAATAAAGAGAGAAATGTGACAGAAACAGATATGCAACAGCAAACGGTCCACACATAAGATAACATAACACCCAGCAGATATACCACATTCCACTATGAGATATGTCAGACAGGCAGAAGGTTATGAAGAGGCCTTTCTCTAATTAAGGACAGATGTATCATGTATGACTTGTTTTTATGGCTTTTGACTAGTACGCTCACACACATACGCTTACACACACACACACGCACACACACACACACATATACACACACTAACCCTCAAACGTGCATAGACATGGTGAAACTCGTCTGACACAAGAACCAACTTCCAAACAACTGAAAGCATAAACCTGTATTATTTCATTATGTTGTACGTGTAGAAAACAGGTTTACATTATAATGTTTTATAAGTAATAGGTGTTAACTTCCACCCTTAAGTAGCCACACTTGTTAACAATTTCTTTACCATGACACCAAGTCAGTACTGTCTTAAACACAACACAGCAATTTTTTTTTTGCATTTCTAGCTGTGAACAGTCTTACAGATACTGCAGTGCTGTCTTTCTTTCCCTCCAAGCCCCATGTGACACAGGTCAAAGTCTGCACATGACCTACAGACAGGCTCCAAAAACACAGCTGACATCATATGACTAAACTACTGACTCGATTTTGAGCAAAAACAGCAGTTCTATTGCACACACTGAAGACAGAATGCCCTCTGTCAAACATGAATAAACACACACTCATTGACATGGACACTTAATGTACAAAATACACACAACATACACACACAAACACCCTACCTCTGTAACGTGGATCAATGGTATTGCACTGGTATTCCTCCTCATCTTCCTCTTCCTTAGGGTTGGGGCACAGGGTCAGAGTACATCTCAACTATCTTAATAAGAGTACTACAGATCAGAGAGCTGTCTTCCTTTAAGAGGGTAGCCCTCTAGGGGAGGAGTGAGTGAGTGCCTATACTATACGTGTGTGTGTTTGTTTTGCTATCCTCTGACAGTGTTGCGAAAACCTTTACTTCCTGTGGGTGGATATAAGCCAGGCCCAGATCGCTAGCCTCTAACCAGTTGAACCAGAACTCCCCTGTACATTTATGACTCCTCCACTATTGGAATATCCTCTGGAAACTGCCTCCCATTCCATCCTGTCCCCCTGCTGTACTGTTGTGTGCTGTTCAAGTGGATCCTGCCCTGTTCCTGCAGGCTAAGGAGAGACGCCCTTATAAGGCAGCAGGCTGCCCCAGCCTGAGGTTTCTGATTCTTATCATCCCCTCTCCTGCCTATTCCCTAGCGCCACCCTAGGCACGATTCGCCACGGCAACCACTCAATCATTCATTACCTCTGTGACCAATCAGGAGTCAGGGGTCAGAAGATGGAGAGATGTCCAGTAGGTAAAGGGATGGAGAGAGAGAAAGGGGGGGGAGGGAGTTTAGCGTGGGAATCTGGGCCCCTGGTTAGTGATGCTGGTGTCAAGGAATTCCATCCCCTCCTTATCCGAGCTCAAGCCCCTCAATGGGCACTCTGACAAGACCGTAATTCTGTAACTCCACATAACAGCCGGCTTGCTTGCCACTGTGTCTTCCAGGCTGGGCTGTGCTCCTTCTACCACGCAAACATGCTCTGTTCAGCAGATAGCCTTCCTCTCCCTCTCCCTCTCCCTCTCTCCCTCTCTCTCTCTCTCCCTCTCTCCCTCTCTCTCTCACACGCACACACACACACACATATGGTGGCAACATAAACTGGCACAGGGGTATTTTTACAGCTCAAAGCTCAGGAGACCAAGTCAAAAATACCCCAAATACCAAGAATAAAAAAACATCACACTAACTCTAACCCATGAAACACAGCAAACACTCACAGTTTGGGGAATTCAAACTGACTCGGTGTGTGCTATTTCAGCTCATTTATAAACACAGGAAGACTGGGATGAATAAGATAAGACAGAAGTGAAAAATTCAGAGCACACAAGTCTGGGGACGCAGACAGGGGTGGAGATATCCACTCAAAGTGACAGAGCAGTAGAGGAAGCTAAAAGGGAGATTTGGTGAGGCTTATACCAGCTGACAAGGGGCTTGGCAAGCAGGTGCTGAGGAAAAAGGATTGAGGGAGATAAGGGGGAGGTCAGCTAAGAAGATCCACGAGGAAGGGGGGGAAAGATGTACCTTTTACAAAATGGACCCCTGGCTCCTTTCTGATTCCCAGCTGGCATTACAATCAAGCACAGATGCCACCTCATTATGCACTGCCTCAGCAGGAGAGAAGACACAACACATGCAGACCTCATTGGTGTTTCCAGTTATGTTCATTACCAGAGAATGAGAAAAAGACAGAAAGGGGGGGTGGGTGGATTTTATAGAGTAGATCTATACACGAAAATTATAGACCTGCTTGTTGTTTACAGTTTTGTTCTCTTCTCTACGGCCTTGATTGCACATACTCAACAACACACAGTGTCTCTATCAAAACTTTTCACTACCGTTAAATCATGGTATGCTGTATGCCAGTAAAACTGGAAAAACCTGCCCCCCAAAAATCTCCAGATTAAGGGTCCTTCAGAAGTCTGAAGAGGTACCCTTTCAAGCTAAGTAGAAATATTACCTTTCCATTTTTCCTGGCACTTTGTAATTGTACAGGATATGTATTAATAGATATATAAAACTAATGAGCTGGAACATGGAGAAATATTTGACTGCATTGCGATATACAAAACGTAAATACCAACACTGAAACACAAGATAAACAGTGCCACCTAGAGGGCAGTTGAGTCGACAGAAAAATAATTGAGGATATGGTATTTTCGCCCTAGTGATCGTGAAACAAATGCATAAGAGGGTTTTGTACCGTACATTGACCCCCTCGCCCTCCTCTTCCTCCTCCAAGCTGCTCCCCCGGGAGAAAAGGGACGACAGTCTTCTCATTTAACAACCCCTGGGCCTTGAAGAGACAGAGCAGGCTTCAGTCTCTAGTGATATCTAGGTATGACATGTCCTCCTCTACAGGACTAATGAGCAATAGCTGGATGATAAAGATCCAACATTCAGCTCCTTAATATAAGAAGCTTTAATATGACACAATACTCTGTCCTGGTATATCCACAGTGAACGTCCCTCTCTGTAAATACTCTGCCTCATATTACATGCTACAGGCATCAGCTTAAATACAGTCGTACATATTTGTTCAGGTACAAAATGTCAAACAAGGGGTAAACAAGTACATCAAAGATGCTAAGTTGAGAAACATAAAAAACCATAATACAACACAGTAAGGTAAACTCACCTCTCATTGTGCAGTCCCAGGGTGAGTGCTCAGAGCATATGAACAGAGGCGCTGAGGACCTGAGTCATCCTGTTAGTGGGCATGTGTCTGTATGTGAGTGTAATTGTCCTTTCCCTGGGTATTCACACACCCTGATGTGATGCTCATCTGATGACCAGTCAGCACTGGAGTTACCAGGCACCCCTGTGTGAAATTCTGCAATCTACTCTTAGCTCAGCATAATCCTATTATGCACAGTTACACACAAACCCACACACAGTGAAAGACATAGCGATCCACCAAAGTGAGCATATGAATTTAACAAATGAAATCATGGATCTGTTAAACTCATAACGTTGACTTAAAATCAACGGAAGTTGCAAGTCACCAGAAGCATGCAGCCACATCCAATCAGATCACTCTACAACCACTTATATCTGTATAGAGACTTTATTGAGAGAAAAAAGAGATGTGCTGGACACAGGAAGAAATCAGTCATAATTTACAGGGGGTTAAAGGTCAAATGGGGTCAACAAGTTTACTGGCCCCCAGCCTGGGGAGGAACCCACTCCTCGATCTTCTTGCGGGTAGTGGGGTAGGGCACATACTGCTGAGCTGAGCCGCTCACATTGAACTGGTGAATCTCAGCTAAGAACTTCTTGGGCACGGGGGGGTGTGTGGTGGGGGGATCGTCAGTCATACAGTGCAGCCAGCGATGCCTAGAGAGATAAAGGGGAGGGAGTTTACCTCTGTAGCATACAGAGGTAGAAACTAGAACCTTACTCTAAACAACAGTGCATTAAACACTTTAAACATACAATACTAACTCCATATTCCTATTTCGAACTGGGATTGTGCTAAAACAGTATCTTGCTGTAGCTGTTTATCGGTGGGCATGTCAAACCGTGCCCAGTAACACCCTTACCATTCTGAGGGCACCATGCTACCATCTACCTCCCACATGGTGTTCTTTCCATTCATCTCCGTGGTGTAGACTACCCAGCGGTGTCGTCCTACAGAGGAGAAGAGGAGGTATATCTCATGAAACCGAGTACAATACTGTCACAGAACAAATATTCTGGTTTAGCTACCAAACAGCCATCTAAATAAGCTGGGATATCTGAGATCAGACTCACGCTCACACACAACTACAGAGTGTATTGTATGTCTTTGTATATGGTGCGGGTACTCAAGCTTGTGTCGTCAGTCTTACCAAAGAAGTAACGTGCGTCTTCAAAATACTTGTTTCCATACTTGTCCTCACCAACCAGTGCTCCTGTTTTGACGTCATTTACCCTATTAAGAAAACAAGGGGACACATTTATCACTTTAGGGGAGATAATCAAATACGCATACACATTTTGGTCTTTACCATCTAGCTAGTTATAACAGTGGGTAGCTATCTGGTAACAGCGCTATCTGAGCACCAAGGGGAGAAGTAAACGGGATCTCTTGCATTACCTTACTTTACAAGTTCTTATGCGTTACTGTCTGTAAGTCTAGTTAGCTTAAACAGAATAATGGGAAACTAGTATCTACCTTAGCAAGCAAGTACATGAACGTTTATGCATGATGTCAACTCCATGCTAGCTAGCCACTAGCTAGCTAAAGGTACTACTTGATAACGTGACACGAATATTGATGTCAAGTTGACGACGTGACGGTGCTTAAAACAAAAACATATCATATAATGACCTGAAAAATTGAACTAGTAGCCCACGAAGACCTCCATGACCTCCTATCTGTCCCAAAGCCCTTCGAAAGACCTGTACGTACTCCGCCATATTTACACAGGACTCTAGAGCGGTGGACAGTTCTACATGTAAATACTTCCGACCAGACAGTTTATATTTAGGTTCCTCCCTTTAGTTGCCATGTACCCCACACTGCAAGTACAGGTATGCTCGGTAGGGCTACCAATTTCTTTTTCATGTTTCTTTTGTTATCAGCAATTTGTAAATACTAGCTCTTACTCATGTACAGTACACATTTATAATATAACCGTTTCAAGGTAACTGGAAAAACATATAGGCCAAGGCTACCAAAGACCAACAAAATAATGAACATGTCGTCCTACGTCTAAGACAGAGACTATAAGAAATTGCAAATTCACTCTAATATTCTTTTACTAAAACTGAGGGTTTTATGTTGGGGGCAAAACATGGAAAAACAAGTCTGAATACTGTCACGAGTTTTCCAAAAAATATTCCTCCTATTTAAAAGGAGACTGAGATGGCGGTAAACCCAGCATGAGATTTAGAGCCGCGGGTATGTATTGAGTCATTCAATTATTTTATCTCAGTCGGCACCGAGCGCTTTAATCTCTTGCTATAAATAAGAAAAAGATGGAACAGGAGGAACATTTTACACTCACACACACACACACACACACACACACACACACACACACACACACACACACACACACACACACACACACACACGCACACAACCCCAAGATATTTAAGAAATGCCTACATTAATCTGTACTCTGAAAAAATGACTGTGTTTGCTATGTTAAGTACATGTATTCTCAACCCCTTGATTTCACAACGCATTCAACTGAGACAAGAAGCAAAGAACTTGGAGTTTTATTAAAAACTGTTGCCTGACAGTTACGTAAAAACATTGTATACAGTAGACACTGTAGCTGCAAATGTATGATTAGGATCTATTCTAGAAAAGGGTGAATATTAGCCACTTTAAATTATTTGTAGTTTTATTCTCCATCAGTGTAATAAACTTCATTTCCCAGGCCACAATGGAGTAGTGCAAATTATGGCAACCTGATTAGTACATCTGACTTCTGTCAAATGACACTTAAATACATTATGGGTATTTACATCCTTAATTGACAAAAGCAGGCCAACGTATGCCTGGAACTAAGCCAAGGAGTTAAAGGCACAACATACAGTAACTGTATGATGGTGCAGCATCTTATAATACTTAAGGCATGGATGTAAAATAAACCAATATCTTCATTTGGTTCCTAGTTATCAATTCAAATATGGCCTTTGATGATCATGCATTTTTTCTAAGAAGATCCAAACCATCTCTGCAACAAAAGACTAGAAAACACTTTTTGTAAACAACCTCTTTGCGAAACCATCTAATTTTGCTAATAAAATTAGAGGAAGTACTTGATTAAAATATTTAAAGACTGCCACAACAATATATTTTGTTACATTTACAAAAAAAGTAAAGTGAGGCAACCTGTGCTTTTACAAATGTCATGGCAAATATATGTAATGCATATGATAACAAAATTATGGACAATGAAAAATGTACAAAACTATAAATATTAACCCTGACAAGAAAGATAAATGTTACACTCCCAATTTTGATAAGACCACTTTGGTGGTGATTGTCTAAAATATCTTTAAACACTTAATGGCATGTAGTTAAAATCTACATTAATGGGATTTCCAGTTTTCTCCAGTATACCATTTTATACATATGTTAATTGTATTGCAAGACTATAACAGAGGCACTTTATAAACAGAATCTCAGATAGACACTTATTCCTTTCGCTTTTTTTTAAACAAACATAATACCCATATTCTGTCTCAAATTGTTTCACAGTTGAATCCAATCCCTATCAATACATCAAAGCCTTATCATAATTCCCCATTAAAGGATGCCACTGATGTCATTGTCCATGTTATTTCAGTCTATTTCCTCAGTTAAGCGTATGTTATAAAAAGGTGCTCATTTAAAAGTGGATGGATCCTGTGTTCTCATTTGGATTCTTGACAAAAACTACGTTGATAACGTGCACCATATTAAGTTTCAAAACAAAGAAAAAACAAATTTCTTCTTTAAAACCCAGTCATAACTATCCTCAAAGTCATTCAAGGATTTAAAGTGGCAGTAGGAACCTGACTAAAGGTAGCACACCGCCCTCCAACAATAAACCCATGACACTTTCGCACACACACTTCTGGACTTGAACTTTGACCCACAGCTGTGACGCATCACTACCACTTGCCTAGAGCTGAAGCTCCAGCAGCTTGAGAACACCCATTAGCTCTCAGCATGGCTTGACCACTTGTTTGTCAGGGCGGCTCTTGGAAGAAATGTAAATAATAATGCTGACACGACAATGCCCTGTTTTTAAAAAACAAATTGATCATGATAAAAATACTAATACAGTGCTGCCTGCTATGGGCACCACTGACGGTGGCAGTTCCTGGCAGGACGGTGGGGACATCTGGAGTGACTCCACCCAGGGTATGGTGAGAGCTTCCTGAGCTGGTGACCCCTGACCTGTGGTAAGGGTAGATTGTTGATTGAACTGGCTCCAGGTGTTGGGCAGGAGTTGACTGGTACTGATCCAAGATGGCTGTGCTACAGAATCATGGCCTCCTGAAAAGCCTCTATCCACCTGAGAAAAACAACATCATCTTAAAATCCTCTGCAACTGGGAATGAAAACCTACAGTAGCTGGCACATCATTCCCTTCCCCTTGGAAAGTTCCCCCTTTACCTCTGTGCTGTGGGGATATCGTCAGCCTTGAAGATGTAAAACAGGGTGTTTTTATGGTACAATTTAAACTGCAACTTCTGGAAGGGTCCACACTTTTCCTCCCGTAGGAAGAAGCCCAGTAATGGCTGGCTCTCCAGGGCAGCAACATCCTGGCAAAGGTCGGATAAATAAACCCACTTGAATTACATTAGGCCTGTAGAGAGCTATGTAATCGCCAAAAGAAAAACCCAAACCAATATGTGTGCCTGCACTGCAGACAGTGTTACCTCGCTGGCAGCGTAGGTGTATAGGACTTTGTTTTTGATGACAAACCACAGCCTCTTCCACTGCTTCTTGTTGCTCTTAGACCTCTGTAGGTAGCCACTCATAGAGGAGTTCTCTGTGTTTGCAGAGACCTACACGGAGGGTGAGAGGAAGACATTCAAATGGCGCTTAGGCTCTTGAGATCATCTTCTACATGCCGAGATGACACTTTGTTAATGTTGGAATAATATGTGCACCTCTTTGAGTGCAGCTGGGATCTTCTTCTGTTTCCTGGAGAAAGAGAACGCTGCAGACTTCCCACTGGGCGACACGGCTGCTGACGCACAGCGGTCGCCTGCAAAACAACAACATTATTTTTAACCACTGTGAATGTTAGAAGGGCAATTATTATCCTAATATGTATACAATAGTCCCACGGGCTTACTGTTCTCCTGCAGTTTGGCGAAACAGTGGTCACATACACGTGCAGGCTGATTCTTCAAGTACTCTAGATAGTATTTATTTGAGGAACATGTCTGGCACACAACCTGCAACACACACAGAAACACACAGTGGTATAAGACTACCCAACAGTATACACAGAAACACACAGTGGTATAAGACTACCCAACAGTATACACAGAAACACACAGTGGTATAAGACTACCCAACAGTATACACAGAAACACACAGTGGTATAAGACTACCCAACAGTATACACAGAAACACACAGTGGTATAAGACTACCCAACAGTATACACAGAAACACACAGTGGTATAAGACTACCCAACAGTACACACAGAAACACACAGTGGTATAAGACTACCCAACAGTACACACAGACAGACACAGTGACTTGTTGAGCGTGTGCAGTGGTACCTTCCCACAGGCACGGCAGTGGTGTCGTCTCCAGGTGAGGGTGAACTCGCAGGTGCAGATCATACACATGGTGGCTCTCAGGTCTGGGATCCAGATAGGAGCCTTGGAGCCCAGTGGAGCCCCGCTATCCAGCACACCATCAGACTACCGGGAGGGGGGTGACATATACAGGGAGAGACAGAGGTTACCTATATACTACTCTGGGCAAAATAAAGAGACCCCTCCAATTTTTTTTTACATCAGCATCTCTACATGTAGGACAGCCATTCCTTTCCGGTGTCTGTTGTATTTCAATACAGGCAAACCTCATGCTACATAGTGAGCATTAGATTGCTTCCATCCTTGACATTTGAAAGATGTCAGTTCAGAAGAACAAGGTCAAGCAGCAGACATGGGGGACCCCAAAGCTTTAGACAGGCAGGTAGCCCAAAGCCTCTCTCCTCTGACCGGGAGGGCCACCTACTCATTCAAATATCAGTCCACAACCGTAGGATGACAGCGGCAGTTGGGTGTGAAGTGCACAGCGAGTCGGGTTAGCTTCTCCTCCCCACATGGGATAGGACCCTTACCTCCTCCTGACTGCGGCTGGATGTGAATGTTATCTTTTTCTTGGTGTAGTCGTCTATCGCCTTGGCAATAGCCTCCAGCCACTCATCCCTTTCTGTAGCTGAGCTGTTGGTCCACACAACGATACACACAACAGTATGACTCAATGAGAGCTTATGACTTTTGGTGCTTCGTTCTTTGAGCATTCGTTGCTGGCCGGTGCTCACCTGGCGGAGAGGATGAAGGAGCGTTCAACACTCTCGATGTTCAGCTCGTTCTGATACGCCTCCTGACTGGGCTTGCTGACCTGGGGAACACGCGACACCAACCCACCAACCACCAAGGTCAGGCATACAGGTCAGACATGGCTGCTCTCCTCCACACAGTTCACATGGAGACAGCCCTGTGTGCTGTGTGTGCTGTGTGTGCTGTGTGCTGTACTCACCTTCATGCCTGCTAGAGACAGCATGCTGTTGAGTTTGTACTGGCCAGACTGGACTGGAGTGGTGTACAGCATGGCATCATTAAACTGGGTGAGACACACATCCACAGAATGTTAACAATCATACACATGGTCACAATCTAACTTCCTGCATCAATTATCAAAGCCTCCAGTATCCCAGGGTACTCTGCACTTACCAGGAAGAACATCCGAGGCTGCATGATCTTTCTAGACAGCTTCATCAGAGTGCCCTCCTTCAGGAACACCTGGGGGAGGAAGTGACATCAACAGTACGTTCAGTTTTCAAACATCCTTCTAAGTCAACGTTGACTGACAACATGGATGTCAGGCCACCTGTGTGCATCAGGATTGAGAGGTCACTCACCCTGCCAGGCTGCACAATTTCATGATGACCATTCAGACTATACTGGATTTGCATCAGCTTTTGAAAATTATCCTGAAAAGACAAAGACAACAAAGGCTGTTGGAGATGGATTCAGATCCTTTTCAACCTTGAAACGTTTTTGTAAAGTTTGAGTTATGTCAGTCAGAGGAAAGATGGTCCAACACACATCTGTGTTCTTACCCCTTGTTTCATGATGTCGTTAGCATGGTTGGCCACTTCCTTCACGATACCCAAAGCAGCTGTGTGGACGACAGAGACATGGGATGAAGGTCAGGCTGTTTGCAGTGGTACATACAGGCTGAGGGAGGAATTGCTCTTTTACCTTGTGTGTCTTTATAATCAGAGGAGTCCTCAGGTAGGTTCTTCAGGTAATCTGGGGAGGGTCCAAAAGACAACACATCCATGGATCATTTTCCATATGGTGCAGTGGCTAGGCAGCCAAATGACACAATCCACATGTGAATGGAAGCTGCAGTTTGCTGCTATGTCCACTAGGTGCCAGTATGGGATCATTGCAGTTGCTGGAACAAACAAAGCCTTCTGGAGGAAGTACTGAGCTTGGATATTCTGTCTGTCAACCGACAGAGGTATGACTTAACACTCATTAAGCATGTACCTGTCAGTAGCAGCTGGTACTGGGGAATTCTCTGAACTGGTTTGAGCAGGTAGTGTTTCAGGGCTAGACTGGCACATCGGGGACTTATCTGAGACAGAAAACAGAGAGTGGTCACAAACAGAGCGGTCACACACAACTACACTTATTCATGTCTATATACACACACACACACACACACACACACATAAGCATACTGAGCAGCACTCTGCGATGCTTGTTTATATCTTGCCCAACTCAATCACTCAACAATCAACATTTGGAGAGGTACTTCCTATGAAATGACCAAACACACTCTCCATTTTCTCTTTCTAAACAAACAAACACAAACAAATGTGTTTGTTTCTCTTGCTGTATTCCCCCTCTTCCGTTTACACACACACAAACACACAGACAATGTTTAAGATACCTCAAATTCTCGAACGACTGCAGCAAAGCTAGCGTTTTTCCTGGACTGTTCGTCCAGAAGGGCGACATTGTTGTCAAATTGGCGGATGTAGGTGGAGTACATCTTCAAGTAAGGCCCCTTCTGGACAAAGATGTCTGCCAGTCTCTGGTGATCTGACCTACACAGAGGACAGCCAAAGGAAAACAAGGTCAAGAGAAAATATCAGTGGTTTTGACGAGGCTCTGCAAACCCATATGTACATACAGGAGTGAAATCTTAAGAAGTTACTGATGGTAAAAAGTGTGTGTGTGTGTGTGTGTGTGTGTACCAGTGAGCCACTCTCTCCTCCAGCTCCCGGAGCAGGTCTCTGTTGAGCTGGTAGAGCTGAGGCAGGTAGTACAGGATCTGGTTGAGAATACGCTCCTCAACAACCGGCTTCCCATTCTGACGTGTCGCCTTGGCAACTGCGTCCCGGAAATCCTGAAGAGAGGCAATAGGTCAATGCTGATAAATCTAGGGGGTATAGTGACACACACACACGCACGCACACACGGACACACACACACAAAAAGCCGCTGGAGGTTATGAATAACAACATCCAGCAGTGTAGGACCACCTGGTTATCACCTCATAAACATGCCCCTCCCTCTGTAACTCTGACACACATAAACAGTGCTGAGTCAGCGCTGCCCGGCACGCCAACACACACATCCACCTGGAAGGAAGTGGTCAGACAGGACACCTTCCAAATGTCCCAGCAAACACACACTCACCCACACCCACAGTCAGGGCTGAGCACACACACACACACACACACACACACACACACAAACACACACACAGTAAATCCTTTCTGTCTCAGGCAGCAGACATCTGAAAAGTATAAAAGGGGGACAGAAACACAAGCGACATGACTCCAACTTCTCTCCCCCCTTGTTTTGTTTTTTAAATCTCTCTCAGCCCATTTAGTTTCCCTGGTGGTTCTGCTGCCTTATCGACCACATCAGATCTGGAAACACAGGAGTACAACATTCAATAAAAACTCAACCTATAAGGTATCGGGGTGAAGGAACACAAACCCTCACACCACAAACACACACACACACAGAGGATTATCTGAGGCATTTGTAAGTCTGGGGGTCCACTCGTTCTGCCCAGGAAGCAGCTGCTGTGGTCAGGGCCAGCTATGGAGACTAAAGAATGTGATTTGACCTCTTTCTTTAAAAGTCTTCCTCTCCCTCCCCCTCTCCTGCAGACTCCAATTGAAAAGTAATCCAACTGCGGGTTCACTCAACCCTCACATAGCCTCACATAGACACACAGACACTTGACCCTGTGCGTGTGTGCTGGTTAAAGTCAAACAAGGTTTCAAGGTGCCACTCGGTTCTAGTCTATTCTGCCAAACCTTCTGCAGGTTGAACAAAGAAAATCTTGCCGTTATCAGTGTAGAACATGAACAATGCTGAACCAAAGCTTAATGATATTAGTCTTAAAATATACAAAACACTAAACGGAAGGTATTCCTTACAGCCAAATGGCTAGTATTGGAGTAGTTAAGGAGATCCAATGTATTTACATGATCACCACCCTGACACACAGATCAACAGAGGGACCAGAACCCCTCTCAACCTCTCTGACAGTGTGGAGGCAGTGTGGCCCAGCACACACCTGCCACCCTGCCCTGAGAAGGTGTTCCCGGCCCCCTGACCTCCTTCCTCCCTTCCAACCCTGCAGAGTCCACAGCAGGGCGGAGCCCATGAACGACGACAGCAGAAACACAGGGGGAAGGAGAGAGGCTGCCAACAAACTGCCGACTGAAATGGTCGATCAAGAAGGATTTCAAGTACTTACTATGTGAAGTAGCTTCAGGACATCCACAAACCTGTAGAGGGGAGAATGTGTGATCAACAGGAAAAAAGGGATTCGTGTTTTGACCATGTAGGAAGTGTGTGTATGTGTGTTGTGTGTGTGTGTATAACACTCACACTTTCTCCGAGCTCATGATCTCCTGGGCTATGTGAACAACCTTCCTCCTCTTCACCTCATCCTCCTGCTGTACAGAACACACAGACAAGACAGTCAGCCACAGCCGCCAGACAATGTTGTCTGGACAAAGACAACGTCTCACTTACATTGTCACTGAAGCCAACCATGCTGGCCTCCTGCTGTGCTGTCTAATCTTCAAAGGTTCTGAACGGGCGACCAAGTCATTTGTCTTTGTGTTCCAAAGCTGGGCTGTAATATTGCTCCTCTCCCTCTCTCACTGTAGTTAAGTGTTCACCTCTTCTCCTGTCTCTGATTGTGAGAGCTATAGTGTGGCAGAGGGCGGTCTCTCTAGGGTCTTAATTTGGACAGTGGCATTGCCCCTGTTTGACTGAAAGGGCCTCCTGCTCCTAATTGTGTGCGCGCGCGTGTGTGTGTGTCGTGTTTGGCACAGACACAATCTTTAAGAGTATCACAGATAGGAGGGCCAGACAGGACAAAGACATTTTAAGCGTTGTTCCTGACCCCTGAGCCCTCCCTGTCTACTCCACCCCATCCTCCACCACAGCAACATCCAATCTGCTCCCTCCAGTCCCTATCAGACAGAGTGATGACTCCATCCCTGGCAGGGTGTGACATAACCCCTGCCCTCCACCTCCCCCCCTCCCTGTCGTGTAGGCTTGACACTAGCCCTTCACCCATAATGTTTGGTGCCAGCTGTGAGCGAATAATGTGGGTCTCTAAAGCTAAATCAACTCTGCTCTGCAGCTGAAAAACATGACAGCATGGTTTTTCAGCGTGTGTGTGTGTGTGTACGAAGAGAGTGTTACCTGTTTATCTTCCAATGGGTCCAGGTGTTCTTTGCTGGAGGTGGAGCTGTTGTCATCCTCGTCGGAGCTGTGGCCTTCCTCCTCTGACTGCGGGCCGTCCTGCCTCAGCCAGGCCCTGACAAACAGGAAGCCTCAGTCACCACACTGGAACTGTCCGCATGGAAACCAACTCCAGAGTTCACCCACACATGAAAATACACTGACAATAGTGTATGTTTACACAGACAGACAGACAGACAGACACACGCACAAATACATTCAGGAGAAAGTCAGGAGCCAGGAGGACTCCATATCACTCTTGTCTGTTGGCACCAACCATTCCTGCACAGACCTCATACCCAACAACATTGTCTGCCACACTAGTGCAGGTAACTACATGTGTGCTGGTGTGTCACTGATGTTTTTATTTATGCTTCACTGGGTCTTGATAGGAATTCAACAATCTCCGGAAGATGTTGTCAAGACAACAAACTGCTTTCTAATCTGAAGGCAGTTTTGCAGCACTGTCAATGTCTGTGTTTAGGTCTCTTCTCTCTGAGCCCCCTTATCTTAACAGACTACTGATCATTCTCTTCCTCCCTTCCTCTCACTTGCTTTCTCTTTACCAGGGCTCAACAGCACTTTATCTTTTCTTGATCCGTCTCTGCCCCGTCTCTCATTCTCAACCCCCCCCATTCCCTTCTCTTTCACTTTGTCCTCCGTCTCAATATCTTTCTTCCTCTTCCTCTCCCTCTCTCTCCCGTCTCTCTCTCAATAGACAGGCATTCCTGGACACTGGGTCAGGCACAGAGACCCACTTGTTTACTGCCTGAAGCTAGTTACATAAACCAAACAGGCTAAGATGCCTGGGAAACACTTCAGATTCACACAAGCACACACACATTTGGGTCACTTTTAAACAGCGAAAAACACGCACACTCACACACAGCAAAAATAAATGCAAGAAAATGTTTTAAGTAACGAACAAGGGTGGCTAGATACCCCCTAGATTCATGGACACAGACAATTATTCCATGGACATTCTTTGTCCATCCCACCACCCAGACACACACACCTCCACCTAGCCTATGGACGGACTAGGCTAGTTCACCTTGACCTCACTGCTCCCATGTGCCTCGGCAGACACACACCCAGTGGAAACGGGAAACTTGTGATCCATTATGAAAACAGATACACCCAGAATACTTGAGTGGGCAATGTGATTAGGTTAGGGGGAGTTTGGAGGCCTGACTCTTGTTAGCAACTATTCCAGACACTTGCCCTCCTGTGCCTGTAGCCTGTAGGACGAGCTGTCTCTCTCATTGCCTTTAGACTATGAATGCTAATGCGTGAACTACAATTGAAAGTAGGCTTAGTTGTTTAAAATTCAAGAGACAGAGGGAGGGAGAGAGCGAGAGTGATGAGGGAAAAGAGAAAGCGAGTGATTAAAAGGGAGGGAGGGAGGGAGGAAGGAGAGCCTAGTGGTTGGCTGAGGTTTATTTTCCCTGTTCAGAGTGCTGTGCGGCGTTTCTGCGATTCTCAGACATTTCCTGCCCTGGCCACTGAAAATAACCCACAGGAAAACAGCCCAACCTGCTACACATCAATGCTCTATTCAAAGCCTGGGCCTCTAGCAAGAAGGCTAACTTTCACATTCATATTATTCAACCTGCTAATGCTATTTACAGCCTTGTTCAGTTCATGTACTACGCCGTACACTTGTACTGCACATGTTTTCTAACAATGTAATTACTAGCTTAGATAATACTGTGTTATTAACATAACATGTAATAGCGGGGCCCAGTCTTTGTTATTGACCCTACACTCAAAAACAGCCTCAGGCCTTACCATTGGAACCAGACACATTCCCTCATCTTTCCTATTTCTCCCCCGGGAACACAACTTTTGTTTGTCACCATGCTGAAGCAACAATAAGTAGTTATAGCATGACTGAGTTATTTGCTTTAGGCAACAAACGATCAGAGGGCGCCCATGAACTCAATGCCTCTTGATACTTGAGTCATGACTCTAACAGACACAATGGCACAGGGAAACAAACTCCCAGACTGCAGAAACCTGACCCTAGTACTTTCAGTAAGTGTGTGTGATGAGGATAATACCCACACATGAAGTTCCACACAAAGAAATGCATTCATAAACACACAGACATCAACATACACTCACAGGCAAACCATAGAGTACCTCTCATAATCACTGCCCTGCGATCTCTCATAGTTGCCAGGGCTTTCATAGGGATCTTGCACTTCGTAGACGTCGGTGTGTGTGTCTAGGTCATCCAAACTGTGTTTCCAGCCCAGCCGTGCGCTGTGGAAAGGAAGATTCATGTACTCCGGTATCTCCTCATACAAAGGAACGTTCTCGTACTCCACTGAGCCTTCTCCTACATCCCCACTCCCGTTTGGCACCCCCATGCTGCCATTAGGCTGCTCCAGAGTGTTCTCCCCCCTATCTGGCTCTGCGCTGGTACAGTCCAGAGACTGCCCCCCTCTAACCAGAAGCTTTGGTAGCATCTTGACAGACAGTGGGAGCTCTAGGAGCTTCCGGAAGGAGAGGCTCCTCTTCTGGCCATCTGTGCGAGCCAGGTCAGCTGCGGAGAAGGACTGTGCCCTCTGCTTCCCCCCAGCGGCACTCGAGCCTGGGGGGGCACACTGCTCCTGCTGGACACCTGTCTGCTGAAGAAGGTCACACTGGGCCGGGGGAAGCGCCAGCCTGCCTTCTCCTGGGGGGGTGCAGGGAGTTCCCTCATGGGGGTGTTGGCATGTGGAGGGGCTGGGGGGCAGATGGACAGGAGGGCCGGTGCGGGCAAGCTGTGTCTCTGAGGCTTCCTGGGCGGGGCCCTGGGGGAGCTCTCCTCCATGGAGCTGGCTTTCCGTGCTGTGGCAAGAGGCGGGTTGCAGCTGAGCTTGATCTGTTTGGGTAGACTGCGTGTGATGGGGTAACGCTCAAAGTCGCCATACCCATCCTCTTCCTCTTTGTTTTTCTCCTCTTCTACATCTCCTTTCCCCTCAGGGGTCAGTGCAGAAGGCTCCTGTTGAGAGAGCAGGTCCAGAGAGTGGGAGGTGTTCCTGTTGAGGCCAGGGGGCGAGTATGACACTCTGTGGAGGCGTGGGGAGAGGGACGTTTGTCGAGGCGGGGGCATAGGTGCATCAGGTTCCTCCACGTCCTGAATGGGTGGAGAGTCTTCAGACAGCTCATCTGTGAGTTCAACACCTACAACGCTGAGGACCATACCCTCGCTCCCCTCAGTGTCCCCAGCCTCACTCACCTGCATGCCCTCCTCTGCTGCCGAATCCTGGGTGCTGCCCTCCAGGCCAACCTGCCTCACCAGGGCGAGCTTCCTAGGTTTGCGTGGCAGAGGCACCGGTAGGGGCTTACTGGGGGCTGCAGGGAGATAC
Organism: Hypomesus nipponensis; assembly: GCF_054491055.1. Lineage (NCBI taxonomy): Eukaryota > Metazoa > Chordata > Actinopteri > Osmeriformes > Osmeridae > Hypomesus > Hypomesus nipponensis. The sequence continues at coordinate 6,311,326 of NC_140367.1, forward strand.
TGGCTGGGTGGCAACCTTGGAGCCTGAGCCCTGCTGTGTATATGGGGAGGAGGACTGTCGGGCTGTCTGTCAGCCTCAGGAGAGGGGGTAGACAGGGAAGGCTGCTGAGGAGGAGGGGGGAGAGTAGGGGAAGCAGGCCGAGGAGCAGAGCAGAGAGCTGGGGAGACAACATCCATCTTATTGGTGTCAATACTGTCTGTGTTACAGGTGTCTATGTCAGTGTGTTCTTTAGGAGCCTCAGAGTGTGTCTCGGTATCTGGCCCCTCTGGAGAAGCATGTAAGTGGTCAACTGAGCCAGACTGACCCCTCAGAACGTCCTGTTCTCCCTGTGCTCGTTGCTCACTCCTCTGTCCCTCTGTTGTCGCCTGAACTTTCTCTAGGTTCCTGTGCCTCTCAGGCCTCTGAGGTTTGTCCTTGTGCTTGGGGTTGTTGATCACCCCTCCACCCATCTGTCCCCCTACGGTCTCTTCCCCATTGTCTGTGTTGACTTGCTGTCTGGTCACCAGCGTTCTGGAACCTTCTGTGGAGTTTCCATTCTGACACAGGCTGTGGACATCACTTCTGATCTCCGTGGCATTTTCACTTCCATGCCCTAGTCGTTGGCACAGCAAGCATTTCTGAAGCCCACAGGAACAAATCGGAATGATGTAGTCTGAGTGGCAACGGCTGGGCTCCACTATCCCGTTTTTGGAATTGAGGAGGGAGAGGTTATCCTCTTCAGCCCCACATTGTTCCTGAGTAGAGATGTTGGGCACACTGAGTTTGGGAAGGGCAACTGAGGGAGCAGGGTTTTTAGGAAGGCATGGTTTTGGTGCCACGACAGGTTTAGCTCTCTTCAGTGCGGCAGGAGAGGGCTGGGATAGGACGGAGGACTGTGAGAGGGGCAGGTCGGGTTTGGGGGGGATGGGAGGAGGTGATGGTTTGGTAGAGGGTGTGAGTTTGGGTTTAGGAGCCACTGGTGGCTTCTTCACACCTGCAGAGAGGAAGAGGGGAACACGTTAGACAATAGAGGGATGGTGTCTGCATTCTGCTGCAGACATCTCGAGGCAAAATGTATGATCTCTTCAATCCTCATTTACACTGAACAACATAATGAGTCAAGACAAGCGTATGTGTAATGATTACTGTGTTATAATGCTCTCTAGCACATAGCTGCTTAGGGGGTCTGAGGGCAAGGATTGAAGTGTCAATATTAGAGCATCTGTGGTAATGAGGTTTCTTTGGTGCTTCTTGTTTTCTTCCCAACAGAAAAACGTTGATGCTTTATACTGTGATATGTGAATGAATGTCACTGCATCCTTGCAGAGTAATGTCTTTGATCATTTAAACTGGTTCCATAATTAAAGGAAGATGTGTCCATGTGACTTCTATTGAACGAGATTCTAAAATAAATAGTACGTTATTAAGTACGTCTGACACACGTTCTCTGACAGAGACCCATGAAGTTGAGTCGGTTCTTGGCTTGTTTATTTTCGACAGAGGAAATGTGGTTTCAGCTCCATTGGCAATTTTCCAATTTCAATTGTGTGTTCTTTCCTCGTGCTTCCTTCTTGTTCAATGTATCGCATGGATTAATGTACAGGTTTCTCGAATAAGGACCAGTGTGTGTGTGTGTGTGTGTGTGTGTGTGTGTGTGTGTGTGTGTGTGTGTGTGTGTGTGTTGCTGTTTCAGGCCTGATCAGAAAGACTCGAAAATAAATCCTAGCTAGGCAACACCACGAGAAGCGGAGTCATTGAGCGGATGACCTTACCTACAGCCACTCATGGAAAAAATCTGTAAAAAGTATGTGCCATATAACACGACTTTTAGCCAAACAGAGTTGTACACATTCCGCAATAAAAAACATTCTCACATCGTATAACATGCCATGTTCGATTAGTAAATTAGCTTGCTACGATTTCACCAAGATAACGTTTCTTGCCCATCAGTGGAACCGCAGCACAGATGTTTTCACACAAAGAGCTGAACTCCCTCTGAGAACAGATTTGGCCATATGCTGCAACTTGCATTCATTTTCTTTCTGCAACCACGGCTAAATAAAATCGAAAAGAAGGTCTTGCTTAGCTACGAATCATAAAAGCTATAATTAGGAAACTAATTACAACGCATAGCAAAAATAGACTTTACTTTGTTATATTATGTATTTTCAATGAACTTAACAATACACACGATATTTGCCTAGTCGATAAAATGCAACAACGTTTCTCAATCCATCCAGGAAACAAACCTGAGCTCATGACTCCCGACTTGGTCCTTTCTCCATGAGTTAAATTCCTACTTTCAATGGAATGGCATGGAATTTAAAAAGTCGTCTATACAATACACCATTGTCGGCTTCAAATACCAGCGCGTATATCGGGTAAAATCCATGTGATCGTTCGTTGATGCAGCGACTGGTGCGTCTTTAAACTAACTCCTCATGATTTTTATTCCATTTTTCCCGAAGTTTTCTCAACGGTGCTGTTTCCTCTTCTGGCTCCTGGTTTAGGACGGTGAACTTTCTGTGCTCAGCCACTAGAGGCAACTATGAGAAATGTGTCTCAGCACAAACATGGAAGACGCGAGGAAGCGGTGAGCTCAATTTGATTTCTGGGAAATGTAGTTTTCAAAACAAAGTAGGCTTCACCTTCGTCAACTTCTTCGTCTTTCAGCACATAGCGACTACAATCCCAGAATGCGTGACTGTTGCATATCGATGGCGGAGAGCAATGACTGAGGAGTTTGATGAAGATGTGGTATTTGAGGTTTGTCCTTAACAATTTTATTGATTGTGCATCATGACCACGCACCGTTCTGTGACAGTGACACACAGTTATTGAGGTTTTCTGATTCACATGGCGGGTCCTAATATGGGGTTGCTTATGCAGCGAAGCTTTCTGTGTGCTAACGTTAGCAACTGTACAGTAGCTAGCATTACCCATCCCTCCTTCCATCACCCACCCGACAATAAATTAAGACCGCTGCACTCGCTATCTAACAATTTACCCAGGTTATTAGCATCGTTGACACTTAAGCCAGAACTACCAACTACAGTAGGCTAGCTGCCAGCCAGAACTAAGTAGCTAGCTAGCTTGCTTGCTTGCCAAGTACAGATCATGGGTTTGTTGGTGTTTCATCAGAAGTGGGGTGGGGAATATAGTCTGGAGCCACTGTTGGCGCAAATGCGTGCTAAACACAACTGAAGGATCGATGTGTGAGCATGTTTGCTGATTTCTTCCGACCATGCAAGTGAGTATCCATCTAATACAAATATGGAAGCTTTGTTTGAAATATATGATAAGGAATTATACACATATTTGTGTCCAAATTAATTACTGAGGTGTAAAGAGACGCAGAGATGCGCTGTTTGCTCTCATCCCCACATGATGAGCGTCTGTTAGTTTAGAATTGGGTCATGTCGCCTATCTTGTTCAAGTTTAAGCTTGAAATGTCGTTTCTTTCTTTTTATCCAGAAATACCTCTCGGTGCTTCAGTGTTTGTGTTTCAGTCTACAGGGAAATAAATGATAGGTAGTTTGCTACTGGAATAAGACACATTTTACTGCTCATCTCACTTGAGAGAAGACAACAAGGGGGCTGTTGTGGGTCAGAGCTAGGTTAATTTGTCTTACACTTACACACACTGTTACAGCCTAGTTTACAGTGTATTAGTGCAGCGCTAATCTTTCATGGAATGAATCGAGACTTCATACAGCGTCATCAGATTATTCCTTTCAACCTAATTGTTAAACCAGACTTTGGAGTGGATTATACAAGATATCTAATGGTGCTGTGGTTATGAAGGGGCTGTGACTAGATATTGGTACGGGTGTTTGTTTCTTACAGTGTCCTAACCTCAGATGATTTGAGAGTTGAATAGGATAGCTTGTGTGAATGTCTTTTTTTACTCAGTTGAATCTGCTGCTTGGCTTTAATTGCACAAGTGTGAAAGCTCTTTATTGAAATCTGTGTGGAATGAAAAGCTTCATGGCAGAGAGAGGCAGCCGCTTGAACTAGTGACCCTGGGCGGCCTCATGGGGTTCTTCTGGCCTGGTTGGTGACACTAACAGCTCACCTGGTAGAACCACACAAGCCTAAATCTTTACCGCAGTGGCCTGGGTTCGATTCCAGGCCTAGCCATGGCATTTACTGCATGTCCTCCCCTCTCTCTCTCCCCTGCCATTTCTGTCTCCCAGCACAGTCATTATAAAAATGATGCAGATGAAGCATAAATAATCATAATAATAATATCAAAAATCATCTTAAAAAATTCAAAGTAAAATGAATCCATTCAAGAAAATTCAGAGACAACCAGCATGAGTTTGAACGGTTGTTTGGTTCTCTCTCTATCTCCCTATCTTTGCTTCTGCAGAACTCTCCTCTCTTCCAGTACCTGCAGGATCTAGGACACACAGATTTCGAGGCATGTCCGACCGTGTCACAGGAGGAGGAGTGTGGTGGAGGAGAGGCGACCATCTCCCAGCAGGATTTCCCTCCCAAATCTACAGTGAGTGACCCCACCACTATGATACAACAGCACACTGCATTTGGTGCAGATAAAAGTAATTACAACGGCTATTGATCCAAAATTATGACCTATATAGTAGCCTACATATACACTTTATCTACTCACATGCTTGACCTACATAATAGACTGGCATGGTGGAAAAAGCACATCCATCCAGATAAAGCTGTTTTATTTCTATACCTGGTAGTTCTCTGGTTTATTATTATTTCGTACTTAGAAAATGTGTCCAACGCTGAGGGGAGTTCTTAGTGAAAGGAAGAATTGTCTGTCTACCTCTCTTCCTCTCTCCCTCCCACACCCCATTATCTGTGTCTGATATAGTAGAACAGACTGAGATTACGGAATTTAGCTTGTTTTTACCAAATGTAGTTTGTCTATGGTTAATGGCCTTTTTGGGAAATGTGGGTGTGTAGTTACTATTTCAGAAGATATTTGGTCGTTTGTACTCGAGCATGTAACCATATACTTAAATCATCTACACTGTGTACAGCTGTGTGTTGAGTGTCAGCTAGTTAGCTACATTCACATGGTGCCATTGGCTCATTTTCCCTGGTCTTTTTTCTTTTCTTTTCTCTCATGCTTTTTCTTTTCGGGACAGGAAATGATGTCGTGCTTGCCTCGTTCAGGAACTTTCCGTCTGTGTCACACTTCCTCTGTTATTCAAAGGAGTGTTTGGGAATACTGGATATAAGACAGGAAAGCTTAGGATCGTTTTTTTGGTGTCATACTTCCTTAAACTCAGATAACTCAGCTGTGGCAAATATATTGTGTGTGTGTGTGTGTGTGTGTGTGTGTGTGTGTTGCTTATCATCTCAGCATGTTAAACATAGAGATAATTGGGCCATCTGTAGGAAAGCCATTTATGTACGTGTTTAGTGTGAATGCTGTGCGTGAGCTTAGCCATGTGGGCCTGGAAAGTATAGATGGTGGCTAGATATTCCACTTGTTCTAAAGCCTTTAGGACAAACAGGAAACCAGGAGACGTTAGACACAGTCGTCCTTTAGGGATGCAGAGATGTACGGGGGGGAAAAGGTGACAAGCGAGACGTGTACCTTGTGACCCTATCATCCAGTGTTTATACTTCCATTTGCATAGGATGTATGATGTGGTTAAGTAGAGAGAGCAGAACAAGCTGTTCTGAGAGCAGAACAAGCTGAGCTCATTCATGGTCACATTTATTGTCACCGAAGATCTTAATGAACCCTAAATGGTGAGATAGCATATTGTCCCAAGTGTCTTGTGGTCTTTTGTGAGGAAGACAACTGCAGAGAAAAGTACGGGATGGCCAAATGACAGTATAGCAAGCACACGGTCATATAATATCTTTGCATTACTGTGTGTGTTCTCACACACTTAAACACACAGACAGACAGACAGACAGGACGTGAATTACACTTTCACTCTGTCACTTACCATGGTCTGCGCAGTGTTTCCATTCTCTTAAGTTCTAACACGGCAGACAGGGCACACAAAGCAGGCGGAATGTTGGCTCTGTGATGCCAACAGAATACTAAAGGGATAGAACAAGACCAGGACCAGGGGAGGAATTACACTGCCTGGGGGCGTGAGAGAGACAATGAAATGGATACAGTGAATCATTTTGATGTCAAATATTGGAGTATACAGTATTTGAGTGCAAGGAAAATTAGGGAATTGACTGTAGACCTCTTTACATGTACCCATATTAATGACTGTATGTTGCCCATGTGCTGTTGCTCATTATACTGGGCAGTCTTGCATGAAAGCAGACTTCCTGGGGGCACAGACTCAAATCAATAATCAATAGCCCTGCAGCCTCCTAGCCAATCACACTGCTACCCTAAAACAACTGAGTCGCTGTTGACTCCATTCTCTTCCGACTGAAAACACAGAAACAGCAGATGAACAGTTTAGAATGTTACTTTTCTCATATGTTGCTATGACGCTGTCTCTCAAGCCTGCAGTGTCATGTTGAGGAGTGTTTCAGGAAGCACCGTCTGACTCTCCTGTTTAGAGTGGTCGGCTGCAGGCTGTCCCTGTTAAGAATGGAGTTGTTCTGGAGCCTGGCAGGCTGGCAGCCACAGATGCTGTTAGAGAACACGTGTTTGTGTTGAAGGGTACTCTGGGGCAGGCAGAGTAGCACACGTGCGGGCACACACGCAAACATCAATGTTTTTGTTCATCTCTAAAGAGCTTGCTTCCTGGGAAGGCCTACTGCCAGTGCTGTAATTAATGTTTTGGTTGTTATTGTTTTGGTTCAGAGTGTATTTGGTATCATATGTGTATCGAGCAGAAGCTACTACACTGCAGAATAAACAATAGACTGTCCTGTATGGTTATAAATAGTTGGCTTAACTCCTCCCCCTTTGTGATTGACAGGGAGGGCTTTTATGGCAATGGACTGAAGCCGTATGGAGGCGCACCCCGTTTCACCAGGCCGCGGCTTCCCATAGGATGGAGCAGCAGCTGGTAAGGGTGGAGACCCTGTGACCTGACAGACGACCAATGGATGAAGAGGCTTTCCTCCCTCCCCAAAGACTAAACCCTGTGTGTGTGTGTGTGTGTGTGTGTGTGTGTGTGTGCGCTCGTCTCCCTCCCTCCAGGACGGTGTGTTTGGCCAGTACTCTGTGAGGTGTGTGCTGGAGCAGGACGTGCTGCTGCAGGAGGACGTGGAGCTGATTGAGCTGCTGGACCCCAGCCTGCTCACCCTGGGCTCCTCCTCGGGCTGTCCCGGCCTGGGTCACACCCTGCCCAGGCCCCGCCTCCTGGCCACACCCTCACACTGGTAGGGACCCAACACACATACATAGATGGTACACACACACACATATTTAACCCTATGTCACCAGATCAAACCCCTTCCCTCTATCTCAGGGACGTTGCTGTGCTGGTGGGCCTGGCCGCCGTGCTCCTGGGCCTGTACACCATCTCAGAGGGGGTGTGGTCTCTGGCGGCCGTCCCCTGGGGTGCAGTTGTTCTGGGCTGGGTGGGGCTGAGGGGAGCGGGCTTGTGGAGGCAGGGCCAGATGCAGAGGGCTGTACACACCCGGGCCACAGAGCTGCAGGCACTGGTGGGGAACAGCAAAACGCTGACCAGCCTGGCTCGGAAATCCCTGCGTCTGGTGCAGGAGACCGAGGTCATTTCTCGGGGGTTCACCCTGTAAGTGTTTTTATTTATTGACTCCTTACACATTCCCCCCCCATGCTAATGAATAGCGTGCAATTGTAGCCTGTCCCTCATTGTTAGTGTGCACTTTTACCTCAGACTAACCTCAAACTAACTCCAACTCCAGCATCTTAGTGTAGATTTTCACAAGTAGCCTATCTTATTCACACAAAGTGTACTCATTCATCACTAACTTTCCATCCTGTTTAGTATCACCCAGTATTACCCGACCTCCCCCATCCCCTCCCCCATCCTCTGTTCAGTCTGTGTTTGTGTCATGTGTCGGGTGTGTGTGGTTGGGTTTGTCGTGTTCTGTGTTGCGTGTATTACCCACCCTATCTGGGACGTCTGCACAGTTGTATCACATTTCACTTGTCAAGTTTGCTCGACAGGGTGAGTGCCGCCAGCTCCTTTAGCAGGGCAGGGCCGGGGGCGGGGCATAAAGGGCAGCAGCTGATTGGCCTGAGGAAGGCGGTTTACCGGGCCCTCCGCTCAGCCTTCCGAGCGTCCCGCAGAGCCACCTGCCACATGCTCAAATCATATCCTTCACCTGGGGAGATCACCAGAGGGGGGTGGGTGGGACAAGGAAGAGAGGGAGGGGTCCACTAAAGAAGTAAACTGGGAGATGCAGGGATCTGGGGAATAAATGTTAGACTGCAGCCATACTACGTTCAGTGGGGGTATACATCAGGCACATATGAATGTTACAGTGACAGCCAATGGGCTCCTTAACGTCTACTCACGTACCCCCTCAACTCTGAGATCGACAATGTGACCAACTACGTGTCTGCTGTTCCGCTGAAGGAGCTGGGCCTGGGCCTGGGGGTGGAGCATCTGAGCGACGAGCAGGCGCAGGAGCTAACAGACGACTTCAGCCTCCCGGCCCTTAAGGCAGGTCCTGGGAGAGCGACTGGGGGGACGTGCGACAGTAGACACAAGGAACAAGCTAATTATTGAGGTTCGGCACTTACTCTGTCGGCTTGCCGTCCCGTAGGTGCTGTTCCAGCTGTGGGTGGGACAGAGCTCTGAGTGTTTCCGCCGATTGGCCCTGCTGCTGTCACCACTGCGATTGGAGGAACCCTGTGAGGGTGGGGTGAAGGGTGAGGCCTGTCCGCCTTTGCATTGCTCTATCGGCATGGTAACAGAACCCCTCCACCATGCCCTGGCCAGTTGCCTTGGCGATCTGCAGCGCAGCTACGACTTCCACCGCTACTTTGAGACCCAGCTGCGGACCCACGGCACGGACAGGGTGGGGCGCGCCAGGGAGAAATGCCGAGAGCTGAACACCCTCCACACGTCGGTACGCAGCCTTCAGCTGCACCTCAAAGCCCTGCTCAGCGAGTGAGTCCACCCCAACACCCACCGCCCCATGTCCTCCTCCGGGCCCCCTCTGACCTCCCCCTGCTCTCCGGCCCCCGTAGGATGATCATCATGGAGGACGACCTGGAGAAGCTGATGGTGTCCAAGGAGGCGGTGGAGGTGACGTGTGAGGGCTACCAGGACCTCAGTGACCGGCTGCACCACCTGCAGCCCCACATGCAGGCCAGCGCCGGCTGCTGGGAGGACACGCTGGGCCAGGTGGAGCGCATGCTGCGACGCGCCAACAACTGCCCGGGTGAGGAGGGCTCTCATGCACACCTCTCTCCACCCCCCACCCACCCCCGGTAGCCTCTGGGTATCCATGGTTACGCGAGGGTTATTTTTAGTCAAGTCTTCCTCGTCCCCCCCTCCCCCACCCTGTCCAAAGACCAGTCACAGTCACAGAGGAAGTGCCTCCTTCAGAATATAGGACAAGAACCAGTCCAGGGAGGAACGGTATTTAGGGGTGGGGGGTGACCTAGTTTCAATCTATATTCCAATCTTATAGTGTTGTTGGGGTAAGTTGTGTGTGTCTGTGTATATAATGTTGAATCCATGGTTGGACCCACAGGAACCCCTGAAGGCCCAGTGCAGTGTGACCCCCCTGTCCCCAAGGCTCCTCCCCCTCCCCCCGCATACACCCTGATCCAGGACAGGGACCCTGTGCCTGAGGAACAGGTAACAACACCGAGCTACTTATGGTGTGTATCACAATCTGCCAGTGTGTTCCCCTAACCAGTCTCTCCTGTTCTCTGATTGGCCAGGAGCTGGAGGCCATCGTGTCGGACTCGGACTCTGACGGCGAGTTTAAGGGCTCGGTGTGTGACATGCTGTCCCCAGAGGAGAGGGAGCGGCAGCGGCGGGAGAGGGAGGAGTCTCGCCGCGTCCTGTCAGAGCTCAAAGCCGTGCTGGGCATGCGAGCCTCCGAGGGAGAGAGGAGGAAGTGGAAACAGCTGCTGTTCAACGACCAAGGTCTCCACCAAACCCAGACAGTGCACATTTCTCCTCTTTTTTATTTTTCCCCTTTTATTTTTCCCCTTCACCTTTTTCTGTCTTTCCCTCCTTGCACTGAGCTAATGAGTGTTTTACCTGTGCTGTTTCCTAGCCGCAGTGACGCCTACCGTTTCTGGGGAACTTCCAAGTGACTCCGCCCCAGTGGAGGCTCCGCCTTCTGTGGAAGCTCCGCCTTCTGTGGAGGCTCCGCCTTCTGTGGAGGCTCCGCCTTCTGTGGAGGCTCCGCCTTCTGTGGAGGCTCCGCCTTCGGTGGCCGTGGCAGAGACGGACGGCAGGGAGGGAAATCATCTACCAGAGAGTTTTAAAGAGCAGGAGAACCAGGAGGAAGTCAGGGATGACCCCTCCCTTAAAGAGACTGAGAAGGAGGCCGAGCATGTGACTGAATTCACCTGTGGTTGGGTGGAAGAGAGGGGGGAGGAGACAGGGGAGGGAGGATCAGCCTCAGATGGGGGGAGTGCAACGTGTCTCTACCAATACGACGGGCTGCCTGGAGAGGGGGCGGACCAGAACGGGGTGGACTGCCTGCTGCGACAGAGGGTCCTCGCCGTCTCTGTGATGGACCGGCTGACGGAGATGCACGGGTCGGCCGCGCTCAGCTTTAGCTCCACCCTCGCCGCTCAGGTGGCCGCACGCTCACACACCTTTACCAACATGGAGGAGCAGACTTTTGGAGATGACGAGGAAGGAGATGAGGAAGAGGAGGCTTCTGAAACGAGTGGACGACGGGTGCCCGAGGGAGATTAGAAGCCACAACCAACGGTTTACCTAGCAGTGAACAGAGCCCCAAAGAGCCGTGTTTAAGTCTGCTCGTCTGGCTTATTTATTGATGAGTCACTCTGGTATTTCACCTTAGCTGTGTGAGTGAAGGATGACCATATGTGTTTTAAAGAGCGGCGTTATGCTCTTCTGTTAACGTGTGTGACGCTCAGATCCATCCTTCCGTCCGCTTACCCACAATCCCCTCTGGGTTCTCCTGTTCTTCTCAGGTACAAAAAAACAAGAACACAAACTCTAACCTCCTGTGTATGTCCTCTGTGTACCGGTTTAACGATCCACATGTTGGCACAGCATGGGGCTGTGGAGAGGTTGATTGTTGCAACGAATGCATTTATTGAATGTCCTTTTTACAAGAACTAAAGCAATGCATGGTTTTGGTTACATTTCCCAAATCATTAATACTGGATTCTTATTGCGACCCCTAGGGGTGTAACGATACACTCACGATTCAAGACGTATCACAATATTTTGAACAACATTTTAAATTAAACTGAAATTCAATGAACGGATTTATTTCCAAAACATTAAACATTTTCAATTATTTTCTTTGTTGTACATACAATTTTGTGAACTCAGTTCAAGCTATTTGAGTGAATGCAATGAATGCATGCATGATATAGGTGCAGAGTAGGTCATGTTCAGGTAGCTCAACCAATAAGATCAAACGTCATATTGTAAAACTTTTGCCATAACTCTATGATCCATATAATTAAAATGTTGTATTGTGATATATTGTTCCACAATATATTGTTACACCCCTAGTGACCACCTTACTCATAGCTCCCTATATTGGCTACTGTGCAGAGGTAGGTGTGATGCTGGTGTACTGGTTGTTAAGATGTTCTAGAAGGTGTGTTCAGCCAGGGGTGGATTCTCAGGTAGTGAGTCACTGAATCAGAGGGCTGAATGTTACTCGATGGTAGTTTGCTGACCATAACACATGCACACATACTTGAGAGGAAAGTGGAAAAGGGGGTTTATAGCACTACTGTATTTCTGATTTTTTCTGATTTGTCTCGTCTTAGTACCAGTTCTGCTGAAAGCCCTGCAACTTAGCCCACTACATCAAATTGACAGACTCCACAATGAAAATGTGGTCTTCAGTAAACCTTAAATGTGATGTTAAGCTTAAACTGTACTTTGTCTTGTCAGATATGTTGGCAAAAACATTGTCACTGTACTTGTATATCATTAAGGAAATGTGTTTTGGTCAGCTGACAAAATGTGTCACAAATCACAAAATAAATATGTTAATTGCAGGCACTTGATTGGGCCTCTCCTCTCTCCGTACTAGTGCAGGGTCAGTACTGCTCAGCATGAGCGACATAAAGTGAGAACAGATGTAAATGTGACACACAAAGTCACAAGACTGGAACGTTGTGAGAAATCTAATGGAGCCAATAAAGTAGGTTTAGTACTTTACTGCTTCCTTCCCCATCGTCATGGCGATTACCACTGACTTCTGAATTCAGAGGTTCCTTTGGCTCACTGTTCCGTGTCTGAAAGAGTTTCTGTCTGAATACTGCTGTGTCTTGAATGTTTTAAATATTTCATGGAGGCTCCAGTCCACTGTCTCTGCGTTTGTGTTTACAATGGGTCACTCTACAGTGAGAATGATTCGAGAAGTGCATTTTAGGCAATTATTCAGTGTTGCACCTAGGAATTTATGCAGCCAATGTCAATTTGTTTATCAGAATGTTCAACAAATGTTTGCACGAGCCAACTGCACCTGTCAATGAGTGGATAGTGTAAAAGTTAACCATTCTGTTGGTATAAAGAAAAAGTTATTGTTTTATAGCAAAACCTTACAATTGCTTACATGATTTTGCCCAGTGCCCACCCTCCCTTCTGTACCATTGTGTCTGCCTCCCCTCCTCCATTGTTGGGTGTGTCCTCTCCTCTCCTCCTGTCCAGACTATGTTTCATTTGTAAAATAAAAGCCCATCTCAAAGCAGCGTGTGTGACTGTCTCGGACACGTTTGGCTTGATGCCTCATCTCATGTTTCTGGGGCTAACCCAGACCCCTGGATAACCGGGGCATGGTGGAGACGAAGGTCGGGGTGGGGTGAGGGCTATATGATACCCTTAGGAAAGTTCTGCATTTGTCTGACCTGCAACAGCTGGTGCTCTCCTTTCTGCACGTGAGACCCAGAACGAGCTCCTAAAAACAGCCCTTATTTCCTTGTATGCATTTAGCCGACACTGCTCTAGTCCCGGTCTGGCACTTGAAGTTTGTTTGTGAAATTGAGAACTTGTGGTGGTATTATGGTAGACAAAACAGCCCATCTCTGGGTAATCCTGAATGTCTCTGGGTGGTTTCGTGTTCAGTCCTGTTAGCTCAAGTTCCTCAGGAAACATGAACCCTACACGCTGACACTATGATGGACAGTTCAGATGCTCAACGTTCAATCGTCTGAGATGCATTCAGACAAGCATGTACACAAATGCATGATAAAAAAATTATCATTTTATATTATTGGCAAATCAGGAATTGGTCCAACTCGATTTCTACTCATTTTGGTACTCAAGAGATTTTTATGCAAGTTTTGCCATCTTGTGGACCAACCCTTGCATCGCACGCATGCAGCTGATTGGGCAACTTTCTCACCCACTCAGCACTCCCACAAACCATCGCGCTTCCTTTTCCACTTGCGCCTGCAATCATGGCGGATGTGGTGCAGGAGCAGGTAACGGAGCTGAAGCCCGAGCAGGAGAAGGTCCTGAACGGCGAGGCAGAAGAGAAGGAGGAGGCAGACCCATCCGAAGAAACAGCCAAAAAGAAGAAGAAAAAGAAGAAGAAGAATAAATCTGCAGCCCCTGGTAAGAGTCCGGTAGCCAGTACCGTTTGCTATGTTGTTAGTGTAGGGACCAGAGCAGTGTGGCGCTATAGCGTGCGCTAGGCCTTATGAAACACGCCTTGCTACTACCTCTCAAATCAGAGAGCAGACATCAAAAAGCATGGCGTGAGACTTTTCTAGCAGTAAGTGTAATCGGAACTGTCAACTCAAACAGATGGTCACAGCTTTGAGAATAAATCGTTTGCAGACCATAACCGCCCATATTGTTTGCAGTTACGTTCTCACTCGCCAAGTGGATTTGTTTCATAATGTGTAGCTAGTTGAATGTTGCTTGCCAGTTATACGCCTTACGTAAGGTCAAATAGTATTTTTCTTTGGTCAAAAAAATCAGTTGAGTATTTTCAAGTGTGAGCTACTGGTTGAGATCTTTGTACGTGACTAAGTTATCGAAAGCAAATAAGGCGTTGATAACTTAAACAGTATGTTTAAAGCGTTAAATTAAACGAAGCAAACTGCATAGCTGTCATTTCCTCAGTCAGGCAAGTACTTGTGTGCACTCGTCATTAGGTATCTAGGTTAGTATTATTCTTACAAAAGCGAATGAGAATTTTTTTTTTTCCCCCATTAGTTTCGCATCAGTAGTAATGTTAGCTAAATTAAAGTAGCATTTGAGAGCTGCACATGGAATCTTTCTAGCTGGCAGTGGACGATTGGTGCTTACATCAGTAGATCACTGGAAATGCCAGCGTGCTCATGCGCTGGCCAACGATTACAGCAAGAATTAAGTGCACTAGCTGGCACTGTCCTGCAAGTCACATTTTAACGGGATAGTTTGCCGGATGTGATTCTTAAGCGGTCAGCCACGAGGATAACGTCCCATTAGTTTTCTGCTCCCATGCACTTGCCCAAGCAGAAATGATATCTCGCATGCCTGTCCACACAATGTAAACCCCCTGCTTGCTGATCAAGTCCCAGTCACTGCATAATGGGGTTGGGCTTAAAGAAACATGTAGCATATGTTCACTTAACATGTATATCAATAGCAGGCAACACTGAGGCAGAAGGGGATGGCGTGAACGATGTGACAAAGCAGCTGGAAAAGCAGGCTTTGGAGGACAAGGAGAAAGAGGAGGAGGGAGAGGAAGGTAAGGGAGAGACTATATACTTGCTCCAGGCATCTCCATACGGACACTCACCACACACCTACTCACACAACATCATAATGGTCTCACCACAGATGGCGACGATGGCGAGAACTCAGCCGGGAAAAAGAAGAAGAAGAAAAAGAAGAAGAAAGGACGTAAGTCACCTGAGGCCGATGTGATGAATGTAGACGGCATTAGGGGCGCGGTGAGTTCATGTGGCACTGGTGGATCCACAGGGCAGGGTGTGTGTCTGCCTAGCTGCTGCAGGGCCCCTGCTTTTCCCCCCCCTCCCGGTCTGTGCCTGTGTTTCAGGATCTCTTTTCTTCCACACAGCCAAAGTTCAGACTGACCCGCCATCTGTCCCCATCTGTGAGCTGTACCCAAGTGGAGTTTACCCCCTCGGACAGGAGTGTGACTACCCTGCTTTACAGGATGGGTAAAGAGGCACCCACCCACACACAGACACGTACATACATACACATCCCAGTGATGTACAAAGTGTGCATGACAAGTTTTCATTAAAGTTCAGTAGATGACATTATCCTCGTATCCTTATCCCGTTATTTTCCATTACATAGCTTCTCCTCAACTGTTATGTAACTTTACTTGTTGGTGACGAAAGGTACTAAAGTAGAGTCTGTGTGCGTGCGTTTGAACCCTCCCTGTTATAGTCGCAGTGCCGCATGGAGGACGACCAATGAAGAGAAGCGTGTTCTGGACAAGGCCAACGAGGAGGTGTGGAGTGACTTCCGCCAGGCGGCCGAGGCCCACAGACAGGTCCGCCAGTACGTCCGCAGTTGGATCAAGCCTGGCCTGACCATGATTGACATCTGGTGAGCCCTCCCCCAGACCACCATCATCGTCATACCTCGTTGTCCTGGTTGCGTGTGTAGCTACCTCCTGTATTTACTTTCTCATTCCTTTCCCCCGTCCTCTCCATCCATCATCTCTCTCAGCGAGCGGTTGGAAGGCTGTTCTCGGAAGCTCATTAAGGAGAACGGGCTGAATGCAGGTCTTGCCTTCCCCACAGGCTGCTCCCTCAACAACTGTGCGGCCCACTACACCCCCAACGCTGGAGACCCCACCGTGCTGCAGTACGACGACGTCTGCAAGATTGACTTCGGCACTCACATCAACGGTAAGCCTGTTTTTGGCTCAGCCTTATAGACGCAGCTAGGGAGTCGAGGTCAGTCCGGTCTTGTAAAGACCGCTACAAGGAGGCTCTCCTCACGCTTGTGTTTGGTTTCAGGGAGGATCATTGACTGTGCCTTTACTGTCACCTTCAACCCAAAGTATGACAAGCTGCTGGAGGCCGTGAGAGATGCTACAAATACTGGAATCAAGGTCCAACAGCTTTACTACTCTTCTGTTTATCCACGTAGCACACTAGGACACGTCTCTTGTGTATCTCAAGGGTTTTTTGTATCAGACAGACCATGTTGCATTGTCACCCCGCAGTGTGCCGGTATCGATGTGCGTCTGTGTGATGTGGGAGAAGCGATTCAGGAAGTGATGGAGTCCTATGAGGTCGATATCGACGGCAAAACATACCAAGGTACTTCCACCACGCACTCGAGGGAAACTTTGACACGGCACATATTGGGGAAATACAAGACACACTATGGCACAAGCTCAGTGTTTTCGTTTCTTGATCTTTCCAGTGAAACCTATTCGAAACCTGAACGGTCACTCCATAGGGCAGTACAGGATACACGCGGGGAAGACTGTCCCCATCGTCAAGGGCGGCGAAGCCACACGAATGGAGGTTGGCATCTTTCTCACGTCTTCGCAGTGGGAACTCTAGGTCCTGACTGTTGTGTATGCATAGTTCGACCACATAGGCAAAATAATATGAGCAAGAAAGGGGTGTAAGTGTGTATGTGTTCATTGAGTCATGTTTTGCTTACGTTATTTAGGGTAATGGCTGAATTTGGCCACTCATTCACACAATAACAAGTTGGACATGAATTTCCTAAATACCACAGTCAGGGCAAAGTGTTTGAAATAATTTGGCATGATTATGTGTGTATAGTCTCTTGGATCTGTGATTTCACATATCTGAGCCCATCTCTGCCCCCCAGGAGGGAGAGGTGTACGCCATCGAGACATTTGGCAGCACAGGGAAGGGTGTGGTACATGATGACATGGAGTGCTCCCACTACATGAAGAACTTTGACGTCGGACATGTCCCTATCAGGTACAGGGCGAGTGTGATGATGTCATTTCTGATACTGAACAGAGATGGGGGGGGGGGTGAGTACCTTTCCTCTTAAACTCCATTTTCTTTCTCTTTCTGTCAGGCTCCCCAGGGCGAAGCACTTGTTGAATGTGATCAACGAAAACTTTGGCACGCTGGCCTTCTGCCGACGCTGGCTCGATCGTTTGGGAGAGAGCAAGTACCTGATGGCCCTAAAGAACCTGTGTGACCTGGGCATCGTGGACCCCTACCCTCCCCTCTGTGACTCCAAGGGCTGTTATACGGCCCAGTTTGAGCACACCATCCTGCTCAGACCCACCTGCAAGGAGGTGGTGAGCCGGGGGGACGACTACTGAGACCCCCCCCCCCCCCATCCCTCTACTCACCATCCCCCTCACTTCACCCCCCCCCCCTCCCATTACCCCCCAACCCTTTTTACAGAGAATCAATACACAGAACCATCACCTGCCCTCTGTAACAGAAGAAAGCTTCTGATACACGGCCGTGGCTTCGATCTCTCCTGTCATGGCAGAGAGCAGCAGCAGCAGCAGCAAAAGTTACAAAATGCTGCTGTCAAGTTCTACACACAATGCATTTTTCCGCTACTTAGAGCGTGTAGGAAGGGGGACTGGCTTTCTTAGCAGTGGCTGAATTTTGTATGATTTGTTTTTGGGGATGATGGCCACAACTTTTTACATCCAATGTAAAGTAAAACTTAAGCAGGTAAACGGTAACAGCATATTATATCTATAACTTCTTACATTACTGCCCTGAGTATTAAAACTTGTATGTAAGGCTAAAAAGACCCTTTTGTCCTGTCATTTGAGATTCAGGTTGTTTGACTGCAGTCCTTTTATCTGCCTGTAAACTCTGTGCACAGTTCACTAATGGCAGGTCCCCAACTGTCCCTTTAGTGACATGGGGCAGACTGGGTTGCTGTTCAGAATCACTAGTCTAAAACATAGAAATAGTTCCAGTGTTCAGCTTGAGGTGGAGGGTAAGAACGATTACGACAGCATGCATCTTGGGCTGTATGTTTGGCTGCTACAGGAGGGGAGTCAGCGCTCCGCTCCTCCAGTATTTGTTTCTTTGATATTTGTAAAGTATCTTTGAAATGGCTGCTGCTGCCGCCGTATGCACCAGGTCTAATGCTTCATTTTGAATTCCCTGAAATGTTTTTGTAAGAAAAAAAATGATTAAAACAAATAATTTTGCTCTCTGGCTTAGCATCACTAGTTTGTTTTTATGGAATGATTGGGTATTAAATGGTTTGATGAATTGTGCCTGTGAATGCACTTCTTAAACAACAAGTATTTGTTTTCTTGTTGAATACAATA
The DNA here is from genome assembly GCF_054491055.1 of Hypomesus nipponensis. Taxonomy (NCBI): domain Eukaryota; kingdom Metazoa; phylum Chordata; class Actinopteri; order Osmeriformes; family Osmeridae; genus Hypomesus; species Hypomesus nipponensis. The sequence continues at coordinate 6,329,605 of NC_140367.1, forward strand.
CTACCGGGGTAAGTTTAAAATGATTTTTAATGTGTCTAACCCTTTGAAAACAACACAAAACAGGCAATTTATTAGAAAAATGAAAAAATATTCTCATTTTTATTGAGGTAATATTCTCTGAAAATTGAGGTAACAATTTGCATAGTATCACGTCCATAAATGTATACACCCACTCAAGGAGTAGAACAATGTCTAGATACGTGACATCTGACACAGATGGGACATTTGCAAGAAAAGATATGTGGAAATGTGCTCTAACTCTCCCCTATCAAAGGTTTCATTTAAGTAATGAAAACATTTGGAGAACAGTTAATAGAATAATACCAAGATAAACAAGATATACAGTACACAAAAACTTGAGTCTAGAGATGGGTCACATCACCTGTATGGACGTGTCTACACTGCTGGTGATTCCAAACAATCCAGAGGGAGAAATGTTATAATCTTCTCGAAAACCACAAAATTGACATTCTAACAGCCTTATAAAAAAAAAAATGAAACTTCAGTGGGAAAAACAGGTATGACAAATACATTCATATTCTAAATTCTGACCTGTGCGGGGCTTCTTCTACACAGTCAGTTAAGCTGAACTAATATCCAACTTGCACCTCTGGTAGAAAATAAAATAGAATCTGATCAAAGGGCACTTCTATGAGACAAGATAAACCTCCACAGTATCTGTCACAGGGATATTACATACAACTGCTTTTGACATTTACATTCTGAGAAAGAGAGGGGGCAGCATTTAGTAAAAGAAAAACATCCCAAAATCCCTTTGGAAACTTCAGAAAATATCAACACACAGAGCACATTCACCAAACACAGTTTTGGGAAGAGTGGAGGGAAATTTCAAAATTTCCCTCATGCTTTGGCTTGAGGCAAGTAGCCAATACTAATCCATTTTCTGATCAAACAGTAAGTATTGCAGAAATGTCTTGAATGACTACTTACATTCCAACCACAACAGACAAGTCCAGTTTCTGGATAATGTTGCTGGACATTTTTAGAACAACCTCATGTCTTCTACATTCCAGGTTTGTGTTTGAAGGCCAATATTTAACTGCCTAAAGCAACCTTTAGAAACATTTCAATTGATTAAATCGACTGACATTTCAACCAGCAAACACACAGGGCATTAAGGTAGAAACATCTGAATATACCAGTACTAATATACTAATATGATAGGACACTTACATGTAGTCACACCTGGACATGTCTGTCTGCTGCTACCGGGACAACTTGGCTAATACGCTCCATAAAATACACCTGTACACTATCAAACACAAATCAAGGAAGGTTAACCTTTTGGAGGAAAAACAAAACACATTGTACAAGAAATTCACAAAGCATGTTTAAAAAGAAGTCTTTCGTAGAAAAATAAAGATTGTAGAATGTTTCCTCCCCAAGGAGAAAACAAATGCCCATAAAAAAGGGAGGGAGGGAGGTAGAGAGGGAGGGAGACTGGTGTCTGAGATGGGTTGGTGATGATCATGAAGTCATCCTGCAGGTAGATGGGGGTCACAGATGGCAGGATCAGTCTGATCTCATAGTGGCCGGTCTTTTTCCTGAGAGACACGTTGAGTGTAGAATAGGATGTAAGCCTGGGCTCGACACACCTCCTCCACAGAACACACGTTCAGCTTGGAGTCATTACAGTGAACCCAAAAGCCTGAGAAACAGAGAGAATATTAAGTTTCATTATAATGTAGCAACACGGTACACAACAAGTTACTCTGTATAATATTTTGTACTAGTCAACAGTCCAGTTACACTGTCAAACCACCAAAAAACATATTGGTCTGACCTCCTTCCGTGTTGTAGCAGTAGGCAGTGTAGTGCCCGGAGCCAAAGCCCTTCCCATGATGCATCACCACAGCGGACAGCTCATAGAGGAAGTGTTTGGGGCGTGGTGAGCTTGGGGAGGCGGGGCTGAAGCAGGGTGAGCCTTTGGGGGAGGAGTCTCTGCAGCAGTAGGGCTCCATGTTGAGAAGCTGGTCAAAGCTGACATGAACGCCTATCTTCTCCCGGTGGTTGCGCCCAGACCATCTGCCAAACAACCACAACAAAACGTTAACAAATGAATGAAAAGAATACATTAGAAACAAAGCTCACTGGAAAAACTTGAAACATGACCGTTGTGTTGTGGTTGGACGGCAGTGGGGTGAATACCTGAAGCGTTTGAGGTGCAGGCGTAAGACGTGAGGCAGTTTGTGGACCATTAACTGTTTTTGTGCTTCAGTCAGGATAACAGGCTTAGAGGAGAACCTCCGGCGCTTACCTGCAGACATGGAGGAGAGAAAGTTACCCCGCCGAGCATGGAGCTTCAACATTCATTAATAAACTAGTCAGCAGTTTCACTTGTTATGGTGTTGTGTGTGTGTGTGTAATGTAGTGTACACGACTCACTGTTGCATTGGTCACATGCGTAGATGTTGCCTTCCAGGGCTTCAGTCTCAGTGAACTTGGCCAGCATCTCTGTCAGCCGACATGAAACCTGCGCTGCAGACTCACGGCTGTTACTGTGGTAACGCTCAGGGAACTCCAGAGAGAGGTCCCAGAACGACTCTACGGTGTTGGACCTGTGGTCGCACGCCAGACACGTCACCTGGGGGGGGGGGAGAGGTGAAGAGACAGGAGGGAAGGAAGGAAGGGATAGAGAGAGGGGGTAATGGTGAGGCCAAAAGAGGCAGGGCCCTAGTCAAAGCACAGGCACAGAACTGTGTAAGTGCCACTTGGCATGAATGAGGGCCCCCCTAGAACACACATGGCCCTTTGTCTAGCAAGAGCAGGTGGATGAGTGTGTGCGCTCCGCTTCTAAAAGGACCATCCATTTTACTCGAGAACACTCATCCATCTCACATCTCATCACTACTTAGGCCATTTTTGTCAAACGGCATTGTGAGAGCCATCAGGATGAGCATGTTGGACGCAGAAATGTTCACGTCCATCTGGAAAGAGCAATAACACTAACAAATGGCCACTCAACACTAGCAAATGGCCACTTAACTTAAAAAAAAGAAAGTTACCTGGCTGAGGAGCTGGCCGTGGAAGATGGTGTTGACCACGCTGAGCACCTGCTTGATAAGCCGCCTGTGTGTGCCGGCCGCCGGTGTGTGTGTGCCCGTGCTCTCCAACTCCCTCTGCACCTTGTCCAGCAGCTCACACAGAAACTCCTGGGCGTCCTGCTGGGCGTAGCCCCGGAAGGCAGGGATCAGCTGCCACACAGAGTGCAGCATGGCGAAGGGAGACACCAGCGCCCACTTGCCCGACCACATCACCTGGAAGAGGGTGTGCAGCTCGTGGCACAGGGAGATGTGCTTGGAGCTGGGCTCCTTGGGCTGGATCAGCTCCATGCTGCGGGCCCGCGAGGCCCCCCCGCTCAGCCCCGCACCCGTCTGGGGGCCCTTCCGCTGGGCCAGCTGATAGCTGGGCTGGCCCCCGGGGAGGGGGACGGTGCCCACCAGCTGGCCATGGACGGCAGAGGCCAGCAGCTCCAGCGCCTGAGTCAGGTCCAGCCGCAGGAAACACTCCCTGAAGATGTGCAGGTGGCTGAGCACCTGCAGAATTGAGTTCATGTAGCAGGTGTTGCCTAGGTTACGCAGGCCTGTGACCCCCGGGGGAACAGTGGGCCGACGTTTGAGGGGCGAGTCGCCCTGTTTAGGGGAAGTCCGGCGGGGGGTCGGGGAGGGGGCCTTCCGGGAGGGGCCCGAAGAGGCTTTGGGTTTGGTGGAGGAGCGGGTTTTGGACGTTGGGGTTTGTTTTGGGCGCCCCACTCTTTTGGGAGCATGTGCTACGGGGGTGAGGGTTCTAGGGTAGGGGGAGAGGGGCGAGAGGGGGATACTGAGGGTACGTGTCCGTGCGGGGCGCGGGGCGGAGGAGGCGGCGGCGGCTGCGGCTGCGTCTGCCGCTTTCTGACTCTGCCGGCGCAGGCGGTGGCTCTTCCTGGGCGGGGCGCTGCCCAGCTCCTCCTGCAGCTGCCTCTTCATCGCCCTCTTCTTGGCCTGCGCCTCCATCCTGCACGCCTCCTCCTCCTCCCTCTGCCGCTCCTCCTCCTCCCTGGCCTGGCCCCCCGCCGTCCGGCTGAACCAGGAGCGGAACACGCGGCCCAAGAGGGCTCGCCGCCGGTGCCACAGCGCCGTGAACATCCGGTCCTCGTCCCGCAGCTGGAGCTCCCGGGCGCCGCAGGGCGACAGGGCGTCAGGGGCGGCGCTGGCGGAACGCAGGGTGCGCCCGCTGCGGGTGGTGACCTCGTAGCGCTGGCTCTGGATGGCGCTGAGGGTGCTCCGCAGCAGCTTCAGGTCGCCTGTGGCGTTGTCGTTCAGCACGTAGTCGTCACACAGGTAGCAGAACACGTAGAGCTCGTTGACCTCCATGGCCAGCGGGTGGCGCTGCTGGCGGAAATGCTGCAGGGCGTGCTCCTCGATGTAGCGGCCACAAGCGACGTGGGCACAACCCAGGCAGGCCCACACCGACTCGGTGGTGTTGCAGTCCACACAGTGCCACTTCTGGGGGTTGAGGATGGAGTGGTCTGGGGCCAGACGCAGCCGCCCCACATGCTTACACCTGTCCATCACACAGGTCTGAGGATGTCAGTCAGGGACCTCCACGTGTGTCACGTATCCACACAAGCTTCACACTGCCATTCTGACCATGGAGGGCTGGGAAATGTGGTTCTCCCACAGCATGGCTTTATCTGGGGGTGACGAGACAACAGGGCAGACATGAAGTTGGACAACAGCAATAAAAGATGCTGTATGTAACCTAGGTGACAATATGGCCAACCTGAAAATAAAGAACACATTAATTTTTTCAAAACATCTTTCCACATTGTATGTATCACTTTTTATGAAGCACAATTTGAGTATGCTAGGGTAATAGCCCCCCACTGGCTGTAAAAATACATTCAGCTTGGTCAACAATGTGGGGGGGGGGGGGATCTTTGTGTACAAGCAGAGGAGAGGGTAAGAGTTTAAGGGAGAAAGAGGGAGGCAGGAAAATAGCTAATTGAGAATGGCGTTTAGTAAAAGGAAAACCAATTCAAGTGGCAATCTGTAGACAAGCTGGAAAATGGCCATCTTAGTATAGCAGGGACCAGTCATTCTACAACCCAAAATGTCGATCAAGTGCTGAACAAGTCTGTCTTCTAGCTAAGTCTCTGAAAGCAGCAGAGGTGTTCGTTTACACGCCCGTATGTGAGAGGGTTTGTGCTCCATTACAGACTCCGTGATATAAATAAGTTGTACCCTGGCCTCTAGGCGTTTATGATTCAAAATAAAAAGATTGTGACACGCTTGCCCCCCCCCCAAAAAAAAAAAAATATATATATATATATATATATATATTTTGTCATAATACATTGTTTACAAAGGTGTACTAATTGTAATAAAAATGGCACTTAAAATTAGTCTGAAAATACAGCTAACTAGATAAATCTGCTCTGACCCGAAGTCCCACTGTGCCACAGTGCGCAGCACATAACAATGACCACAGACCAGATAAAACTCAAAATGTAGCTTCCCGGTCAGCTAGCACAATCTGTACCTGAATAAACTGTGGCTTCTTTGAGACGCGCTATAATATGCAAAGAGGTAAATAATGTCGTTAATGTACCTTGTCCATTATCATGGGGTGCATCACAACGGTGTGCGCGCCTGAGTGTCCTTGCTATATCTTGGTTCTGGCGGGTAGCTAACGTTATTTAGCTTGCAAGGCTAGCTTGATCGTTCCTGCTTCTATTGCCTGTACTGTAGAGGTGGTGTGCTGCCCATGTTAAGTGGCTAACAACATCAGGATATGACCAAAACCTACACATGAGTTTAGGTTAAGTGGCCATCCATGAATAAAATTAATAGCATGCAACTGCCTGCTAACGTTAGCTACAGTAGCATTATAAAAATGAGTCTTCAGTGTCACTGGTGAAAATAACAGCTGGAAATGAAATGGAACAGGTCGCTGAGTGGGACAATGCACTATCTCTAGCAAGTTAGCAAGCTAGGCAAGAAACAGACGATCAGAACTAGGATTTAAAACAAACAACCAATCATTCATAGATTATCCAACAACGTCTCGGCACAGTTTTAATTCTGGAGTCATGTCTAAAGCCTGCCACTGCGTCACACCGTTGGTAAACAAATTCTAGCAAGGACGTTTCAGGGATTAGTCCTACCCGTCTATTACTAGCATAGCTAGCTAACTGATATGACAAGCTCAGAGGGACACTCAACCATGCCTACAATTGTGCATCAAGATTTATGGCACTTCGCGAATGGATCTCACAATAACTGCTGTTGAAACAGACTGCCAAAAATAAATGAAAACATGCAATATACCATACCAGTTCTTCACGGCACTTCGTACTCTGTTACTTAAGTGATCGCCATCTTGTCTATCCTTGTCGCGTGGTACAGATTCTAGCGTGTCCTCCTAGTCAAGTGACGTTATTACCTGCTGCATTTAGGTAGCATTTCTTAAAAAGCAATGAATCGTCTTTCGACACAAATACATCCACAACAGACATATTCAAGATGTGAGAAGCCGAATTTATTTCCATTCAACTTTTATGTATCAGTGATTAAGAGTTTTTACACAGTTATAATCATACACTACATGTAGACAACCTTCTCATGCGTGCCTGTCTGGAAGAAGCCACAAGAGGGCAGTGTTGTATCATGACAAATGTATCTTCCAATGTGTGTATGTACATTAGTGTGTTTTCGGACTGGTATGTGACACACTCCCAATTATTTATTTTTTAATGACACCTACTAGCCTATTAAACAGTTTTAAAAGATCTCTCTCTCTCTCTCTCTCTCTCTCTGTCTCTCTCTCTCTCTCTCTCTCTCTCTCTCTCTCTCTCTCTCTCTCTCTCTCTCTCTCTCTCTCTCTCTCTGTCTCTCTCTGTCTCTCTCTCTGTGTGTGTGAAACAGGTCTACACCAGCTCTGTAGCTCTATGCTGGTTAATGAGGGCAGGTGATACTATCAGACACGGGTTAGCATTAAGCCATTTAGCATTGAGTTTCTTGCTCTCAGAGCTCAGCAAGCACTGCCAGCTATCACTCCAATGGCTGACTGAAAGAAAACTCTAGAAGACACATGTTTTCTTTCTCGTTCTCTGTCAGAAACAAACAGTACAATAGTTGCTAAATGACAGGAATTGAGGACCTTTGAGTGAGTGATAAAACAGGTATGTGTGCGCTGTGTAGATCTGCCATCTGATTCCTGTCGAATCACTTTTAATGTTTTTCTGCCTCTATGTCCCGGGGCATTTCTCTGAGTTTTCAAGTCCACACACGCTAACCCCCCCCCCCTTCCCCCTCTCCATCTTTTTCTCCCTCACCTATTCCCCACATGATACGAACACACATCTCCTGTTTTCATTAGAGCAGGTAAATGTTTCTGAGAAAGAAAATCATAACATCCAGTGGTTTTATTTTGGTGCTTGATTGTAGTTAAAACACAAGTGCTGATTAAAAGGAAGGAAATTATTTATAATTTATAATCAAACAAACATTTTTCACAATTAATTTGAGTCTGTTTTTGATAGTTAACATATTCATATGGTTCCATGTGGTGTTGTCTATGTGTTAACATAATGTTGATTGTATCTGATTTATTTAGTTGTTGAGAATGAAGAATTCCCCTAGTCAGTTAGAATGTCTGTCTCCATAGTCCGTAATGAGTCAATGACATCAGGCTGTCATTAGCAATGCAGTTCATTATAATCAGCACTTGTGTCTCAGTCATTCTACTATGTCAACACTGCTCTGTTCTGGCTTGTTCTGTACTTTTGGTGAAGAAGTATTCCCATGTGTCAGAGTGTGAATAGTTTTAGAGAGAGAGAGTGATGGTATTTCAATGTGTTTTTAGAGTGACTGCTGACAGTTATGAATGAAAGGTTTTAGTCGGGTTTTCCCCTTTCTTTATTTCCTCTTAATCAAAACTGATTAATAAGGGTAATAAGGATAACACATGACATACATTAAACCATGCCAGTACAGGATACAAGTTCATATCTACCACTCCCACCTACCCTTCTGCCTCCCTCTCATACACATACATGAATCACAAGAAACTCTCCTCTATTTTCCCCTCTTTCCCACTTTCTCTCTCTCTTTATCAGTTTGTCCTTCCTCTTGCACAGCAGAGGTTTGGGTGTGTGTTCCACAGCATGGCTTATTTGAGGGGTCTCCCTCCCTGAGCTGGGTGCTCAAGAGGGGTATTGTGGGTTCTGGGGAGTAGAGGGGGAGGGCTATTGTCCCCAAGCCTGCTCTGGGCCAATGGGAAGACAAGTATGCTGACAGAACAAAGACCATAACTCCATTCTATAGCACACAAGTGGGGCATTGTGTCCACACCGACACACCATACACAAACCATGTCCATACAATATAGACACAGGCATATCAGACACACATACAAACACACATCCATAATGCATACTCATAACAACCATTACAAACACCTCTGAATAAACCAGTTTCCCACACCCATCCAAACCCTTACGCACACACACAGTTTTACTTCCATTTATCATGACATATGGACTGTTCATCTGAGAACACGTAGAATTGGGTGAATTATCTGTGTCTGAGCAAACAAGAGAGAAAGAAAGTGAAAGTGGTGGAGAGGAGCAGTGTGAGTTTGGTCCGTCTCTCAGCTTCCCGTGACCCGGGTGTTGTTGTGTCTATACTCCAAGGCCAGCTCCAACCTTGTAAGGACCATAGTAATTGCTTGGGTCTGTGTGGGCCAGATTCCTGTAGCCTTCACATTTAACTTGCCCCTTCCAATCTCCCTGATCAGGCCTTGTGTGACCTCTGACCTGGCACAATGCAGAGTGGCATCAGGTACCTGGCATGTCTGGAATAACTCAGCACCTCCAGACCAACCACGTCACTGTGATGGGAACTTTGGGAACGCTGCAGCAAACACACGCTCCCTAAAGCCAAACACTGTGTGCTCTCCCACCTCTCTCTGTTATGGTCAACATTCTGGGGGTCCGTGCGAATACATGAGTTTTGGGAGCAATGTATTACCTAACCTGAGGAAACAGAGTGAGAAGGAAGGGAGACAAAGAGTATGTGATGATAAGGATATTTTTGTCAAGTTTATCTTAAGTATTTCAAGGCTCTCTAGGCAAAATATATTAACAGGAATCTAACTGTATCTGATAGTGTGTGTATGTGGGTCTTGTTTGTTTGTCTAGGACATATCTATGTTATTTTACCAGGAGGGGAGACATTCCACTGAGAGGAAAGTCTTTAAAGATAAACATGTGCCCCTAATACACAGCTGTCAATCACGTCTACATACCTTGTATTCCAATAAATAATCAGAGAAAGAAAATAGATTTACATCATCATATTTATATAGATATATACAAATGATACTGTACAGGAACACAAAGGAAGAAATAAAGGTGATCAGAAGAGAAGTGTCAGATCTCTGTACAGTGATGTTACACAGTGGCTCGCAGTAACAGTGTAATAATAATAACAATAATAACTCTCAATAATATATATTGAGAGTAATATACAGTATTATCTCCACTGTATAACCTGTTTTTCATGTAAGGTTGTTTTACCTCTATGAAGGAGAAGCTGCATCTCACAAGGCTATCCTGCCCAAATTATAAACAAATGGAATGAATGTGAACTCTCCAGAATTACATCCATTCACAAATACTCTCAACCTTTGCATATACACACACTATTAAACATATACAAATACATTCACCTGGACTAAACCACTTACCCTCAAACTCACACACACTAGCTAGACCACTAGTAGTGGTTTGTATGGCTTTTTCAACATCATTGTGTGTATTTATACATGTGTGTATCTGTCACAAATAGTGGAGGGGTTTACTGTAACAGGACGCATGGAACACCAGTCACGGCCCTCCATCTGTACTGCTGGATGGATCCTGCGGTTCACGAGGGGTCACGTGTGAATTGTTCATGTGTGAATTTCCTGTGGTACAGTCCATAAGTCCCTGCTGCTGGTGGCCCATCTGTCCTGGGCTAAAGTGCTAGAGAGGGAGAGATGGGGTACGTGTGTGTGCATGTGTGTGTATGTGTGTGCTGGGTGCGCGTAGTCTCTCAGAAAGAGAGGCATGCAGAGTTTGTAAGTCCTCTCGCGACCTCATTGTCTTATTGGCCCAGGGCAGGGTGGGGGCGGAGATTTAGAGTCTGCAGAAGGCCTCATGAGACCACTCCCCCATTCAGAGAACCAAGAATAAAAAAAAATCCATGTCAGTCTCTCTGTCATTCGCTCTCTCTATTTCCTTCTATCTCTCTGCACGTCTCTATCATCTGTCTACCAAGTGCAGTCTTTCTTCAGTAGCGTGAGGACCTTGCGTCCCAAGCTGGCTCGCCAGGGTTTAACAAAGCTCTTCATGTTGACCAGGAGACGACCCTGTTTACGGTCTGAATGTCCTGCTACCAGATACTCCTCACCTGCAGGGTCAAAAAGAAAATTGTGGTTAGTGAGTTCAGTGAGATAGGACTGGTCTGAAATCATCAACTGTACTGTGTGTGTTTGTGTGCAAGTGTTTGAAACTGAAAGCAACCTGGGTTTAGGATGGGACAGGTGCAACCTCGCGCTGTCCAGGACTCTGGGTAGAGTGTGACTCTGCCCCTCTGAATCTTCACCTTGGTGTTCTGACTCAGAACCTTCTGGACCTTCACCTCCACCTCAGCATGGGAACCCTTGTCATGAGCCGACAGAACCTTCACCTTCAGAACTGAGACAGGAAGAGTGACATAGAGAGAGAGTGGGGGGGGAGGAGAGAGGGTGGAAGACAGAGCGAGAGAAAGTTTCAAACTTGTGGAGCAAAAAGCTTCAATATATCATCTAGAATATCTAGAGAGATGACAGATGCAAAAGCAAAGTGATTCCTCACCATAGGCGAACTTCATGGTACAGAATAGTTTTCTGTTGGTCAGGACCTGCTCCTTGCATTCACACTTCTCTGCAGGGCACACAACAATAATGTCAATAAAACAACTGGCCTATGACTGCTAGCTAGTGTGTCTAGGTGTTAGGAGGGTGTCTGTACATTTAAAGAGAAAGAATTTGCTGGCATCAGCTTCAGGCCCTGGGAGGTCTTGGAGTGGCATTTGGAAACTCTCCACATTCACATTCCCTCACGAGGACACATGCGCACACACACACACACACACACACACACAAACAAACACACACACCTTCTCTTTTTCCTTGTAAGGATGTACCCTGACTTTGACTAACAATTAACTATGAGCTTGTAACACATGGTCACTGAACTGAGGAACAGAATACATACCCTCATTTTCACACATGCCCACACACACACACACACCCACACACACAACGTAACGTCTCATTTCTTACCTGAATAATGAAGGGCAGAGAAGAGCTCGTCTGGTCTGAAGATCCGAGCCGGCTCACTTGAGTTTCCCTCCAGGTTATAAAGGTCCAGGTCTGAGCTGCGCACACACACGCCCACACACATTCAGGTAACCTGTACATCCATACAGCATGACAATGAATGCTGCTTTTTTTTTGCATCCCTCACCTTGTCATGCAGTCTCCGGTGAAAGGATCGCAGTCTCCAGCACAGTCACAAGGACGGCAACCGTAGTCATGGAAACCCCAGTAGCCCACCATGCACCTGTCGCAGTGGGCTCCGCCTACGCCAGGCTTGCAAATGCAGTCGCCGTTGGTGGGGTCACACAGCGAGCCCCCGCCCAGGTGAAAGGGCATCGACCCCAGGGGGTGGCAGCTGCATGCTGGGGGCAGAGGGGACTCATCAGACCATCAATATCTACATAAGAAGCCTCCTGAGATTTCATAAAAGCCACATTGTACCAGATACTGCTGCTGTAATAGGGGGCCAGAGAGGAAAACGCTGAGTTCCATTGATGTGGTTGCCTGGCACGAGCCACAACGTGTGATGTGTCTGACATTTCCCTTTTTTCTACATTCTTTAGCATCAGGGGACATCAGTGGAGAGAGACAACTGTACCTCAACCAATTCAATACTGTAAATTCCCCAGGAAAATTGAGTTATTACCTACGTACTAGACCACAGCCAAGTCAAAGTCCCCCAAAAACACACAAGTTAACTCAATAAGTAACAAGTCAACCCGTAAATTACTTAGCATTTGCCTCAATCTACGCACACGACACCAAACACTCCCTCACACACACACACACTGAGTATGCCACAGTGTTGCAGAGCCTTGGAGGAGGAGGACTTGATAAGAGCAGGAGGCGGAGAGACAGACACACAACTTCCAGCAGGACTCTGGACTGGAGTGGGGCAGTCCAAGTTTTTCAAGATCTTGTAATACAATGGCCTCTCTGTCATCTCTTATCAGATCAACCACACACACACACACACACACACAGATTTACTCCATTCTTCTCCCTCAGTCAAATGTTCTGCTGATAGTGTGTTCTTTAAACATTAAGCAGCATAATAACAGGCCAGAAGATACCAAGAAACACAGAAGGTATTTGCTCTGCTCGGCAACCAAACAAACACCAAACATTCAAATACACACATACCCACACACACACACAAACACAAACACACAAACACACAAAAGACTGAGAAACACAGGCTGGCTGTCCTCAAAGTCAGTGAAGAAGAAGACAGAAAGCCCTTGCAGGGGGGAAAGTAACAACCTCGCTACTGCCCATAAACCTGCCCTAATCTGAGACAGAGGGGAGACTAGGAGGAGGAGGGGGGGGGTAGTTAGGGGCCATATTTCTGTTGTTTAATGATGCTTGAACCTCTCATTCCAACCAACTGGCAGTAATTGCCTCCATACCCAATGCCAGACCCCCTGTGTCCCTTTCTCCTCATCTGTAACTGTCTTGGCGCAGGAAGATGATGTCACATTTCTCCACTGTCTATGATCCCAGACAGATTGCTGCATTATCAGACTTGTCGCTAGGGGCAACAAAGATAAGCCCTATCTTTAGTCTCACTCTGTACATCTCCGTATCAGCTTCCTTGTAAATACCAGTTGACAGAGTCACAGGAAAATCCCAGCTGTCCATCAGTACCCCTGAGGCAGACGGAGGCCAGACGGAGGCCAGGCAGCCCAGCCGTCTGGATCCGGGACGACCAGACATGTCTGCAGCCATCAGATGCTCCACCATGCTATCTTTATTGCCTTCCTCGAAGGAATCAGGTTCAGCTGAAAGTATTGTATGTAGCCTCCAGAAGTTAATCATCCAGTCAGTCATCCAGTCACAATACTGCCACCTCAGCTGCAGAGTTGTCAGCGTACTGACACATGCACGCCTGAAATCACCCTCTCAGAGCGAATGCGTGTGTGTATGTGCTCAGTGAGTGAGTTTGTAGTGATACGTGACAGAGCAGCAGCCTGAACAATGACAGAAAACACCCACTACAAAAACAAACACGTTTTCCTCACACACACACACACACATACACACACCTCTCTCAAACACATATGTGTGTGTGCTTGTACTGTACGCTGCTTGACATTGTGTTTTCTTTAAAGGGCCCCACAATGCCTGAAATGAAAAAAATGTGTTTCTTGAGACGGAGGGAAATTCCTTCAGTGTCAGTATCTACAGTATGTTTCCCAACCCCGCTGCATCGCCAAGCTTGTTCTTTCTAGAACGCTCCATTCCTCTCTGCGCCTCAATCCCATCATTCAACAGTGTGACCTGCCCAATGCACATCTGGCTTCTATCGCTGAGATGGAGCTGCCACTAATATGACATGTGTACATGCACGCACACACGCCCATGCACACACACCAACACACACACACACACACACAGAGGTGAGCGTCTTCCCCAGGTGCCAGCATACCTGCGAGCCTGATATGACTAGGTCCCATCAGGCTAGATAATCTGAGGGAGAATGTAGCCACTGCCCAGTGTTTATGGATGGATATCTCGTGTTTACTTAAGGTCTCGCAGACTGGAGAAGGGAAAACACACGGGCACACTCACCCACACGTGACCCAGGCGCCGTGGCTCCGCAGAGTCGGAGCCTCGCAAGTGCCGTGACTCACAGGAAGAGTCACAGGGAAAGGTTGACGGGGGGTTTGACTCACGGCCTAACGCCGGCCCTGTCTCATGACTAACGTGTGTGTTATCCTGAGATGGATGCCAAAGCCGTGTGAAAGACAAAACACCCGCGGACACACACCCACACAGTGGACTGATGCTCACTAGCAGCCAGGTGGTGCCCACTGGGAACAGCGTCATCCTGCAAGTCTCCGCTTGTCGTCCCAGTCATCAGCATTCCACGCAGGAATGGGTTTGCTGTGCCAGTGGATGAGTGTGTGCGTGTGTTTTATAGGTGTGTGGGTGTGTGTGTGTGTGTGTGCGTGCGCGCGTCTTACGTTTGCAGGAGTCTGGGGAAGTGAAGGGTCTCTGGGGGTCTCGGTAGAAGCCAGTCTTGCAGCTCTGACACTGGGGTCCCTCAGTGTTGTGTTGACAGTCACACACACCTCCGCTGCGCTGGCCCGTCTCACGCCACACCGACCAATCAAAGCGGCAGCTCTGAGCGTGCCCGTTGCACTTACACTCTATGCGTTAAAGAGAACAGAATGTCAGTGACACAGACACTGTACAGCATCGATCATTCTACACCTTTTCTTCCTATTGTCTACCTACGGGTACAAATAAAGTAACCTGAACCTGGAAGGATCTGAATGCACAGCATGTTCACAACAGAGGTGAGTGTTTGGCTATGTGGATGACTGGGTGTATGCATGTGTGTCTAAGCCTGGTGTTTATGTGTTTATGCATGTGTGTGTGTGTGTGTGATAGGTGTGTCTGTGATAGGTGTGTGTGAGTGATGTGTGTAGGTGAGAGTGACTCACTGTGGCACTCGTGCGGAGCCCCAGTCAGGCCGTCAGCGGGCTGCCAGGGTCTGTCGTTGTAGAGTGGAGCACAGTGCTCACAGTGGTCACCTGCCGTGTTATGTCTGCACACACACTTCCCATGAACCTGAGAAAGAGAGAGAGACCAGAAGAAAGAGAGACAGAGAAAGAGAGAGGAAGAGGAAGGGGGAGACAGGGAGAGAGAGAGAGAGAGAGAGAGCGAGAGAGAGAGAGAGAGAAACAAAGAGGTCAGTGTGAGGGAGAGAGCTGTTCCCACGTGAGAGCCTCAGCACCCCTCTCTAACCCCTGGGGGTCGGGGGCTCCCCTTCCTGGTCTCTTTCAGGTCCTGTCCTGTAATTGCTGAATGGAGATTGATTGTTTGGCTTCATCACTGGAAACGAGCAGGCCTCGGGTCTGAAAAGAGCGCAGTGTGTCTGAGTTTGTGTGTGAGTCTATATGTGTGTGTGTTTGCGGCTTGTGTGTGTGTGCGTGAAAAGTGGAAGTATGCTGCACTGAGAGCACAATAACAATCTCCTTGTCATTCCTGTGAGTTGGAATGTCATGCATGCTGGATAATGATGTGCTCTAGGGGGGAGGTTGACAAGCCATCTGAGGTAGCGCTTTATCTGTTTGGGTTACAGTGAGTCACAGAGGGGACGAGAAACACAGACACACAAACACACTGACAGACCCGCACATGCTGGCATTCGCAAACGCAAACAGACTTATAGGACCACACCACACAACACACACTCATGCACACACACACACACTAACCCCTGCACTAGTTTCCCACAGTGTGTGTACCCATAGCGCCCTCTCCTCCTGTGTGACATTCAGAGAAGGTTAAACACAAGAAGCAGAACGGAAAAAGGGGACAAATGTTAACACAAGCGTTCTGTCCCTCATCCCTCATGAACTGCCCCTGCCCTCAACCCCCGGACCTCCTACTTCCCAGTCCTGGACCATACGGTCCCTGTTATACCCAGCCCTCAGCTCCGTGGCCCCAGGCAACCCTATACCTTATCACTAATGCTGCAGCTCAATGAGTGATAATCCAAGGTCAGGACCTACACGAGCGAGGGGGGCAGAACTACTAAGGAACATGGCTGGAGGAATTTGTGAATAACAGTTAAAACATCAGGGAGGACAGAACAGAAAGGAGGAGGGGAAAGGAGAGATGTTGGCCCTTGTCCAGACAGCTGGTATTCCAACCAATTTCACATGTTTACCAGTGTGATATGGGACAATTAGCAGGCACGCACTCTCTCTCTCTCTCTCTCTGTCTCTCTCTCTCTCTCTCTCTCTCTCTCTCTCTCTCTCTCTCTCTCCATCTCTCTCTCTCTCTCTCTCTCTCTCTCTCTCTCTCTCTCTGTTTCTATCTCTCTCTCTGTTTCTATCTCTCTCTCTCTCTCTCTCTCTCTCTCTCTCTCTCTCTCTCTCTCTCTCTCTCTCACACACACACACACACACGCGGGCGCACACACACACACACATGGCTGATTAAGGACTTGTTTTCACATCGCCTTTTGATTTGTGAGGGAAACCAGCGAGGCGGACGCCCATCCTTTCAGAGGGCAGGATAACGCAAACACCAAGGCCTTCAAGAACTGCTGCCTGACCTTTCACCCCTGTGTCCCTCTGCCGTGGTCCAGCCCTCCCTGCCGTGGCCTACAACCTCTCTTTATCGCTGGAAATGTGTTTGATCTACAGGCCTGTCGAAACACAACCTGTAGTACTAATCTGTCACCCCTAAACTCGCATATACATAGTGTCACACACATACTGTTCTGGGAGGGACAAAACCTTCTGGATGTGGGAAGGGGAAGATGAAAGTGTTTAGTGTGTGTGTGTGTTTGAGTGTGTGTGTGTGCGCGTGTGTGTGTTTGCCCATGTGTATTGTATGTTTATGTTCAGCACTGCCCTCTGCGTGAGATGTAGTCAATAAACACCTAATCAGACACACAATCAGAGAGGCACGGAATTGGTCAAAGGCCTGCCCCCAGGGCCCCCTGGCCCCCTGGCCCCCTTCTTCTGCCCTCTGCCACCCCTCCTACCCCCTCCTCCTGCTGGGCTAATTGCTGCTAACGCTCCAGTAGCTGAACGTAGGCCTGGATGGCTATGGGTGTGTGTGTGTGTGTGTGTCTGTGTGTGTGTGTAAGGGGGTGGAAGCTGGCTTTGTGGCAGCCAAACAGAGAGCGTAATCACCTTGGCCATGTGGTTTGGACTTGTGTGTGACCACAGAAAAACACCCTTAGCTGCTCCTGCATCCCTCATGCTGTCTGGGCAGTAATAGCTCTGCATCCAGGCCACTTTCACTGCTGATTACAGTGTTGTGAGTAGAACCAAGGGCTTCCGCAACGACAAGCACACACATGCACGCACGCATATACACACGCATACACACACGCATACACACACCAATTCGTGTGTGTGTGTGTTTACAGGGCAGTAATCTTTGCACGCATCTCCCTTGTCGCGCTCTCGTTGTTTGGGTTTCCCAGATATGGCCGCCCTGGGCCGAAACAGAGACAGAAAAACAAACTGCTGATAGGGGGAGGAAAGTACTTATATAACCCCATTCCGAGCCCTGTGTCTCCGAGTGTTTACCAAATGCTCCATAACGCACTTATGTTCCAGTTGTTAGGTAATGTTGTTCTGGTTGACAGACAATGTATTTACTAAACTGATATACGGGGCACACTGGTCAACTGAGGAGGCCTAAACCTGTTGTGTGCAAAGCACTTTACAGTGTGACTGGTGGCTAGACAAACACCTCTGATTATAGTGCTTGTACAAGATATCTGCCTTAAAGATACACTACAGGGTGCTAACCACAGTCATTTATCAACTCAGACACAGTCAAAGGCTGAACGCTGAACCCTTCCATCAACTGAAGTTTAGACACACTGTTTATCTGTCTTTGTGTTTTTTGGGGGGTCGGCCCTCTTCAGGACTGTTGTTTGCCACTTTCTCCCACTCTCTGGGACTGTTGAGTGAAGGAGAATAGGCGCTCAGCTTCAAAGGCGCTACAGAACTGTTTGTGGAGATAGTGGATATAGATGTTCCACTGACTGTAGTCCTTGTTAATCTAACCATCCACCATGAATCAGCCATATCCATTAACACCTCTTTCGATGCACTTTCTCTCTCTCTCTCTCTCTCTCTCTCTCTCTCTCTCTCTCTCTCTCTCTCGCTCCCTTCTCTCTCTCTCTCTCTCTCTCTCTCTCTCTCTCACACACACACAAACAAATCAACACTTATCATTACTCAGTTCTGAATCAATATATTCCTCCTTATCTCAGGAAAGGCTCTTCATCTGGGGGGCAGACAGAGCAAAACAGACAGTAGGAAGCGTGGAAGAGAAAGGTGAATTCCTCCAGTCACTCACTCATCACACTCACAAACTCACTTACCACATGGTTGGTCCTGTCCCTGATGGGACGGTAGCCAGCTGCAGGGACACACTGCTCGGCATGGCCATGGCAAAAGCAGCTTCCCTTCACGATGAGGTCATAGATGGCAAAGTGCTTGGTGGGAGGAGCCTTGTCCAGGTGGCTGGGGTCTTTGGCTTGGCAGGGACAGGACTGGTGCTGCAGCAGACGCATGCGGATGTTGGTCACCCTCAGCTGCTCCTGGCCCGCCACCCCGAACGGGTCTAGAGACTCCCATTGGGAGAGTGCCCGGTAGATGACCTGTCAATCAAACAATCGGCCAATCAGTCATCCGCAAACAGCTTTACACAAAACCAGTCACAGCCGTCAAGCACCATTTGAAATCCTTTTTTAATTCAGTCGCTCTCTTTTTCTTTCTTTCTCTCCTCTTTATGTGAGGACATCCATTAGGGATGGTTTTCTTTTTACCTCAGTGCTCCAATGACAACCGGCGCTGAGC
The DNA here is from genome assembly GCF_054491055.1 of Hypomesus nipponensis. Lineage (NCBI taxonomy): Eukaryota > Metazoa > Chordata > Actinopteri > Osmeriformes > Osmeridae > Hypomesus > Hypomesus nipponensis. Next base: position 6,348,354 of record NC_140367.1, read on the forward strand.
AATGGCTACCCTTGGTGCAGTTGGCAACCCAACACACACACTCATACCTATAAAGTTTGTATTCATGCTTGCCAAGCACTGTGAAAGGGGTGTGTGTTATTGCTCGAAACTGTGTTCCTATGGAGGAGTGTGTGTGATTGTAGGGAGTGTGTCCCTGCCATAGATATCATTGGCTGAGGGGTGTGTGTGTTTTTGGGTGACAGTGTGAGTGGAGCCCACGCAGCCCTCTCATTGGCTAGATGACTGTCCCCGAGTGTGATGGGAGGAGCACTATTAATTTCCCTGTTGTTGGAAAAGGTCACAGGGTCACGGCATTGTGGTCCGCAATTAAGGGAACACGACAAATAGGGCGAGGGGCGCCAGTCCACGGGAGAGGAGGGAGAGACAAAGAGTGGGAGAGAGATGCAGCCCCACATAACTCAGACCCGGACAAAGACCCTGCGACAGCCCGGCGACACTGCTGCAACACCATCACACACCCCCGGTGGACGTTCCCAAACCCTACCCACAGACACACACACACACACACACACTCACACACACTCACACACACACTCCAATGCGCATTCCTCAACAACAGAAATTCCATAAGAGGCCTTCCTGATGCTCTCGCTGCAGGAAGTTCTGAGGCCATGGCTAAATGGGAACAACCAAAAAGACACGCACACACACAACTGTGCACACATACTTGTCTCACCAAAAAACCTCCATCAGTGCAGCATGGGACTTTACTACACCCATAATCTTTCTTCCTGTTTAAGGGCTGAAAAACAGTGTAAGTCTGGCTTTAACTGCGCTAATTCCATCAAAGCACTGTGGACTGTAATCTGGTAAACAGGGACAATGGGCATTGATGGAGAACGGGGCAGGGGTGGGGGAGGGGTGCCTGCAGGACCAACATCCATTGGAGAAACAGGACTTCCTCCCTCACAGACAGATAGAGAACTGTGGGTCTGTGTCTGAGTGCAGTACAGATAAAGCACATGACTGTGACATGGGTGTGTGTGTGTGTGAATGTACATGCATGTATCCAGATCTGTGTGTGTAGGTCAGACTGGCCTACTCCCTCCCTAAGGAGGTCACAGTCTTTATAACAAACACACACATTCTTCCTGCCCAGCTGACCTCATAAATAACGCAGGAACCCTGATCTTCACAGAGAAACTAAAGCCGTTCTTTTTTCTCTGAGCTCGAAGCCCATATCATTTCCCACTCCATAGAGACAAACATGCTCTCGATCAGCACAAGAGATGACATGCTTTCATGTTTGAGGAGAGAAAAGGAGAGAAGGGAAAGCTGAGAAGCCCTGCTCCCTGTATCGCTCCCAGCGACGACACCCTACCTAGTTGCTATCCATCACAGCTCACTCTTATCTGATTGCAGGAGTTTAAATACCCAACACGCAAATGAAAAGACACAAACACACACACGCATGCACGCAGACGCATACGCACACATACACACACACTGACACACACACACACGCAAAAAGAACATACTCAACATACTAGTTTGTTATTATGTTAAGCCCAAGCACTTATACCACAAACACACAAACACTTGACACAGAGTTGAGCTCGAGTGTAAAAGACTGACAGGGGCTTCATATTTATGTGTGCCCTTTGACCTCAATTTGGACATGAACACACTCAAGATGTTCATGTAACAGAAACAGAAACACTCACCAACACCTCTCTCCATGCATTATTTTCACCACCTCAAACAGGCCAAAAACTGTGTAGCTGTCAGGTTAGGGTCCTATAAGGTTTCAGGCCGTAGCAATAACCAGTTACATTCTGACAGATAGAGGATCTGGTGGATGCGTGGTAGAAGCTCTAATATTGCAGAATTAGAGACAATTTTCTCCTTCAGAGTTCAGTTTAAAGGTTGTAGGTCAAGCTACCGTCACACGCACTCACAAACACCCACACACACCTCAGTCGCCATGGCACGCTTCTTCAGGACAGAGATTTATGATACGGGAGCAGATTCAGGTAGTAAAATATGACAAGATTTTGCATAAGGACTCGTGCCAGAAAAAGGTAGAGCAGAGCAAACATGCAAAACACATGACATCATAACAGGAAACAGGAGCGGTGGTAAGAAGTGGGTCTCTGGATCAGGAGCCAGGCGCGGCCCTTCACATACCGTTTCAATTAACATCAATGGGCCGCCGGGAGCCCTCTAGTGCCACAGATCCCCCCCCCCCCATAAGGCCTTCCGGCTGGTCTCAGCTAACATGCTCATTGGTAATGCTGCCTGTCAGGGTAAGTATGCTGGCCCGGTTTAGAAGAACAAATCAATCTACGTTTTTTATTGTCGTCTCCATACTTGCCTGCCGCCTCCAGTTTTTCATCTATCCTCTGCCCCTCCATCTTTCCAGTGTGTGTGTGTGTGTGTGTGTGTGTGTGTGTGTGTGTGTGTGTGTGTGTGTGTGTGTGGGTGTGTGTGTGTGTGGGTGTGTCAGGAGCTGACAGGAGCTGTGTGTCTGAGCTACTCAGTGTTGTGTTAGAACCCAACACCTGCTAGTCAGAGATAGTCTTTGCCTGGGTTGCACACACACACACTTTAGCCCTCACCTCTCCTCGAGTACAGGGGTAAGCTCCAGAGTATTTGGAGGTGCAGAAGGCTCCGTCAGGCCCCGCTGTTCCCTCCTCCAGACCAAAGGTGGCGTTGCAGTCGTGGGTGTAGAACTGCAGAGCCTTCCACGTGCGCCCAAAGTCCTGCGATCGCTCCAGCGTCATGACGGCGGGGCGGGAGGAACGGAACACAACAATCAGGTGGGTGAAGTAGAACTCCACCTCCAGGTCGAGCTGCACCGTCTCTGACTCCACCCCCTCAGCAGACTGCCACCAGGTGTTGGGGTGGCGGAAGGAGGAGTCAGCCATGGCAGCAGACAGGTGGGCCTGTAGGGGCAAGGCAGCGTTGCACTTGGTGCACTTGGCAGGAGTGCAGCTTCCGCTGGCAGGAGGGTCGGAGTAGGAGCAATAGAGCTCGGTGCCGTTGTACCCGCAGACGGTTTGGGTCAGGACCCTGCGGCCCAGCACTAGGTTGCCCATGCGGGGGTTACATGCACGGCTCTCACAGCGTGGGGCTACCCCCACACGACCCATATCTGTAAGAATTAAGGCACAGGTTAGGAGTGTGTGTGTGCATGTGTGTGTTTATGTGTGTGTGTGTGTGTGTGTGAGAGAGAGGCCGGGTCAGTGAGTTGAATGTGTGTATGTATTTCTGTGTGCGTGTGTGTGTGTTTCTGTGTACATATAGTGAAATATATTGCAGAGATAATAGTGTTTTTGTGCACCTGCTTGTCTTTGGCACAACAGTTAGGACTCTTGACACAGATAAAGTTTGTGTTGCTATGGTAAGATCAGGATGAGCATTCAGACGCGTTCCAGACGCTTTGTGAGGGGATTGAAGAACACCCTCCGGGCTAGACTGACATGTTTAAGAGCCTTCTCTGTTGCCAACACTCGCGCGAACACAGGTTATTTTACAAAGGGGGTTTCATCTCAACGAAAAGGTCATAATAACAAATATCAGTTTACATTTGTGTCAGTTAACAACAGACACCACATCGGATGCCTATGTTATGTTGTTGTTGTTATAACAAATAATATTAATCTGTTAATTATTTTTACACAATATCTCAACTAAATTATGATCCACCAAGACATGTGCCCCACATCTTTTCAAACTAAATATATCATAAGACTAAAGAAGTGAACGGCTGCAGTAAACATTAATTACTCATGGAAGTGAGGCTGCACTTGTCACTGTCGCGCGCATTGTTCTGACAGCGGGAACGCTACATTGCCCATTATGATGTTTTGCTATTTGACACAAATGTTGACCCGAGGAGTTTAAAAAGAATAACTACTAACCTGAACGAATACCAGGTAGTGTGGTCAAGGTGATCACAGCAAACAAAGTGCAGAACATCATAAATCCTATTCGTGAGAGACCGTCTCTAAAGGTGTTATTTCGCAAAATTGAGCAGCCCGAGCCCCTTTGAGTAGGGTAACACGACACCTCGCTTCAAGTGGCAACTAGATGCTAGATTTCATCAACGATTAAAAAGCTCCACAAGTTCAAAGCCAGTAGTTCCCTTTTAATAATAATCAGATGTGATCAAAGACCAGATCAAAATCAGACACCTAGAGAAAAGTATTCCATCTTGTTCATACAGCATACTTTGCCAAATAACCTAACTCGTGATTTGTTCTGGGGTTTTTTGTTCCTCGAGATCTGCTACCTATTCAGTTGATTTGCTTGCTTTAGTCCGCAGATATATATCTGAGGCATATTGCGAGAGTGACAGCGGCTTGCGGCTCCGCCCAATCTCTTTGCATTTTTCTCTGACTTAAAGGAACATTCCTGCTAGTCAAGAGTCAGCGAGTGTCAGGTCAGTGCTGACACGCTACGGTGCTCACAACAGCCTCGCCACAGACTCTAAGACCGATGAAAAGTTGGTAGAAACATGGAAAGGTTTACTGACCGGAGACAGCAGTGCAGGCATAACGTTCCGTAAATTGACTCCGGATTTGGATTGAAAGTACTAAAACAGGATTGTTGCCCCCCGTTTAGAGAGGATCAATGACGCACTTAAAAAATCGTTTGGTTGCTGTGTTAAATCAAAGTTCTCTGAGTGGGCAAAGGAAACCCTGAAAGACATAATGATATAAGCAAGAGTTTAAAATTCCTGTATATACTCAGCTTCAATTGACGGTTACACATATAAGGGAAGAACAATACGATTTTTGCGTTTTACACCAGTAAAGTTCAACTCTAGCATCTACATCATCTAAACCTGGAATATGATATCTCTCATAATTTGAACTGAATATGGACATGATTGGTGATCAAACATTAACCTTGTAAAGTGTGCCCCCCTGTGCACAGTGGTGGTATGGAGTGGCCACTTGATGGTGGACACCCTGTCCCTATTTCCACTAGTCTTATCCTATCTTCAGCTCCAGTTCTTTGATGTTCTCCATATAGACATGGCTTTCTGCCATATTAACTGAATATCTTAGAGTCAGTGAAGTGCACCTGTGCAGTGACCTGCATGCTCTCTTCGAACCACCCCCTCTCATCTCTCTCTCTTCTTTTTCTTTCTCTGTCTCTCAGCAACATTTGACCTTTAGTCAATTCTTAAGTCACTCACTCACTTCCTCCTCTGAGCCGTCTTCTTTCATACTTCCCAGAGATGAGATGAGCCTTGTTCCTTACATGATTGTATTTGACCATTCAAGGGAATGGACAAAGTGTGGACAAGCAGCCTCTGGAGTTTCCTGCACCTACGTCTGACTCCTAGAGTTACTCCTCCTACTAACAATGTTATTAAGTGGGTGGTCATAAATAAACCACACTGAACCTTATAGGAACATTAACTCCCTGAGGTACTTGCGTCTTATTTCTGCATCCTTTCAACAGTTCTGCAGTCTTATAGTAGGTTCGACACTCCAGGACCTTATTGGGCTTCTTTTCAAAGACAGATTATCTGGAATTAAGTAAACACTGAGAAATTATTAGATGGGTGATAGAGGGAGGGGAAAATTTAACTCACCGACATGCAAAACATTCAAAACATTCTCAAAAGTACCCAAAGGAGGAAAGGTATTTAACCTGAAAGAGTGAAAAAAAAGTATTAAATGATGTAAGAACATCAGTATTTCAGCCATGCATGGGATCTAGTGTAATTACAGAGGAATTTCCGTCAAAAACCCAGCCCTAGCTTTAGGAAGTTAAATGTTGGTCTTATTCGTAATGTCAAGTTTGAACTTGTCAAATGGTTAACAGTCAATTGCAAAACAGAAAAAAAATCTCCAGACTGTCATTGCGTAAAGTGAGCTGCTTAGACAGAGCCAGACGTGACCCACATATGACAGCCAGTATACCCTTAAGAATTCCATCATATTGGTTACATTAGATTTAGTTGCATGTTATAAACAACTTAAGGTTCTTAGTCAAATCAAGGTTGTTTTTCAATTTAGTCTAACATAGACATGAATTGTACCTCCAAAAGTGTGTTAGCTTGCAAGATAGGCTAATACATATTTGTTGATTTAGCCCATAACCCAAGATGTGGTCAGGAACATTTATAAGCCATAAACAACATAAAACAACACATTTGGTAACATTGTTGAACGGTATTCCTATTGTATTGTTTGTTAGGTATTAGGTATTAGGTATTTGGCTTCAGGACGAAAATAGATTTTACAGTAGCAACTCTTCCCGCTAGGTGGCGCGGTAGATTGTTGATTTGTGGGCAAACTACTTGTGTTTTTGGCGCAGGGGTCGAGGTTAAAATATATACTTCCTGTTCGGCGGCAACGCGCGCAATCAGTCTCAATTGTATTGTATCAAGAGAATACAGTAACCGAAGTCATAATTTGTGTATAACACCTGTTTTGGGCTGAAATGGTAAATACTAACGTCCCTACTTCTAAGCAGACTTTTTGGACAGAAAATAGCTCAGGACAGCGTGCACGAACCGTTTCTTGTCACAACACTGCTAGCTAGCTAACCTAGCCCATTCATTCAGTCTTCAAGCTTCATTCATTCTAGTAAAATGCTAGCAAGCTAGCTACTAGCTAGTCTTAAATAGACTGTTACTAGTAGTGTACACAGCAAGCTGGAACAATGCAAGAAATACCATGTTTTAATTTTAAAATGTACTATATTTGCAGGTTAATAAGATAGCCTCATTGTCAAAGTTATTAAGCTACAGGCAGTCTGCTGCCGTGCCTGTGCAGTGGGTGTGCAAAGAAGCTAACTACCACCTGCAGATTGTAATGCAAGTTATTGGATATAAAGAAACATGCATTCAAATTTAGAGAAATTAAGTAGGTTACACCTCCACATATGGTTTTGAGAAAAAACAAAGCAGTATGACGGGCCTAGGAAGTCATGACAATGCCAAATTTCATCACCAAACCACTGTCTTCTTGTCTCCAGAGTTTACCGCTGAACCCCAAGCCCTTCCTCAACGGCCTGACAGGCAAGCCTGTGATGGTGAAGCTAAAGTGGGGGATGGAGTACAAGGGCTACCTGGTGTCTGTGGATAGTTATATGAACATGCAGGTAAGGAATGCAGCGCACTTGGCATACAGGAGGGAGGCTACCCATTTATCTTACTCCAGATTTCTGAAGAATAATATATCTTATATAATGATGTGATAGATTTTACTGTATGTATTTGTTTCACAAGTTGGCGAACACGGAAGAGTATGTAGATGGAGCGTTGGCAGGCCACCTTGGAGAAGTACTTGTTAGGTACATAGACACTTATTGGAATGTCTTCTGTCCTGTTTGTCTCTGTTTCCCTGAGAATAATCGTTTTTTTAAATGTCATGTTTTGATAGTATTTTTCAAATCTTTGTATTTATCTGCATTCAAGTTTGTTTTAAGCTTTTAAAATGTATTAGCTATTTTGCTGTATAGAATGTTGTGTGTGAACAAAATATGTATTTTTAATCTTTTCAGTAATTGTACATTACTTCAATAGATTCATTTTCTATTCCAACAGGTGTAATAATGTTTTATATATCAGAGGAGTAGAGGAAGAGGAAGAGGATGGAGAGATGAGAGAATGATGGACGGATCCAAGAAACAAAAACTTCCAGACTTTTTCTTTTTTTTATTATTATTTGTGTTATGATAAATGTTGTATTTGAGTATTTTTCAGTTTTCACTATGTGGATAAAATGGACTCTGGAGGGAGCATTTACAATTTGTAATGCTTTCAAAAGAAGTGTTTTTTGTACTTTAATGTATAATTATAATATGATGTCATTGTATGACAGAAACAATAAACTCTGAGTAAGTTTTTTTTTAATGTGCTTGTGATAGCATTTTATTGTTATGAACTGGTTGGCGTTGTGTTCAATAGTCGAAAAATGTAAATCATCAATCAAAACCACCTAAAAATTTGAAAGAGTGGCAGCCACTTTAAATTAGTGTTAAAAGTGTTGTTGGGGTTTGTGGAGTGGATGTGTACACGCGCCGTTCCTGCAATGTGCACTTTGAACTTCACTTGTCTTCTTTAAATATTTGCCTGATCCTAAATTCGTAGAGACAGGCAAAGCAACACACACACAGGTTTTTGGAGAATGGCAACCAAAAACAGGCTTTTGGTAAAAAACGCAAAACAACTGGTTTTAATTTGCAACAATGGCGAGAAGTACCTAACGAAGACAGACATGCAGCAACTGTGTGTAATAGTGAATGGCAGCGTTGTCATTGGGAGGTAAGGTTTGCCGATATAGCAACAGTAGGCCTAAACTCTTAACCACCGATTATTTTTTAACCACCGATTATTTTAGTGCTCGAGACAGTTTAATGTACCCTTAACTGTACCTTTAAACGTATGGAAACAATACAACATCTGTCAAAGCAAGTAAGATAATTTAGGCTTTTTCGAGACTTCCAAACCCGTTGTTTTTATCGTTTCATACGGATTATCTGTTAAGTGACGGGTTGATAAAAGCTGTTGGACTGGCCGAGACCATCGAGGCTCAATATTCAGGAGAGTTATTCGACAAAGTGATCGATGCGTCGGGAATGTGTGTCATCCCAGGTATGTAGATAAATTACATACATTTGGTGTCGCAAATGATGAACATTTTATGTATTATTATTTTTTAATTAATGATGTTCCAGGGCTGGTGGATGCACACACTCATCCAGTATGGGCTGGTGACAGGGTGCATGAATTTTCCATGAAGGTAAATACAGTTTATGTTGACTAGGCCTGTATATTGTAAGTATCAATGTAAAGTTTAAATAAGAATGGTGAATGAGTGTCTTTGTTTGGGGGTCAGATGGCTGAGCGGTTAGAGAGTTGGGCTATTAATGAGAAGGTTGTTGGTTAGATTCCTGGCCGTTCAAAATTTCCTTCACCCTTCTTGCCTCGGGGAGAATGTCCCTGTACTTACTGTAAGTCACTCTGGATATGAGCGTCTGCTAAAATGACTAAATGTCTGTGTGTGTATTATGCAGCTGGCCGGAGCCACCTACATGGATGTGCATCGGGCAGGCGGAGGGATCCACTTCACGGTGGAGCACACCCGTGCTGCCCCTGCATCCACCCTGCTGGCCTCTCTGACCAGCAGGCTGCGCCGCATGCAGCGGGCAGGGACCACCCTGGTGGAGTGTAAGAGTGGCTATGGCCTGGAGCTGCCAACAGAGCTCAAGATGCTGGAGGTCATAGAGACTGCGAGACGCACTCTGCCCATCAACATCTCCTCTACCTACTGTGGAGCCCATGCCGTGCCCAAGTACTGAACACTGTCATGCACGAACAACACTGGCGCCGCCAGGAATTTTGGGCCCCATGAAAAAAAAAAGTTGATAATTTGTATTAGTTTCCCAATTTTTGGGGGCCCCTGTCAGTCAGGGGCCTTTATAATCGTCATAACTTTTCCCCCTATACGGCGCCCTTGACTGTGCTTCTGAAGTAACCTTGCCCTTGTCCTCCCTAGGGGTAAGACTGTCGCTGAGGCGACAGAGGACATCTTGCAGGTGCAGCTGCCAGAGCTGCGTGAGCGTATAACCGCTGGAGCTCTGAGGGTCGACAACATCGATGTGTTCTGTGAGCAGGGTGTGTTTGACCTCAGTGCCACCCGCGCCATCCTGCAGGCTGGCAAAGACATGGGTCTCAACATCAACTTCCACGGGGACGAGCTTCACCCCATGAACTCTGCACAGGTACGACACGTTAAGATTCATCCTCAACCAGGAGACGTTACTGTAGAAAAACTCATTTAGATTAAGATATTGTCCTCACACTATCCTTCTTACTTTCTCTATTCATTACTGTGTGTTAAATTGTTTGCTTTTGGAAGCTTGGGGCAGAGCTAGGTGCCTTGGCCATTAGTCACCTGGAGGAGGTGACAGATGAGGGCATTGCTGCCATGGCAACAGCCAAAACAGCAGCTGTCCTGCTCCCAACAACAGCTTACATCCTGCGGTAAGTTGACTCATATATAAGCATTACTACAGCGGTTGGATGTCAACACAGTCATTGACAGCATGTGTTCCCTCAGGCTTCCTCAGCCGAGAGCACGAGACATGCTGGAGGCTGGGGTTGTTGTTGCCCTGGGTAGTGACTTTAACCCCAACGCCTACTGCTGTTCCATGGTAGGTAACCCCAGGATATAAGTATACTTTGAGATTCTTAACCACCTGTCCTCCAATCCTCACTCTGTCGTTCCTGTCCGACTACCCTAGCCCATGGTCATGCACCTGGCTTGTGTTAACATGAGGATGTCTATGCCTGAGGCTCTGGCCGCGGCCACCATCAACGCAGCGTACGCCCTGGGGCGCTCTCATTCCCACGGCTCCCTGGAGGTCAATAAACACGGCGATCTGCTGGTCCTCAATGCCACGCGGTAAGGCAGCCCTGTCTCTTGCACACTATTCATACATGGGGACTGTTAATATATAAGGGACATACACAAATATGATATGCCCAACAATACAATCAGTCTGTTCAGTTAGTAAGAAACCGCTCTGAAAGTGGATCTGACTGGGTTGGATCAATTGTTTTCTTACAGGTGGGAGCACCTTATCTACCAGCTGGGGGGCCACCAGGAACTGGTCCGCTATGTTGTCATTGCAGGAAATGTCATTTACGATAATGACAAAACCCTGGACTTCTAGTTTCATCTATCAAAGTTGATTGTTATGTTGCAGCCTAAAAACACTTTAGCTTCACATGCAGCCTTAGTGCTCGATAGTGTGGATGGAAACAGCACGCAGTCAAGCTAAATATGTGGTTAATATTTATCGCAAAATCTTTGGCTTGTGTGCCTTGGGGCAGTTTTTACTATGTTCCACAGTCTCTTCAGTTTGTCATTTCAGACCTGGATTTCCTATGCAGAGTCACAATCCTTCTCTTGCTTTGTTAATCTTTCTCTATAGCAGTTGCATCAGCCCTGTCTGTTTTCTATGTCTATTGAAGAATAAAAAAGATAGGTTTATGATTTCTGTTGTTAGAGATACCTACATAGATCAGTTATCAGTACTGCCAACAAACAATTCTCCAGAGTAATCTCTGCTTTTATTGAACACGTCTTAGTATACAACACAGGTTTACAAAATAGACCCATTCAGTACATTATTACTGTATCTACGTAGGTCTCTTTCCTCTTCATTAGATGTTCAAGTCATCATCCTTCTACTCTGGTAGGGAGATGGGTGTTCCTTCTCACACTAAGAATGAATCTGTCCAACCAGTACCAACGACTACATCTCAACCCTTCAACAAAAGTACAGATTCTGATAATAAGGCTGATAACAAACGTGGATTTGACAAATGGTGGATTAAACTATACAATGGCGTATAAAACAAATAAATGTTATGGCATGCATGACTATGTTTCTCATCTACTGTACATATATCAGTGCCGGCAGATGTAGTGTTTTTTGTGAGTTGCACAACAAAGAAAAATGGTTTGAGTGGCACAGTGTGTGTGTATATTTAGGCTTCATATTTCTTCCCGGCTCTGTGAATCTGCTGGTACAGTGTCATGGAGAAGGCCATTCCCAAGAGCTGCAAATATCCGCAACAAATCAGTCAATAACAGTACAAGAAATACTCCATGCTACAAAGTACTTTACACACACACACAAAGATGTTCCTCACCTGTATCACCAGGACACCCATAGCGATAGTGCCAAGCAGGTGTTTGTTGTCATCCAGCCACTCCTCCACCTTCTCGTAACAACCCTGAAGAGAGAGACAGACATGAAAAGAGAGTGAGAACACATGCTGACGCACAACGTGACACACACACACACACACACACACACACACTAGGGCTAAGGACAAGATCAGATAGGTTACATTCTCTCTCCCTAAATGTCTCTGTCTGTCTCTCTCACACACACCCTTGTCCAGAATGTGTTGGTGGCATTGCGACCACAGTCCTGGAAGATGTCCTGACAGCAGCTGTCTGGCACCACCTCCTCCAGCAGGGCGGCGTGCCAGTCTTTGTACCCCGTCACTCCACAACACCGCCACTGACACAGAGGTAGGAGATTCCATCAGGGTGGAGCAACATTTTTACATGGATGCAAACATTGTCAGCAGGTAGGGTGAGGGGTTGAGAGACTGAGGGTGTTGGTGTACAGAGAACATTGTAAAGAAGTATGTGTCCATGTTTGAGGTAGCATTAATACATTTACATTGAGTCATTTAGCAGACGCTCTTATCCAGAACGACGTACAGTAAATTCAGGGACATCCTACCCGAGGCAAGTAGGGTGAAGTGCCTTGCCCTTGGACACAACGTCATTTGGCACGGCCGGGAATCGAACCAACAACCTTCTGATTAATAGCCCGACTCCCTAACCGCTCAGCCATCTGACCCCCATGATGAATAAGTGACGGGTGGATGCGATGATCAGCATGTTTGTTCCCTGGTGAGTGGGAACAGAGAGGGCCTTGTACCTCTGACTGGATGGTGTTCCACGCGTTCTTCAGGCCCGCGTTGTTGTCAGTGTTGAACAGAACCAGCCCCTCCTTCAGGTCACGCCTGGCGTTCTCACTCACCTGCAAAGACACCGAGAAGGAGGAGTCACAGATGGCTAAGGTCCTTTTAGTTTGGTACGATATCTAATAGGAGATTTAACACCCTCACTGACCTTGTCTGTGTAGACAAAGAATAGGATGAGAAGGATCAACTCCGCCAAGAGAATAACCAACAACACAATGAAAAACTAAAATAAAAGGAAGAACAGTGAACAGGTTGCATTTGTTCATAAGATACACACGTAAAATAATGTACAGTGCCTTCAAAGAATTTGAATGGTAAAGTCCATTTCTATTCGACAGCCGCAACCAAGTGCACTAATGTTACAGAGCTTTGTGCCAAGTCTCATTCACTATAGCAGTTGTTTCTTCTGGCATATTTGTTATAGGGGAAGGGACTCATAACTACAGCAAACCGGTGTCAAAGAACACAATACATTCCTTATTCTAGGCCGGGTGTATTTTGGGTAGTGTAGTCCACTCACACTTAGAAGAAGGCACTTGTTCTCCTTGATGGCGCCCAGGCAACCCAGAAATCCCGTAACCATGACGACAGTACCAAGGGTGATGATGAGGTTGGCGGCAGAAAACGAGGGGAACGAGGGCGAGAGGGTGGCAAAGCTGCCTTGAGACACTGACAGCCATACCCCCACACCCAACAAACCACACCCACCCAACTGGAACACAGGGACAGAGGGGAGAAATCACACTCAACAGATGTTCATGCAATAAAATGCCAATGCAGTGTGTGTAAGCAAGTAAGTAAGTAAGACTTTATTTATATAGCACATTTCATACAGGAATTGCAGCTCAAGGTGCTTTACATAAAATCAACAAAAACAATAATACAAATGATAAAAGTAATAGATCTAAAACATATAACAAACCAGACACTATCTGCGGAGTAAAATTATAATGTGTGTGTGTGTGTGTGTGTGTGTGTGTGGGCATGCTTACTCACCCAAAAGAGCAAGTTGAAGAGGAACAACATATATTTAACACAGCAGACACAACCACGAGCCATGGTAAGTTAGGGACTGCAGTGACAACACAAAAATGAAATGCTCTCATTTTATGAGGAAATAGACAACTTTTCCTTTGATGTTGATAAACTACAAATATAGTACGTTCTGTAATAATTATCTAAATAAAACATATGAGGGCAGTATTGCTGAAAACATGAAATAAATAAATAGGCTAAAGCTTATGAATAAATGCTTGAAACTTAAAATAAAGGCTTTACACATTTATAAAATATACAATTGTCAAACTTACTTCTAAGTCAAGAAAGCAAACTACTGGCACTGTAAGCAAAGGGTTAAGTTGAGAAACCTGTAAGTAACAACAGAAAAAGACAATAGAAATCCAAATGGTGAGAGAAGAAAGAGAACATCGTGAGAGTAATTTGTGTGTGTGTGTGTGTGCAGTGTGTGTGTGCCTGTGTGTGAGGGAGAAAGAGCGTTACAGATAAACCACAAGGTCTATATCGCAGTGATGACACATTTTTATATTATAATCTCCAAGACGTTTCAATAGGGTTAGGGCCACTTGTTTAGATCGAGTAGCCTAATGAAACATCGAAACTGTTCCTTCTTTGCAAATGAGGCTACCATGTTTAGAGGTGGCGCTGGAGTTCTCACTATAATGGGCTGCAAGATACGGAGGTCTGTGATTTAGCCCATACGTACGACAGAGTAAAAAGTTAGGCTACACATTGTTTGTACTGTAGACCACCATAGACATTAATGATTGCGCAAACAATGAGGCTAAAATGTTAATAAAAGAATAAAAACATTTTGGTGGTCAAGATTATTTCGCAGATTTTAGTGTAGCCTCGTAATTCGGCCCAAATAGCAGATTCCCTACCGTACAAACTCGAACTCATCCTCCACTCTCTCATCTCTTCATGTACTCTCCATGTAAATCTGTCTTCCGGTTAATTTCTCCGAAAGGCTCATAAACACAAATGCTCGACTTCTGCTTAGCTTTTTTCAAGAATCTTCACACTTTTTTGCCGTCGATTTTTTTCGGGAGAGCAGAAACTGGGCAGGAGCTCGTCTGCAGTATGGAGGCGTGTCTGTAGCGAGGCCCCGCTACTAGCCTAGGGGTGAGGGTGACGTTACTGAATCAAATTAATTGGAATCAGACGTCCTGATACTGTGAGATTGAATTTATCTCTCTCTCTCTCTGACGTTTTAAAGCACAAAGGTGTTGTTTTCAATGTGTTTACAATTGTAAAAAACACACAAAACAAACGTATTCCTTAACCAAGTGGGAGTTTAATAAAGGATCAAAACAATATTCCCAATTACTTTAAACAATTAAACACCTTAAACATTACTGTAGCCTACAAAGAATTCCAAATTACATTACAAAATATACAAAAAACATTAACAGCTCTTTAATCTTTCATTCATGGCCCTTCAGTATCCACGGTGACCGGCTGGAGTTACTGAAGTGTGTACCCCCTGCGTGGTAGAGTTAAGGTGCTGGAGCGGGGGCCCACTGTCCAGATAGTTCCAGAATCATGGTGACAGGCGTGCAGCTGGGGAAACTGGAGTCAGTAATCCGCTGGACACGTCAGGAGGAAAGCAGCTCACTACCAACACAGCTGGCCCTTTTCCTCTTCTCCCTCTCCTCTCTCCTCCTCTGCTCAACGCTCCTCCTTATCCCCAGACCCATCTTTCCGACTGGGACGACTTCAGCTGCACCGACTCACTGCATTCTCCCTCCCCCTGCGGAGTGACATGATGTGCACACCGCTTTAACACACATACACCCTCACACAACATCATACAACACACACACACATATACACAACGATATACAGAATACCATTGGGACAGACACATACCTTGTTGGCGATGGCCCTAAGCTTGCCTAGTAGTGAGGAATTTTGGGAATAGACGACATCATCCTCTGGCTCCTCCCCCTCTGCCAGGGCACAGCTGTCAGCAGCTGGCAGCTCGCACTCCTTATTGGCTGTCATCACCAGACGAGAGTACTTATACTCTAGCCTGACAGGGGGCGACATGGAGCAACACACAGAGAGAAAACTCAATACAGAGAAAGGGGTTTTGATGTAACATTCCTTGTTGATTGACAGCTGTCACTTACCTCTTGTTTTTTTTCCAGAAGTAGCAGGTGAGAGAGATGAGTAGCACAGCCATGAAGGCCCCGCCCCCAACCCCCATCTTCAACCATAGGGCGATAGCATCACAGGCGGCGGAACTTGTGTCTGGTAGGGACACACCTTTAGTGCACAGCTTTGGCTCGTTCCACATGTACAGAGTCTCCTACAGACATAGAGTAAGCGAGAGAGAGAGAGAGCGATAGAGAAACATAGGGAGACAGAAAATGTTAAGGCAAGAGTATGGTTGTATGGTGGTGTGTATACGTGCGTCTGTATGAGTGGTTATGCACGTGTTTGTACCCCACCTGGACTGCACCCTTGCAGGCTCCCTCTATCTGGTGGAAGTCGCTCTGGGTGCAGAGGGGGCAGGCGCTCAGACTCTCCCACAGGAAGTAGAAAGTACATCCATCACACGTGCCTGCAGGACAGGAACTGCACACACACGCACACACACACACACACACACACACATGCACTGTTAAAACCCAGAGCCAGATGGTGACAGACCTGAGGCAGGTTAGCAGATGACCAGCTGTGTACCTGGGCACTGACAGGTCTCCACTCTCACTCCTCTCTGGGTTACAGCGAACCGTGATGACCGTACTGCGACCTCGCTCACAGGAGGCCGTCGCCTGGGTAGACCTGACAGAGTGGCAGCATGGACATGTGACACGTGTAAACAGACACTAATATTTACCCACTGGGCAGGGAAAGTGGGAGGTTTTCTTACCTGTAGAAGAAGTTGATGTCTGGAACATCCTTTGAATTCTTAGGATAGAGTTCTGGTTTAGCATTTACTCCGTCCAAAACAGTGTCCACAGTTGCCCCTGATAGAGTAAAATAGAGCTTGTAAAACCATGCAGGTGCTTTATTTCAAAGGCAAATTATAGTTGGCCAATAAACTAATAAACCCTTATTCCTTACCAAGAAAGGTGTCTGCTAAACTGATTGACTGGGAGGAAAGAGCCATCCTGAAGCCCCGCCCATCCGCAGGGATAATGGTTGATTGACAGATGAAGCTGTCCACAGAGTTGACAAATTGGGCGGAGTCACTCTGCATATCTTTACTAGTAAGATCAGTGACGTTGTCTGTACAGACAGCTGCCCTTTTCCCCTGCAGCAGACACACACACACACACGCACACACACACAATTCAAAATGTGAAATAATCATGGGTGGTTGTAAATGGATATGATATTATGACACAGCTAATGTGTTTGTGTGTTTGTGTGTTCTACCTCGTGTCCACACAGGCTGATGTTGAACTGGTGGAGGTACTTGGTGCCCTTGGAGGTGAAGCTGGGTCCGTTGATGAGCGAGGCCACGTTGCTCAGGGGGCTCAGGTCAAAGGTCCATGTTTGGTTCTTACCCACATATGTGAAGCTGCAGTCGCTATAGCAAAGAGAGTGATCCTGGGCGGAACATACCACACCAAAATAAACATGAGTGCATATATTCTCAATGAAGACCAATAACAAAATGGTCTTGTGATTCTACAGTACATAAAGACATTTGATTACAAAAGCTTTATAACATTTTTATGATGAGACAAATATATATGGATATATATATATATGTGTGTGTGTGTGTCTATTTACTTATTTATGTATTTTTTTCAACCTATTATTTGGCAACATTAATAATATACTGACTTGAATAATAATAACATGGATACAAGTTGTACACCTGTGTGATGTAATTACACGTATGTATACGTTTAACTACCGAGTGTGTCTCTCTGTATGTGAGTGTATGAAATATAAGTATATATAAGGCCATGATTTATATTGATGAATATTTCTGTAATTCTACCGTTGCTGTGGCAATATGAACAATTGTTGTTTTCATGTCAATAAAACCCTCCCCCAACTGAACTGAAAGAGCTCAAGAAAGTCTGTGTGTGTGTGTGTGTACCTTGTTGCTCTTGCTGCCAGGCCCACAGGGCGCACATGCATCCTGACCGTAGGTGTGATGTCCAGTCAGGTGTGTATTGGGAGGGCACTCCTGACACCGGTTGGTGTCCCTGTCGATGTAGAACCCGGCGGGGCAGGGGACACAGGTGGAGCCCGCCTGCTTGGAACTCTGGGACACGAGGGCGCATGCTCGACACGCCGATGCCACACCGTTCAGCACGTTCGTCACACTCACAGAGTAGAGCTTTACCACGTCACCGACCAACTGCCGTGCCTACACACACACACACACACACATACACACACACACACATACACACACACACACACACACACACATACACACACACACACACATACACACACACACACATACACACACACACACACACACATACACACACACACATACAAGAATCGATATATTTACAAAACGTGGTATGTGTGATTAGACATCAATCAGTGTGTAGAGCATGAGTATGTTCTTACATCCAGAGCCTTGTTAGTTCTCTGGAAGGCCCATGTGTAAGAGACAGAGGAGTTGGTGCTCATGACGTGTGTGTAGGACTGTTTCTCCTTACTGCCCTCCCAGGATTCCACCACGGTGGTGCTCTTCCTGTTTATGTCCTGGAGAGGGCGACACAGGACACAATTCATATGTGAAACCGTCCGTTGCAACATGTTTGTCAGGTTATTCTCCTTTTATCCAATGAGATCTATGTGACAGTTAAACACTTTGACAAGTTATACGCTTGGTTACGCACCATCATGAAATAGAGCTCACAGTCAGCAGAGCAGACTGTCTCAAAAACAAAGGTGATACGGCCATATTCACTTCCCGTCATCCCAGACAGTGATGTCGGTAGCCTGATGAAACACAAACAATTAGCACACACACAGTTAACATGCACACACACACACACACACATGTGCACTGCTGTCAGACTCACTTGAATCCAGGAACGTGTAGATTAAGGATGAGGTAATCATTATCAGAGCCTCCGGAACCACTTTGTATATGGTCCCCTGCCACCTCCCACCCTAAACACAATCAAAGTTCTGTCACTAACACAGTGGGGTCCACTACTGTTACATGATAACACAGCCAGCAACCCAGATCTTCCCAGAGGAAAGCACTCTCACCATTCATGTCATCACATTTGGTATTGCCCACGTTAAAGCAGGACGTCTTCATATTCGAGGGAAGAACGTTCCACCATTTATATTCATATCCCAACACTGGCTCTGTACCTGCTGGACACTCCTCACACACTGTCACACACACACACACACACACACTCACACACACACACACACACACACACACACACACACACAAACACACGCATACATAAACACAAGCACTTTAATGAGCAACATTTCAAGACATTCATTGACAGTCATTGAATAAGTGTTTTTGTCGTGAGTTGCCCATGTTTGCACTGGCACTGTGTGTGTGTTGTTACCTGAGGTGCCGTCAGAGTGTGTGCCATGGGGGCAGGGGAAGCAGGTGGAGTCATTGGTGTTGTAGAAGCCAGGGTTACAAGGAGGACAGGGTGCCCTCTCACCTGTAGGGGGCAGTGTGACTGCACCTGTTTTATTCTCCACACAGATCTGTGGCTCCACCCATCGATACGTCACCTGCGTCTGTAACCGCAACATGTCTATGAGTCTGTGTCCATATGTGTGTGTGTGTGTGTGTGTGTGTGTGAGGAATGGAGACTGACCTTCCCGTCACTGTCACAGGGTGTGTGAATCTGAAAGTAGTCCTTCTCTGAGCACGCAGGCCTTTCCCTGCATTCTGCCCATCCCTCGTCTGGTATCATCACAAACAAGGTAAGGGAAATAAAAACATGTATGAATCCATGATACATATAAAACGTTTACGCTCGGACGTGCATCCGTATACTTCCTGTGTGTGTGTGCATGTATGTGTGTGTGTGCATGTAATACACACGTGAGTACTGATTCTCTGGGCACGGCGTGCAGGAGCTGGCTCCCTTGCTGGAAGCAGTGTTCCGTGGGCAGGTTTGGCAGGAGGAGGAGCCAGGGTCAGGGCTGAACCAGCCTGGTCTACACCGGAAGCATTCTGATGTGTAAGCCACACCTGGACACACGGACATCCCTCAAAACACTGAACACCAGCAGCAACATAAGGGGTAAACTTTGTATGAGAAAGTGTGTGTATATGTGTGTGTGTTTGTCTTCACCCTCTATCTGGATGTTCTTCAACAGCACAGGTTTAACCATCTTCCCTCCATCAAGGATCCCAGTGGTTCTCCAGTACAGGATGTTGGTGCCAGAATTAAGATTCACCTGGGGAAGGCATCATACAACATGCATTGTATACATTATACAAACACATCTTGCACACACACACAAACAAATATGCACACACACATACACACATATGCACACACACAAACACCCATACCGTATGTGTGTCCCACTCTCCAGTGGTGGTGGGTTTGATCCACTTCTGATCGTCGTTCTGGAACATTTCCTGGCACTGTTCATTCTGGACCTGAACACACAGCGGAAAACATGCTAACCACAGGGTAGAAGAAAATCATCGTTGCCATAAAGATAGAAGATTTTACACACTTAAACTTACATAGAACTGAAAGAAGATGTTGCTGTCGGGGTACTGGTAGCTGAAAGAAACTAAGCCCTGCTTCTCCAGCCGAACAGCGTAGACCAACGACACGGAGCACTCGTCACGGCTCGACTCCAGATACACGCCCTGTGGTGTCCATGACGAGCTAAACAAAAACAAACAAAGATTTGTTTGGTTTGGTTTCAGAGTTGGTTGATGTATGTACAGTGTCAGTAAGTGGATATGTGTGTAGTGTGTGTTACCCATTGCAGGCTTGGCTGTCCTCTCCATTAAGGTCTATGAAAGTGGCCAGACTGGTGAAGCCATCAGGAATAGAATCCCATTGGTCAAACCTCAAACCACTGCCCAGCGAATAGGAACCGGACGCACAGGGTCTACACTTCTGAGTGGACATGTCTAGGTACTCGCCCGCAGCACATGAGAACGCTAACAGACAAGGAAGAGGAGCGTTACACACTTGTAAACACACACATAGCCATGATCTTTTAGTGTCCTTCTTTCTTTCTCTTTTCTTACAGCAGTCTGTTCCTCTGGTAGGTGTGGGTAGTCCTGAACAGGAACCTTGATTGTGAGGGATGGCCACTCTCCAGCGAGACCCTGTGCTGTCACACTCTGTGTATTCATAGTAGTAGTCTGTCTGCAGGGGAAGACACCCACACAAACAGGCATAACAACATTGACATGAATCAAAGTACAGTACTGTTTAGTATGCAGAGGAATTAGAAATGTGCTTTACACAATCCAACTGAGACAGAAAGAAGACATATCAGATGTCCCTGGGTTCTGGCATCAAGGAAATATCTACAAGGAAATTTAAGGATTCACACAGATAGTTACTCACACCTGAAGATTATCTGAAACATCTTAGATACACACAGATACTTGTGGGTGAATGTGTGAGTCTGTCAGTTTGAGAGGGTACTACTATGAGCTTGTGTGTGTGAACTTGTGTGTGTGTGTGGTGTAGAGATAAGATTCTTTTGTTTAGTTAATCACCTTCCTCCAGCCTTAAAAGGTATTGTTTGGAATATTTAGACATTCAGATACACAGTACTCACTAGGTGAAATGTACCTTAAAATACACCTTCTTAACTATTGCCATAGCGACCTTTAGAAAGGGCACCTCAATCACTCCATAGGGCTATGACTGGATGATGGGTAAGGGGAATATGAGGCCAGCAGATAAGAGGAGATGGAGGTGAATGTGTTTTCTTTGTCTCCCCTGGTGACTCACTGTGGTCACCATGGATACTGAGAGGAGCAGGGACAGGGACAGCAAATTACCCATCATGCTAGAGCTGTGTCCTGAATCACAGAGCACCCCCCCACTTTACATGGACCACCAACCTTGTGACTTTCCAGAACAGTGCAGGCTAATCCAGCTGAGACAGAGATACTGTATTCACAGCGATAAATCAACAGAAACCTGGCTTCCTCTCGCTGACGGAATAATAAATAGAGAGACCTCACAAGACAGTGCATCGCCAGACACCTCACTGTTCATCCTCCATCCACGGACTTGTTTCCTCTTACTCAGCGGTAATATTACTCCGGATGAGCAGCGGGAGGCGGTGCGGAGAGGGATGGAGGCCAGACAGACACTCAATAAACTCGTTGCGCCGCGTCATGTTATTATGAAGCCTTTCGTTATTTTGTCAAAACCGACAGTGAATAGGTAGAGGGGAACCGTCTTCAGTGTATGATATTCATTTATTTTGCCCTTAGACAACCACAATGTATTACAGTAGCCTAAAAGCTCGAATGTATATTCTTAATAGTACGGTTTATGCTACCTTCATTTAAAACAATGCAATAATACGAAGTGGGTTATGATTAAATAATCAACAATGTAGCCAGTGCGTGCTCATTGGTTTGGCAAGCCGTCAGTGAGTCTTTTATAATTTAGTAACAGCGTAATAAACATTAAGTGACAGCGACTACTGCTCTTGTCGCTCAGCACACTCACCTCGATGCATGGACGCAGGTCCTTCGTTTCGGACACTATTTGCGAAATGGTGAGAAATAATAAAAAACAGAACCAAACCGACCGTTCCAGCATTCTCGCTTTGTTTAAAGACACACCGTAAAGATTTTGGAATAAATGAATTTGTGTTGGCTGTCTGGTTCTGTCCCGATTGTGCATGCGCGCGTCTCTCTTGCTCAGATCAATCGGGTTGTTGCTTACACGCGGCTGACGTCACTGTTCTCAGGGCCTCTTTATCCTGTGTCAGCCACAGATTGACAGCAAGATAAGACTCCATGAATATTATATTTAGTTTTGCCATATCTATAAAATGTGAGTTAACATGTGTTTGCATTATAGTAGAGGCACCAAACACAAAAACCTACAGTACAACAGGCTACCTCACAGTCAAGTAATTATACCATACCAGGTGTTGCTAATTCTATTATTGACTTTATCAATTCTATTTTATCACATTGCCCATTGAGAGCACTTTTGCAAAGGTGTCTGAAACCAGATCAGCTCACCCACACGATGCACTAACCAAACACTGGATCGAACAGCCACAGGCCTGTCCGCATTCTTGAGGAGCTTTTACATTTTCACTTCCTTCAAGAGACTTATCAAAAAGAAGAATGTAGAAATAACTTGTCCTTAAACCACCCATCCTTAAACCGTTTGTTCCACTGACAGTTGAATGGCTTGAAAAGAGCAAGGACCAGATGCAGTATGGTCAGCTTTTAATTTTTGATATTTAGCTTCAGTCAGTGGTTACCTAGAACAGTCACAAAACAACAAAACAAAGGCTTGTCATTAATAACTAAGACATAACCTACTTTCAAATACATAACAGGTTCTTGGATCTTGGGCTAATAAGGTATGTTAGAGAGAGGGCCAATAAAATGACACGACATACTATAGAAATAAGTGACATGTTATGCCTGACATACTTAAGTGAGTTGTAGAGTACAATTGCGCAGATGAGCTGATATGGATAAATCCTGACCTGGGTTTGAAATCAACAAAAGAAACAGCCACTGAGCGGCAGCATTTCATCCGTAATTTTCCTAACACGCTGTGCGAAGAAGTACACATGACGGAAATGACGCAACCCAATGAACCAAAACAGGAAGTTATGAGCAAGCCGAAAAGAAGGGAGTAGTAAGCTTCAAGCTACTACAATACAAATATGAGCATGCCTATGCAAGTGAACGTGGCATCCAACGTTTTGCTAGTGACCGCATGTGTCAGTGCAACATTTTAAACGTGCAGCAATTTAATTGTGATGAGTGACGGGATTTTCAAATAGTTGGTTATCTTGTGCATGTCCAAGATGCTAGTTAGCCAGCTGTGTACTTGTCCTTCCATCACCGTCCAGATCAGAATGTTACCATATATAGGCCTGGTAACATCTTTTTCTGTTGCAGACCACCCGTACGCCAATGAAATGTAAACCATCATTGTCCCTTTGTATGAGGTTGGAGGAGGACAGATAGCAATACAGACCAGACCAATTCACTTGCAGGCTATTTAAACCAAATGCAAAAAATGTCATCGGAGCAAGTAATTGAAATTGTCATGGATGACAAAACCTACAATGTAAACAAAAGGAAGTTGATAGAGAAAAGTGACTATTTCCGTGCCCTGTACAGCTCAGGGATGCGCGAGTCCACAGAAGATTCGGTTCAATTGCAGGGGCTGAGTGTTCCGGGTCTGGAGTTGGTTCTAGAGTTCATCAATACGTCCAAAGTTCAGATTGTTAATGAAACACTTGAAGACTTAATTGAAACAGCCTCTTTCCTGCAAGTCACCTCCATCCTGAAGCTCCTCTCGTCTGAGATAAGACTAGAAAATTGCGTAGAACTTTTTAACCTATCTGAGGTTTATGGAACTCATGATCTCCGTAATGCTTGCCTCAAGTACATGAGCTACTTCTACCACCCCATGCTGCGAAGGCCCGAGTTCTGTAGTTTACCCACTGGCCTGCGCAACCAGGTCAAGGAGATGCGCATGAAAGGCACAGCCACACTGGTCGCTATTGGGGACTTCACTTGTCTCTCCCTGGACCTGCCTGACCAGGATGAGTCCTGGTCCATGTTGAAGTATGGAGAGCTGGAGCAGCGCTGGAAGCCGCTCGCTAACAACCTTCCCTCGGACATGGTCAACGTTAGAGGCTATGGTTCGGCCGTTTTGGACAACTACCTCTTCATTGTGGGCGGGTACAGGTTGACCAGTCAGGAGATCTCAGCTGCCCACTGCTATAACCCCTGTAGAAATGAGTGGAACCAGGTGGCACCCCTGAACCAGAAGAGGTAACTATCTTCATTGAGTGTCTTACATTTACATTTAGTCATTTAGCAGATGCTCTTATCCAGAGCGACTTACAGTAAGTACAGGGACATTCCCCCCCGAAGCAAGTAGGGTGAAGTGCCTTGCCCAAGGACACAACGTCATTTGGCACGATCTCGCAACCTTCAGATTACTAGCCTGATTCCCTAACCGCTCAGCCATCTGACTCCTCTCTTCCAATAGGACAAACACTTCTACATGTCAAGTTACTGTATATCTGCTAACTCACCAAATGGTACATCCGCTTAAGTTTCTTGATATCTGTATTTCCCTTCAGGTCAAACTTCAAGCTGCTGGCAGTCAAAGGGAAGCTCTATGCTGTGGGAGGCCAGAGTCTGGGCACGGTGGAGTGCTACAGCCCAGAGCAGGACTGGTGGACTTGTGTATCATCGCTGCCTGACCCCCTGGCAGAGTTCTCTGCCTGCGAGTGCCAGGGCATGATCTATGTCATGGGAGGCTACACAGCCAGAGGTTTGTCTGACGAGTACATAGATCTGGGGGGGGGGGGGGGGGGAGAACCTAAACCAATTGTTATATTAGACAACTGTTGTGTCTCATGCTTTCTTATTATTTGCCTGTTTGTGTATGTGTGTGCGCCAGACAGGAACACCAGTGTCCTTCGCTACTGTCCCACCTCTGACAGCTGGACAGTGTTCCGTTCTTGCTCCGCCCACGTCCGCAAGCAGCAGATGCTCTCGGTGGAAGATACCATCTACCTGGTGGGGGGGTACACTCACGAGCTGGAGCCGGGGCGGCGGCGGCCGAGCCAAACAGAGGACATGCTGACGGTGCAGTCCTACAACGTGGCCACGGGCGAGTGGCTCCAGCTGAAGGAGAACACATCCAAGTCGGGCCTGAACCTGACCTGCACGCTGCACAACGACGGCATCTACATCATGAGCCGGGACGTCAGCCTGCCCACCAGCCTGGAGCACAGGGTCTTCCTCAAGTACAATATCTTCTCGGACGCCTGGGAGGCCTTTCGACGCTTCCCTGCGCTGGGCCAGAACATGCTGCTCTGCTCCCTCTACCTCCCCAATGTTCTATGACTGGTAAAGTAAGGGCTGGGAGAGAGGTCGATACCACCAAACGGGTTGTCAAGACAGGAAGCTAGACCACTAGAGGCTTGTTTGTGCTCCGAGCGGCTATATGGCAAACAACCAGGAGCAGTGGTTACAGGGTCAAGATGGCTGTTACAGAATGCTGTAGGGTCAAATGCCTGGTGGATTAACAAAACCCACAGCATACAGTTTAAAGACAGGTTATTTATTATGTTAATGATGCCATGAAATAACTACTTAATTGTGGGCAAACAGCAATGATGAACTGTGGCTCAGTTGGAGCATGTATCATAGCAGCATACTATTTAGATCCTTTGGATCGCATAAAGCATTCCGTGTGTTTACAACGCAATGAAACATGATTCAATTTTCAAACATGTTTGTTAATTGAAGTACACTGCAAACCTTAAATGCAAGTTTCAGATATGAGAATACTGCAACGTGTGTGTGATATGGAGTGATAGTCTTTGTTTTTCTTTGACAAATGAGATTTTTTGATGAGATAGGCCTAAATGAACTTGATATTGGTTTAATGATATGTCTTAAAATGTATTTTGATTAAAAGCTTAACAATGATAGAACTTATGAAATAGTAGGGAACTTATTAAAGCTTATCAAAGTATAAACTTGGGTAAACTAAGCCAAGCCTAAAATGCCATGAAATGGATGATGAAAATGTGCCTTCTCCAAATTAGTTTGGGATTTTGTATGAATAAAGCACAAATGCAAAAGTGTTCAATTGCCAGCAACTGACCAAAACTGCTGTTTTTTTTTTCTTCATCAAGGCACTTTAATGAAAACAGAGACTAAAGTGCAGACGATAGGAATTTAGTTCTCATTGCTCTGGGTGATTAATATTCTTTGTGCATAGCACTTACAAATACAATTCAGTCTACTGGTAATATCAATATAATTAGTGCTTTTTCGCCAAAAGATTCGATGGAGCAGATTGATATGGGTTTGTCTATTTGCTTTGTGTTCTGAAAGATGCTTTGGACAAAATACAATAAAGAAAACAGACTTCTGTTTGTGTGCCTGTTTTATTTCAGTGTGTAGATACAAATCAAATGAAACTGTGTGAATTGAACACAAGTCTGGTGAGTAAGGAAAAAGGCTGGATGTCTCTGGGGAATATTATTCTGTCATACATCTAACAAATGCTATTGTAAAGCTCATAAAAAACCTCAGTGCTTAGAACTGACTTCTTCTCCATCTTAGTGACTGAGTTAGCTAGGTGGGCTCCAGTATATCTCCTTCGACTCTGTCGGTGAGGTCTGGGGCCCCGTGCATTATTGTACCTTGTCCTTTCCTTTCGGGGGCTGTACCTGGGTTCTCTTGAGACTGAAATCAGTCCCGTTCTGTCTGAATGATCTGGATGCAGAATGTCCACATCGACAGAGAAGACAAACTGCTCATACACAGTATAATCAGTGATATTGCACCTCCCCAGTATATCTAGTGCATTATCTGTCCAGGTCACACTAGAGAAAGCCCTGCTGAATTCCTGGCCCCTGTGGTTAATTGAGGCCCATTCCCTCCCAGGATAAGATGGCACAAATGACCCATCACAGAGCATCCAGTCTGGAGTGCAGCTCTCCCCCTCCTCCTGAGAGACCTGCTGGAGCTCCTCAGCAACAGACTGGTGCTCCAGACAGGATCTGGTGTTCCTGGTGTGCCCCCTGTAGCTAGGGTCCTGACACTCAGTTGGTCTGGCTGGAAGGTAGGACTCCGAGGACAGGAAGTCTGTCTGGAGGTGGGCGAGATGGAAGAGATCAGGAGCGTAAAGGTTCCCTGTGAGTCTGTGGTAAAGGTCTGGGAAGCTGAGGGAGAGACACTGCAGGTTCTGGAAGGTCAGAGGCCTCTCCTCTGTGTTGGTCACTCTCACTCTCACTGTGTGTGTTGGAATGCAGTGAGGCCTCTTCACAACACCTGAGCAATGAGGATGAATGAAGCTCAACTTATATTGTTGGTAGCATTAACACAGTATAATGTCAGTAAATATTTACCTAATTGGCTGAGAACAGGAGAGTCTGCTGCATAGAATGTCAGTGTCAGTAGGTATCTTTCTGTGTAGGGATGACACACTTCCATGTCTAACTGCAACTGGATGGCTTTGGTTATTTGAATGAACACAAACCACATTCTGAAGCTTTTTTGAAAGTATCCATGGCAACAGTTGTTAGAATCATTCCTTTTCCAAATTATTTTATTGCCACACGATTATACTGTTAATCTTTACCACAAGATGGCAGTATATCCTTGTTGAAGTAAAAATAACTAATAAAAATAACTAATCTTCAAAGATAGGAGGTTTCTCTTCAATTTTTTTAATTGATTTAGTCGAAAACAAAATGACTCCAATGCTATAAAAGGGTCAATTATTGACACTTGTTTCATGTACACTAAGACCCTTTCCCAACAGTGATGGGAAATGGAAGATGCTCATGCATGCAGCCCCCCCGATGTTATCTTAACTGACAGTTGGGTTGAGGTGGGGGCTGTGGATCTCATGCTGGTCTGTTGGTAAAATCATGGGCTTGGTGTAGGAGAGCAAGTAGAAATCAATGGTGGACATCAGTGACGCCCATCGATCTCTGTGTGGAGCGAATCTCACCAAATTCACATAAACACAGCCTCGATGCTTAAGCTTTTGAAGGATCAAGGGAGCTAATGGAAAGCAGTTTGGGCGAAACAGCAACAGCAGACATTTGCATTACATAATGGGAATACAAGTGGTAAATGGTGGGGAATCCCAGAGGCAACGTTGTTTTCTACATTTATACCTATACTGACTAAGCACTGACCAGAAGCATTATTCAACATAAATCCCAGTGGGTGGATAGTATACAGTCTTTAGTGTGGTTGATATAGGGTTAATAGAGTGAGTGTGGCTCAACATTGTTTACTAGACCCTTGTGTTACCCCTTACTACAAAGCAGAGGGGGTGGGTGATGTCTGCTGTGGCTCAGCGTGTGTGTGTTTGTGTGTGTGTTTGTGTGTGTGTGTGTGTGTGTGTGGGAGAGAGAAAAAGAGAGGGAGAGAGAAAATAGGTCTGGAGGGGAGGATACACCTACTGAGAGTGAGAGCATCATCGAGAGGAGGAGACAGTCACAAAAGAAAAGGAAATAGAGAGACCAGAGAGAGAGAGATAGAGACCAGAGAGAGAGAGACCACAGACCAGAGAGAGAGAGAGAGACCAGAAAGAAAAAGCCATAGAGAGGGGGGCACCGTTTTCTCCTGCATCGCTGCAAGGACAGACACAGAACTGAAACAGGAGGAGATACATACACTCAAACTGCATTCTCACCCAGACTGAACATGACCTGCTGGAGAGGCAGATCTAACAGGACCATATAACAGGATCATCAGCACATTGGACATTATGACTGCTCAGTCATAAATACTACAGCCTACACAGGTAGATACCAAGGACTTCCGCATCAAAAACAAGTTTGACCTCAAAACGAGGAAGGTTACTGTTCAAAAGAGGACATGAGAAGGGAATTTATTGCTGGGGGGAAAAAAAACTTGAGGCGTAAACAGCATCACGCTCTCGGGGCTGTATCTGAGCTGAGGAGGACCGTCGACACACAGGGGCTGTGCTAGTCTCGTCTCTGACACACGTACATGTCCTTCTGTGCTTCACAGCTGCGTTGCTGCTGCTGCTGCTATTCCTCCCAGGACTATATCTCACACTAGTGCGACCAGCAGTTTTTTGTTGTTGTTGCTCTCCCAGTGTGTAGAGCTGCCTGTGCCCTGGTCCACAGCAGGTTGTGTGAGCTGTGTAGAGGCTGTGCCTGACTATGAGCGGGACTAAGAAGGGCGAGCTGGCTATCCGCGACAAAGCCATCTTCCATCAGCAGCGGCGTCTGAAGCAGGCCACCCAGTTCACACACAAGGACTCTGCTGACCTGCTGCCCCTTGATGGGCTGAAGAGACTGGGCACCTCCAAAGACCTGGTGAGTCTCACGCCCGGTCGGCTGTTATCAATGCTGTTGTTACTACTGCCTTGGTCTTTCAAAATAGGGATTTTTAAATGGTCGTGAAGAAGATGATGAATTTGAGTTTATTTTGGATGCTTGTCTGGAGAGGTCATTGCCTGTTGTCTATTGTTGTCTGTCTAGTGCCAGAGGTTATTATTATTAGTGCTAGTTGAGGTGTGTCTCATGCTAGTCAGTTTATGTACTTTGGAGGTCTGATGAGAGGCAAGCAGAGTTTGAACGTGTCAATGCTAGAATACAGTTATAAAGATTTCCTTGTTTTTTTTAATGAAAGAACAATGAATACCTTATGATCAGAGTGTACCAGGGAGAACCAGACCTGTCACACCCTGTTACTTGAGTGAAGCTTAATCTTTTCTCACCAGCAGGACACTTTTACACACACTTACGCACAAGATACACTGACCATACATTACTGAGGCAGTAAACCCTCACAGCAACATTCTCCAATCCCCACTTCCTCCTCCATAAACCAGTCATCTCTCACGTCGCTGTAGAGGACACGGGGGTTCCTATGGAACGAGGGTAATAATGGCTTTGTTGCCCCACTGTCAACTCCTGACTCAGTCCTGACTAGATGACAGGCTCCCAGGTCCCCAGGTTCCCAGAGCGCACTCCAAGAAGCTTCACAATGAGTCTCTCTGGCATGTAGCATCTCAGGGCATGCTGTGTGTATGATTACACTGTGTGTTTATATTCCCCACATTTCAACACCAGGACTCACAGTGGGCTCCAGCAACCATAGCCTCCTTGGCAAAATTCCACCTCTGTCAACCCTTGCTCCAGTCTCTTTGTTTTCAGTCTTTTCCCACTGTTTTGTTCCATTTCCTCTCTCCGCTGACATCTTATTCTCATATTTACACTTATCACACATATATATGCGCACATGTTCCTTCCGACAACTATGAATCAATATGCCTCTAGAAAGCCTGAGGCAAACATGGCGATTGTTAATGAGTGTTTTAAAGGTGAACATCCATTATGCACAGCCTTTGGTCCAGTGATTAAAAGCCAGAAACACTGATGTTATTGACAAACACAATACCTTGAATCAAATTCACTTAGAATGGAATCTGCAAAATGGTGAAAAATAATGAAAACCAAATGTTTCCCTGAAGTCCTTACTCCATTATTCATACTTCCAAAGGAGATGAAACAACAGGTATCCAATGACAGCATGTAATTCCGAGTCTCATTACTCAGACAAATCGCAATTATAGTAAAACCAATTATGTACCAGTCAGAGGAGCAATGAGATTCATTCTCATCCACATCAGTCTTCAGAAACCACAAAATCAGACTGAGGCCACAGGGGGCTCA
Source organism: Hypomesus nipponensis (assembly GCF_054491055.1). Lineage (NCBI taxonomy): Eukaryota > Metazoa > Chordata > Actinopteri > Osmeriformes > Osmeridae > Hypomesus > Hypomesus nipponensis. Next base: position 6,379,249 of record NC_140367.1, read on the forward strand.
GTAAGGCTTGTGTGGTGTCTCACAGCAGTACTGTATGTACGTTGAACTGGCCTTGGAGCCAGAGAGAGGCAGCCATTGTTAGGCCTCCCCCGCTTTACCAGCCAGCCTGCCTGGCTCTTGTCTCTGTACAGAACTGTCACAACCAATCACGCTGTCAATGGAGATATGACTCAACTGAACGGTACAAAAGCATCGAGTGGGAGCGTCCCTAAGGTGTCTGAGAGTCTCAAAGACGACTGGCAACAGCAGACAGCTAGGATCCAATCACAGCTGGAGAGAAGACATGTTTATTTGTCTCTATGCCTTGCATGTCAGTAGTGGTAAAATAGTAAAAATGATTTTTTTAACGTTTTTAACTGGAAATCTGCTGAGACTAATTCGGAATGACGATTATTAATTTGTCTTCATTAACGTGATTTACAGAGCCAGGAAGGTTCTTAATTAAATCAGCATTAGCTCATGCTGGGCCTTAGATGGAACCAGGTTTGCTGCTGCTCTTCAGCCTGGTAGCTATGCCAGGGAAGTATTCAATGGTGGAGCCTGCGTTACATAACAGCCCATTTGGTTGGCTGCCCCACGCCCAAGGCCCTTTTATCTCCTCAGCTGTGCCTCACCACGGCGACCAGAGCGAAGGAGCAGTGAGCATGAAAAGGGCAAACGCAACCCACCATTCAAGCGGGAGAGGCAGGGAGGTGAACAGGCAGAGGCGGGGGGAGAGAGAGGGCGGGTGGACGAGAGCAGAGGAGCACAGCCACTTATAGGGACAGTGCTTATAGCAAGTAGCATTGCATAATCTCATCTCACCCCCGCTCATATAGACTCCATGTTTCTTAATACAAACAGCTAGTTTCCCCCAGACATGCCCAGCTAGCCTCCTCTCCCTGCCCAATAGATAAGTGTGCCTCCCGTACACCCTATCTGCTCTCCATTCCAAGGCCTCTCCCTAGGCCTTCCCTCTTCCAAGTTCTCCCTCTCTCCATCTCTGTTCTCCCTCCGTCTGCTCCCGTCACAGAGCGTTACACATGGAGGTTCTCCAGCAGGACGCTCTGCTCAAGTAGGCAGTGATGCTCCAGGTGTTGGAGGAGGGTGGCGTGCTAGCTGAGCTGCAGAGCAACGGCCATTATTACCTTAGCTCCATAGGAACCCCTGCCCCCGCTGCCCCCCCTCCCTCCTACCCCCGCCGAATAAAGCCCCCCTTTCCTCCAGTTGTTCAATCTCTCTCTCTCTTTCTCTCTCTCTCTCTCTCTCTCTCTCTCTCTCTCTCTCTCTCTCTCTCTCTCTCTCTCTCTCTTTCTCTCTCTCTCTCTCTCTCTCTCTCTCTCTCTCTGTCTACGCTGTGCATGTCGGGAGAAGCTAAGAATAACTAACTGTAGAACGCAACAGCTAAACAACCCCAACATCAGTGGAAGAAAGAAGAAAAGGAAGTGGGGGGAAGATGGAGACAGAAGGGAGGTGTGGAGAGAAGGGGTGAAATTGAGGGTTAGACACAGAAAGAAAGAGAGGGAGGGCGAGCGACAGAGAGGAAAGTAAGGAAAAAAAGGGAGAAAAACAGACAGAGAGGACAGAAAGACAAAGAGAGAGAAGTGAGAGAGAGGGAGAGAGCAGCTGTGCTGCTGCACCCTCCTGGTTTGTGTCACAGGAAGTGGGCCGCTGGGGACCTCGATCAGAATGGGAAAGTAGGCATTTGGCAGGGGGGGGGGGGGGGAGACGACATGTGACTCGGGCCTGTTGCAGTTAGATAATTAGCCCACATGGCAATTAGCCTCTAATCTCACACAGAGCGAGAGAGTGTGAGAGAGAGAGAGAGCAAGAGAGAAAGAGAGAGTGTGAGAGAGAGAGAAAAGGACATGCTTTGACAAAGGGAGAGTAAGTGTCACAGTAACAGTTGTTTCTGTCACCCTGGCAGGAGACTGGTTTGGACTGGAACACAATGTTGTCAGTGCTCCCAGGTCACTGCAGGATTCTAATCAGCAGAATCAGCATGACACATTAAACGACATAAAAGAATAGCGTGTGGATAGTGTGTGTGTTTGTGTTCATGTGTGTGTATGATTGGTTAGAGCCTGATTGATTGCATCTAACTAAATCACCAAAACATAATGGATGCGAATGTTTCAATTGTATGGATAGCAAATCACAAATCAGCGCTTCAGCAAAATTGCCAAACGAACTGTAGCAATTGGCTACTTTATCGAAGGACTTTTGTGTCCACAATATGCTAAATGACTGCAAGCTAAAATACAGTGAAGGTTTCCTGAATTTCGCTGTTTACTTGTGATGGATTGAAATGTAGAACCCTAATCAGGTCTCTCTGTGTGTTATGGTTTAAGCCGCTGGAAGACAGACGCTAGTTACTATTCTGACATTTTTCTTCACCCTGTATATTTGAACCGCCACTTCCCTTCATGTCATCAGACCCTGAACCAGAGCATTCTCTTTTCAGAGTGTGGTGACAAAACACTGAATCACTTCAAAATACAACGAAAAACACTGGGACACGTATGGTGGGTTTACGTACACTGGACCCAGGCTGACTGTTATTAACATGCTACAAGCTCCTTGCTGTGGCAGCAGATGCCTTCCATGACAGAGATGAGGAAATGACAGTGTGTTCATGGCTGCCTGTCAGGTTCCTTCTGCTCTGTGTACTGCTAGTCTCGTGGAAAACAAGATTCAGTTTGAACATGGATTGATATCAGTTTCTTAACAAAAGGGTTTCCCTCATAATAGAAGGGGGTTTCTACATGTGTTTTTCCATCGCTGCTGCTTTATAAACCCCTGTCACCTGACTGCACAGAGAATCAACCTGGGCTATTTCAAAACGCAACACGTCTACTTCCATCATCATAGCCCTCCATCCCTAAATGTGACGCCTGTAACTGCAGCAACACCACCCTTCCAATCCATTTATGTGGATTGACAGACTCCAGACACACCACCCTTCCCACCATATATCCCTCTATTCATCCTCTATCCCTCTATCCTTCATACACCATGGAATCAGTCTGACATCCACCCATTGACCCTAATTATCTCCTGGTGTGTTTCTGTACACGTTAAGAGATGGGAGGGAAAATACAGTAGCCAATCATGGCGTGATCAAGTTACTTAATTAGATGATGTTAATTATGTAAAAAATGGACAAGCCACTCATTAGACCACTCCTGTGTTTGATTAAGCTGGTGCTGATGACATTCGAGCCATCTGATTGGCAGGGTGAGTGCGAGGTCAGATGTTCCACCTCTGATAAAGGTGGTGCTGAAGGCCAGCAAGGGGAGTGCAAGTAATAGATAATCGTGATTCAGACCTTACACGAGAAGTTGATTTCATTTGATTGGTATGGATGTTAAGCGCCTCACTCCGAGCATCCTATTCTGAGGAGCGATCCTGTGGAGAAGAGGCCGTACTAACAGCTTGAGTCAAGCTAAATAAACCCTCCCTAATGACACCGATACACGAGGACAGGGGGAGGGAAGGGGTGGCAGGCTCCAGACCGCGCATTATAACCATCAAGGAAAGAGGAGATAGACAGAGGAAGTGGAGGTAGAAGGGAAGGCCTAGCCAAAGGTAGATATATACAATACAGAACTGCATACAAATTACTTTAAGCCTTGAATGATAATCATGAAAGGGCAAAGGCAGACAGGGGGGAAACCGGTTCAGAGATGCGTAAATATGCGGGCGGCAAGCCTTTAAAGATGACCTTAAAGACGAGAGGAGAGAGACAATGGAGAGTGAGGAAGCAGGGGAAGGGTAGAGGAACACCGCTGCTGAAGAAGCCTCACTGTGTCTCGTCGGTGACCTGCAGGGACAAAGGGGCACGTCACAGCTGTTAGAATGCTGTGAGGCAGAAGCAGAGGCAATTACACACATGTTCTCCACAGGCAGATATGACAGAGCCTTACTATTTTAATACCAAGCCTGGGTTATAGGGTCTAGGTCTAGCTGGCTCCTCTCTCTCTCCCCCTCTCCTTCTCTCTCTCTCTCAATCTCTTTCTGCATTTTTCTCAATATAATAATGACCTTTGTTACTGAACAACCATTTCCAGGAGTGCTATTTTTGATTGCTTCAGACTGAATCATAAATTCTGCACGATATGAAACATGCACAAACAATCCAATAGAATACATACACAATAGGAAGCAACAGCATGGCATCTATTCTTCTGTCCCTTGTATTCTGTTAAAAAGAAACTCAATTTTCTTCACAATAGCGGATTTTAATGTTCAATGGCAGCATTTGGGCAAGATTCCCTGGTGGGTGTCTTGAAGGAAATTGCACTCTTGTTAACCCAGGCAGCACAATACTGTGATAACAGAAGATGTAAACTATAATACGTCTTGATATTGCACATACAGGCAATGTTCCAAGGCAAAGCAAGGATAAAACCTTCACACTGAAGCACTGTAAAACAGCAATATTTAGCAATATTTCCACTTCTGAGACATGGCCAAGAAGGTGTTGAGGGGAGGGGTCAAAGGTCACAGTCCTATAATCAATCAGTACATGTGACATATCCATGCTTTTCCATAGAGCAGCAGCTCACAGGTCGGCCTCTCTCAGAGACACATCCCCAGTGAAAACCTACATCTGTTTCTATGAAAGTGTCCAAGCGAGGGCTAAAGTGGGCCTGGTGATTGCATTAGCAGGAAGGGAGAGAGGAAGCTGTGGACTAAGAGGAGATAATGGCTGTTCTCTGGCAGGCTCCTTTTCATGGACCGACACAACTCACAAACCTGTTGGATTGTCAATTATGGTTCAACTAAGAAAGATGGACAACACTTTACATTAAGGTTACATGTAAGAACATAGCAAAAACGACAAGATAAACATTGTAGTTACGTAAGAATTGCTATCTAATAAAATTGTATTAATTAAGTGTTGTGTGTGTGGTTAAGAGGCTACACTGCAACTTCTTGATTAATCTTTGAGACCTGGGAGAGATCCTTCTATAGTTAGGGTGCTGAGCTGACTGATGCCAGAGATTACAGAGGTGGAATTCCAGTCTGATCCAGACCGCTGCTCGACATAGTCTATATGACGATTCCACTTTACAGACATCTGCTTAGGCTTGGCTGTGGTCTGTGTTCTTATCATTACTACGGCAGGAACCAAGCTTAACAACTCCCTTTTACTCCTTGATGCTGTAAAGTTGGGTAGTGTTGGCTGAGCTTCCGTTTACATGTAAGTACCCCACAAGCTATTTCATGGAAAAGGGCCTGCTACTAAAATATGATTCAATTCATACTGGAAATCACCGACTCACCGAATGCAAGCCTGTTGTTTTGTAATGGTTTGAAATCTATTTCCAAGTTAGTCATCCAGACAATCATTCTCTTATTGTGAGTGAGTGATCAAATCATGAAACAGTTCCAAGGCTTTTCTGCTGGGTTTGTCTCTGAAAATGATCTACAAATGAATGTCCATTACAACAACTTGGATCTAAAGCCTTTACAATTTATGATTATTTTAGTTTCATAAGCCCCTTCACACACCCCTGATTTATACTGGGTGTCTGAAATCCTGTTCCATTTGTTTGTTGTCCTAGCAACCCCACAGCATCGTTCAGCGCCGTCTCCTTGAGGGAAACATGACTCGCCTGCGGGGAGAGGCAGGGGACCTCAACTCCAGGGTCCGCTCCCCTCTGGCTGACAACAAGGAGGGCGGCGACGCGGAGGAGCGGAGCGAGAGCACGGCGGACGACTCCACGGAGGAGAGGGAGTCACCGGAGGAGAGCGAGAGGAGCCTCCGGTCAGACGAGGAGGACGACAGCAGCGAGGCCGGGGGGAAAAGTGGAGCGGACGAGGCCAGGCAGACGGCCGGGGCAGATCAGACTGAGGAGGGGACGGAGGAGAGGCAGGGGATGGAGCGGGGTGGAAGCCTGTCTACCCTCACTGCTCTGCTGGTTCAATGCAAGGTAGCGTTATGGTCTGGTTACCACTGGGGGTTTGCTTTTCATCAACGTCCTGTTCAACGCCTCGAGTACTTTTCTGTCAGTACTGAAAGAACACCATTCAGATTGTGCTGTACTCTGCTATTCAGCTGTGTTCTCGTCTTATTCTACAGATGTCTGTCTCATTAGCTGTAAATAGCAGGTTGGCTGTTGGGAGCCTTCTCCTCTGAGACACTTCACATTAATGACAAAGCTAATGGACATGGACACAGTAACGATGACTCACCTTGGGCATCATAGATGCACAATTGGTTTGTAATAGGGAACAAAAGACACAAGACAACATTGGTCTTTCAGTCATAAATAGGCTGACTAAGTCTGGAAGCGTTACGTGGATAAAAACAGAGGCATCAGTTATTATGATTATCCATAACATCTACAGTGACCTATGGGGACTGTATCCAAATGAACTGAAATGCAGACTGACAGTAAACAGTGAAACAACACCGTCACCCACTAAACCGTCAACTCCATAGAGAAATACCAAAATAGAATTCCCCAATTAAGGGGATTAGCCTCAGGGAGTGTGTTTGTGCAGAAACCATGTGGTCCTCATGTCAAATCGAAGGACAACCCCAGAAATCACCGATCCTTATTCAACATCATGTCATTTCATGGTAGCTTTTAAAAAATGGATTTTCAGCTTCTCCTGTACCATTGCCATTTTGATGAATACGTTTCTAAATGCTCATCCTCCTTGCCTTATGAGAGTATAGGATTGAATACATCTCATTTGGAAAACCCTTGACTAGGCCTACATAAGTCAGCCTTCCTATGACGGAAATCGATACTGAGCAAGCGGTGCACATATTGCTGCCGTTTGATATGTTGGGTGCAGTATGTGTGTGTGTGTGTGAGTGTGTGTTTGAAGTAACGGGGTCCACAAGGGGATTGTTCAACTTGGTTCAGATTTTCCCTCGATCTTCTTTGTGTCCTGTATCCTGAGTAAAAACAAATGCAAAACAACTTCACAGCATTGCAGAGCTTTCACCATTCACAGAGGTGGGTTTATTACACCTGTCAGACTGAGACAAAAAACATTGTCTGCAGGCCTGATAAACCTGTGAAGAGTCTGCAGGCTGACAGAAGCTCAGCTGAGCCCATAGGGTGTAGAGAACTATAAGTCCCATAGATCAGCATGATCTGATAATATACTAGTAGGTGAATGTGTTTAATCTGAGATGGGAAAAATACTCAGAACCAAGAGAATATGGTGTGATGAGTGAGCTGCCAGGGAACAAAAGGTGAAAACATGCTCTGCTCAAGGTGTTTTAAGACACATGTTACCCTGAGGCGGTGGTTGTTGATAAGCCAGATCTCTGGGGAGGTCATGCCAGTCATGTTTATGGTTTCACAAAACACCATATCAAGTGTCCATGCTCTCAACTAGGAGGAGGTGGAGCCATCTTATTCTGCTCTCATGCATGCAGAGAAGCCATATGCTGTGACTCTGAGCCTTCTCTGTTTTCAAAAACACACCCTCCCACATGACGCCTCCCTGGCACGGGGTCTCTCTAAAAACACTGAGCGTGCAGAGCACAGAACAACAGGCGGTGTCGTCGCAGAGAAGGCACCTTAGTAGCCATCACTATCTGCCGCAATGTCCGCTTCCCCCTTTACAATGAATCACAGCGATGTGACACAAACTGCCCTGCAGCAGGAGTGTGCTGCGAGACGAGGAAAAGAAAGGTCATTAGAATCAGGACACACAGGGCTGTCGGCTCCACTGCTGTTGGTACACACAGTTTTGATGACAGTGGATGAGAGAACTGGGATGTCCAAGCGATGCATATCGTAGTTCACATGAAGTAAAGGACACTGTATTGCATTGGTAGAGTGGGGAGGCGGGGGGTGGGGGGGGGGGTCACTTTATGATATTACAGCAGGGGAATAACACTGCTAAAGAGGTTGTCCCCCTCACCCACAACCTGCCTCTCAGCAATGTTCCAGGGCTCAGTTTCAAGATTATGCCACTTCAGACTCTCACATTGGTCTATAGGCACCTTTTGTCAATCAGGCTTGTCTATGGTTCAGTGATTTGTTAAAGAGTGACCCTCAAACACAACTGATTGGGCTAATGTTTTACAGTCTAGCCATGTATCCGAATAACAAAGCATAGAAAGGGTCTTTGAAAGCAAAGTACAGTCTTAATGCTACGAGATCATCCTCTTTGAGAGGTAAACATGCCCTGTTAGCAGTACGTGTCTCAATGGTTGAACGAATACAAAAAAGTACGAATACAAAGAAACCACTGAAGTGAGACTGGAGGATCTGTGGACGGTCAGGTAGTCATTGTTGGTTTATTATTATCGTTAAACACATGACTAAATAGCTAAAGATATGCATTGTCATCAGTTTACACACACATACACACTAATCTAACTTAAACAGTTCCTTACTCCCCAGTCAGAGAATCGATGCATAAGTGATTACCAAACAAACAGCCATGGCGGTCCAAGCCTCAATAAACCCACGCTCATTTTAACAGCTCAGGCAATGTGACTTAATAGACTACTGATGCGTTTACAAAGTCTGCAGTGTCGATAACCTATTTATTCCAAGTGTATACTCCAGTATATTCCACTGGCAGTTTTACAACCTGGGAGTTGGCAGTGAAAGTAGAACTGTTGGGCCCTATTTGATGAAAAGCCCTTTTCTAAGCTAACAGATCAATGGATTTAACTGTAGTTACACGACGCTGCATGAATGTACTGTTGTGACGGCAGCTGGTTCCTCCTTTGTGAGTCTGCCAGTGTGGAGGAACCATTAGGCTGTCGTCTGTCACTCATGTCTGCTCTCGTCTCCCACAGTGCTGTGAGACTGAAGTGAGCGCTTCCATCAACACTGGCAGTAAACACAACCTCATCTCCAGCTCCTACTGCCAGAGACTTGGGTGAGGAGACTTCATATCAATAACAGAACAACACATGGTGACCGGTCCACATGTGGGGGGTTGCCTGCGTGCAGATATGACATTAAACAAACGTCCTTGCAGGCCTTCCTGTAACACCCACCGCCCATTCTGCACAAAGTAGCCAAACACACAGTGGCCAAACACGCACTAGCCAAACACACACTACATGACACTACCTGTAATATCCACTTGTTCATTAGTGCGTGCGTGTGTATGTGTGTGCCCGTGTGCGTTGGCAGGATGGTGCCCACCCAGGAGGGTCCACCGTGTGGTCAGACGGAGGGGCGTGGCCAGACGGAGGGGCGTGGCCAGACGGAGGGGCGTGGCCTGCTCAGCACAGTTAAGGGTCTTCAGTTGCAGCTAGGCAGACAGGTGATCCAGTGCTCTGCCTATGTCACAGGTAAAAGAGGTATCAAACTGTCCTGTACATACACTGTACACATACTGTACATACATACATACATACATGTGTTAGTTGTGCATGTGGATGTTTGAAAGAGGATGTTTCCTAAAAGCATCTGGAGACGTTCTTGTGTGTGCTCAATATTCAGTGCGTGCATCTGACCTCCTACGCAGTCAGGCAGAAGGGCATGGGTTAACTCCTTACTTGTGTTACAGGGGCACACACACACACACACACATACACACACCTACACACACATACACACACACATACAGGAGGGAAGACACGTGCTCAGGATCTCACTCAAATGTGATGCTCGTTTATGCAGGAGCACAGATGAGTTTAGTGAGAATGTTCTCTGGAGGTTTGAAATTTCCTTTGCATTCCTGTTTCCATTTAACTCTCTTGCATTCTAACTCTCTTTCGATGTTTTTTTCTCTGTCTCTCTTTCTTCTCTCTCTCTAGAAGATGAGGTGTTCGAGCTATGCCTGGGTCTTCAGACTCTGCTGGAACTCAAAGTAAGGCCCTCATTAGCTCAGAGAATATGTAAATGTTGTGTTTCATTAGAGAATTAGTTTATTCAGATTTCCCCTTAGCTGGAGCTTGATAATGAAGATCAGCTCTAAAAATAATCAAAGCGAAAACACAGGGACATGATCTGAGCAGTTGAGTTTGTTAAAGTCAGAAATGGTCATGAGATTTTACAGTGCACAGAAATACTGATACTGACAATTAACTGAATCTCAAGAATCAACATAACTATATATTTTAAACTATGAGGTCAGATTGGACATAAGATATTGGGTTAAGAAGGAAAACCTGAAACAATTTATGATACAAAACAAAATTTCCTTTCAGAAGCACCAAAATGGACATTCTCTTCAGATGGGAATCCATTCAAGTACATTAAATAGCTGAGCATATTCCTAAAATAGATAAGATGGAAAAAGTGTAGTAGTCTAATTTAATTACTACTACCTCATGCAAGGGAACATAACCATACATGGACATGTACAGCAGATGCCCTAGTTCAAGAAGAAAGATGACTTGTGGTTGGCTTTTATGTTGACCTGGAAGTAGAACAGAGACTTGACAGGTTAGGGTTAGAACCCGTGGAAATGGGCTAAAGGCTAACATATGTAGAAATGGTGACCCACATACTGACAATCCTCATGACATTCCACTGCAGCATTTGTGACAGAGGAGGTTGAAACCATTCCAGTCTCTGTCTCTCTGCCTGTGGCATCCAACAGGCAGATCCATGTGCTGACCCACTTCCCTCCTCCCATTAACCCCCTCCCACCCTCACCCCCACCATCCCCCTGCCCCCAGTGCTGTGTGGACCTGAGCAGAAGGGTCCTGAAGCTGCAGGTCTCAGGAGAAGAGCTGCCGTTCCTGGAGCCGCCACCTGAGAGTCAACTGCATCACGACACCAACGAGAACCTGTGATCCCTGGGAGAGGTCACTTCCCCCCCAGCTGGCCCACGAACACCTCTGATTGGCTGCCGCTGAAGATGTTTCGCAGTCCTGAGTCTGGACTGTCCAATCACAGTGTCTCGCACTGCCAGAACGTGGACAAGCACCCTCATTATTTTTTGGTTTACACCATTGTGTTTGTTTTTGTGCAATTGAGACATTTACCATGATTTTATTCCAATGTTCAATTAGTATAGTTGATGGAGCTTACAGAGGCTTAGAATGGAGACAATCGTTTCTCAATTACTGATCATGACAACCTTGATTATCATTTGATTTTAACATACTATTTGTGTGATATTGAGGTACATATTCATTTCCGTTTGCTAGTAAAATGCCCAAATGTTGACATTTCAGTAGAACACTTCCTCATGAAAGCTCTCCAGAAGTCCATGTTCGTGTTTCAAGAGACAAGAAGAAAAGTCTCAGGTTCCTACGTAGCTGTCAATTAGAAGAGCTTATAAACGTCTTGTCAGCGGCTCAGTGATAGTCAATGAGTCCTTGCTCTGAGAGAGAACAGTAGTATAGTATACTGATAGTGTTGAACTATCTTCTCCAGGTGAAGCCTCATCTCCTTTTCTCTGTCTCAACAGATCAATGTTATCTATTTTCCCATTGAAGATCCCCTTCTATGAATGTCATTGTGGCTTACATAAAAATGGTCTCTCAGTAATTTGTCCGAAATGTTAAAGTAGACCTGGGGTGAGACTAGTCCTTGTGAGCAAACAGCAGAAATCAAAACATTCCATCTGCATGATCTTGTAGAGGTCTGCTTTTGTATACAGTCTGCATGTTTGTGTTACTATGAGAACGTTTCACTATGGTTTGTGTGTGTGTCTGTGTGTGTGTGTGTGTGTGCGAGAGAGAGAGAGAGAGAGAGAGAGAGAGAGAGAGAAGGAGAGAGAGAGAGAGAGAGGGAGAGAGAGGGAGAGAGAGAGAGAGAGAGAGGGAGAGAGAGGGAGAGAGAGAGAGGGAGAGAGAGAGGGAGAGAGAGAGAGAGAGAGAGAGGGAGAGAGAGGGAGAGAGAGGGAGAGAGAGGGAGAGAGAGAGAGAGAGAGTACATGCAGTGGAGGGGCTTTTTTCTGTGTTGGGCTTTTCAGTTTCGATATGGCTGGTGTTTCACATGGGAAAAAAGCGATGCTGTCCGCCCTCCACACACCAAGCTCTGGTGAGGATATGCTGCCAAAAGCTGAGCCCAGCTGCCTGCCTCTTCTCCCTCAGGGACATCAGAGCTGAGGCTGCATATGTGCCAAGGCCCCTCGTGGATGTTTCTTTAAGCATATTTTGTAGCTGTTTTTTTTCAGTTCAGGAAACAAATTAGCTTTGTACATTCTCTCCTCTTGTACCACGTATCACTGACGTAATTCAACTTTAAATGTTGGATGATTTGATCTTCTACATCCAAAGTGCCGTGAATTCTCCTCTCATTAGCAGCCTGTTGGAGAGTGGAACCAGACCCTACAGTCTCCCTGCTACCTACATGACTCTGTCTTGGTCCTTCTGCATAGTGTGGGGGAATCAATGGGAGTCTCATGAGCTCAAAGAAAGGTCACGCTCTGCTTTAATATCTGGACTTGCTCTTAACCCGCCCTGCTGCAGTCTCTGTCTAACCTTCTCTCAATGGGGGGGAAAGTCACCCACACATAGATTGGCAACGTTTCGGTATTCTTTGATGTAAAGTACTGGTGTACTTCCTAAGCTGTGTGATGGAAATCGATGTATGAAAGGAATTTATTTTTTGTGTCGTTTTTTTCTGAACAGTATTTTCTCTGCCTATTAAAATGTATTCTGGCTAGAGATGCATACAGTCTTTGAAACCTGCGTACAGAACATCCATAAGCTTAAGGGACTGAGAATTAAATATTGACTCAAACAGATAGCGCAAACTGATGTGCATCCAAAGGATTTAATCACATTTTATGAAACGACAGATCAATTTCAAGGATGAAGTTGAAATGTTCTCAAACATGTATTGCTGTTGATTCCCATGACGCTGCTCAGCTGTGACATCCCTGTGCCCTATGCTGGGATGTTGCTATGATAAGACCTTTTTCATGTTAGCACAGTGACAGCAGATGTTCTCCCAGGCATTAGGCTAGGAGGGCTGGCTCCTCTGACCACAGCAAGTCCATGTCTCCAAATGACTCACTGCTACCTTCCTGTCACACACATACACATGTACAGGCACACCCACTCTACTCTACTCTACACATCCCCCTCATCTCCCTTAGTGCCCATCTTCACTGCCAGCAACAGACAATGTTGAGGTGCCAGAACAGCACTGACTCAAAATAAAGAGAGAGGGATCAGATGAAGAGGTCATTTCGACCTGAGATCAGAGGAACTCTGCTTATGGAGAGGGAGCTCTGAGCTGCACAAACATACGGTATATCAATTGAGATCAATGTCGACCTAAAGTCTTCTATCTTCTTTTTATATATATATATATATATATATATATATATATATATATATATATATATATATATATATATAATATATATACCTATGTATATCTGTCTGTTTTTTACTGGAAGCCACTTGGAGAAGAACCAGTTCAGATCACATGAGTACAAATCCAGGTGGCTGATATCCATGGAGTCAGCCTTTTACAGATAACTTAAGTATGCTGTAGGTTTGGTGTGAGAACAAAATGGCAACTATAGAATACATTGAGGGGGAGGAGAGGAAAGGGGGAGAGGGGGCCTGTAGACATACATGTGAAGTCACAGCACATGCCACATCCTGTCAAAGCTCTACAAACAACCGTGGTCCCCACAGCAATGAAAAGCTACAACCAAAGGTGTCACTCCGTTGAAACAGAAAAACAGATTATCGTTGGTACTTTCCAGATTTCTCATTGTCTAATTCTCTTTTGCTGACTCATCTCAAAACAGCAACAATTGCATTTTGTTCTACTGATACTGCCTAACAATGTTGTTATAATATGAATACCACAACTTGAGGGAACGTGTTATGGATTGTTTAGTCAGACTCCCTTGCCCTGAAGATTAATCTTTACAAGATAGCTCCTGTGTTCTATACTGAAGTGTTGAGAGCAAATACAACACTTGTTCAGATCTGGAGAACTTTCTCACTGGTGGACGTAGAAATCGATCACTTCTCTACAGATGAGAGTGGAGTTACAGGGGTCACACTCATCAGGATGTCACACTCCACACAAAACTATCACCCAGAGTGTCAAAAGCAATCTCTGAGCCCGCACTGTATGAGAAATGAGATCCATTTCAGATTACACAGGCTTCACTGCCCTGTCATACCGTACAGTCAGTCAAATGGGCCAACGTCAATGCTCTCAACATCTATGCTCCAACTGCATCGTGCTGCCGACAGATTGGTATGCTTTTGTGCCATGTTGAACAGCACCAGCACACTTGATTTATATCATCTCATGATTATCATATTGAAATCTGACCTAAAAAAATGATTCCATTTGATGATAAGAGCTTGTGGCAGGGGTGAACGAGTCTGCCATCTCTGTGCAGGTGCCTTAAATCATGACTGACATGTTTCCTTTGCTTTTGTTGCCACAGAGCTTGACAATCGGCAGAGCCATCCGCCCCCTCTTCCTCCCTACTGCCTTCCCCCACAGCCTGTCTGTTTGTCACTTCCAAGAAGATTATTTGTCCTGTCTGCTACAAGCTAATCGTGCTCCGCCTTTCTATTTTTCCTATCTTTCCATTTCCCTCTATCTATATCTCTCCCTTCCTTTCACGCTGGGTAAGTGATAGTTCAGTCCCGCACGCACGATACCCACCCCTTGGAGCCCAAGAGGTGGGCTGTTTGTCTGAGGAGGATGTGCCTGTTTGTGTGTGTGTGGTCTGTTTGTGTGGTGTGTGTGTGTGTGTTTATGTGTGTGCGTTGGGGGGTAGACTGGACTGCCCATTGTATAGTAACCTTAAGGAAAGCTGTGGGGAATATTGATCAGACCAAGCCCTCACAGATGCGACTGCTCACACAAACACACACACACACACACACACACACACACACACCCGCAGCATGCCAAATGACATGGTTGAAAATCCCAGGAAGGAGGGGCTCTGAGAGACACTGAGAACAACAGGACTCCTTCCCATCCATAATGAAACATAGGGCACCATTTCCAAATCTCAACATGAACCACCACACCACATGAACCATCACACAACATGAACCACCACACCACATGAACCACCACACAACATGAACCACCACACAACATGAACCACCACACAAAATGAACCACCACACCACATAAACCACCACCATGAACCACCACACCACATGAACCACCACACCACATGAACCACCACACCACATGAACCACCACACAACATGAACCACCACACAACATAAACCACCACACAACGGGATTTACCTTACCATATGAACCACAACATGCTGACACCAACAAGGAAACACACTGACACAAACACTGCAGAGGAGGCAACTACTGGACACGGAGGCTCAGTCGAAAACCCCTACTACTGCTACAGCCCTGATAACAGCCGCGCTTATTAAAACTGCCACTTGTGTCATTCGTCCCACATTCACATCCCTCCAGGGGGATAAGAAGACGATTAAACCAAGGAGTATTAAGCCTGGCACTGGCAGAATCGGACGCTGTTAATCAGCTGTGTGAAGTGGAGGAGCAGATCGAGGCATGGAGATTAAGGCTGCCCTCGCACCAAGAGCCCTTCAGAGGGCGGAGCCCAGCTGGCTGTCAGTCAGGATCAGAACTCTCCATGGTGACACGGGCATCCAGCCTTAGCATGCAGTTGTGGGCACATGGCAGCTGGATGAAATGGTCTTCAAGGTTTTATGTGGTTTTGCTAACAGGACATATAGGGATGGGTGGATGGGTGGGAGATATAAAAATGTAATTTAAACCCTTTAATGGAAAAAAGACCTTGAAGGGACAATGAAGGCACACATGGAACATAAATCAGTCGCACTGTGTGTGCCACTAATCGAGGGAAGGGGCTTTCGTCTCACAGAAGAGCCATCACAGCAAGATTGGCCTGCAGCCAGTGGCTGTGTATTAATAGCTACTATGAAAACCAGAATGAACCACCAACTGCCAACAGTCATGAGGGTGAAGATTTGTCGTTATAAGGAATGCCCAATGGCTGGCACCTGGCGCAACTCCCTCTTGACTATGAAGATTTTCTTCACTCCTAAATGCAAGATGTTTTCACGTTAGCTTTCTAAATACTTTTCACTCATCTGAAGGTTCTCTTCCTCCAAACTGCCTTAAATCCTGCATTTGTTCCAGCATACAGTTTTTAAGTAAAGCATCCCAAAACATTTCCTTTATTTATGGCCAATGATTTAGAAACAAATGAGTAGAAACTACAAATTAGATGCTGTCAATAACCCTCTGTGACTGCCTCACATGATTCATGCTCATTTAGTAGAGAAAGCATGCCAGCATTCATTATTGGCAGCCTGCAGCGTTAGCACTGGCAGTGCCCTACCATGCTGTTGGCTCGTTCAGACCCAGGACTTAATGATGAAGCTTGCTGGTCACCAGTGACCTCTGCTATCACAACAGTGTTTTACTTTCTTTGGGCTAAACAAACCATTTTGGAAAACTCTGTGGAAGCATATTAAATGGAAATTGTTGCAGCATGTGGATCCTACCTTTCTAGCATTGCATTGGTCTATATAAACAGGATCCTCTGCTGCTTCTGTGTGAAAACGGCCAGCCTACCAGCATGAGGAAAATCCCATGGCAGAGGTCAGAGACGCATGGGATACAGCACTCAGACAGGCCACAGGGATGGCCCTCCTTGCTCCCTCTCCAAAATACCCTGACTCTCTGAGTCAGATGGGAGCACACGGCGGTCGTCAGGCCTTCAGGGGAGGGGAGGCCACGGTCAGAGGTCTCGGTTAGCTAATGGAACGGAAAGGAGGAATGGTGGGCAGGACCGTGGAGGAAGAACGCTGTGCTTGGCTGTTCCCTCTCTGTTGACTCAGTGTCGCACACAGGTCCTGGGAAACAACGTGACATGTTAAAGCGTTACCAGCTTGACCATTAACGGTCAAAAAACAGGAAAACGCTCAAACAACAGTATGTTAACAGGAATGCTGACTTTTTGGACATCTACATTTAAGGGCAACACTGACTGAGCATGTTTTGAGGTGACCAAATCCTCAATTTAAACTCCTAAGTGTGTAAGATAGCCAAATAGATTTTAAAACACACAATAAGGCAATGGATACACTACTATCTAACCTATTTATCGTAACCATAGGCCGTTAGATTTCAACACAACCTGTGTGATTATCCTTCAAATGAAAGTACACAAATGTCAAAGAGACATCAGGCCCTCAGCTGGAGCACAGTCTACCCTGCGGAGCTCTGCCTCTGAAGGGCACCACCAGTCTGAGGAGAGAGCTGTGGTCTCCTCAGACACCTGACTCTATCCATAAACTCACCTCTTCTCTCTTCAACACTCACACATTTCCTCTCTCTCTCCCTCTCCCTCTCTCTCTCTCTCTCTCTCTCTGACGCACACATTTGCCCTCATGCGCAGGCTTATTTCCTCTCGGTTGCTCTCTAACACAAAGACACAGACACACAGTGGTTCCTCCTCATCTATTATGGACGAGAGGCGCAGAAACAGGGTACGGCTGGGTAGAGGATCCTCCCTGGAGGCTTCAGGGAGATCCCCCTGAAGATCCAGTAGGCAGTTCCTGTTTACACCGCTGTCCTTAGAGAAGTCCTCGGCTGTACCAACGTGACAAACAATACAACGGTTTTGGCTTTGGTGATGATCCGCGTTACGCAACACACTTTGCATTATGTAACATCTTTGGTGCACAAAATCCTTGAGGACCAGGGACAGAGCTCACAGATGGGATGAGTCTGACTCAGACTTTGATAATAGTATAATTTGAAGGTAGGATGAACTGAGGGTGGCTGCTTCACTGCTTCACTGCTTTCACTGTATTTCTGTTTCAATTCTGAGTTTAAAAAAAGTTTGAAAACCCTGCCCATAACTAGATTAATATGATTGTGGTTAATAAGGGTTTTTCAGCATACCCCTACAGTTTTTGCTCTTCTCTCTGCTGCAGAACTAGCTGGGTTCACAGAACACAAAATAGCAGAAGACGCTTTTATCCAAAGCGACTTCCAAACTTCAAATCCTGGTATAAGTTTTTACACCTCAGTCAAACCTCAATGTGCCTGTTCAACGCTAGATGCCCTGACTGGTTGACTGGAAGTAAAACCATGCCAAGCAGGCCCAAAGCAAACCATTTAAAGTATTTGAATAGATCCATTTATTTATTATATGACATATAAATAATACATATTTAAGAGGGTGTATTTCAGCCTTTATTAACATAGTATTTACAAATGACAGTATATCAGTAATTATACTATTGGTTATTCAGAAGAAGTCTTCTTCTGTGCATCTCCATAGAGGAGACCTCCAACCAGCTCCCTCACGGCTGTGGGGTCCTCGGGGTCTGTTGGGGACATAAATGGTGTTGTTGACCTTTGATCAGACGCTTGCTGTCTGACCTGACTTTTCCTTCGGGGCCTGGGCCTTTTGACCTGGATGGTTGTAGGTTCAAATGATTTCAAGGGAACACTGTTTACTCTGCCACTGTGAAAGCTTCAGTGTGTCCTCTGTGATTTTGGGCTGGATTATGGGATGTTGATAGAAGCGGTGTCTAAATGAAAATGAAACTGTGGGGACTCAGACTCTGAGGTTGAAAGGTCTCTTACTGCTGCCTACCATAGCCTTGTCCATGCTAAGCAGAAGGAACTATCAGAAGAGGATTCACGATGATTACGCCAATAACAGGCTGCATGACTTTGCTGGTAAATAATGAAAGTGCTTTACAGGAGGACATTCAATCAAGAGCGAGATAATGGAGTGGTAGTCATTTTAAGTGTCACATTTGGCAACATGGATTGACCATACACTTTTAAGACCATGCCCATTTTAGCACTGTTAATGTAGAAGTTGCCTTCCACTTTGTTTAATATTTCATCATAACCCTCTTCTGTTTAATTAAGGGTGGAATAATCCGCATAAAATCAGGAATGTAAAGTAACCAACCGTTCAGACATGACTGATGGAAAGCTAGGACAATTTAATTAATTTGGGGGAAAGTACTTTAGCATCTGTAGAAATTCTTTCAGAATTGTGTTGCCTCTGAGCTTAAGAGCTAGCACTTAGGAGGCAGGCTCGTCACAGCGGAAGTAAAAAAGCTCTGAAAGACAAATCCCTCAAAAAGGTACAGTATAAAGTGCTTCTTACTGCATAATGCAACACTCCAACCTCTGCATCTGTATTAACTATTTGCAATAACTGCCTCGAGACTCCCGAACATGATATTATTCACAACCCTGATGGACCACCGGAGAGAGATAATAGTTAATTACGGGTCTTTGGGCGATGACCCGGGCGATGACATGGGAAATAATAATCACACACATGATGAAAGCTATGAGCTACACTGTAGAGCATACACCCCCATCTATTATCCATGAGCTGATGTTCCCCCAGCTTAACTAGGCTGAGACAGCTCTATCCCCCTCTGCAGCATGCCAGAAAGGCTCCTCCTGTTAACTGCCTGCACATCCCTCTCTCCTTCCCTCTACACTGCAGACCTATACTCGCTCTCTCTCACACATTCCCTTCCTCCCCTCATTTATACATCTGCCTTCCCTACTCAGTTTCACACTCCTCTGTATGTCACTATTCCTCTCCCTCTCCTTTCCCTCTCCTCTTCCTCTCTCTGCCTCTCCTCCGCACCCCTCGACTAGTGTCCTATGATGAGTTAGGTAACAGTGCTGAAATCAGGGCCAGGAGGAACAACAAGCCAAGAGGTTGAATTATTAACTGGTGCAGGAAGCTGGACTGCTATTAAGCAGATGATCAGGAGGTGACTGTAAGAGCTCAACCCTGTGGTGCACTCAAGCGGCACGCTGTGAATGGAACTATGAGGGTAATCATTTCCCTGGTCAAACTGGTTTGTCCTCCATGCTACAGTTGTCTAACAACAGACAGTTGAACAGATCCCCTGCAGTCAGCATGTCACAGGTCTCTGCTCAGGTCCTGCCACTCTAAGTTAACCTGTCACAATGAGTATGTGCTGGATCATCCTCATGGATAGCAGCAGAGCTTCGAACATACTATGTATGTATTATGTATGTTCGTATGCATGTATGCACATCCTGGGTACGTACATGTGAAACATGAGGCATGCAATGCCTATGCACAGTCAAAGTTAATCTTTCACCACCATTTTAGGTGGAACATTACCCACATGCTGAATTGTGTCGTATTGTTTACTGCGGATTATGATGCAGTAACCACTGGACAGTGTGACGGGGCTGCTGAGCAAGAAATTCCCTGAGGAGGGATGGAGAGAGAGAGAGATGAAAGAAAGGAAGAGAGAGCGAGATAAATGAGAGAGGCACCCTGTGCTCATGGATTACTCCGCCATCTATAAATACTCAAGTCACGCCTAACCAGAGACTGCTGGCGGGGCGCAAATTTACATACATTTGGATGAGGACACGAGTTTCTATAAAAAGGCATTGTCTATTTACTCCTTTCTCCCCTGTGTTCGGCACACTTGCACGTCAGTATTCATTCATCTAAGATAAGATTCATTGAGGAACGCCACAGGGTGGGAAACGTGTAGAGCCAGTTCCTGAGCCGGCCAACTCACCCACTCCCAGCTGCTCCAGCCGGGCCTTGAACTCTGATCGCTCCTCCAGAACACGGAGCAGGTTGGTGGGCTCCATGCGCTCCAGCTCCACCCTCCAGTAAACAAAGATCTTATGGTTGAAGCTCACATAGACCAGACATGGGCTGTTCTTTCCATCCTTGCAGGTGTACTGGCCTGATTAACGCAAGACACACAAAACCCCAGGAGCAGTTAAGATCATCTCCATTCAGTGTGCACGCCACGCATATCAACAAGATGGTAATTCCTTTGCGTGGATATGGTGTGATATTTAAGTCCATCTGAGGTTGTATGAATGCATGTTGCAGCTTTAGAGTGAGCTGTGTGATTCACTTGCTGCACTGATGCATGGCTCACCAGAGGAACTTCACACACACTGCGGACACTGAGCTAACACACACTAATGACTACAACCATTGGGAATACAAGCTAACAGAAGGCAAGAGGATCATGTTCACAAATAAGTTTGAAGCATGGAGAGAACAGAATAAGAATGAGCTCCTGCATTGTCTGTACAGTGGACCCAGGACTCGTTTTGTTATTGGTTTTCCTTCATCTTTTTATTAAATAATAATGTAATCTCTCTCCACACAGAATGAGCGTAGACCGGAGAGTCAGTTTACGGAAGGGAAAAGACAAAAGACGATATTCGTTTGCTGTGAGAGCCAGAACTTCAATACTGCCCCCTAGAGACAAATTTGGTGTGGGTGTGGATTATTATTCAACGCATGTACTTGGTCTAGACCGTTACAAGAAAAATGTGTTAAACGTGTTAAAGGTTCAATTGACAGACCAAGACCAGAAACTGATAAGAATCATAGATTGAGGGACTCATTATATCTACACAGTGAGTCAGCGAGTTCTCACCTGCACAGAATGCGTTCACATTCTCATCAAACTGGAAGCGGACGACTGTGCGATTTTGGTCAATGATGTAAGTTTGACCATCCCAAGCGCATGCAACCACCTCTTCACTGCCGTCGCCCTGGAAACAGTCACACACACACACGATCAGATAACCATCAAATAAACACAAACAAGTTACCCGAGATACATACATTCTGTGGATACTGTACATATACATATACTGTACGATACCTTTATCTCAAACCAAATTTAAAAATCTACACACACACGGCAAATGTGTATAAACTCACAGTCACATCCAGCTTCTGAAGGGCAAAGAGTTGGTGATCTACTTGCACTGACCACATCAACTGCTCTGAGCTGTCCATCAACTTCAGGGTACCTAGAGGAACCACAATCCCATCGACCCATCAACCTATTTTTCACAACAACAAATGGCTGACATTTTACATTGTATTGGAAGTATCTGGCACAATGCATTGTCCTTAAGTGTCAATGTGTGGTTCACCGAGGGTTAAAGAAAAGCACATCAATGTAGCTGAGTGATATCTCATTCCCTCCGTCAACAGAGGCCTGATGAGCAGCTGTGTCTGACTTACCATCAGACTAAGGAGAGTGAAGAGAGGAACCTACACCTGGGTCCACTACAATGACATGGGGGACAACAGAACGGAGGCCGACCTCCGATCAACGCCATCTCTTTTTGTTTATTTCTCTACTTCTTTGCCTCGGTATCTCTCTCTCACTGTCATATTTTCTGTCTGTTTACCTCAGTTTCTTTGTCTCTCTACAGTATCTCTCTCCAGCTGTTTCTCGCCCCCTCTCTCAATCTCTCTGCCTCCGTTTCTTAGCAGCACAGCCGACACCACAGAAAATGTTAATTGTTGGAACCATTTCATTTTCTTAAAGACCTACATCATTTCCATCTCCATCAGTGAAACTCGGGAGTCAGATGGCTGAGCGGTTAGGGCATCGGACTAGTAATCTGAAGGTTGTAATCAGACTAGTAATCTGAAGGCCAGATCGATTCCCGGCCATGCCAAATGACGTTGTGTCCTTGGGCAAGGCACTTCACCCTACTTGCCTCGGGGGAATGTCCCTGTACGTACTGTAAGTCGCTCTGGGTAAGAGCGTCTGCTAAATGACTAAATGTAAATGTAAACTCATTACACTTTGCTCCTAATGGTCTTACACGGCATGTCAAGCAGTGTCATGGAGACTGGTAATACAGGCGTCTGTGGGAGGCTTCTCCAGCAGCAATAATCGGTTCCCTCTCCTTTAAATATTGATTGTCTCTCCAGTAGCTCACACAAGTCTCTGTGTACATCTGCTACTGTGTGACAGCTCAGCTACTGGATGTTCACCACCCTTCCCTCAAAGTCATGATTGTCATCATCATACACCATCAGCAGCATTTTATTGTTGGTGTTTTAGGCTGTTTTATCATGGAAATGCTAATAAGTGAATATGTATTTGTCATTTGCCCAAGAACTAAAAAACAGCACATTGATCACCTCTACCTACTGACTCACCATCCAGTGTGCACAGAGCAAAAAGGCCAAATTTTGATGAGTCACCTTTGGAACCTGTTACAAAAATACACATATTCATGTTTTAGTCAAAGTTAGTAAAAAAACCTCAGCATATTTCAAAATATTCCAGTTATATAATTTACTGTGTAGTTATTATAAATAAATGTTATGTCGACATACTAAATACTATACTACTATTTCTCTATGATATACCTCGACTGATGCTACCAATAAGATGAGTGGAGACGTTCTTGTTGTGGATCCGCCCAGTGGTCAGATGTAGAATTACATCTCTAGAGGGGCCTTCACTGTTATTTTCATAAAACAATATAAAGACAAGCACAAGGTACACACAAGGTACACACACCTCCACCACCCCCACACCCGCTATGGCCTGAAATGTAGTATCCGAGAGCCACAACATAGTTAATGCACACCAATAGTATGTTTTCATTCAAACTACGAGATGTCTTCATAAACAGCAGGTAGTACCGGAAGCTACCTTGCTGGTGCGGCTGGGGCATCGTCTCCAGAGCCAGAGGAGGCCTGCTGTGTCCAGGAGCAGAGCAGAATAGCATAGCCACAGCCGGGCTGGGACACCATCAGCTCTGGTGATCCCCCAGGGCCTGGGTTGACTGATAGACTGTCCACCTGTCGCAGAGGGAAAACAGAAGACAGCGCAGGGACACTTACATTTAGTCATTTAACAGACGCTCTTATCCAGAGCGACTTACAGTAAGTACAGGGACATTCTCCCCGAGGCAAGTAGGGTGAAGTGCCTCGCCCAAGGACACAACGTCATTTTGCAAGGGCCGGCAACCTTCTGATTAATAGCCCAACTCCCTACCCGCAGCCATCTGACCCCCCACTTCAAATGTAGTTTTCATTCAATTCAACCTCTTCTTTACAGAGCTTTCATACTGATCCATGTGATGAATACCTGTCCCTCTAGGAGCCATTTCTTGAGCAAGACCAGCTGTCCAGGGCTGGGGTCAGAGGGCTCCTCCCAGCGGAATGCTCTCACCACACGATCTGTGTAGCCCACTACCAGCTCATTCAGTCCGTCACCATCTGCATCCAGACAGAGACACAGAGAGAGAGAGAGAGAGAGAGAGAGAGAGAGAGAGAGAGAGAGAGAGAGAGAGAGAGAGAGAGAGAGAGAGAGAGGGGGGGGGGGGAGCGGGGGGGGGAGAGAGAGAGAGAGGAGGGGGAGAGAGAGAGAGGGGGGAGAGAGAGAGGGGGGAGAGAGAGAGGGGGGAGAGAGAGAGGGGGGGAGAAAGAGAAAGAGAGAGAGAAAGGGGGAGGGAGGGAGAAAGAGAGAAAGAGAGAGAGAGAGGGGGGGAGAAAGAGAAAGAGAGAGGGGGGAGGGAGGGAGAAAGAGAGAAAGAGAGAGAGAGAGGGGGGAGGGAGGGAGATAGAGATAGAGATAGAGAGAGGGGGGGGAGAAAGCATTTCATTAAGAGCAGGACGCATGCACAGCAAATCTATATACACTGCATCATCACACAACAATCTTACCTATGTCACTAATAAGAATGACTTTGGTGTTGGCAGGGATGTGCTGGGTAAAACAGGGCTTTTGGTCATCAGAGAATAGAGCTTCATGCTGGCTGGAAGATTCTGCCTTGCCTGGCACAACCCCTGTCAGGTCAAACAGGTTGAACCAACCTTCTGCTCCAACAGCCACTACAAAGTTCTACAAGATATGATAAAGTGGCCATTATGACAACTATTTGATACTGTATGAGTGAGCAAAAAACAATACAATGTTATTTTGAGATAGCTTTCACTGCTTGACCATCTCATGTTTATGAGACTCACCTTTCCTTTGTTACAGACATCTCCAACTGCAACGCATGTGAGCTAGCACACAAGAAGTGAAGAGAGACAGGTGACGCAAGGTAAGTTTTCCCACCTCTCTAACTGAATTCTAATGTAAACCTTATGAGACTGAAAGGATAAACACGAGTAAAATAATAAGCATTGAAAGCGTTACACATTACTTCTGTTTCGTAGCGTTAGCTAGCAAAAACTATAAGATATGTTTCTTTACTAACCATGCCCGCGGACGTTCTTGTGATCCAGGGTTTGGAATCATCATTCTTGTACACGAGCAGTTTTCCACTAGTGTCACCTACGACGAGTTCATTCAGCTAAGGGTAGGGGACAAGTCAAATCGACAAGAAGATCAACAAATCAGACAATGCACTAAATTTATTGTTTTATAACATAAATTAAGTGAATGTATGAGTACGCATTATTGAGGAGACAACTTTTCAACTGAAGTTACCGCACATTCTTAATCTGAAATATTAGACTACGTTAAACGTTAGCTACTGGCACGAGCTGATGATACATTACCGAATCGTTATCGGCATCTCCGAGGCAAATTGCGTGAGGGAACAGGGTCCCCGTGAAATCCAAGCTGACACGCTGAACATAGCTCAGGGACCGCATATGAGCGCCTAGGAGACTGCAAAACGTACTTAATGTTTCAATTAAAAACTACCAAGCTAGCTGTACAAGCTAATACTGCACATGACTTCACTCTAACAAAAAGTAAACAGAAGAGCGCATGATAAAACCCCTACGGAAGGCCAAGAAAGACATTATTGTTGAGTTTGTGATGAGAGAATCAAGAGCTATCTTGATTTGCCATATTCTAACAACAATTACCCTTATAATTGTTAACATGCACGCCCCTGAAAAGTAGTGTGCCAAAATCTCTCATTTTATTTATATTTTGTTTTCCTAATTTACTCTTGCTTTTCACCTTAAGATAATCGGAAGGATGAACAGTGCCGCCATGCGGTAGATCATGAGTAAACAGGAATGTGTTGATACACCGCGACACCTCTAGAGGGAACTGCTGTACAACGAAAATATTGTGATCTATTTTTGTTTCTGGTCTTTATCATTGATAATAAACTATTATAATTTTGGAAGCAATATCCTACAAAAGGTAATTTGCAATCAACTTTCCAGAAATATGTTTTATCCTAAATGAGATGGCTATTTAATACTCTGACAGGTCAACACGCCAAACAATGTAGGCTATGTCTTCTGAGTGATAATGCTAATATCAAGGGCCTTATATACATAATACGCAGAGGTGCTAATACGGGGCCTTAAAAAATAAATAACGGTCTGCATGCGTGTGCGCGTGTGCGCACGCAAACCAAGGGTTGCTTAGTCATGACCTCTTAACATGCTGTGTGTAACTCCCACCCAAATTATGATGGGCCTGCAGTCTAACACGCTCTTTTTTCTACGGAACACTGATTTGACGAACCCAAGTGTATAATTATGGAATAAAAACTTGTTGTTCACAATAATCAAGGGTTTTCCTTAACGTAAAAAAAAGGAGCTATTTTCTGAATGTTCAAAACTTTAACGCGCAATTTTCCCGGTCTGAAGCAATAACACATTGTTCCTATGTTGCACATAATAGGCCTACTATAGAAGTTCTAGACGACCCACGCTGACCACGTAAACTCAAGAACACTAAGCAATTTATTTTTAACAGCTAACAAATTGGAAATTAATCCCTCATATCACACAGAGATTATAAATGGGACAAACGAGTCCATATAAATTTTGTTTTATTATCTCCCAGTAAAATCCAAAGACCAAGAGAGAAAGACAGAGGTGTTTCAATGGAAGCTCAAGCGCCCAGATGTCATATTAATTATTACACTCAGCTATGACTGGAACACTAGAAGAAGGGGAGCGCCCTTCCTGCCTCTGGAAGATCGCAGAGGGAAAAAAAAACCTTTACAAAGCGCTAATTGGACTCTGGAACCGCACTGACAGGGCATGGTAGATAGGTTTCAGAAAGCCCAGCAATGGTGAGGGGGCAGGGGGATGCTGAATAGAACCCACGCTTCTTTTCTAAACTCTTGCTGTGCCAGAAAGGGGAGGAAAAAGAAAAGAAAAGTTGGTGGGGGCTGGGTACCTCAATACAAGCTTGATCTTGAATGCCACAGCCAACACAGAAAAATTGCACAATTTATTATAGCCCCCCCTTCCAAACTTTCAAGTACTCACTCACGCACTCTCCCCCCCCCCCTCTCTCTCTCTTTCTCTCTCTCTCTCTCTCTCTCTCTCTCTCTCTCTCTCTCTCTCTCTCTCTCTCTCTCACGCACGCACGCACGCACTCACTCACTCACTCATGCAGTCTCTCTCACGCACGCACTAACTCACACAGACACACACGCACACTGAGTTTGTAGTCGGTTGGCATTGTCTACGTGAAAGACATGTCATATAATGCTCCCTTTAAAAAGAAACAAAAAAATGTAGAAATACACTGTGTCGAGGCTAGTGTAACAAAATAGGGTGTGTCAAATCATACACAAAACATCCTCGAATGCGTGCGTCGTATGGCCCCTCCACAGATTTACCCTTCCGTTCCACCTCTACGTTGGTGATGATTAGCTCCAACGAAAGTGGAAAATTCGCTTCTGTTGCACAAAGCTTTATTCTTTCAAAGGAGCAGTATTCAAATGCGGCTGTAAAGTGTTAACAATAAACTGTATAGGACTATCCAAGACAAAGTATGTAGCCTACAAAACGCCAAACTAAAGAAAGTAAAAAATAAAATTGAAAGTCCAGCACCTAACCTATCATAATTTACGGGAAATGTGAGACACAATCCTAACTGCCTGCATATAGGTTTGCGGAAAGCTGCCTTTCAGCACCACTTTTTGGTCCACAAGGAAAGCTATTGAAGTGCGTAAAAAAGCGTATAGGCTTATTTCCCGATAAAGAAAGCAGAATGTGGACTGTGCTGAACGTCAGTTACGGCTTGGTTGAACATTTTACTTTTTAATACCTACTGTTTGGATAGCTTTCCAGCAATGCATCTACTTTCTCATATAGCCTACTTGTTCATGAAATATATTTAAATAAGTTGTTTATGCTATTTCTAAAAGTATATTGTATTTAATTAGCCTAATAAAAATAATTTTGAATTATAAAAGCATAAGCAAAACAGGAAACGTCGTTGTTGTAAATAATAAAGTACATTTTTGGGGAGCTTGGATGCATCGGCCTTCAAAATTAAACAATTTAAATGCGCATTCTATAGCTGGCCACACTCAAGACAAGTAAAAACTCCACAAGCTGCAACCAGTTGTGCTTGGGTGACTGTTTGTTCAGTGGTTGAAGTGGCACGCGTCTGGCGTACAGCACAGGAGCCTAGGTGAATACGACAAGCGAGAGGAGGCGTGGTCAGGTCCAGCGCGTGGGGCTGCCAATGTATTGAAAAGCCCCGTTACTGCCCTTTCTCAGGACTCAGTGCAGCCCGAGGAGTGTGCGAGGCAGGAGCCCAGAAGACTGCCCATTAAACAAGACTAAAGAGAGCATTAGGTCCCACGTGAACGCCACGAGCAGGACGCACTGCCACCTATTACTCCAAGACTTTGAGATTCTTCTTCTACTCTTGTTTTAAATCTTAACCAATTTACAATGGACATCACAGCTAAGATGGAGATCAATGTTGGCCAGCAGCAGTTCATGCCACCTGCCTGTTTCTTTGCGGCAGCAGCTCAGAGCATCCAGCTCAGCCCAACCAGCAGCCAAGGCAGCGGCAAGTCAACATCCAAGGTGAAGAGGCAGCGCTCATCCTCTCCAGAGCTGCTGAGATGCAAGCGGAGGCTGAACTTTGCCGGCTTTGGGTACAGCTTGCCGCAACAGCAACCGCACGCTGTGGCGAGAAGGAACGAGAGGGAGCGCAACAGAGTGAAGCTGGTCAACAACGGCTTCGCCACTCTGCGTGAACATGTCCCCAATGGCGCAGCCAACAAGAAGATGAGCAAAGTGGAAACCCTGCGGTCGGCTGTGGAGTACATACGCGCGCTCCAGCAGCTTCTGGACGAACATGACGCCGTAAGTGCCGCGTTTCAGTCCGGGGTTCTATCGCCCACCATCTCTCAGAACTACTCCAACGACATGAATTCGATGGCAGGCTCCCCAGTGTCCTCCTACTCCTCTGACGAGGGGTCCTACGACCCCCTGAGTCCCGAGGAACAAGAGCTACTAGACTTTACCAACTGGTTTTGAGCATCTGCTTAGGTAAGAATTATATGATCTCAATCATAAATATTGGTATTGTTGTATATTCTTGTAACTATGGTTTTACTTGTTCTTTTATATCAAACGTGAGCAACTGAATAACATTCCTCTTCTGTTTTGTCTTCACAGATATATGGTTAAATCTATGATACTCCCAGTTCGCGCTTGGGAGAGTCCTTGCGGAGTTCACTTCCTTCACAAGATGCACCGAGATCTGGCCCGGTATGGTGGCTCACACGGTCCGGTTCACCTAGCATTGGCCTTGCGCTACAAATGCTTATCTGGCCATTCTGAAGTGCCAAAGGACTTACAAAGGATGGCTTTGCTCTGCAGCGTTGGAAACGATACTTCCATGCATTCGCCCATGAAAACAAAACATTTCAAACGTGACTTTAATGCTTCACCATATACATTATTTAAAAAATATTTCTTTCAAACTATGCTAAACCCAATCAAAGAACAGCAACCCTCTTGGTTAACTTCTGTAACATTTGATTCAAAATGCTTCCAACTTGCGGATTTTATTATATGAAATTATATCAAACATGTTTGAAATTTATTAAGATATTTTTGTATGTAAGAGATTTATAGATGTTTTGTACACAGTTTTGTATATATTTTGACAATATATTGATATGTTGCTTTATACCTCTTGCCTATTTAGACTTGTAGTCTATTATGCTCTGGAGCTGGCTATTCTGTTTATGGTTCATGAGGTCTCAAGTAAGAGTTTGATACTCTGAATTTTTATGTTAGCACCAATGTGTCTTATTTAATAGAAACATACATGTATTTTACCATGTCATGACGTTCACAATGATCAAAGGTTATGCAGCTATTGTCCAAACAGAGCACAATGGCTATGCATTGTATCTCTCTCTCTACTGCCAGCTCTACATTGCCTTTACTTCTATTGTTGGTTGAAAAGAGAAAAGCCTATAATCATATTTTCTACACTCTAATAAAACATTTTCTGAAGTAATCCTTATTCTCATGTAGTTCTTGGCATAAAAGCCTACCATTAATTCACGTTTGATAGCACTAGAAAACGGAATAGGCAAGTGTTTGCCACATATTAAAAAGAGCAGATATTAAGATAATTCTATTCTGATGAATCTCAGTGGGTATTCAAATGATCTTATGCACAGTTCCAACATCACCATGTCGCATGGCACACTTTTACGCACCTCCTTCACTGCTTCTTATCACTGATAGTCCATTTGAGTCTAAATTGTGTGTACAATATCGTATGTACGGCAAATTGTGGAGAACGTGCTCTGAAATGTAGATTTCGCAGTGCCAGTTCTTCAGTGCACTAGCTTTTGATCTTGCCAATATCATGGATAGGGATTCATGAGCAGTTATAAGACTAACAACATTTACTCTGTGGGCCCTTTTCGCCAAATAACTAATAGCCTATAACATATACAATACAAGTCCGAAAACCTTTATCAGGACTATGTGCTTGGTAAAAAGAAAACTTGCATTGCATACAATATGCATACGAATATTGTGGAGAAAAAAACTTGCATAAGCAATCAAATTGGTTTATTCCAGACTTTAATAGAGAAAGTTGATCTTAATCCATGTTTGCATCAACTGATACAACACAGAAAACAGTATAAACCATTTCAGTCGTCTTTGACGACTACAAAAGCCATCTCGGCAGACAGGTAAAGACACGTTTGTGGCGAGGCGCGTGCCTGGTTTAATGAGTGAATGAGGTTGTATAGTGGTCAAGTGGAGACAGCACACTGAATTTGCTAACGGCGTGTGCCTTCTGACAGCAGCGCGCGACTACACTCAACAACTGCCCTTGGGGGAAAATGCCGGAGGATGTGAACCATTTGTTGACTACTGACGGGGGAATCGTCAAAGATAATATAGGTAGCCTTATAGGTAGTGTTATTGTGCTGCAGAAACGTATGTTACTTTTACAAACATTCCTTTACATAAAAATACACATATACAGCGTTTTTTTTTAAATGATTATGTGAATCAAACATTCTGATAAATAGGTAACAATAGTATTGCACAGGCACTACTGTCTTTGTTATGCGTAAATCATGTTGCAAAGTGATCGCACATATGTTATGTTTAGTCGGAGTAAACATATTGAACACCTACTAAAATAACCCATAACTAAAGGAACATTGAGTAAATCACGAACAATTAAAGAAAAAGTGCACCACCAATTAAAGATACAGATTCCAATCTTGCCACCCCAAACTAACTAACTTCTTAACTAACTTTCAAGGGACATTATAATTGTTCCCTGAGGTGAAGTATTTTTCTTTTCACCTCAAACGCCTGGAAACATGCAATAGACACAGAAAGTGCCATTGAATGATCTCACAGGTGGCTGGAGTCATCGAGTGGGTTGGCAATGACTGAGTTGTGGATGAGAACAAACATGGGAAGGTATGCCATGAAGTCCAGCAGGTCAAGGGAGTGGAGCTGCTGTAGCTCCTGTCGAATGGCTTCCTCATGCTCCTGGTGGATCCCCCCAGCCTTCAGCTCTACTAGCAGTTGCTCTGCACTGATGCAGCCCTGCTGTGCCACAGCGCCATCTGCTTGTGCCTCCAGTAGAAACAGGAACAGCTGCTGTTGGGGACAATTATGTCAATACCTGAAGAAAGCGGGTCTTTTGAATATGAAACGGTGTGGACTTCTGTGTGTGTGTGTATGCGTGTGTATGTGCATGCAGACAGGTGTGTATGAGTGCGCTTGATTCTTTCTAAGCAGGCTTGGGTTACATCAGTCTGTTTCTAGTCTTGTGTTAGTGCACCTGTTTGTGGCGTTAATGCATTCTAAGCAATAATTGGGGGGAGGGGGGTATATAATCCCTTGGCAATCAGCCCATTTCTCCCTTTTACTTCTCCAGTTAACAAACCTATCCCTAACAGCTCTATGATTACAAAGCCTCCCCGACCTGGACAGGGCTCAGTTTCCTCACCCCTGGCCACAGGCTTTCATATTGCCTTCCCATTCAGTGGCTTGCCCTACCTCCCCGTATGAAGGGCACAAGCTACCTGGGCAGCCAGTGGCAGAGTACTGGATCGTTTGCAGCTTGTCACATGCTGATTATTGTACAGCCCGGACAGAATGGTCATCCCTGGATACTTTCATGAGATCAGACCTTGTAGTCCATAAAAATGAAAAGCACCCACCCCCCCTCTCTCTCTCTCTCTCTCTCTGTCTCTCTCTCTGTCTCTCTCTCTCTCTCTCTCTCTCTCTCTCTCTCTCTCTCTCTCTCTCTCTCTCTCTCTCTCTCTCTCTCTCTCTCTGTCTGTCTCTCTCTCTCTGTCTGTCCTCTCTCTCTCTCTGTCAGTGCTTGATTTCAAAACATGTTCTTGGTGCCCCTCAGAGAAAAAGCTAGTTTTACTAAGCTTGCATTTGAATCTCTCTTCAAAGTGTTTCTGAGTGTTTATTTCCCTGTGATTATACCCGCGGGCCATGAAGAAAGTGGAGGTGTAGTGTGGAGGAGGACGGAAAGCAACTGAGCTCCTACTATAAATACTGTACATGAAACCCCAGTATGCAAAGATACTGCAGTGTTTGTTGAATAAACAGGTTCTGTGTAAGGGAGAGCTATCTACCTTTGCCTTGTACAATTTCAGCTCCAGTGAACGGAAGTCCATCTTGCTAATCAGAGTACGCATAAATTCACTGTAAAAAAGCCCAGAACAAACAGCAATCACTCAACAGTAAAACATTACCTCTACATGTCTAAGCCTTCTTGATTTGATGGTTGAAGTTCAAGTTCCTTTCTTTGCAAACCTATCTAGTAGCCCCTTTCCACATTATATGACCCACAGTAAACTCAAAGCCCATCTAAAGGGAAGAGTTGGGACTGGATACGAGCTAAAGGAGACAGACAGAGAAGAGGGAGTTAGGGTGGTCATGGAGGTCTGGGTCCTGTGGCGGGTATTTTTTGGGCGGGGATCTCCTGTGCGATGCTGAGTTTGGGGAGACGTGATGGTAAAATGTTTTGAACCTATTGTGGTTGCTCACAGTGGCCTGTCCCCCCAAACAATGACCGCGAACATCCCGCCACAGTAACGGATAAAACTGCTCTGGTACGGTCTGGACGAGGGGGGAGGAGAAGGAGGGAGGATGCAGGAGGGGGAGGAGGGACGCAGGGAGAGTTGTAGGGCACGCTCTGGTGCAATGTGGCCATCCTCTGACCGACACAATCCAGCCTGTTCGTATGAATAGACAGAGACACGAACGACTGTGCCGAGACAGACCTCTCCTGTCCAGCGTGTGGCACGACGACGTCCGTCACCCCCGCTCTAACGAGCCCCCTGTGTTAATGAGCCCCTCCCCAGTTGCTGACTGGCCTGTTGGGGGAAGAATGGCCCCTACGCTCGGCCACCGAGTTGAGCGCACGCCTGGCTGCCTCCGCTGCAGCGATTGGCCCACATCGTCCCTGCAATGACTTGACGAGCATGAGGCGAGACAGGACAGCTAATGATCATTAATTGCACTTGGTTTGCAGTAAAAGAGCCTGAACGCTGGTGCGCTAAGGACATTGGCGGCGTGATACAAGCTGGCCAAACGAGGGACCTGGAAGAGCAGTGGGGAGGATAATAGCAGCCTAACCCACTTCTTTTGTTGGCTCTCCCAGGGCACCCTGCAGTCGACAACCCAGCAGACTTCTCACTTACGTAATGGCCATAGTTTTGGCGGTCTCTTCGTTGGGGGGCAGCGGGTCAATGAGGTTGGGGGTCCCTGTGCTGGGACGCATGCTGACCCAGTTTGATTTGACTGACAGGAGAAATTGACACTTGTTTTTTTGGGGAGACTTAATTTGAGCGGGACACAGTTGGTTTGAGAGAAAAGCAGCAGTTGTGAAGAAGGGAAGGGAAGGAGGAAAAGAAGAAAAGAAGGGTATTGTTGGTCAGTGTATTAAAGGTGAGCAGGTCCATTCTCAGGTTTCTCTCTTATTTCTGCTCCTTCTCTCAGTTCTGAGTCACTCTTGTAATTTCCGGGAACTTCAGGATTTACTGTAACTCTGCTGCATCAGCAAGATAAACAGAATGGATCAAACAGAATCATACTACTGAAACACTACAAAACACTACACACTCACATGAGAAATGAGAACAGGCATCACACATGCCTATCATCTGCCCCATCTGCATGACTTGGGCCGACAGGTTCCTTCAGAGTCCTGTACAGGCATTTGATCGGCTGCTCTATGGAAATGTGGCTTCCAGACCATGTGACTTGCCTTGGGGGAATGTGGCTCTTTACGAGACAACGGACTGAGCTGCACAGTCCTGCAGAGGGACAGATGGACCGAGTCAGGGGCCACCAGACCAGAGCACAGAAGGAGAGGGAGAAGGGGAGAGGGGAACGGGGAGAGAGAGAGGCAAAGAGAGAGGGAGAGAGAGAGATCGAAAGTGAACGAGTCAGACATACAGACAGAAACAAAGCAAGAAAGAGAGAAAGAAAGAAAGAATGAGAGGGAGAGATTAAAAGGTGGTGACCGTATGGGGGAAGGGCAAAATGTAAGAGAGAATTATAGAGGAAAAGAGAGTGACAAGACTAGAGGTTAAAGGAGGAATGGTACATACTTATTTTGGATCTGAAACTCAGTTAAACTTCAAAGGCTAGCAGAATCTGAGAGAGCTATTGTGCTGATACTATAACATCTTATTTCTATGCTGGGATTAAGACAATGGGATTAGCGAAAGTAACGGGATAAATTTAGTTCAGGTAGGATCAGATGAGAAGAATTCTTAAACATTGTTTTCCTTAGGGAAAGGTATTAGGATCGCTGGTCATTGTGTTTCACCATGTACTACTTTAGGAACTTTCCAGAAAAGAGATGCCCCATGCTTCAGACATTAATTATCATTACCATAATTACTTCTTTTCAGAGCAGACACCCTGGTCTTTTGCAATTGGTGGGTAGGTGGGACCACCGACAAGGGCTAAAGAGCCTCTTCACCCAAACAACCATTGGGCCAATCGTAAATCAGGGGACCCATGACCCTGGCTCTGTCCACACAGAGAGCTCTCACACTGGGCACAACCTCCAGAAGAAGCCCCTGACCCTGGGGGCCTCAAAACAGGGCGACTCTCCTCACTGCAGTCTGTATGCAGCCATAAAACCTTGGTGAGAGAATGGCACAGTGTGTGGGAATCTGTGGCATATGGGACATGGCACAGAGGCAGGGGCCCTAACCCAACACTCTAATCAGTGGGATGGGATCTTCTCTGACCGCCCAGCTCGACAAACTTGTATATATATATGCTGACATGCACACTCACACACATATAAATATAGAAGGAAAGGCACTATGATACACACAGACGTGACTGACAGACACTGTAACGCTTCTGTGTAAAAAACACACTGCTGTACAGTGACAATCCCTCGCAAACTAGGGACCGCACACACAGAGACACACAAACATACACACACACACACACACACACAAACACACACTTACACACTTATTCTTATTCATGGGAGGCCAGTGACACTTCTTCGACTTCATTGCAAGGAGATAGTTGGATTTGTGACACACACTACTCACTCCATAGTGGCTATTTTCTGAGCCAGGCTTGCGACCACAGCAAAGAGCCTCAGGTCTGTGAGTCCGTCTGTCACCCTGAAATCCACCATCTCCAGGATCTGAGGGAAAACAGTCAGCGGGTATGTCTGTGTGTGTGTATGTTTGTACGTGAGAGTGAATGTGCGTCTGTGTGTATGCACGTGTGTGTGTTTGTGTGTGTGCTAAACTCACCCTATAGACATATATCTCCTCTTCATCAGATAGAAGTTCTGGAGGGATGATGTGCTTTAGTGCTTGCAGCACTTGAAGACAGGAAATGTAACCATCGCCATCGCTATCTACCTAGAAACATCATCTTCATCATCAGTATAAAGGAGATCTCGGGAGAATCGAAAGGGTGAGGAAATAAAAAATTGAAAGATAAATAGAAAGAGAATATCCAAGGCAGGACAAGACAGAGACCCTTTAAATCCCCTTTCACTTACTGCTTCAAAAGCCCTTTTGTATTCTGCCAGCTTCTCTTGACTGAAAATGCAATACTTTGCCAAGAAGTCAACTGCAAAAAACACAAGACCGTTAAATAAAGAAGGGAAGGGGGGAAGAAGAGATGGAAGATAGAGAGAAACTAAACACAAACCAAAGTGTTCCACTGGTTCACTGGATCATTGCAAACTTGCCTCAAGCTTTGGACGATTTTTACTATGTTACATTTACTATGTTACATTAACGCAACAAATTCTCTGGAGTGGTATCCATTTGTGTTTTTCATGTCCATGACTATTTCAGTAAGCACATTTGATGGAAGGCAGACAATAAAAGAAAAAAATTAGAAAGG
Organism: Hypomesus nipponensis; assembly: GCF_054491055.1. Lineage (NCBI taxonomy): Eukaryota > Metazoa > Chordata > Actinopteri > Osmeriformes > Osmeridae > Hypomesus > Hypomesus nipponensis. Next base: position 6,415,552 of record NC_140367.1, read on the forward strand.
AGATGAAGCTCTTTAAGCTGCTGGCACTTCAATTCAGAAAATAAGAAAGAGTCTACTGAATAATGGATGTATTCATTGGGGGGCAGAAGAAAGAGAAGAAACAAGGTTGATATCAGTCTGGATTTAAACCCCTGGACTTCTGGTCTGCTCCCGGATGGCAGGGGGTCATTTCAATCTGGCATTTATCTGCTTAGGCCTAATCAAAACCAGGCCTTCTATGGCTTCTCTCTTTCACATGCAAAGTGTTACATTCGCATGTAGTCAACTTGACTTGTTAAGGCTTGATTGATCAAAACCCACGGCCCGGCTTCGTACATCTGTTTGCAAATATCTGTGACGAGAAGGGCTTCAGAGAGACCTCCAGTCACACAGCCGGTCCCAAAGCAGCGCCTGGCCAGGGATTTAGCCCCAACCCCTGTCTAACACCCCATGACACACACACTCACACGCACACACCTACACACATTCACACACACACAAGAGTGCACACATACATTCACACAAACATACACACACATGCATACACTCACTCACTCACTCACTCACTCACTCACTCACACACACACACCACACACATACACTCACAGGTATACTGCACTGAGCAATCCAGTGGTGTAAACCGACAGCCGCTGTGACAGAGTACACTGCTTGTCTGCTCAGCACTAAGGAGACTTCCGTTAGGGGTGACAAAGGTCCCTCCATAACTGTCCCCAGTGGTGATCCACTCTCTCTCTCCTGGAGACTCTCTCTCACTCACAGACCTGAGAATTATGCTGCTCCTCCTGCAACAACCTGGTGTGAACAAACACACACGCACACACACGCACGCACGCATACACACACACGATAGGGCCTGCAGTATTGCCAGGGATCAGGGGGTCTGTGACTGAGGGGGCCACTCCATCGGGAAATCAGCCGGACAAAAGGTGCAGTGAAGTGAGAGATTGAGGGAGGAAGCACAGGCGGGTGGAGGAGGAGGACAAAGACCGGCCGCTAAAGCCTCCTGCCTGATAGCCTTATCTGATTCCACCCCAGCGCTTGATGGCTTTTTTTTCACCCTGCCTTTAAAGCGCACAGGTTGCGCCTTTGGTGTGAAGCCTAGCAGAAAATGTTAATCAAGAGAAGAACTGTGCAGAGAAAGGCGAGAGAAAGGGGAGAGTCACTCCGCCAAGGCTGTAATCTGTAATGAGACCGAGGCGATTCAGTTGCAATTGAGAGAGGAAGAATGGAGACGTGATGATGATGATGAGCAGGGAGGTTCACTCTTTCACTGGCGTTTGTTTTTCCTGTTTTTGTTCTTTTCAAGTGAGTCACCGCTCTCTTACACACCACCACAAAAAACCCAAGTCACAACTCATTTAGCACACACTTTGACATCACTTTCAGCGTCCACGGCTGACAGGTGACAAACACCCTGTCTGTGTGTGTGTGTCACTTTAGGTATTCATGGATACATGATTTATATTTCCATGGAAATCCACTACCCAATGAACAACATTCATCAAATGTGTGGATCAGACATAAATGCCTGAGTGTAAATCTAGGTTACTGGGATGTTGTTTTCTTGGTCTTTGTTATTACAACGACAAACTCATTCTCTAAGAGACATTATCGCCATGATTTATAAAATGATAGTAAACATAGCTGGGCCAGGCTACAGCACAATACAGGAACACAGAGGTCTATTGTGTTTCTTACGCATTCACTTGTTTTTTTTTTTTCCTGTTTCCCGCTTAATCCTAGACCTTTGTTTCTGCTCATCGCCACAAATATACTTGTATGAAGTGTCCTATAATTCCACTAACAAAGATCACATTCAAAACTAGACCAGCGATGACCCCCTTTTTATAGCGGGAGAATGTTATAGAGCAACATGCCCCATATTCAGTGTATTCATACCCAAACCTGCATTCAGAAGAGATTAGTATCAAGAGTTAGCATACAGTTTTCATAGTAGTTTACCTAGTCAGGGTTTATACTGTACCATGAGATGTGTCAACACAAACAATCTGAGGAAACTAACCTCAGAGGTGTTGTGATACTGCAATTTTGTAATCAAATTGAGTCAAATCGCTTGACAGGTTGGTATAGCTTATCCCCAAATGTTTTTATTTGAAATGTCAACTCTTCAAACACTTAATTGCAGAATTACATATGTGAGCATAATATGTCACATTATTTTGAATAATGTCCCCTTTGAACAGAATACAGTCCTTAGAATATAAATGTACCACTGGTAACATAGATGTATCTATGGACCAGTAGGAGGAGCAGTAGGGGGTTCTGTCAGAATAATATTTATTGTTGTACTCCATTCAACAGAATGTTTTGCTCTTGTGTTTTTAATATATAAACCCTACGGCATAAATTAAGTTAGTTCATAGTATACAATCTACCCATGAACCATACTTTGAGTCATACTGTGTATCATTATTATATCGATTCACAACATCAGTTATTTAATGGACATCTTTTATGATCTTAGAGTATTATGTCAACTTTTTTAAGTTGAACAAATGTGAAAAATAAAACGTAAATTACTGTCAGAGTAGAATGTGGCAGTGTACTTCAACCCATGTTAAGAGGTGTAGTCTAAGAACAGGGCAAAATTTGGCAACATTCAGCAGCAGGCCCCATTATCACTGCATGGAAACATAGGCCCGCCCCTTCACTTTCCAGAAAAGGACAGGGGAGAAAAAAAGAAAAGAACTGGTTGTAAAACAAACAAAGACACACGCAGCGGCCACACTCCTGACTCTGGCTGCACGCCACCAGCCTCACCACAAAACACCACATACACACACACACACACACACACGCATATGCATACACACACATGCATACACAAACACGCCTACTTCCAATCACACCGTACACTACACGTAAATGCGTCTTACAAAATGACACACAGATCGACAGAGATATAACTTCACAAAGAACCAAATGATCTGCCATAACAGATCTCCAGTGATAACCTCACAAAGCCAAATCATCTGCTATTATTGCCCTGGCTCCCCTTGACATTGTGCCATTAATAAGGCCATTGTGGAGAGTCCTCTCTGTTTGGAGACCATATAATAGACTCTTTGACAGATTCACTTTGCTCTCTGCGTCCACCCCCCCCCTCCCCTGTCCCATCTCTCTGTTGATTGAACACAGCAGGCATATTCCATGCTTCTGCTCATCAATAGGCTGGCTGTTTGTTTGCCCAGTCATTCTGTACTGCTGGTAAACACAGGGAGGTATTCCTGTCCAAAGGCTGAGCAAACAGGGGTTACATAAAGCAGTACCCTAACGTTCACGTTTGACTAGTGACACACACACTCATACCCACGCACACCAACCCATACACCCCAACCCTCACACACACACACACACACACACACACACACATACACACACACACACACACACATACATAAAGGCATTTTTGTGATTGGTCTTCCTCCCCTCAGAGGCCAGGGGTGTTTGAAGAAGCCCTACACTGAGTAGAAACCAGCAGCGCAAACACTTGGGCAGCACACCCCCCGCCCACTTCAATGGAACAGCAATACACAAGGGCGCTGAGTGGCGTCCGGGAGGCGGGGCTGAGGTGGGGCAGCACGGGGCCGCCAGGTGTTCTACTTCAACACTGACATTCATCAGAAACCCTGGCCTGGTGAGTCAATGACGCCAGAGGCACAGGTAAGGTAACAGGCACCTTGGGCTCTGACAGGCACACACAATGGAGACAGGAGCTCACACCAGTCTTCTCCTCTCCGTGCTCTTACAGTCTAGTCAGTCCCTCTAGATGTTTATGTACCTGAACATTTAAGCACTCAACACTGGTATTATGTGTCAACAATGGGGGTAGACTTGCCGCTGCTCATCTCTGTATCAAAGCCCATCACTGGCCTCTCTGTGGTGGTTATGTACTTGATCAGTACAATAAGCGCTCTCTATGCTACTGTGCCGGCACAGGCCTTGCACCCAGCACAGGAAACACACGACGGGGAATGTGTCAGACAGAGGAACACAAAAGAGAAAGTGACTGTCTAGAGGGTTAGAGAAGCTGAATGGATGTCTGAGTGGGAGAGTCCGGGAAATAGAGTGAGAAATGCACACAGAGAAGTAGAGGGGGAAGAATTGAATGAGCGACATAGTGTATGTGGAGAGGAAGCTCTATTTTGGGAATCCTTTGGCTAGTGGTCAGTATGGGACGAGAGGGTGCCAATTAAAACCAATTAGAGGCTTTCAGGCCCTAATGAGAGGACACATTTACAAGTGTCTGAGCGAGCAGCAACACACACGCACACGTGCACACACACACAATCACATACACACAAACCCCTCCACACACAAACCCTAATACACACACACACACACGTTTACACACGTGAGCACAATTACAGAGGAGGCCAACTGTGTAAAAAAGTCTGAAAAGTAAATCAAGGGAGATAAAACACACACACACAAAAGCTTTTCAGTGGTAATTTCTGTGGGGTTTATCAGGACAGCTGCAAGATTCTTCAACTTGGGTCATTACGAGATGAACAAACCTGTGCACTCGGTCTCCTTTTGGAAGAGAGCTATGTATTCACAGAACCCCTCTGACCACCCTGACCCCATTAAAGGCTCTGGACCCTTAACCTTGACCTGAGGTGTGGGTGGCCATTGTTGGACCCGCTAGCCCGCACACAGGGATAATGAGGCTCTCCCATAGACCTCCTGTGGACAAAGCAGGTAATTCAAATAATCAAGTGTTATGCTGTCGTCCAAATGGACCAGGCGCATAGGTGGACGTAATCAAAGTCGAGGGGACCAGTGTTGTGAAGCACCTAGATCTGTTTGTGTTTTGCTCATTTACGACTTTGCGTGAAGTGGGAAATGAACATTGGTCTTAAACACACAGAGGTCGTTTTTTAAACTCGGATTTGACAACCTGCTGGACGAGAAGAGCATCTTGTGTTAAGGTCTTAGGCACTGGCAACTCACAGTCCTCAAAGTTGGAGAGGCTGCTGGGGCCAGGCCCGGTCTGGTGGGGGCTGCTGCCCTGCAGTTTGGAATAGATGTTGAGCACGTTGGTCTTCCTCTCTTCCCTCTTCCTCTCCTTCTCCCTCATCCTGCGCTCCAGTCTCCCCTGCTTCCCCCGCCCTCTCGGCAGCGCTCCTCCTGGCTCCGCCCTCTCAGAACAAGCAGGCTCCTCCCTCCCAGAGAGACCTGGGGACACCGGGACAGGGGGACAGGGGATCAGATGAACTCTCAGCTTTCTACAGCCTTAGTCCTGTTTGTAGATTAGAGAAAGTATTTGACAGATTTGAATGATCCATTTTCTTGATTACGCTGGTTATTTTAGATTTGGAAAGCACTTGGTTAATGTGTCGAACTCATTTCAGAATGTAATGCGTGTAAAGGGGCCCTATTCTATGTGTTCTATGTCCCTGTCGTTAACATTCTCACCTATTTGTTCTCCTACACACCACAGTCCTATCTCTCTTGTGTCTTTTGATACATCTCTGAATAAGATACACTTCCTCAGGAAACTTGACTTGTCAGTCAGTTCATCAGCAGCCAGCTAATTAGGATGCCCATTATGACCTGATAAAGAGTTGACATAATGCACATCCTAGTGGGACAGCAAAGACACAATGAAGGCCATCAATGAGGACTTGAGGTTTAGTAAGGGTCAGATTGTGTGTGGCTACATTCGATTTTTTTTGTGTTGTTTTACTGCCCCTTCTTTTATTTAGCAATTCTTTGTGATACTTCTGTTGGATTGAGTGTCACTAGTGTTGCAGCGCGAGAGATAAATGAAATGAGGAGCACTCTGGTTTGCTATCAAGAAGGACACGCATGGGCGCCAAAGTGTTGTGGTTCAAATCTGTCTTTTGTCAAAGTTGTCTGAGGCTGCCATCATAAATCGTTCACAGAGACCAGAGGTCATCAGCCCAGATGGATAGAGTCATGTCTCATTTGACTGTCTTGTCTTTCACCAGAGTGCACACAATCATCTCTCTACTGTAGTCTGTGTCCACCTGAATTCCCAATGTCACCCCTTCCCTTTTCTGTACCTAGGAGGTGTGCTATTCTGCTCCTCTGGAGAACTGGAATCTCTGCTCAGATGTACAGTAGGATATTCTCCAATGTGACGCATCCATCCCTTTTTAAACCTAAGCCTTTATGGAATAGTGAATGTTCAAATGGATGGACAGTTTGACAAAATCGCAATGGCCAAAACGTGTATTTATTTATATAGTTATTTTTCCTTTTTATTTCAGGACTGTATATTTAATCTGATCAGCCACTGCAAATTTAGCAGCTGTGGAACATCTTGGAGACAAAGTAAAAGCTTTCCTGAAATTATTCAGGGTTTGGTATCTTTCCTTTCCCAAAGCCTCCTATTCTAACATGGACTAATCCATGAATGTTAGGCCGTGATTACTGGTCAATTCAATCTGGAAGCAAGGCACTGACCTGCTTAGGCACCTAAAACCCACACAAACCAGGTTGCCATACCAACAAAAACATCTGAACACAGCAGATAGCTGGATTTGGCTGTTAGCGGCCAAGTCAACCCCCTGTCCCCCCCCCCCCCCCTTCCCCGCTCAAGACAAAATACACACACATCACCCTACAACCAGATCGCCCTCAGAACACAAACACACACGGTTCTAGAAAGGACCGACATCCAGTGGACCAGGGGAAGGCAAGAAGGTGGGGATTGCATCTTTGTTTGTTTGAGGAAGGGATGAGCGTCAGCCACACAATCAGTGGGCAGGGGCCATTCAGTGATGCCACCCAGATCCTGCACTCCTCTATCTCTACTAAGAAAGGAAGAATAAAAAGGAGGAGTGGAGAAAAAAGAAAAATCCTTCCCAGATTATTATTCATGGGCTTGGATTGTCCTTTCAGGCCTCCTTTATCGGAGCGATTCCCAACACGTCACCCTCTCTATCTGGCCTGACAAGTGCCAATCAAAGGGCCTGGCTCCATGTTTGGGGAGCAGGGAAGAGAAACAACAGTGGATTTGGGGACAATGGGCACAGAGCCCACAGTGGCAGTGGTTTAGAGACAATGGTTCCACTGCTACAATGTCAGTGTGTGGTCCTGGGGGAAACGATTCTGCCTGGAACACGACTAATCTCTGCTTCAGTGTCTCTATTTTTCTCTGGCCTAAGCCGCCCCGCAGTTCCTCGGGCTCTCCAGAACAATCCAGCACGGCCAGTTCAGATTAGTTTGCTTTGTGGCCCAGCCCATCGCTACGTTCATTTAGCCTGTTAACGTCTTCTCAAGCAGCTGAATGCTAAACACTGGGGTAAACCCAGAGTGACCGGGAAAAGTGAAACAGCCGTGAAACAATTATGAGAGGGATTATTCTACCTATGAATACCTTATGAGGAAGATGGACAATAAGGCCTTATCATTGATGTCACTAGGGACCAGATTGAACAGGCCGTTCGTACAATCTTATCACGGGGGACTAGGGACAGATGGAGTCACCTTATTGCCATTCACCCATATTCTCTGTCCATTGATCCATATACACAATGACAATATATTTCGACACAGCTTATTATTACTGAACTTGATGAAAAGCGACAATTGGGACTTTCTGCCATACCAGACAAAGGTCAATGTTCCTCACTGTTTTCAAATTGTATGAACTGTAATTATATAACACTTATTCTGTTCATTTTGTCAAATGGCAAGAACATAAAAACTAACAACAAGGTGCAAACAGCCATCCTGCCGTGTCAGTGTAGCATCTCAAAAGTGTCACATTGAGTTGTAACTGTGTCCTTCCATCGCCTACTTACTGGCTCCATTGAGAGAGTTTTAACGCCATGTCACTCCCTAGTAACCCAATCTCACCTATCCCATACAAAGCCATGCCACACACTGGGTGCCCCTCAAAGGCTCACTGACCCCTGGATGGACCTTTTTACTGCCCTCACGATGACCCTCTCCCACAGTCCGACCATGTCTTTGGCCTCTGAGAGGTCATTGTGCACAAGCCATCACACAAGCCATCACCAGGGATATCTGGGTGACATCTTCTTTATGGGATTAGGTTTGTTGTCACAAAGCCTGGTAAAACGCTGGTTATATCTTTTGGCTCTGGATTTTTATGGCCTTTCTGCAACCAGCCAGCTGTGTTTTATGCCTGCAGTGTTAGCGAAAGCTCCCCTTAAGCAGCCGTAGACAAAGCATATAAACATATATTAAACAGCATATAAACCAGTGCCGTAAATGAAGACATCCCTTCCTTCAGGATTCCACTCAGCCATGATGGGGGCCTTCTGGGTCGTGGTGTCTGGGGGTGTGGCTACTTCCATTCTAATACTCCCCATCTAGGAGATATACAAGATGTTATCATGTGACTCGGCTTTGGAAAACAACCAAAAAAGTACGAAAAAATATTTGGGGAAGCCGTTTAAGCCCTCCTGCCTCGTTGCTCTGTGATCTCACAGTGAGGAGAGGGGGGCGGGAGGGGGGGGGGGCGGCAGGGGCGGCACATGTACCGATACCTTTGGTCTCAGTGGCTTTCAGGCACAGCCAGTCACTCACAGATATGACAGGTGGGTTTTTCATCGTCCTGTCTCTAAGGCATAATGTCACACGCACCATTTAGCCCGCTACACCGTGACGGATAGAGGCGAGTCACTATCCAACACCAAATCATCACCCGGATGAGGATAGCTTTGATTTAAAAAAACGATGTAGAGGGACAAGAGAGAGGAAGGGAAGGTGAGGACAGAGGAAACTCTCCACTTCTACCCCAGAGAGGGGGGAATAGGATGGGGGGTGACCTTTCCATTCATGTAAAGCCAGGATTTTCCATGCTTGTGGTCCTACTGTAGGCTCCGCACTTTGAGCCGTTATTCATGAATGTACACAAGAAGGCCACCAAGGAGAAGACGATACTGCCTGCCAGCCGGCCCTACGGAGGATTATGGGCTTAAGTGTACCGGAGGTAGAGTCAACGCCAACCCCGGCAGTGACAGTGAGGACACAATGGTTTTTAATACGGCAGCACTGACATGGACAGAGAGGGCTTTTATAGGCTCAAACACTCAGGTTAAGGGCAACCTCTTCTGGGGTATTTATAAATGACTCTGGTTTTTAAGATAGAAATGTGGGGTCTGACAGGAGTTCAGTGGGGGAATGATGTTAATGTAGACAAGTATAAATGTTAACACAGTTCTAGAAGGTATACAGGTATTTAGAGATACAGTAGTGCAACTGGACGGGCAGGGGGAACCTGAGGAACCGGATGTGACGTCTGACTGTGAGGAACCCGTGATGAATGGCGAAGGAGACCCGGAACCTTCCTCTGTGTGGCCCTGCGAAAAACACAAACCCAGAACCATAACGCACGCAATAAAAGCACTCTCTGGAACCACAATGCGACCACAAAGTTGTCTCAATCACAACATCAGTAAAGGGGTTACTTCAGGAACACACACACACACACACACATACTGCTGTCAACCTGTGGTGGTGAGTTGGGCTGTTATGTAAATGGATTTTATGAATCATGCTCAGAGTACTCCGACGCCTCATTGTGGTAAGACATAATTGCAGGGGGGCTTACTATGCTCATTCAGCCTTTCTGCTCATCTCTCTTCCATCATAAAGAGGAGATGAATAGTCTATCACATAGAGCACCTGCATCCATTCCACTGCACCCCAGCATGCACACATTGCGTTTACCCCCTAACCCCTGACCCCTGACCTTGTCTGATCCCACCAGCAGTGCATCCTCCAATAGAATCCCCCCCCCCGTCAGGAGCGTTTAGCAGCCCCCCCCCCCCCCCCTCATAGACCGAACAGTGTAGGCTTAGAGGCTGGCTTGTATCCCCTCTATCAGTTGTACAGTCAACCTCTCCCTCCTGTGGCCCGTGACTGATTAACTCTACACACCTGCTGCACACTAAGCTCTCGCTCTGATGTCGGGTCTCAGTTATCAACAGTGGTTTGGGCCCTCCAGCCCTCCAATTTGGCTTGTTTCACTGGAATGACAGTTTTAAATTCAAGCCAGTTCAAGTTCACAAACGGGGGTCTTTGTGTGCTGAGCTTAGCATTGTTTCAGATGGTAAGATAGGAGATGTTTTTATTTTTATCTGTTTTGTCTGTTTTGTATGTTACCTGGCAACAAGGTGTAATGCTGTTTAAAAAAAAAATAAGAAAAAAAACAGATCACATTGGGGTTGTGCAGAGTTGCAGTTTCAAGCAGTAGACACTCACCAGTGTGTGTGTGCTCTGTCCCTGGAGTTCTGTCGAGTCCCACCTATTAGACACACCGACGTCTCCACAGTCTGCAGCTGTGAGGGGCCACAGCTCTCCTGACAACAACACATACATTAAAACTGCATCAATCTTTGGCCACAAGTGTGTGTGTGTGTGTACACCCCCACGGCACGCGCTTATATCCATTTGTCTTTGTGTTTTGTGAGTAATGCCATGTATTAGTTCTAAGTATAGTTGGTAATCTCTGGGTAAATAGATATATAAATGGGGAGCTGGCGGTCTGAAGGGGACACCTGTCTCCTTGTCGTGTTCCAGGTGCAACGCTGTTGTGGAGACACACCAAGAGGACAGACAGGCCCCACTCCAGTACCACCGTATCCACACAGGAATCAGCAAGTCTCTAGAGGAGGCCGATACAGATCGATATAATGGCCTGTACATGCCTCTCTATTGATCATTGAAAGTAACATTAAACTATACAATATGCAGTGTCATTAGATCTATTGTCTGTATGTAAGGAACGTCTAGACTTTAAATAATTAAGCCTGAACTATCTCTGAGCCTTGATGAGACAATGAACAATAGGCTTTTATCACATGTAGTTGATGTGCCAATACTTTTCTCCTGTCCAAGCGATTGTTATATGTTCTGTTACTGGTGGCTGGCGGCATGTCTGAGCTGAGGTCTTCATGTTAATGATAAACTACAACGGTTTGATCTTTATTAACATTGCATATCATATCACAATAAACCTTTCCTTTGGGGGGAGAAATCTCTAAAGAGAAGTCTTTACATCTTTATGGTTGTGCAGTTAAGAACCCGTGGCAGCATGTCTGGGAGCAGATGAGAGGCGGTGTCGAAAGCCAATCAAAGAAGGCCGTCACACACTGTGGACATTACACTCAAGGCCGACCAACGACCGACACACACCCCAAACTATGGTATTCCCCTGTCCAGCCTTGTCTACACACCACTCAACGGCCTGTTCCCTGCTTATGAAAAAAAAATTATTTTTTTATTATTTATTTTTTTGTAAAACAAAGGTCACTCATTCATTCAAACTGTCAAAATAAACTGTCAAAAGAGTTAGGCATCATGAAGGCTTGCAGTGATTACTTCCCCTGCCCTGACACAAAGTATACAATGACTCCCAAAAGCACACAAATCGGTGCATTCAAAATCCCTGCCTGGTGTGTTGTCACAGTTAAACCACAGACTGGGTGGGGTGTTTAGGTGTTACATTGGGATACCTGTAGATACCAAACTCCCTGGCCGCCTGGCTCTGAGTTCATCTATATGGCCTGCCCACTGGTCTGCTGGGGAGTGCTGATCCAGTCCAGAGTAGCGGAGGGCTTCCTCGGGCTCTGAGCGGTCCAGGAGCAGGAGCTGAACCCGCGACAGGGAGCCAAGGTCACCAGATTCACAGGCCATAGTCAGGGCAGCCAAACCTGAAGACAGCTCTACAGGAAACATGACATGCAAACGCATCACACTACGCAACGACACTGCAAACCATCAGGTCCACAGACATTTCTTTCTGCTGTTCCCTGTGTGATTTGGAGTTCTCCTTGAGGGTTTTTCTCAGACACTTTCTCAGCTAACACCAGACCAGTGCCAGACTTGGAGAGCGAGACGAGGCAGGAAGGAGCAGCACAAGTCAAGTGGTGGTGATATGGGGTATCTGGAAGTGTTGGTATATGACTTACAGCTTACTTCCAACCCCCCTGCCCCCTGAGGTTCCAAAGGTCCCTCCGTCACACCCAATTAAAAAGGGATCAGTGACACTGTGGGCTTCCTGCCTGTGTAAATCCCCGGCCCAGGGCAGGGCGCGGAGCTGCCGTTCCCTCGGAGGGGATTTCACACCACCACTGAGAACCTCACGCTCTGCTGCAGGTCCCTAGACTTTACTCTCACTATCCCAAACGCACACACACACAGAGACAGACACACACATGTAGACAGACGTCCACAAACACACCCACACAGCACAGACACACACACACCACGCATATAGACGCACACACATTCACTGTTAGTCTTGGCCATTCTTTGCATTGTGATGGCATCACTCTATCCAGTTTTCCCAAGACAGGGTGAAGATCACTGTGAAAACTCGAAAGACTTTTCGTTTCGACAGCAAGGAAGCATGTTCCATAAAGAAATGGAGACATGCATTCATGTCTGTGGGTGTGTTTCTTAGGAGTAAATGTTCTCAGGTGAGAAGACCAAAGCTGCTGGCTTGGCAAGCATGGTTAAGGAGTTCTGGAGAGGAAGTCCCTCAGATAAAGCTCATTGTGATGGGACACACTTTCAGTTAGACAGGTATTAGCCCAGTCATTGGCCAAGAGCACCCGAGCCATTGTAGACCAACACGGTTACAAAGAACAAAGGGCTAAACCCGTGATTAAGGTATTCACTACACTGCCACCCAGACAGTGTCACTGTGGATGGTGGACACTTACCTGCCTCTGTCAGCTGAGCCACACCAAGGGATATTTTGACAGTCATTGGTGTGGTACAATGTCTTAACTGTATAATTGTCTAACTGTATAAACTCAAGCCCAAGTCAAAGCTTAAACAGACACTAAACGGGAACCGAAAGGTAGATGTCAGCCGAGGCTGCAGCATGAGCTGACATGAGCCGCACACTTCCTCAGGGCAAAGGTCGGCAAGGTCAGATAGAGGTTCAGGTCAAGCGAGCAGGTTCAACATCTTAAACACCTAGACAAGGATTAGAAGAGGATGAAGGAGCCGGGGGAAGTTTTCACTGGGGTAACGTTCCTCTTCACAGCTCACTGGCCACAGTCGGGACACACACACACTCACACACCCAGACACACACAGACACACACAGACACACACAGACACACACCCACACAAACACAAACACATTCCATGTGTCTGTTTGTAAACATGCAAACACACCAAGGCGTGACACACTGTTCCACAACAGTGCATTAAGATAAGCCGATCCCAGTGCAACAATACCAGGGAATGAAAAAGTGTCTAACTGGGGCATTAACAGATGATGACAGATGACAAAAACAAGCACCAACAACATAAACATAAACAATAAACATGGCAGGAACAACGTCCAGTGTAGTAGCCTTCCCAATAACATAATTTCCATGTGCTATGTTTAAACAATGCTAATGTACCATACACTTATACGCTCCCCGGACAGAAACAATTCTTGTTTTCCATAAATATTTATCATATACATCAATTGATATGCATTCATAACAAATCATATAAAGCACTGCAGTCGCAAAATGCTGTCAATCTTGGACACTTCTATTCATGACACGGGGCCCTTGTATTGCAGGTTTCAGGTGCTTTGCAGTTTAGTGAATGTGTGTGCGCCCAGTACCTGTGTCAGGTGAGCGCTGGTCTGCAGAGCTGAGTGGGTGGTCCAGCGACAGACAGGAGGCCGTCCCAGGGGCTATGGAGTCCAGCTCGTCAAACATACGAGACTGAGAGCGACTCAGCTGGGAGCAGCATAAGGACCCAGTGTCACTGTCACCTGGAACAGCATAGGCAGACAAGCGGGTCAACACATACCACTGTAGAACTATTTGTTATGACCTCTGGAGGAAGATATCTGACGTGTAGGGGGAGGGGGGGGGGGGACTCAGGGGGGCTTATAGGGTGGACTCATAGAACAGTCTGTCTTTTAACGCAATTACCTGATTAACTCAATTAAACTCAATTAAAGCTTGTCCCCTTTGGGATCAATTGCATGTGTTTCACAACCACACATCCGACTGGCAATGTTCCTCCTCAGCCTGTGTCTCAAGCTCTGTAGAAAATGAGTCCAGGCTAAACCAGACCAGAACACACCGGGACCTCCTGGAGAGAATGCCCCCCAGTCTTGTGAGCCCACGGCACTGGTCTAGCCTCCAGGCTACATGAGCTGGTCTCGTCACAACATAACAAACACACACAGGACCGGAGCAACACTTCCTTTATACCCCTGTAATCACATACCTCACTCTGAGAAGACGTTAGTGCTGTCAGTATAATCACTAATGACTTAACTCCTCTCAAAACGAAGCCGTTTTTGTTTAGCTCAAAATCCAGAGGATTAGTAAGTGAAATTGTTTCACTGGGCTTTTCTGTCTCCCTAGCACTTTGGAAGGCAGGACTTTGCTCCCAGGGAAATGCTGAGAATCTAGCCACAGACAAAAGCATAATATATACACAAGGAGACAAAGCTAAGCACAAACTCAGCATCTTCACAAGCAACCCACACCACACTCCAGTGCCTCAATTCTCTACTCAGAGACACAAAGGAGGAACTTGACTTGACACTTCAAAGCATATTGCTGCTGTCATGTCAGCCATCATTCTCAGTCGCAGAGTGCTAGAGGGCCAGGGTGGTGCTGGAGGAGGGGAGGGTTGCAGGGCCAAGGAGGATGGAGTCAGGGCCCAGACAAGGCCTCTCTGTGTCCCCCCCCCCGGTCACCCCCATTCCGGCCACAGAGCAGGGCTGAAAGACCACGGGTCTCCCTGGTGGAGGGGCCAGGCCAGGCCAGGCTACCGCAATGGTCAAGGCTCCAGCTCATTGTCAAAGACAGTTACACTCTGGAGCTTAGGGTCAAACAGGTCACCCTGGGGTCAACCTCTGATTGTTGGGCCCTGGCGTGGGGACGTGAAAAAAGCAACACAAAGAGAGGATCCCCCGTCTGAAAGAGGTGAAGAGGGGGGAGAGGAGTACCCCTATACGACCACACACACACGCACACACACACACGTTTTTAGATTGCTCAACGCTCTACCTAATGCACTGGCTTCTATGACCATGAGAATCAATATATTCAGTTAATATCCATTCGTTCTTTCTTCGGCTAGACAGAACAAAGCTCTTTCTCAGTGCTATTCTCAAAGCCGTTCCAGGAATTAGTTTTGCACATTCCCCACCAATGTATCACACTGATATTAAATTGTTCAAACAGGAATCAGAGGCTGCTTCCATCTGCAGAGAAATAAATGAACCTATGACACTTGCTCTGTGTCTCCTCTGAAGAGAACAGCGTGCCACAATACAGCCTGTGCCCCCCCATGGCACAGTACCACACAGAGAACAGTCGATGACTCCGACAGAAAAGGAAAATCCCTACACAATTTCCCAATTGTTTGCTTTCTTTCATAAAGTCACCATAAGAGTCAGATGTCAGTGGCCCTCTCCTTTATCCAATTCTAAACGGTAAATTAGCGTCTGCAGCAAGCCTCAGAGGTATTCTATTATGGCCGGCTCTCTGGCTGTTCCTCCTGTCAGCCAGCGGTGGTCAGTGTGGATTTATGACCATCGGCTACACGTCTCTCCTTTCAGCGCCGGGAGAATAGAGGGAGCGCGGGGGAGCCGCATCTGAGAGCGACGGCACACGAGGTAGGGACTCCGCTTCTATTATGCTTATTTGAACCGGGAATGAAACGGTACCAGCTCTTCATCAAAAGCTTTTCTTTTCCATCCCTGGTTGAGAGGAAAAAGAAAAAGCTTTACGCATTATTTATCACAAGGGGGAAACAAAAGCGTCTGACAGGAGTGCTTCACTGCACGGGGGACAGGAACATCTGACGGCCTCCCTACAGACGTGCTGTTTACTCCTCCCTGTCTGCCCGCGACTCTTTATCTGCCGGTGGATGTCCAGCCATGGTGGACAATCTGCCTGAGAGCGTGCGGGTGAGAGAGACGGCTTCCAGAGTGCTGCTGGCCAGGGAGGAGGCTACGAACAGGCCCTTTGGGGCAGGCGGACATCATCGCTCACCTCTGGCTGGGGAGATGGGGGGAGGACAGGCCAGCGGGGGGAGGAGACAGCCAGTCCTGCATTTCCACCGCCGGAGACGGGATGAGTCCTGCTCCAAAACCTGAAACTGTCCTGGATGAGGGCCTCTGTGGGCTGGGGCAGGACAGCCGGCTATCTGAGGGGGAGGTGAGGGCATGGTCATCATGGGAGTCTATGAACGGGTCTGGAAGAGGGTCAAGGGGTTGGTACAGATGGGGTTGTAGGTTTGGGCCATTGTAGGCGTCAGGATTAGGGTCTTGGTGTGGGAGGAGAGCAGAGCCTGTCTGGGACTCCATGGTCCAATCAGGTGGACGGGGTTTGGTGTGTCCGGGGCCCTGCAGACGGGGAAGGCGAGGGGGTGCGTGGGGGGGCCGGTCTGGCGGGAGGTCTTTGGGGGAACATGAGGCCTGTGCCGACAAGGTCAGAGAGGAGGAGCGGAGCTGGGAAAGACAAGGACCGCCCTCTGAGTCCAGGTCACTCAGGTTTGCTGTGAAAACAAGAAAAACAATTTCATCTTTATTTCCTGCTCTAAACCTGGCCATGTGACATGCTAATCAGGCCTGGTGAGACCGGCGTACCAGAGAGGACACTGCTTCTGCCACTCGACGGGTCGCTGCTGCGGCTGAACTGGCTGGATGGAGGGCGGCTGAAGTCAGAGAGAGAGCCTGCAGAGAGACTGGAGACAGACCTCCCTGAGGGGCTCCGGTTCACCTCATCCAGCCCAGGACAAGGCCTCTGGCCTGGGTCAGGTACAGGGGTCCTGGGGACCGCTGGAGGAGAGCGAAGGTCAATGCGTTTAGCCCCCTCTTCAGCTGCGTCGCTATTCTCCTCACCCTGAACATAGTGAGGACAAGGGGCTGGTTCAGGGCTGGGCCCACCGGGTCCATGATGTCTGGAGTCGGTGTGACTGGAGGGTGGTGGGTACACGTCAGGCTCAGAGGATGCCCTGCTGGGTAGAGGACGGACAGGCACATGGGGAATGACGAAAGCAGAGCGCCTCCCTCTGGTCAAGCCCCTGTACTGCACGTTCTGGGAATCTGGGGACAGGGATGAAGGGGCTTCAGCGTTTTGACATTTTAGTAATAAAACATGTAGAAAACAAATAAAGTTGAACTGTATATATTTTGTGAAATGAATATTATTCTATGGCACAAACGAGAGATATCCTTGCATGAATTTTGCTATCTCATTAACAAGACTAAAGACATGAATACCTCATTAGAGATCGTTTGAACCTCGGGTTATGCAGGACCCCAAACTTTAACCATGGCCATTGTTCAGGACACAAAGACCAGTCCTGAATAGTTAACACAGGGCTCTACTGGGAGGGTTGTGTATGAATGGTATCCATCATCATTTACAGCTGAGACAGGTCTGCCAAACCTGGAGCTGACATTTTCGTTCCCACTTTACTGAGCCCCGGAGCAAACACTGCCCCCCTCTCCCTCACACACACACACACACACACCACCCACACACACACACCACACACACCCGGGAGGGTCAGCTCTTTGACAAAAGGCTGAAAAACATACACTCAGTTGGACCAGCTGCCCAATTCCCAACGCAATAATCAGAGTTGTGGACAGAACAAGAGATCAGGGATCTTTTGCTTTTAATTTATTTTGCATGAACTTAGTTAGCTATTAGTTCGAGATTAGAGTTCTCATCTCAGCTGCAAAAAAAAATTTAAACAAAAAATTACTTAAGAATGAATTGGCAGCAGTATAGCAGACAATATATAGCAAACACACAAAAAACACAGTGCATTGTAATCTCCCAGACACCTGTGGTTCCATCCATTTTCCCCCGTCTTTGAGTCAAACATCTTTACTACCTGCTTACTCTCTCCTCTCTGTCTTAGTCTTTCCTCTTTTCCCCTCCTCCTTTCATATCTCTCGCAGATCCCTTCAACAAACATCAGCTCCAGCCAATACCAGGCCATTTCCTTTTCCCTCTCCATTCTTTCACTCTGCCTCTTCACACTCCCCCTTTCCTCTGTGGGGCTGGAGGGGTGTAAGACAATGTGCTCTTGTTTCCTGGGGTCTGTGACAGAGAGGAGTCAGCAGAAGGAGAAAGAGAACACATCAGAGAGCACATTTCTGCACTGCGCCTCTACAATGCCCTGCCCTTCCCATCTGTCACACACTCGAAACGTGTGTGCGTGTACTTGGTCTGTGTGAATGCGCGTGTGTGTGCGTGTGTGGTTGGGGGGGGTCTTCCGTGTGTGCATGAATGACATGTGTCACAGCCCACAGCTACATCCCCCCCCCCCCCGCTCCACACAGCACGTTTCCTTAGGGAGCAGGGTCAGTGACGATTGTCATAAAGCCGACCACCATATGGTAGAATAATTAGTTTTAGACCCCGCTGCAGAGAAATGCCCCGGTCCCCCCTCTCCCCACCCCCCCCCCCCCCAGGCACCCCACACATGCTGAAAGACGTGCCCCTGCCGTGTGGCTGCAGTATGCGGGGGGGGGGACATGCCTTCACATCAGAGGCGACGGCCTGAATGGAGCGGCAGGTCTACTGGCAGCCTTTCACACCCACACTGGAGGACCACCAGGAGGGCGGCGCTCTGAACACTTCTCCCTCAGCGCTGAGGAGGAGGGGATTAGCACCTAACGAAGCCCAGCCAAAGAGAGATTAACAGCTAACGAAGGCGGTGGCTGACACTTTCACTGCTCTGTAAGGAGAGAGCAGTCATTACAGAGGAGAGGTGTGGAGGCAAAAGATATCATGACATGAGCTTCTCTTTGATCTTGTGAAAGCGCCAGGTGTTACTGCCTGTGCTCACCTCCACATATGTGGGCCTTGGGAGCGGCGAGCACCTTTGTCCTGTGGGTCGGTCCCCAGTGAGGAGGCAGGGGTCTGGGCTTACTGCTCAGGAAACGGGCTGGTCTGAGATCTGCAGGGCAAGCCTTCATGTGAGCCAGGAATCGCGGACAAAGCAAGGGGCGTCCATCTTTGACGGAGTCGTCCTGTTGGGCATGGGATACATATGGTAAAAGTCAGAATGAGAGAGAGAGAGAGGAAGAAAGAAAGAGAGAGGGAGAGAAAGAGACAGAAGGAGAAATTTTCATTTTCATAAAAGTCAATGCGAGACATCTCAATTTAATATAAATTAAAAGGCAATGACTGTCCATCATTTCATAATATTGCATAAACAGGAGAATCAGAACAATCATGAAATGTTTAGTCAAATTAAAAGAGAATTCAACTGATGAATGCACATTACTGCCCCCTTGTGTCTAAATAGAGAGCTCTCATCAAAGCAGATTAAAACCTCTGTAGCCAATGTGTTGATGGACACACACACACACCTACACAGACACCAGGGTGTACCATGGGGATCACTGCCGATGATAATAAAGCTCTATGGAGCACACGGCACTGTAGCTCTTTAAACATGGTCTGTGTGGAGATAAAAGCAGGCTGGATGGTCAATATTGAACCTGAGGAAGAACAGGGCTGGACACACACCCTCCCAGCCTCTACACACCAGCCAGAGAAAATTAGCCTCAAAGCTAGAGACTAATTCACTCCCTCTCTGGCATTTAGAGAACAAACACCCAAATGTAATAAATGACACACTGTCACACACACACATAGACAGACACAAGGCTTTTATTTGTCTTGGGGTTAGGCAACTTCTGAGACACCTAAGCAAAGTTCATCTCCTAGTTCTGTTTGTCAATGTTAAGCGCACACATACACAAAAAGACACACAGAGACAGAGGAGCGGTATGTGTGTATACACACACACACACACACACACATACACACGTGCGGTGAGCTGCAGGCTCAGGGAAGAGAGGGCCCGACTGTCTGTGACTCACACAGGGAGGATCAGCCTTAAATCCCTCCGCCATCTTCACTGATGCCCCTCTCCTCAGATTTGAGGGGGTTTAAAGATTTGCATTCTTGTTAAGTTAAGAGGGAGAAGAAGTGAGGTAGAAAACAGAGGGATGAGGCCCAGCAGCACGCCCGCTCGCTCTCTTCAGATGCCCTCCCTCCCCCTCTTCCTCCCCCTCCTCTTCCTCTTTCTCCCCCATCCTCTTCCTCCCCCTCCAGCTCCCTCGTTACCCGTCACTCACAACTTCTGAGTGGAGGGCCGAGACGCTCTGTGTGGAGGCAGGACGGGTGTCACTGTCTGTCACTGGACAAGTCTCAACATGTCCTATAGCGCAGGGCAATGTCACTACAAGAACCTCAACCTCTTTGATACACACAGACACGCAAACACACACGTGCTTAATGTCTTGTTTCAACCACTTGACTACTTTTCTCTTGGTAAACAGTCTTTTGGGGTGGGGGGTAGCTCCACCCCCCCTCCCCCCCTTCCCCCCATCCCCTATGTATTTTTCTTTTTCTTTGAGAGTAGACACACAGAACTGTTGAAACATGTAGCAACTTTCATACACACCTGTACAACTATAATGGTTTTGACACTGATCACTTTAGGCCATCAACTGGTATTCACACTGACAGCGAATTATTCTGTGCACCCTAGGCCCTCTAAGAAACCTAGATCACACCACTTGTTTGAAATAATGAACTTGTTTCTGTCTGGAAGAAAACGTCTATCAAAGCTAATCCTGCACACCTACCACTCCAGGCAGCCAAAAGCACTAAAGAACACATGCAGACTGCAGCAGACCCCTGAGGTTGTGTTGGGCCATGCGGGGTTCCTGCAGGCCCCCAGGAAGCCCGCTGACCTCCTGGCGTCAGGCAGCCCACACGCGTCCCCACATAGCCAGCCCTGGATAACATCATTACTGCCCTGTTTGTGGTCAACAGCTCCCTGATGGAGATAGACAAGCACTGGAAGATATAGGAAGTCTATTAGTCCCAGAGTCCCAGATGGCAGAGGAGAAGCCGGCGTGTGCTCCACGACCCCCTCCTACCACACACACACACACACACACACATACACAGACACATGCACAGATATAGACATACACACTATACAATCAGGCACGCACACACACACTTAATGACACTGCCTCTGAGTGAACCCACTGACAGGGCAATGACTCTTGGTGAACACAGAAGTGTGTCTCTGTCCCTGTGTCTGCAGGAACAGAAGAATCCTCACAAAGCTGATGTATAAGAAAGACAGGCTTTAGGCCTCTAACAAGGTTAAACCCATGAAAAAGAGTGACTTTTTAAATCATGGAGATTTGTGTTTCTGTGGGGTGTAATTAGCTCTGCTCTGGTGGAGGGATGGGGGGAAGAGGGCTAGGGGTGGGGGGGTGAAGGGGATGGAGGGGGGGGCGATGACAGTGGGGCGCATTGTGGAGTCCAGCAGATTCAGAGGAGTAAATGTGATTATCAGCTCGTGTCAGAAGCCAGGCTCAGATGCAGCTTAGCATTCAGAGCAACTTTCTACTTTCACCGGGTAGACAATAGCCCTGCTTTTCAGACCCTGTAACCCCACTGGCCCACCAGCTCACTCTGCTAACCCCCACTTCCCCATCCAGCCCCCTGCAACCAAGCCCACAACACAGCACGACACAGCACAACTCTGCACAGAGCAACACTACACAGTGCCGCACAGTACAACACAACACAACAAAGAACACAGCACAGAACGATGTTACACAATCACAACACAATCGAGTACATTACTGAGCACGACAGTCTTTAACGAATTACGTTTTCAAACTCTTTAATAAGGAATGCCGGAGTCAGCTATGACATCACGTGTTGACATAGTGAATAATGGGTGTGTAGCTAGAAAGGGTTCGACGGAGCTTGAGACAACAACAGTGTGTATATGAATAAGACGAGGCCACTGTTTAACTGGGGTCAAACTCTTCTGTAAACAGCCATGGATATCATAAACATGAGAAGGGGAGCTGAAAGCCCCCCAAGTCCTTGTTTGAGCACCTGTGGGGTCTGTGTCACCATGCATTCTGCATCCCACTGTCCCATTGCTCCCTGTGTCCAGGGTGACCACGTCGACGCTGGGTCAACAGCCTCTCATCTGACAGCCGCCCAAGTCTAGGGGGACGTGTCGCTGCACGACAACAAGCCGTTGATACGGCCTGATGATTTACGGTGATGGGAGAAAGCTGGGGAGAGTGAGCGAGGCCGACGGGCGGGCTGATGAACTTGGTGAATGAAGAAGTGCTGAAGGCAGGGGAAGATGTAAATGAGGCTGGTAGGACCAGCCAGGGCCTTTGTCCCTCGTCTTTACTTGTTTGTTTAACCAGAGGCCAAGACAGGAAGCCAGCCCACACAACTCTGCTGTCCCCATGACAACCCACTGTTAATTGTGGCACATCCACTCCAAGGATCTTTAGAGAGAAGGAGAGAGGTGGGGACTGTGGGTGATGTGTGTGTGTCTGTACTTGCTCTACTTTGCGTGCCTCGGTTGTCATGTTTGTTAGTGTGTGCCTGTCTGTAGACAAAAACATATGTGCAGATATGTGCAGATATAACTTTACACTGTGTTACTTTTAGCTGTAGACCATAACTTACTGTATAGGACGTTCATTAGACTACTGTGTAAGTGCCGTGTGTGTTCCTCCCATACAGATTGTGTACATGTTATTCCCCCTGTAATACACACACTGCACATTTAAGATGAGATCACTTACGTTGTCTTGGTAGAGTCCTCTGTCCCACAAAATGGCCTGGCTGACAAATGACAAATAACAGGGTGCCTGGAACACAGAGAACATCCATAGAACACACACACACACACACACGTAAGTCAACTCATTGGGTCCCATTATAACACACAGTCCTACCATGACAGAAAGGACAATTGAAAACCATCCCAAACGCCAATCTATCAAAGGCATCAAAAGTGTTGCTGATGGAGAGAATATTGAGATCAACTCTTTTTCAGAGGCTGGCTGTTTTAACCACTCTGAGGGGGGCTGTGGAGAACAATGGCTGCTTCTAACAAAACAGATCTCGAGTCCTACAGAGAGCTCTGTCCATAGCCATCCCTCTGATCCACCTCCCAGTGCATCAATAACCTCTCTGTCTCTGTAATGAGCTTTGCACCAATGTGCCAGCAGTGGGTTACAACATCGTCTGAAGACTCAATCATGAAGTCTTCCATTCCCATATAGCTGGCACTTAGAGACCCATCTGTTCACCCACCGACCAATCAAAACGTTTGCTAGGTTATGCCCCTGCTTGACCCAGCAGCACCTCCTTCCCTCTCTCTATCCAGGCTGGTTCTATGGGCCAGGGTGCAGGCTGAGCACGCCTGTCTGACCCGGGGAGCAGGGTCTGCCGTGTTAACTCATCAATCACCGGAGACACACACACATCAGCGGAGGATCCCCAGCAGTCAGCGGTGGAGATCATCCATCTCTCTTTGCATCTCCTGGCAGCTCCCAGAGGCCCTGAGTCAGCTCCGGGCCTGGGCCACTCCAGGGTGGGAGAGGGGAGGTCCTCCCAGGCCTCACCTCTCATTCATGGGCTGTAACCCCAGACCAGAGTGGGTGACAGGGGCAAGAAGGGCTCTCACGGTCTGGTGGTAAGACAATGAGGCCTGCCTTGTGGGGGGGAGGGGAGGCGGAGGGGGGGGGGGGGGCTCTGTCTTATCTTTGGGAGCCCAGCGGACCTTCCTGTGCCAGCTTGTGCCCTCACCCCCCCATCAAAAGCCATCCATGCTTTGAGTCAGCAGCTACAAGTGTCTCCAGGCAGGGTCAGAACTCTCCATTCCAAAGCCAGGGGTGACTCTGCCTTTGTGTGCGCAATTTCCCCCTTTTCATACCTGCCCTGCTTTGCATGATT
Source organism: Hypomesus nipponensis (assembly GCF_054491055.1). Classification (NCBI taxonomy): domain Eukaryota; kingdom Metazoa; phylum Chordata; class Actinopteri; order Osmeriformes; family Osmeridae; genus Hypomesus; species Hypomesus nipponensis. Next base: position 6,439,329 of record NC_140367.1, read on the forward strand.
ACAGACATCTCTGTACAATATTTCTAAATAGACCCACTTATTACAGGGAAAAAGCACTACAATATTGTCAGGCTTAATTGCAACCCATCTGAATAATGTAGCTTGAGGTGAATGATGACCAATTTTAAGTAAATTGTGAGAGCTTTACAAGAGCAATGACCTTGTGTCTTGATTAGACATTGAATGTGAAATCAAGTGTGTTTTAGTCAAAGGGGGATGGAGTGACTGGGAGTTGGGAGATTCTCTTCTGAATAGTCTGGAGATGTGGAAATGTCGATCGAGAAAATATAAAGGGGAGGAAGGACAACATGGTAATAAACAGAAAAGATCATCAGACAAAATCAGAAGCTGTGAGTTGAGACAGGCACGATAAGATTCATAAGACCAGTCATGACACTGGTTAGTGTCTCTGAAATGTCAAATGTGCTTCACACAAGCGCCCAATCCAAGTCCCACCGAAAGCCTGACTACTCCAGCTCCCTTTCAGGGGCGGCCTGTTCTCTGGCCTGAGCCTGGTCTTCAGTGGGAGGTGAGCTGAGCCAGAGACTACCAGACCAGACCCAGAGGTAGTCTCAAGTCACCTCCACGATTCCAAACTCCACCTCACTGAACGAGAAAAGGAGCAGAATGATGAGCGTGCCCATCGACGTGATTGACAGATTCACAGCTGATAGCAAGTGCCAAAATGAAATCTACCGTGCCTTCGTGTCATTTTTGCTGTCATCATTGACCCGTCACTACAAACGCAACACATAATCCCATCGAGGGGTTTGCCTAAAGTGATTGGCATTCCCCTTTTCCTTGTCCAATTCAGATGATGAGATTAGCCTGATTCCCGGCAGATGGGATTTCCACTTGTCGTCTCAAGGACGCTCTTTCTCCCTCAGCCCACCTCCACCGCTGTCACTTCCTGTCCAAGGGGATGCAGCAGAGGACCGCAGGGCGTAGGCTGCGAGGCCACAGGCCTGATTGGGCAGGAAATGCAGAACGACTGGTCTAGGGCAGCAGGGGAAATGTTGAAGCTTATCAATAATGAGTAGGTGGAAGAAGCAAGATCGAATTATCAATTTCGAGCTAATCGCCAAAGTGGTGGCTGGTCTTGCTCGCTCCCCTCTGTTTGCCCTCCTCTCTCTCCCTCTCCTGGTCGTCCTCTCTCTGGTTTCTGAGGCCATCTGTCTGCCTTTCTCAGGGGAGCCCTTTCTTCTCCACTGGGCACTAGACTGGATGTTTTAGTAATTCAGTTTCACCTGATTACACCTTCTCTGTGAGCCAGCATACATTAATAGGCATTTAATCAGTGTTTAATCAAGGCCGCAGGCAGAGAACAGAGACACAGAGATCAGAGCTGCATCCTGGTGAGGTCAGTAACTTAGGTCCGGAGACACACACAAACATACACACACACACACATATACAGCTGTCTAAAGGCACCCAACAGAAAAGCAGTAGGTCAGATGACTATAAAGGGACTATGCAACACAAGAAGAAACAAAAGATGAGGAGATCCAGTTCAGAAAACAATCTTACAAACACCAAACCTATTACTGGCACACAAAAGCACCCGGGCCACCACCACAGCATGGCCCGGGCCAGGTTAACATCAGAGACAAAACAGGGAGCGGGCAGATTGAGATAGATAAAGCCAAGGGTCATATATAATGAGCCATGAATGTGAACATCCAGCCAATCCTGTTTAATGGTGCGCATCCCTGGAAGATCCCTGTCCTGCCACTGGTGCGCATCCCTGGAAGATCCCTGTCCTGCCACTGGTGCGCATCCCTGGAAGATCCCTGTCCTGCCACTGGTGCGAGTGTGCGCGCATGTTTGGTTGTGGGTCAGGGGGCTGCAAGGACTCTGTGACCCTGGAATGAGCTCCGGAGAGTGAGAGGGGGACCTCCTGCTGGTCGGACAGAGGTCCTTTTATACTTTAATCTGGTTGCACCAGGATCAATATGGCGACCATTGGTGCCGTGATTGTGTGAGCAGGAGTTAGCGTTCCAGCCATTTTGGCCCTCTCACTGGGGGCTGGCGCACGGACACAAAGCAGCAGCCCTCCGCCTCGCCGTCCACAATGACCTCAGGGACAGTGGCACACCACCGGCTAACCTACTTAACATTCATTAGTGTCAAAGAGGTGGACAGATGCTCGGTCTTATGGCTCTTCTCTCACAAGTTCTCTCCATGGGGCCCACTGAGCGGCGTTTGACGTGTTTTTCATTTGGGACGTGGGGAGATGTGGGCTGTGGGGCGGGTTGGCGGAGGGCTGAGCTGCCCCGTGGTCCGTGCTGTGGTGGATTAGGAGGTGCTGGGTGGGCGCAGACTCACCCTGTCTGTGTGGAGAGATGAGGAGGAGGCAGCGCGAGGCTGGCTGCTGTTGACCGGACGCTTCAGTCCACCCTGCCTCCGGGCAGGAACACTGTGGTGATTACACTGCTGGCGGCCGACCATTCTGGTCCCCCAACAAGGCTCCGGAACGTTCCCTCTCTCAATGTCAACCGTCCACATCTCTGCCCCCCCCCCCCCCACGTTTTTGAATCGCTCCTCTGTAGTACACCCCTGATACTGTCAGATTGAACATACAAAGACAATCTTTTCCTCGACGCTGCTGGGAACTCTCTCACTGGCTGAGGTGCTTCTAGACACAGCTCACTGAGGGAGGCTGGATGACTGCTTCACTATGTGGATTATTGCTGTTAATAATTACCAAACTGGTCAAGTCACTGACGCATACCCCAGAGAGGAAAATGTGCTTGGACACAACCTATCCTTTTCCAATTTATTCGAGCATGCATTTTCAAAGAAATATGACAACCAAATTCTGTTAATGTGAACTGTGAACATTGTGGTAAGGCCCCTTAATCCACCCAAGCACTGAATTAAGCAATGGATGCTGGACAGCCATAAAACCACACACACACAGAAGACTGACCAATAAACATGAACAGCTGGACAGAGGGCTTTTCATAGACAACTCCACAGAAGGAACATGGATCAAGTTCTCTGCTACCGTAGAGCTGCATAAATCTCCTACACTTAATTACATTACAGGGGATATAGAGACAAGCTCTGGGGAAACAATGGGCCCTATCAATTCCACACATCAGAGCTCATTAGTGTGAATGTGTCCATGTGTGGCTGTGTCTGTGGAGTGTGTGTGTGTGCGTGCGTGTAAGTGTGTGTGTCAGTGTGCACACTCTGAACAGTGCCCTATCTGTAACTCCAATCAAAGCTCATTATCCAGAGTGTGTCTTTGGTTTGGGGTTCGTGTTTTGAGGGAAAGGGAGAGAACTTGCTCAGTGGTAATACATTAACTTCAGAGCAGGGAGAAAAAGTAACCGTTACCCCTGGTGACATGAAACACTTGACCACATACTCTGGAACTCCTTTAAGGTAAAACCTCAACAATGTGTGCAGGTTTTTAAAAGATATATAGGCAGGACCATGTCATCTTTCGATGATCTAGATCTGGTTCTACTCATGGAAGTAGTCACTGTAGAATAACAGGAAACACTTTTAATCATCTGTCAAATAAATTCATGTTCCTGTTTTGGGCTGTCTTTGACAATGCATACTTTTTGTAGGAAATTGGATATTTGAGGTCACCCTGAAGGCTTCTGTGTATCACAGATCAAGACCTTTTCTATACGTCCCTCTTCCTGAGGCACAATCGTCCCCTGGCTCCCTCTGTTCATCCCTATAGGGGGCTCTGCAGTGCACCTTGGGTAATCCTGATGTCACAATACCAGTTGCTAAGACACTGTTTGAAAATGCATTGTTGAAAGAAGCATGGCCTGGGCTAAGTCAGGGCAGTATGTTTTGTGGCTGTGATGTCTTAACACTTTCTTCTGATAATGGCCTTTTTTTCTTTGACAGTCTTGTCTGAATACCCTTAATTGTATTGGTTGTTTCTTGTGAAAGGTATTCAACTTAAGGTCTTCTCTACAGCAAACATGTGGGCTACTTATACACTTCTCACAAAAGAAACCTTTGGCTACACAAAAAAACAAGTATCCTATGAATAACTCAGGTTCAGGCCTCTCCCAGTTCTTACAGTACTTGCATACATGCATTTAAATGCATTCACGATGTGTGAATTCACTGTGTTTTTCATGGCAAATCAACTGTGATGCATCACACACCAATAGCATCACAAAAGACAAATGCACCATCACACACATACAAACAAAGCTCCACACATATAAAAACACCAAAACGAGCACAATTCACGCTGTTCTAAGGGGAAGTAGGCCTGCCCATTTTGCGCTGGCCATTGTTGAAAGCAGGGCTGAGAATCAAAGGGGCTGTGACCTGGGCTGGCTCTGCCCAGCATGACTGAGGGGAAGCCCTGCTCAGCGGGCTCACTCTAGCCCCAGGTCCCTCCCCGACCCTGGAGTACCACACTGGGCCGCCCCCTAGTAAGGACCGTTATTTCCTCATCTCATCAATCTGTCAGCTCAAGGCTGTGACACACACCACAATATGGTCCCCGTATTTTTCCATTGGGGCTCTCTCCATCAATACGGTCCCAGCCTTTCTATATAAATCACCCTCCCACTGGGCAAGGCCCCCCCGGTGCCTAGGTACCAGCATTTTTGCAACGCTATACACATCCAGCCCAGCCCATTTGCTCTCTGGCACTTTCCTTCACATTCAACACTCCACATTTGCATACGTATGAATTAACTCTCAAGACAGAAAGGGGGCCAACATATTCAGGTTCAGGTAGGGATACTCCTAACCAATCTTCCCGTTCACAAACACAGCTGGCGTATGCGTGCGTAAGACTGACACACTAGGCTCAAACTTAGTGAAAAGTAAAAGAGATATAGGGTCATTGGGGAAAACAAAACTTCAGTTGACTAGCGTTCTCCTATTCATTTTGGGTTGGGCACATGTGTATCTGGGCAACAATCGAAGAAAGAGAGAGATGAAAAGAACGTGGGCGAGTGAGCGTGTCTGTCTTTAGAGAGTGCTAGCGCTGCACTGGACTCACTCTGGAACACACTATTCAATTCATTTCCAAGTAACGAAGAAAAGGAGACTCCAAACTATACATGAGTCCTTTCATCAACAGTGATTCTCTTTTAACAGCATAAGAGGGGAAAAGGGGGAGGGGCTGAATAAATTTTACATACACAAGGCAGCAAGCATCGTGATTGTTGCTTCCCTAAAACTTTTTTTTCCCTCCCGAAAACACTTTTCTTGGTGAATAGGCACCTATTAGTGACTCTATTATAAGCGCAGGACTCTTCAATGGCTCCTCACTGTGCGTCTTTATCATAGTCAGGCCCTGAATGCAGCCTTGCCCTCCAGGCAGTCCTGCTACTCACACACTGTATTGATAGGTGGAAAGAGAGTGGTGGCAATGACGGGTGAGGTAGGGAGGAGAGGTGGGCTACTATTCTCACCCCCTGTTGTGATCTCCAGGTGTGTTGGGTTGAGCGCAGCATTCTGAAGCCACTAAAGAGGCCCCATTGTGCTGCACACTTTCTTTGCCACCCCCCACCCCCGCCACCCCCCCCCCCCCCTTAAAAAAGCATGGACGCAGTGTTCTACATGCATTAGTAGATCTCCATAATGTTATCCCCCTCCCTTCCCCCTCTGCCCCAAAACAAGTCAGGCCTCCTCCGGTGAATCGCTGCACACCACACTGGAGCCCCCGTATTGTTCCAGGATTATTCAGGAGTTAGGGCAAAAGAAAGAGACGGAGAGAGTGGGGTGTCTGTACTTCATCTCCAGGGGAGACAGGGAGTAAAGAGCAGCTTCTTTAGAGGAGTGAGTTACTGCAACGAAAAGCCCCACAAACACCTGCAGTGGATGAGCTCAAAGGGGCCAAGGCAAAGAGCCCTGGCTGTTTATCAGACTGTCCTACTGTCCCCATGCTGGAGGTTCTGAAGACTCCAGTCTTCTCTGAACATATAGGGATAAGGGGTAAAACATAGCTCTTACACCCTTCATTCCCAACCAGGATCTTTCCACACCCTTCCACTATCCACTGATGAACCCATCAGTGTGTATGTGCGCCTGTGCATGTGTGAGCATGTATGTATGTGTGGTTGTATGTGATTGCGTTGGAGTTCTGTACAATGCATTTGAGACAGCAATGGAGGTATTCAAGAGGGAGGTGGAGGATGCTAAGTTAAAGCAAGTGAGAGTGTGTGTGTGTGGGTGTGGTTGTGTGTGTGTTTGTGGTTGAGGGACAAAGTTAAGTTAAGACAGAAAGAGAGGAAAAAGAGAGAGGGTGAGAGAGAGAGAGAGAGAGAGAGAGAGAGAGAGAGAGACAGAGACAGAGACAGAGACAGAGACAGAGAGTGAGAGCATGTGTGTGTGAGAGAGAGAGAGAGAGAGAGAGAGAGAGAGAGAGAGAGAGAGAGAGAGAAAGAGAGAGAGAGAGAGGCTGTATGATGAATATGGAAGCATTGTTCAGCCATGCTTACCTCCACGGGGAACCATCTGCTCCCTGTCAATGCGTCACCTGCTCGTCTGAGCCGTCTCCACGGAAACCGAAGGAAGGGGATTAAGAGAGGTTATGCCTTTGATGGGAGGGGCCACTCTGAAGATACGGAGGAGGTTGCCTGGGGAAACCCAGAGAAAGGGTTAGCCAGAGAATGTCGTCCTCTGGTGGCAAAAATATCTATGCTTCTTTGTTTTCAGAAGAATTGCTGATGGAATGCTTGCTTAGAATTGTAAACAGACAAAAGATTTGACTTAAATCTACGTTTTATATGTTTACAGTTACTTCGATTAGTTACGTTCTCACTGCATGAAAGCCACTGAGGGCAGACTATGAAATGAACGGTTGATGATTTGTTGTGGAGTGACGTCCCATGAGTGGTTGAGAGAGACATCTATTGTGTGACGGCAGAGGCTGCAGGTACATAACAGGCATCTAATTAAGAGCCCAGGTATAAACGCAGGGCAGTGTGCCTGTGATCACCGTGTAAACACGGCCTTCAGCGCAGCTTGAAAGGGAGTCTGTAAGAGTTGAATGGATCTGCCAATGGCAGGCGGAAGTGCCGAGAGACATGACGCTCAGGAGTAAACAACACCGAGTAGACTGAGGCACCCTGATCTCATCAGCTTCAACAGAAACATGGAACACATGGAATCAGAGAGCCTGTGTGTGTGTGAGTGGCAGGAGAGAGTCAGCGTGAGTGGCAGGTGAAAGTGACCAGGCAGTGAAGGAGGAAACACTTATTGTATTTGTTCAAGAGAGGGCACAGAGGCAGATAGGCCCTGCTCAGCCGCCCGCGTCCCTCTGCCAATGAGATCATCAGCCAGACTTGCACCCCCCTGGGGCCTTTTAATGGACTGCTACCTCTCTCTCTCTGTCTCTCTTGTCTCTGCATCTCTCTCTCTCTCTCTCTCTCTCTCTCTCTCTCTCTCTCTCTCTCTCTCTCTCGCTATTTCTATCTAATCAATACTCTCCCCCCCGTAAACGCCCTCAGCATTGCTGCAGCTCCCACACCCAGGTTAGAGTCCTCAATCACCACCCCTTGTGTGTGGAGACTGGACTTGAAGACCCAGAGGCAACAGCACTAATCTGCACTACAAGATCCAGACTGCAGACTGACATTAGGAAGGAACCTCTATTGAGAGCAGAATTTCTACCTGTTGGGATTAGTGTAGCTATCTCCAAGTTGTAGCATCAAGCAACTTGAAATCGAGGTGGTCGGTGGTCCATCCTATCGTATAACACTGTCACTGGCTGAAATGAACTGCCAAGAGGAGAATACACAAAACATAATGAACAAAGACACAAAAAAAATCACGTTGAGTATTATTATTCTCTTTCATCCCTTCTCTTGTTTTGCTCATCAGTCTCCATCTCTGTGCTGGCCTGGCCTGGCCTGGCCTGGGTGAGATGTGAGCCTGGGAGAGTTTCTGTCAAGGCCACGTGTAGAAGGGAGGTGGCCGGGGGTGACTTTCCTGGGTGTAAAATTCAATTATGCAGCGGGTGATCGTGTCTGAGCGTGTCTGTTGTGAGCGGCGGGCGCACGGCTGCCCGTTCCCAGCGTGCGGCGAGGGGGTTAAGTGCCACAGAAATCCCTCCATTATCCCGAGTGAGAACAGCCCATGTGGCTGGATGTGCGGCCCCCACACCCTTTCACTCTCACAACAGCCCTGCCTGAAAGCCTCAAAGTTTCTTTCTTTTTTCTTTGCACCCCCTCTTTCCCCCCCCCCACTCCCCCCGGCACCCCTCCAATCTCTCTCTCTCTCTCTCTCTCTCTCTCTCTCTCTCTCTCTCTCTCTCTCTCCCATTTCTCTCTCTCTCACTCCGAAAAGAGTTTACACAATGCCATGGAAAGGCTGGAGCAGATTCTTCAGCACCCCTGTGGACAGTGGGGCTGGGAGAGAGTGCACATGTGGACCGCATTCACAGGTCGTCCGTCAACTAGTCCGTAAATCAACATCGCTCATAAGGACACAATTAAGCCTCACGAGTCCATTATGAGTATTATCATCTTCTCTTCCTCCACAGCTTTGCAACTCAAATCCTTACCCCGAATAACAGATCTCTCAGGGACATCCGTGTCTGTTAAGTTCAGCCCAGCTCTTCTGTTTAATGCAGCATGCAACCATTTCAGAACACTGTGGTTTGTGAATGCTCCATAATGATGAGAAAGAAGCATAGGCCTACTTACTCATGATTCATTATACTAAGGAACAGTACAAAACAGCTGGTTCTAATTATGGGAGACATAAGACAAGGCCTACAGCCCTGGATATGGATGTTCATCATTCCTCTCGGTGTTTCATGGGGCACCATTGTCAAATGTCCAAACTCACATCTGGCCAAGCCAGAGAGGGTGAGAATGGACTCTGTGTGGGAGACGGACGGGGGCCTATGGCTCAGGCTCGTACACAGGCATCAGACCACTCACATGAAGAACGAACGCTTGTCTCCAACACCGTTAATGATGGTAAATGACGCAGGCAGTCCTCGGTCTGCCATACAGTGTAATAATAGAGATGAGGGAATTGACACTTTAATTAGGTTTAATGACACCATTATAACATAATTCATTGAATATGTCTGTGCGCACACAATGTGGAGTTCAGTAAATTACTAGACAAATACCAAGTGTCCCTGTGACTACAGCAGACATAGCTTTTCAGTCAAACATTAATTCCTTCAGTTGGACCACAGTCCAGAGAGAGTAAGTAGGCCTGAATGTACGAACGTGAAGTTCCAAAAACTTAAATGACAACAGAATGTTCGCATTTGACGTGAAAAGCGCCCGGGGTGTTCACGCGCAACATTGGATGATGTATGCATAGAGAATTAGCACAAACTGGAATGATGTTATTATGTTGTTTTTTCACCCAAACAATGTAAACATGCGTTTTGTTGTTTGTATGAAGCGTGGACTCGAAGATAAAGTGAACTTTCCGTTATATACTGCCCTCTAGTGGTAAACACTCAGGCAACCGCTTACTCGTCTTTTTCATGAAAGGCTGCATTTGGAACATTTAGACTACATAGGGATTGATTCAACTTGGTCTGAGAACAAAGAGCAGGCCATAACCACCATTCTTCCGGTAGGCTGAGTTTCTTATCTAATCCATTATAAAAGGTGTTATAAAACTACTCCTGTTAGGTGGTTGTTAGGCGTCACCTAGTGGCAAGTCTGTTATCAGCACTGGAAGCCAAGTGCTCCAAAGGATTCCCCCAAATGGTGATTAACTGTTAAATAATCTGTCTTTATTTTCTTGCGTACAATCGAATGGCTTGCTGTTAAAACACAATAACAAAGTAGAGTAAAATAATCAAATACATATGTTTATTGCTGTACCTACAATTACTTTTATTTTATAAGTACATTATTTTCATGGGTTTAATGACAGCTGTCCAGGTATAGAATTACTGTTTCCATTATGTATCTTGTATAAGATGACCGCGGAGGCGTTTGGACGGGCTTGACAGCAGGAAGGCTCCATTCGATTTTATAACGCAAACTTGACGCTGAAGGTATTCCTCCTGCCCACTACCCCAGCAGCACTGAACAATGCAAACCAGATGTGCCATTTCACAACACAAAACCAGTCGCGTGACAGGAGTATGCCCATAGGGCCAAAGGGGGTGTGGTGTCACGTGGCCCAACTTTAAATTGCTGAGGCTTAACAAGAGCCGCTCAGAAAAACTTCACCAAACCAATACTGTTTCACATCCGTGGTTTCATACCTGTGCAGCACTCAGACCAGAGGATGGACGCAGCATACAAAAGAGTGAACGGAGACCATGGACCCATAGAGGACCAAAGTCAGTCACAGGTAAACCTTCATTAATTACTCAATATAGCAGTACCGACAATTATTTATTTCTGATAAACAACTGGAAAAAGAATGACGTGATTGCGTGATTAAATGATTAAAATGAACATCATGATCTGAGCAGTGTTGCATTTATTTCAAATATCATCTTTCAAAAGTTTTTTTTTACCATATTGTGCTTTCCAATGTATTATTTCCTACTTTGGAAAAATGTAAACAGACCAGAGTCACTCAAATCTGCAGTTTAAAATTAAAGTGATGCACAATTTAAGGAGCATCCATAGCCAGATTGAGATTAATATACTGCAGAGTTCAGAATGGAGAGGTTAATGATGTGAGACTTTGTGAAACTTTTAGCTAAATCCTTTGGAATGTAAAATATCATGGGGTTTAACCACACAGACAGACACACACATCCACACCCACACCATGATACTATTGTGACTGATGACACAAGATGAATGCATAGGTGGCTGCTGTACTTGACCATTACATTTACAGTGGTATACATTCATGGGTTCATATGAGGTATGTGGGTTGGATAATGCCTAGTCATGCTGGAGCCGGGTGAGCAGCCTGTGTTTGCAGTTCAAGGGATCAGAGGGACGAACAGGAAAGGGCAAGCCACAACCGTGGTTGAGGTCACCTCTACAGAAGTTTCATTTAACAGAGCAAAGTCTTGTCAGGTGACAAGCTTCATTATCAGTATACTGCCTCAGCTACCCTGCTAAACCCAAACCCCCAACCCCCAAAAAACAAGTTAAGGCTCCATTCCAGAGTCCACCATAACACAATTTGCTATGCCCCTCTCTCTACACCCAGTGTCCAATGCTATGTTTTTGAAGGCGTAGTCTCTGGGCCAGCTCATGTTCACTCTCTGGATAGTGTGTACAGTGGTGTTATTGGCCCGGGAAGTCACTCTTCTCTCTTTTCTCCCCGGTAGAGGAGAGGCTCCATGTACCTGGAGGAAGAGACCAGCAACAAGACAGGTGTGCTTTCCTGCTTCTTCTCTCTGAAGGAGGAGGTTGGGGCGCTGGCCAAGGCCCTAAGGTTGTTTGAGGTAATACCCCTCTCCCCCCCACATACACACACAAACCACCATCCACACTACCACCAATTCCCCAGTCTACTTACTACTATCTAAACACAAGTCATAGATAAAAACACAATAAATATGAGTATAACCCAAAAATAATGCACAATAGTTTGTTGGTGGAGAGACAATTGGGGAGAAAGAGTTGGGTTCATATGTAAGCGGTAAAATGTATGAAAAAAGACAACATTCATTGTTCTTCCTCTTGCACCAAGGAAGAGTCAACCATACACGTGAGATTTTCATGGTTCAGAACCTTCTTCTCACCTCCTATGCTGAGCAGAAGGAAACTTTTCACGGCTAATATCCCTGACCATAACATGAGTGCAGATCAAACAGAAGTTTCTGTCAGATAGAGGGGTTCATCTAAAAGAGACAGGTAGGACTTCACACTAAGTTAAGAAGATCCTTTCTCTCTTCTTCCCTAACCACGGAGGAATTTACGAGCCACATAATGCGTTGCATACGGCAAGGTGGTTTTACTCAGCTGCAGATGCTAAAGGCATCGTCCTGCAACCCCATGAAGCTCCCAGTGACGGCTCTGAAATGGGCTCCAGCAGCAGCAGTTTAGGGTTATAGACCAAAAAGGCTCACCAGTCATGCACCTAAGAAAGTAGAAATACTAGACCTTTAATTAGACTGCTTACGTGGATACCCAAAGCAATTAACAAGCCCTGAGGCAATTCACCAGTATTTACCTTACATTTAGCAGACACTCTTATCCAGAGTGACTTACAGTAAGTACAGGGACATTCCCCTCGAGGCAAGAAGGGTGAAGTGCCTTACCCAAGGTCACACTGACATTTGGCAAGAACCGGCAACCTTCTGAGTAATAGCCCGATTCCCCAACCGCTCAGCCATCTGACTGGTATTGAGGTGTTGGAACAGGCTGTTCCCTTAAACAAAGTATCACACAGTGATACGTCCCCTAAGGGCAGCACTGTATATAATTGAGAGGTGTGTTATGAAGAAAATTGTGGCTTGATATACAAGATGAAATATAATCATCATAATAGTATTATAGTGGGAAAGTAGCAAATGGTTCTTCAGGAAGCGTGCGGAGGCTTTACCTGGTTTGGGAAATAATAAAAACATTGAGCTGGAATCACAATCCTCTGACTAGGTCTTATGCCATAGTATCGATTAGCCACTGTTGTTGTGTCACCATCAGAAGGTCATCTTGTTGCAAGGTACGTCCTGGTTTTATTTTCTGTTTACTTACAACCTACGTGCTAAATCACATGAAGTTAGGGCTTAAGTTAGATTGATAGCATTTTATCCTATTAACCTACTGTGTGTGATGTCAGGTGATCTACACTCCAAACACAGTTGTTAACATGAGAAGGTTCTCTGGGCCTATGGGCTCCCATCCTTCAGATCCACCCCCTGCTCCACCTCCTCTGCTTACCCCCTCCCCACCAAATCCGGCAGCAGTCCAGCAACCTCATAGCCTCTCCACATCTCTCTCTCTAGAAAACAGGCTGAATACACCATCAGCACACCCTTCTCAATATCAAAAGATTTTCTGTACAAACCAGGTAAATTGTAATGCATATGACCAACAGGATCTGGTTAAAAGAAAATCAATACATTTCTGGTTTCTAAAGCCAAAGTGTGATCATATGGACAAATCATTCAGGAATGCAGTAGTCCATATGGCTCTGTTGATGGATGTGGAGTAAAACATCAAGGTAGCTTGTGCCTCTCACGCACATGTTTTCTTTCAAGGGAATTTCTCACAGTCATCCTTTTTTATTTTCAGTGAAACATCTTAATCAAGAAGTGTATTTATTTTCTAAAATCCCATTACAGTTGACTTTTTAGAATCAAGGTGGCAAGATCTCTTTATTTGAAACCATGGTTTCTAAACTTAAATCACTGTTTATCCCTCGGAAGCCAAGCGCATGTGATGTGGTGTGGGCATCATGTGAGGTGCAGCAATGAACAGCATCTTTTAAGCTTGTTCTACCCAGACCCAGACCCAGACCAGGGAGGTCATCCAGTCAGGCCAGGAGCAGAGTTCATGTCCCGCACGGTACACTTTAATTCTCAATGGCGAAATAGCCACAGTGAAACCTCTGTAAGTTACTTAGATCAAACCTAGCTGTCTTATACTTACCAACTTAGCCCTGTGACTGTCATAAGCTAGGCTACACACTCTCATCCACATCATGTTAGTTTAATTGATGTTTGTTGATGTAGAACAATAACCAATTATTTACCCCTGAACTAATTCTGCTGACGTTGAGACCCAGCAAACAGTTTGGGCATGTTCCCTGACTCTGCAGAATAATCACACATTCTTACGTGATAATAGCAGGGAGGTGCTATTCAGGAATGAGCATTGTTTTGCTAGGGGATGCAGAGCCATGTGACCCCTAGAGAGCCACTGTTGGGAATAGGATCCAGATGGAGAGAAGGAGCAACGAGAGAAAGAAATGGGCAGAATGCCGCCCCTTTCCTCCTCTCTATTGGACCAATGGCAGGAAGAGAAGACTACACCCCCTCTCCATCCCCATGGTTTACATAAATAAAAACACATTTTTATCGCAATTACTGATATTTTTAGAGTGTAGGAATTTGAGTATCGAAACCATACTTTAGATGTGTGTGCCACGACGAGGAACTGAATTATTGAGTTGGAAGATATACAACTTGGCTGTACATTTTGTGACCAGTGTAAATGTGTAGACTCACTCTAGTCAGTTTTGTAACAGCCAATGGTTGATAAGCTGGTTGATTGTTCTCTGAGGTTTTGACCCCAGGGCATGGTAGACTCCAGAAAGTCTAACCAAGCACGCACAGTCAGACATACTTATACTGACCTCCAGTGGTGAAACATAAACTTTTAAAGCTCTTGGATACAGCAGGCAATTATACAGAAATGCCTTATCAGAATCTGCCTTACAATAAAACACTAAACAATTAAACACTGCAACATATCAAATAACTGAGATTGAATGCATGGAAGCTAGTATAAAAAACCATGCCCTGTTTCCGTGAATGACAGGAAAAGGGGATGAACCTGACACACATCGAGTCTCGTCCGTCGCGAATGAACAAAGAGGAGTTTGAGTTCTTCATCAGTGTGGACACCACCTGCTCCCAGGCCCTGGATGAGGTCATCGACGGCCTGCGCACACAGATCAGCGGCCATGTGCATGAGCTGTCACGCAACAAGAGGAAGGACACAGGTGTGTGATTGAGAATAAAGACTTGTTTGGAGGCCTGTGTGTGTTGGAAGACGATATCGTACCAACCAAGTGGAATTTCCAAAAAGTAGTTTACAATAACATAATTGTTAGACTTGTTTGTGCAGTGTGAACAAATACTGTACAAGGGTTTGGCTGATTCCATTTTAATTCTGAATTACAAATGGAATGTGTTCATTGTCCAGAAGTAGACAAAGCTGGTGTTATTGATGATGTTTTGCCAGCATTGCATGAACTCTGGGATGTGCTTTAGCAGGCAACCAGCCAGACATGGTGACTAACTAGCGTCGCCACGGAGACGGATGGCCTGTCTCCCACATCCAGCCCTTTATTAGTTGTTTCCAGAATGACATTAGTTTAGTTACTGAGGACCAACAGGCCTGGTAGGAACAGAGGGGCCCAGTGTCACTGAACCCCTACCGAACAGACAGCCAGTGTGACAGCCTTGGCCCGGGGAGACCCTAACAAGGTCAAGGGTCAAACACGATCCAGACATAGAGACTGAGACAGACAGGGCCACCATCGAGTATGCATTCCCTGACCTATCCCCAGCCTATGATATGCTGGACAGGGTCAAGAGTATGAGGGGATATCTATATTTATGGCCTGCGATGGAGACAGCCTGTTTGTAGAGGGGCCTGGTAGGGGTCTATTGTTCTCAAAGCCTCAGGCTTGACCACACTGCACAAATGTAGATTAATGAGTAGACCCCAGTGATTCTGTCTGTCATAAATCCACATCCAGCCAAGAGATGACCCCTTCCTGCTGTTCTGTTTAATGTCAAAATGTCTCCCTTCCACCCAAGCACATAACACTCAACAGAAAATTCTCCACAAGTCCATACTCATCAAAATTCACTTGTTGTTGATTAACATGATGTTTTTTCTACAGTCCCATGGTTCCCCAATCAAATCCAAGACTTGGACCGCTTTGCCAACCAGATTCTGAGTTATGGATCAGAGTTAGATTCGGATCACCCAGTGAGTCATTTATCTCCTGGTCACAACATCCTGTTTTGTGAGAGTGTATGGGTGTGTTTGCCTGTGTGTCTGTCATTAAAAAGATGGAGATGACAGCCCCTTCTTCTGCAATGGAAACTGTCCAAGCCCACAAATTGATGTCCTTGCTTTAATTGAGCCCCTATAATTATAGATAATTGCTCTCTTTTGCAACCGCCATTAAAGTGAAATGTATTCATCATAAGCTGAAAACACTCTACAAAGGCTCCATTTGAATATGTATTTCAGTATACTTATTAGAGTGGGAGTGCATAACGCTGTCAAAGGCCACAAGACTTCTGTTTTATATGAAACAGAGGATCGGGGGATCTAACACAGCCTACATTTACCTCTCTCTTTCTCCAGGGCTTCACAGATCCTGTCTACAGAGCCCGGAGGAAGGAGTTTGCCGACATTGCCTTTAACTACCGACAGTAACTATCCTTTTAAATTCATATCAATAATGCGATTTCACTTTACGTGAAGACTTATTTTTTCTTGCACAGTTGGTGAGATCAAATTCTTAGTCCTGTACTGTGGAGCCTCCTAAGCCTGTGACAATCCCTACATTTCCTTTGAATGAAAATGACCGCAGACAAAAGAGAGACAAATGACAGGGGAGCAGTGGTGGACTTGAAGCCTTTGGCTTTGTCTACATAATTGAGACGTTATTCAGAGGCACTACAAAGAGCACCAGCCCCAATGAAACGCCCACAGAAGGGAATCTCATTTACATTCTGTAACGGGGAGATCTCGCTGGTCGGCCCACACCCGCCCGACTCTTTCCTGCCCTCCTATTTGTCCCCCTGCCCAAAGTTTTGAGTGTGTGTGTGTGTGTTTGTGTGTGGCTGTGCATGCATGTGTGTGTGTGTGTTAACAGCATCCCTTTGTCTCAGTGGCCAGGTTATCCCCATGGTTGAGTACACACCTGAGGAGAAGGCAACATGGGGCACGGTGTTTAAGGAGCTGAAGACCCTGTACCCCACGCACGCGTGCCGCGAGCACAACCGCGTGTTCCCCTTACTGGAGAAATACTGTGGCTACAGACAGGACAACATTCCCCAGCTGGAGGACATTTCAAACTACCTGCAGTGTACGTGACAAGCAGTTTCCTTACCTCTACCACTGAATCTGAAAGGTTCAGGTTCAATATAGGTGTACCTCAGTAGCAGAAGGTTTGACTGAGGGGTTTAAGGTTCTGCTACATGAAAGGAAGGAAGTCCCTTTGAGTTATCAAGCTTTAAGTGTGGCCTCTTCATCTTTTCATTCTGAGACAGTGAGGATATCTTCCGTGATGATATGCAAAGTGGGCCATGTAAATGGGCCAATTTTTTCAGACCAAATATAGTCCTACACTCACATGATACCCTCCCACCACCCTCTTTCCCCCTCACTCCCACTCCCTCTCTCCCCTCTCTCCCCCTCCTTATCTCCCTGCCCCTCTCCCTACCTCCTGCAGCTTGCACAGGGTTCCGGCTGCGCCCTGTGGCTGGCCTGCTTTCCTCCCGTGACTTCCTGGCTGGTTTGGCCTTCCGGGTCTTCCATTCCACACAGTACATCCGCCATGGATCCAAGCCTATGTACACACCTGAGCCGTGAGTATCTCCTACAGGAGAGAAATCAATGAAAACAACAGTGAACTGTGTGCGTGTGGGGGCGATCTGCAATCCAACACTCTTAGTAGGGTAGCAATTCAGTAGTAACCTGTCTGCTCTGTGTGGACTCATCTTTCCCCAGGGATATCTGCCATGAACTCCTGGGGCATGTTCCTCTCTTCGCAGACCCCAGCTTTGCCCTGTTCTCCCAGGTCAAGTTTCTCAGTAGTATTCCTCCAAATCAGCATAGAAGAAAGAGTTCAAATTCATTTTTGCTCAAGGGTAATCTTATAGCTGAAGGCTGCATTATACTGAGGTTACCTGCCTACCTTGATCTCTTAGATATGTATTTTTTTCAAAGTTTGTTTGACTTTCCTCTATACAGGAAATTGGTCTGGCTTCTCTGGGCGCACCTGACGAGTACATTGAAAAGCTTGCCACTGTAAGTATGTCCAACATTGCATATCTCCCTCAAAACGAATAACAACCCTTTCACCTCTAACCTGGGACTGTGGATGTGAGGGTGATGTTGAGATTGTATTTCCTCTAGGTCTACTGGTTTACTGTGGAGTTTGGCCTCTGCAAGCAGGGCTCTGACATCAAGGCCTATGGAGCTGGACTGCTTTCCTCCTTTGGAGAGCTGCAGGTGACTGGTTTTATAACAGCACACATAATATACAGTGTCACATGAAAATACACGACATCTACAAGATCACATACTGTAAATACTGACTGGTTCCATAACAGCAGAACTTATGTATTGTGTTGATCTCAGCTTTCCTTTACATGTGACACAAAGTATAGGCCATTTGAGCACTATTTTCTACCAAACACAAGCATGTTGTTAACCTAGCAGTAGGTTGTTGGTTCACTTTGGGTTCTGGATAAATGAGTCACTTGTGAGTACTGCTCACAAGTCACTGCTGCCAGGTAAATGGGTTAGTGGTTCACTGAGAATGAGAGGCTGCGTCTGGTCAAATGTTACATCAGAGAGGAGTCAACAGAGGATGTTCAGTTTACTGAGTCATATCAGAGGCAGAGTAGCACACTGCACTGCACATCCTGTTTAATCTAGAACCCTATCGGATCCAGAATCCATCTCATTGAAGATTCCATCTTTCTATTGGTCCACAAACAGAAACCCTCCCTCGTAGACCCTGACAAGATGTCTTCAGTATTCATTGTGTCTTACTTTTCGATTACAGAACACAGTCATTAAAACATAGGGATTATGACTGTTTTCTAGTACTGTCTGTCCGACAAGCCCCAGATTCTGGCCTTTGACCCCGAGAAGACAAGTCTCCAGAAGTACCCAATCACAGAGTTCCAGCCTGTTTACTTTGTTGCTGAGAGCTTTGACGACGCTAAAGACAAAGTCGGGTAAGCATCAAGCATTAATTGTTTATTGATACAAATAGTCATTATAATGATGCAGCTACTTAGGAGCATATATTTGCATTGCAAATCTTTTTTTATTGTGTGACCCTTCCCAAAGGAAATTTGCTGCCACTATCCCTCGCCCTTTCACTGTGCGCTACAATGCTTACACTCAGAGCATCGAAGTCCTGGACTGCACCCAGCAGCTGAGGAACCTGGCTGACAGTATCAGTGGTAGGTGACACAATAAGTTCACTCCTTTAGTCCGTGTAACTGTCCTATGGAACATGCCAGTATATTCTCCATTGCTAGAAATGCACAACACATTTGCTATAAAACGAAAACTAGTATAAAATGATGAATAATTCAAATTAGCCCTTTCGTTTGTCACTTTCACTGTGTTTCCGTAAAAACAATTAGGCTACCTTAGAATACATAATAACATGCAATAATACCGTGTTTTTTATGCTTGCCTTTCAAGGTGAAATCGGAATCTTGTGCAACGCCCTGCGGAAGTTGGAGTAAAAAAAAAATACCTTGCTTGAGAACCGTCACGAAAATGATTGAATTATGCGATAGAAACAGTCTTTGTTAACCGCCTGTTGCAATATCTGTACGTATGTATGCTACATTGCTTGCCTGACAAATGTAACATTTGTATTTTTGTAGAGTAGGCTCCATTAAGTAACCGAATTAAGGGATATGCATGGGTTGGTGCAATTTGACATTTAGTGACATTATAATAGTATAGTCACATAGTTTCAGTAGAATATGTTATCATACAAACATGCCAATAGCCAAACGCCTAATTGCAATTAAATGTATTCGCATATTATGAATCTATTAGCCTGCGTTTAGGAAACATAAAACTTCTTTAAATTAATTGTAGGATATTATTGTGATTTTTTCATTTGCTTTTACTCAATAAAAATAACGAACGTATAGGTCCTGCAATGAACGTCGGCTACAGCCTACTTTAGGCCTATGCCATGAATACCGCCCATAGAATATCACTTGATTGTGATAAAAAAAATAAAAATACATGCATCTGTTTGGCCCTAAATGGGGATCAACTAGCCTCATGAAAACGGGGAACAGAAAACCACAAACAAAATTAAAAGTGTTATATGCATGAAATAAATTGTAATTGTAATGTGATTAAATACATATATTTACTGTAAGTTATTAACTGTATTGTTGTTATTATTATTATTATTATTATTGCCAATATTATTATTACATTATAATGATATTGATGATCAAATAGCCAGACTTTTCGCTTTCAGCACCCTGGACAGCACACATCTTCCCTGTCGGCTATATTTGAACTTTTTTTGGTCAAGTCTAGCTTGCTTCAACCCATTTGCGTCTTTTTTTTAAATAAATTACCTATTTCTGTTCCATAATAGAAGACGCAGAATGACGCATAACACCTTAAAATTCATACGCACGCATTTGCGTAAGTAATTTCCATAAGGAATCCTTGTGGCATGGTATATAAACCTGTCTACCGGCCGATGGCACAGAATGAATCAAACCGTTGCGGACTTATCCAGCACACTTTTTACAAATAATACTATAACTACATATCAGATATACATCAGCAATATTATCTCAGGAAAATCCTAACTAAATGAAGACGGAAGGAATAGTTCAAAATGTTCCATTCACCGGCAGAAAACGGAGTCTTATTGAAGATGCTCGCAAAGAGCGCGCGAGCAGCTCATCCTCACCGGGTCCGTCACAATGTGGGGACAACTTTGTGTTTGAGGAGAAGGATGGAACAGTGACACTGAACATTCTTTTCACACTCAGCAACGAGAAAAATGCAGGGTTCCTACAAACTGGCAAGGTCTTTGAGGTAGGTGAACAGGCCAACTCTCCAATGTGATTGTGTAATATTGCCCATTACTAACAGTAACCTTGGAAATGTGATGATTTGCAGACATTTAAAGCCAAGCTCCTACACATTGAAAGCCGACCTGGGAGGAAGTCGAAAAACAGTGTGATGGAATTAGAATTCTTCATGAAATGTGAAATCCACAGCTCTGATGTTGACGTATTCCTTAACTCCCTCAAACGAGTTGCCGAAGATGTGCGTCCTGTTCAAGAGGAGAAAGGCAAGGCAAATATTTTCTACATCATGTACCTATATTATCTCTCGATAATAACAAAAATCTGTTTACTTATGTGCATTTTGCTTTTCAATGTTTTAGTTCCATGGTTTCCCAGAAAAATAACTGATCTGGACAAATGCAACCTCTTGATAACAAAATATGATCCAGATATGGACCAGGATCATCCCGTGAGTATTATAATTTTTTCCTGTTTAATAATTCTAGCATCGCAATTCAGATTCATTTGCAATTGGAGTCATGTGTGCTTATGACTTCGCTCTAGGGATTCACTGATCAAGAGTACAGAAAGAGAAGAGCTTACATCTCGGAACTTGCCGTCAACTACAAACAGTGAGTCAGACTTTATTACCTGACAGACTGTCGCAAATGGTCCTACTACTGTCATGCCTGACTCTCTGTCTTCCACAGGGGGGATCCATTACCCACAGTGGAATACACTCCAGAGGAGGTGGCAACATGGTGAGAACTCAGCCTTTAAACATGGAAATAATGAAGACTGTTAATTGATCATTGATCATTTATCAGCTATATTGCCCATGTCTTGCACGTAGAAGGCAGAACTGTTCTTTTACTGTACAGTTCATTGAGGAGTTGTCTTTAATGCTAACATGCTTTGTTTCCTCACAGGAGAGAGGTGTATCGCACCCTGCATGATATCTACCCTAGCCTGGCCTGCAGACAGTTCCTGGATGGCCTACAGCAGCTGGAGAGGGAGTGTGGCTATGGCGAAAACCGCATCCCTCAGCTCAGAGAGGTGTCTGCCTTCCTCAAAGGTGAGAATGCGGTGGTCCTTGTAGAATTTTGATATGAAAATCAGGCCAACATAGGCAATAATTGTGTTGGAGTAAATGTCTATCGAATGAAACAAACAGCTGTTTTGTACAACAGCACAATATTGATTCTGTTCACATAAACGTTCTAAGGACATACATGTGGCTGGTGTGAGTGTATCTGACAAGTCTGGCTGGCTGTGTTTGTGATGTCATCAGGGAGGTCAGGTTTCCAGCTGCGGCCAGCGGCTGGCCTGCTCTCGGCCAGAGACTTCCTGGCCAGCCTGGCCTTCCGTGTGTTCCAGTGCACTCAGTACATCCGCCACGCATCCGCCCCCATGCACTCCCCTGAACCGTAAGGCAAAGAATTCGTCTCATACCAAATTGTAGCCTAGTGAAATCTATGTCGTCACTCATGTATTGTCTCTTTGGTTTGGACTTATACAGGGATTGTTGTCATGAGTTGCTTGGCCATATTCCAATGCTTGCAGACAAAGAATTTGCTCAGTTTTCCCAGGTAAAGTTCCACTTCCACGATTGTGATTGATGTTATTACAATGTGCTTATTTATCAAACAGTCTCCTCTCTTGCCAAAGTCAATTCTTCTTTGTTACAGGAAATTGGTCTTGCTTCTCTTGGGGCGTCAGATGAAGACATTGAGAGACTCTCAACAGTAAGTCACACAGACATACATCAGTGTATTTAAAATTCAACCATTTTTGTTTAACCTATAACAAAATAGTGCAACTTTGCTGCCATCTAGTGGAAAAAATAAGACACTGCACACTTGATAAAACTGCATTTACCTGTTTAAACTAATTTCTATTCGATTGGAAGTGGCACATGGGATCTGATCATTTGCTCATCTCTTCTCCTTACGTTTACAGCTGTATTGGTTTACGGTGGAATTTGGACTCTGTAAGCAGAACGGAACAGTAAAAGCTTACGGCGCTGGCCTCCTATCGTCATATGGAGAACTTATAGTGGGTTCAGTTTATGGGTAGCATTATCTTGCTTCTATTCCAGCCTGTTAATGATCTTAGCTGAAGAAGATCATTAGACCATGTTTCCCTACTGTGCAACGTCTTGTTTGCTTTTTTCAGGCTTTCAATCATTCTTTCTTTTTTCAGTATGCCCTCTCTAATGAGCCAGAATACAAGGCCTTCAGTCCAGAGGAGACTGCAGTTCAACCATACCAGGACCAAACATACCAGCCAGTTTACTTTGTGTCAGAAAGCTTTGAGGATGCCAAGTTAAAAATGAGGTTCACATATTTGCTTCATATTTGTGCCTTATTTGAATATTAGAATATTTTATAAATACTGTAATATTGTGTAAGATATGTGTGTGAGGTACTAAAACATCAGACATTTCTATGCTTCAGGAGGTTCTCAGCAAAAATCCAGCGCCCCTTCTCTGTGCGGTACGACCCGTTCACTTGCAGTCTGGATATCCTGGACCAGCCAAGCAAAATCCAGAATGTTCTGAGCCAGATGAGAGAAGATCTGAAGATCCTCCACAATGCCATAGAGAAGCTTGGCTGAACCACCTGGGCCAGTTCTTTAGTAGTCTGTTTTGCATGGATGTGTGCTACTGTTTTTTCATTAAATAATTTAATTGAAACACAAAATTCACAGTATAATATAATCTTGAGAGAATGTAAGAACCAATAAATGTATTTATCTACTTTTTAAATAGCTTGGAATAATGATGCATCTTGTACGGACTACATTGGTAAAAAAGAGTCAGAAACACTGAAAAAGTGAGTATGATAAGGGAGGTGGAGCAAGAAAACAAGGTGCCTGATTGAGAGGAAAAGTAAATGAGTAATAGAAAGAGAGAGGGACAGAAAGTTTGTGGGAGAGAGAAAGAGTACGAGTGGTGGGACCACAACAAAACTGTGTTCTGTATCTGCTTTGCCATCCAAACCAACCGTTTCCATTTCCAAACTTCTTGGAATCCATTTGTCTTCACGTGTTATTAGACAGAGGGAAGAAGCTAATTTTGAACAATTTAAGTATCACATTTCCTGAGCTGGCTCAAGTCAGAGCCAGCACTAAAGCCCAATGGATCTGAGCTGGACTGGGTCACTGCAACCTCACACTAGAACATAGCAGTCAGTAGGGCTTTCCAGCTGACAGATACCCTCCTTCCTTTCTCACTTGCCCTCTCCTTGCATATTTCTCCCAGGGACATTTCCTGTGTGATTCTGTATATGGGGGTTTAAGGGTGTCAGATGTGTTTCCACATAAATGACGCTTTGCCTGTAAGTCTACTTCAAGAATCAGGGCACAAATCACCCCACTACAGCAGTCATAAAACACCATGATGTACACGGTGGCTGGTAAAGCCTCCACATGATGTGGGAGGCCTTCCTTTCCTGTGATTCAACTGTAAATCACCGCTCCTTTGCCCTCCCAGGGTAACCCAAGCCCTCTGCACTGCACTGAGAACATTGTGCGGTGGCCGCGGCAGGGGAGGAGGGATCTGCTGCTTGACTAGAGTGCAGTGGTGCACACACACATCCACTTCCTTCGACCTAAAAGTTAAACACTTCATCATTTCTAGTAGCTCATCTTACTTCCAGCACATTGAAATCCACAAATCCCCACAAATCACCCCTGAAACCACAACTGGGAACCAAATACGCATAGCCCCAAACAAAAGTGGGTTACCATGGCAATAAGATAACCACCACGATTTCCAGCAAAATACTTGTGCCTAACATGTTACCCGCAAATCCCAAACTCTGTATCATCCTGCCTCCAATCATGAGTGTTTCCTTCGTCAATGTAACGATAACTATCGTTACCATGGCAGGCCCACATATTCCTAGACGAAAACTGTGTCAAAGGGTTTACCAAGACCTCAAAGACAGGAGCAGACTGAGACACTCGTGGGAAAGTTTCTATTCCCTTCCAGAAGTTATTTAGTTAGTATTTAGAAGAATATTTACTTGCACTACCTTTAGAGTTTTCTGTAGCTTTTAACACGACTTCTGTACTTGTTACCAGGTAGTTTGGCCCACTCTTCCTGAGCAAACTGCCCCAGCTGTCTCATGTTTGATGGGTGCCCTCTCCAGACTGCAAGTTTCAGCTCTTCCCATAAATATTTGATAGGATTCAGATCAGGACTCATAGAAGGTCACTGGACGGAACAGTCCAATGACCTTCGAGAGAGCTTTCTGACAGTGTACAGTACATTTAGTTCCAGAATGCCCTGATAGTCTTGAGATTTCATTGGGCCCTGCACAAATTCAAGGCATCCTAGGCAAAGCTTAATCTTTTTGTCTGCGAACATAGAGCTGATGTGATTTGCCAAAAAGTGCAATTTTTGACTCATCTGTCCAAAGGGCATTCTCCCAGAAGGATTGTGGCTTGTCAATATGCATTTGAACAAATTCCAGTCTGGCTTTATGTTTTTCTTTTAAACGTGGTCCTCCTGGGTTTTCTTCCATGGAGGTCACTTTCACTCACAAAGCAATGGATGGTGCAATCAGAAACTGACTTACCTTCACCTTGGAGTTCAGCTTGTATTTTCTTGGCAGCCATCCTTGGTTCTTTTCCTACCGTTCGCACTATCCTTCTGTTCAATCTGGGGGAAATGTTCCTCTTGAGGCCTCACCCAGGGAGTTTTGCTACAGTTCCATTCCATGTACCTTGAACTTCTTTAATATTTGCAACTGTCAATCTGCAAATATCAATCTGCTTGGAGATAGTCTTGCATTCTTTACCTGTACCATGCTTGTCTATTATTTTCCCCCAGACAACTCAACTTTATTTGAAAAGGACTGATTACAAGATGTGTGATACTAATTAAAGAAACTAACTGGTTTGATGAACCAATTATGTATAATATTTTCAAAGGGGTACCAACAAATATGTCCAGGCCATTTTAGAAAATCATAGTAGATTGAGAAATCTCTTTTCACAGCTTCTTTTCTTTGTTTTATGACATACCAAAGGCATGCAAGTAATCATGATGCAATAGCTTTTAATGCCATCATTTTTCAGGAGGAATGAAGCCTTATTTCAATGAACTGTAAGGGTACCAACCTACTTCCTCGTCTGTATATGAATTTATGTTGTAATCATTCTCTAATGATATACCGACATTTAGCTTTTATCCAGACCACTCTATCCAGACTTTAAACTTTATGACATCATTCAACAAACCAGCAGAAAGTCTTCAAAGGCGATTCATCCATCCCTTTGTTTTCCCTCATTATTAGCATTGCGTTCTCCTTGTCTTGATCCCTGGCTTTAAAGGTGGGTTCAGAAAAGTATTATCTTAGAGCACCACCATCTGAAATAGTGGGGGAGATTAAAGACACTGAGGTGTAGAGTTTAAATCTGTCTGATCTCTCTTTGATCCATTTCTGGGTTTGTTATCACATCACAGCAAGAGACGAGATTGTACTATCAAGGCATAGTTTACACTTCTCCCACATGGGTCAAGAGCAGGTATAGGAGCAGATTTCTCCTTTCTCCATATGTACCATCTCACAATCATGTTCCAAGGAGTAGCCACACTCTAAACCCTGAGGACACATGCACGCTGAAAATGTTAGGATCCACCAGATGGTGCTCAAGTCATCTGAATTTGCCAGTGCACCACTAACTGGGAGATTCTTGACTCGTGTTTCAGAGAAAATCTCTTCTTACTTAGCAATTCTAATTTTCACTCAAAGTAACCTAGTTTTATATCCTTTGGAAAAATGTCCAGTGTTTGCACAGAGATGTGGCAGCAGCTCCCTCTGACATTGAGACTCTGATTTCTCCAAAGTGTTATAAACAGCTGTTCCAGCCCCACTTGTGCCCAGCCTTGCAAACGTAGTGGAGACCACATTGGACTTGTTTAAACAAAGAGAGTGGACCAGCAGAGCGGTAGCATGTTATTATTGTAGATGGTGGTTCGAGTACACTGTCCAAGAATCATACATGGCTGTCTAAGGGGTTTGAAGCCACCGAGTCTTCCACCGTATACCTGTCCCACTCGTCCACACAGACAGATCACTCACTGCACAATACGACCCAGTGTTTGAGTCAAACACATTAAGAGCACAATAAACTGCTCTGTTCCTCCTGTGGACACGTACTCTGCTGTCACTTTAAATGATGCATGATTAAAGTAAACGTGTGACCTCTGTAGTTTATTAGATGTCTAACCACCTTGTAATGCATTAAGTGGGATTTTCAAGTAAACCCTTCCAACGTGATACAATGAGTCCTTGTTTTTACACAGTGAGCATGACAGGCTGCTGGCAAACTACATCTCCCATCTCAGCATCCCTGATTATCCACACCCTCTATGATGCAGGGATGAGTGTCTTTTCTCTATTCTTCTGCCACCACCTCCTCTCTTCAACCCTGCCAGTAACTAGCATCTGACCTGGGAGGACTTCAAACTCCCAGTTTCCTGAGATGTCCTAGAAAGAATATGCTTCTTGAGCCATCTCGCTCGTTTCCTGTTCTTGTCTTAAGGGTTTACCCCGGTCTTTGAAACCGAGCCAGGAGCCCCAGAGCCGAGTGCCTGTCTAGGCCTTCCTCCACCACACCAGTCCCTCCTAGCACACTGTTATACACTGGTGCAATATGAGTATGTCACAAATGGGGATCGCTGTCTATACTGCCACCAATGTGAGTTTGACAGAGTTTGTTAGAGGGGAAAAAGGGAGAGAGAGAGAAAAAAAAAGCAGAAGATAGAGAGCGAGAGAATGTGCACCTGTGGAGGACTGATTATCATGTTGACCAGTAGAGTGGTGTGCTGGCACAGTAGACCTAACACATTCCTGGGAGCTGGAGCTTACTCAACTCTTCTGAGAAAAAAACAGGCAGGTTTTCACAGAAGCCAGATCAACCCATTGGTTTGTCCAGGGGGTGACAGAGGTGGTCAGTCAGAAATACCAAAGGTCACTTAGTGTATTTGTCCAGTATCCCATTAGCACACATCACATTAAATACAAATAAGTTTATTGAAACATTATGACACACACTATCAAAATACAAAAATAGGACCTTGTGACACAGAAGCGTAGTGTCTATAGTCCATATCCCTAAGGGAAGTGCAAATTTACATTTCTGTCATCCAAAAGAACAGTTTCCGGTCTCCACCGATAACACACAGTGGAAGTGTCCTGTGCCAGCTCAGCCCTGCCCCCACCATGGCTGATCCAATCATAACAGGCTGAAACATATACACGTACAACATAAGGCACAGCAATTCATTTGCATCCTCAAAGACGGAACTCTTATTAAACTTACAGGGACCAGTGGAAGGTTCTTCACAGGGTATCGTTAACCTTGTCAGGGAGCCAGTACAAACACAAAGCAGACTGACCTGTGGGTGACCCAGATGATGCACCAGCAGCTGACTGCTGATTTTTCCTGGACATCCCGTAGTGGAGAAGAGGTTCTCATTGGCCCTCGACCACCTGTGTAAGTAAGTGGAACCCATGATTACAACAAATCATTATTATTTCCATCCTCATTAGAAGTGAAGTCATTACCATGTCCTCTGGTTAACAGTTGGACCATTGTAGGAAAGCCTATATACTAATGAAATGGCAAAAAATGAGGCACCAGTATAGGGTGAAAACTCTTACTTGAAGAGCCGCGCTCGGCCTATGTGGGCAGGCCTTTTCTCTTGAGGGTAACTGAAGGAGAACAAATCATTAGAGCAGAGCTTTAAGCTAGCACATTACTGTCATTTCCCATGATGGAATCAGGTACAGTGGGCAGAGTAGACAACAAGCTGAGCTAGGGGCCATCCTGTCCACTCACCTGGAGCGGGTTATGTCCCAGATTAGCCAATCACTGCCCACCACAGCGCCAACCTTGATGGTATTGGTGAGACACCAGTCAGCAGACATGAGTGGCGACTGGCCGCAATCCAGCGACAGAATAGCCTGCCGGGTAACCAGGTCATAAAAGCGAATTGTCCCCCGCTTTTCAGCTACCATCAGCTGCAAAGAAAGGAAGATGTTGAGACATTAGATTTGCCCAGTCTTGTCCTTTTCTCATATACCAGTAACTAGAGATCAATTCACTTTAATAATCCCAAAGGAAATTCGTAAGGCGTTGCTGTAGATTCCAATGCTGTGTTGGTACCTTGAAGACCTCCTCGGGGTGCCAGCATACACTGATGCCAGGGGAACGCAGTCTGAAGGAGGTTGTCTCATTGCCCAGCAGGTCCCACACCCTGTGAGATGCATCAAATATAACAAGGATACAGGTTAGGTCAAACCATGGATTTGTACATGCTGTCCAATTAACGCAGAAATCAGTGGTTCTAACTGAATTGTTTTGTAACAGTGCGACTGCGGTCTTCAATAACCCCTGGTCCCCAATCACATGCCGGGTGCATGGGATTCAAGAGCCATGTTTGAATCCTCAGAAAATCATTATTAAGACAAAAAAAACTAAATTAATAGGCTGGTCAGACTGTAGGCGCACAGGTCCTAAAATAGCTTCCAGAGTCTAGCCACCCTCTGTGTGCAGAGATGACGCACAGGCGGAAGGCTTGGTGCTGACAGCACAGAGAACAAAGGATAACACAAGCACGCTAAAAATACCATGGAACAAAGTGTCGCTGGCTGTCTGTTCTCTCACAGCTTCTTGCCTCAAAGGTCTGCTGTACCTTGGTTAACTTCCCTTTATACTCCTTTTATTAGCACACAAGGTGTTTGCAGGGTCCAATGATGAGAGATAACATATAAAATAATTTGAAAGTATGTAATTTCCTGTAGGTCGCCATTAGGCTAATCTTTACACGGTGGAGAAGTTGTGCAGAAATACCAGAACATTCCCTTCTTCCTAGAAGAGAGGGGATCTTGTCTTTAAGCTGGTCTCTGAGCTGTGAAGATGGACGGGCCGAGCACTGGGACTGATGACACAATGAACCTGCACACTGGCAATAAATCAAATGGATGGAAGAGACAGAAGCTTCTGAAAGCTGGATCTCAAGCCAACCCACATCTAAAGGCACCAACCCGGCATATTCCCCCCGAGCAAGGGGCGCCAGACTTGCAAAGGTTTCTGGGAATCTCAAATAAATAAATAAATAACCGGGGGAATGATGTGAAGGCGCTGACTGATGAGGTCATGCAGAAGACTTCATCTGAAGCCTCAAAGTCCTCCAAAGCCAGTCTAAATGTCAAGCGGTTATGGGAGAGATTAATATCCTCGGGGGTACAAGTGGCAAAGACAGATCAGGATGATTAGCCCTTCTCAACGGAAGATTTCTGCAAACTCTTAACTTTTCTCAATTCTCCTCCAACCCACCACCACCACCAACCCCCCCCCCTCCCCCCCCCCTGCCCCCTTTCCACAGGAGTTGAACCCTAGAGCTCTTGGGGCCTTTTCCTCTTGTCCCGTTCAGAGTCCAACCCTCCTCCATGTACGTAGTGTGTGTGAGGTTAAAAGCCTCAGACCACAGCAGACAAACAAGCCTCAACCTTCTCCTCTCAGATTATAACCAAACAAGAGTTCAATCGCACGCTACGCCACCGCCAGCCAAACCGTGGTCAACCACACTGCCCTTCAAATGATGGGGGAGGACTGCCCAGTTAAACGTAACCCTTGCCGAAAGAGGTGAAAGGCATGAGATGCAAAAACAAGATCAACCGCCTCTGACAAAGCACCGTGTAATTGCATAACACTACAACTGACACGGCATCAAAAAGTCACACTCAGCTTCCATTCACAATAGAGTTGAAAGGGGAGTGGAGCATTTGAAGTTGCCGTACTTTAGATCCCAGTGAGAAAAGCAGCTGGCCAGACTGTTTGGGTTTGTCAATGTTTTCCCAAAAGTGGAGGAAACGGGAAATGTTGTGTACACTGTGATCTGATTTATCAGAGAGCGCAGGGTAAACAACCGTGGCGACCCTACGGGGAACCAGAGATAACAACAATCCTGCCTTGGACGTCTCACCGGAGAGTTGAGTCAGAGGTGCGCGCCCTTTCTCTACTTCACCGCCTCAGCATCCATCTTAAATCAGACCTGCTCAAGTGTCTTAAGCAATAACATTGTCTTTAAACATTAGATATTTGGATTGTTGAAATGATCTAGGCCATTAGTCACTTTTATTGGATCAACTCACCCCTCTAGGGCTGGGAGCCCCTAGCACTACATCAGAGGGATAGCAAAGCACTTAAAGTGCATGAGAACATGTGCTGACAAGACGGAAGCTGAAAGAGTGATGATTTGAACCAGGGTTTAGCCCAATAGAGAGGTGAATATGACCTAGTGGGTTTGTTATTATTTTCATAAAAAAACTGATGGGGAAAGGAGTTTGGATCCCGTACAGTTGTAGACAGTGGACTTCATTCACTATCCCACTATCCACATCATCTGTGAACTGTCCACAGCCCCAAAATATATATAGGTAGCTGTCCAGCGTAGGGTAGCAAATGCAATCAAGATCAAGGTTGTGACATCTAGCAGGTGGTGCAGTCCAGAGGTAGTAGCCTACAGCAACAAGTTGCTTTGACAGAAACAACCTGTCGTGTTGTGGTAACAAGACGGCAGACACTGAGGTAACGGCAGCTTGAAGTCACACAAGCCCAGTTTGGTTCTGAAGGTAATTACATGCACACACAGGGAGAGATCCGCTTTCCCCTTTCCTAATAGGGGCTCAGTTTGGGTGGGCTGACTGAAAAGCTCTGTCCTATTAACTTGATCTTTCACTCGTTACGCCTCTCTCTTCTTCCTGCGTCCTATATTTTCTCAAGATGACATGTCTTTAAATCTTTCTGCAGATGGAGTGCAGCCCTGTTTTCTCTGGCCGGCCAGTAGAGGGAGGGCTGAGCAAACCCAGCGGATGTTCTCTGCTTCAGAGGGGCCTTCCTCACCTCTCTCTGCTCATCCCCTCCCTCCTCCCACAGCCACAGGGGGAAAGGAGGGAGCGGATCAGTGGCTGTGACCCAGACAGTGCCGTTACCATGACACTCTGAAACCCCAAAAACAACTGCCCTTTCCTGCTGAGTCGTGGCTGGAGGAACCTTTGCTGGGGTAGAATTATCATCTGAAACCATGGGTACATAACCCTTAGGACACTGATTCAATAATACATTCAGAATCTAGATCTAGAATTTCTATTTATGCTTTATTTATAGTAGCTATCGTACATAATCTAACTATTAGCCAGATGTTAGAGTTTAATTGAAAGCGGATTAAACGTACATATTATGTTAGAGGCTATTACTGAGAACTCAGACTCCAGTAACACATAACAGGTGACTACACGGGTAACAGTGTGTGTGGGAAGGAGAACAATCCCTGTGGTTAGACCTGGCTACTAACACACTTTTCCTTTTCCACTACTGATTGAAAAGACACATTTGGGGACCTTGTTAAGAACCCCCCCCCCCCTCTCTCTCTCTTTCCCCCTTTCCCCAGGAAGGGAAAGACTCAGCAACTAATTGGATTTCCATATTTAACTAATTAGTTAGAAAAGCTGGGAGGCAGTTGTGTGCGTACGCACAGCAACACTGGGGCATGTTGAACTAAGCGTTGGGTTTCGCTGTGGAATCACAGTCAGGACTTTCTGCACCATTAACAGAGAACAGAACACAGAATGAGGAAGAGAGAACACACACACTCGAACAGTCTCTACTGTAGTCAGGCCTAGAAGCAAGAGAGGGTCATCCTGACCTGCAAGTGTGGTCGTCACTGACGGAAGCTATTTGTTGTCCCTCAGTGGGCTCGTACACCAAGTGATTGATGAAGCTGGTGTGACCGCCAAAAACCTGAACAACACAGATGTCCACAAAAATAAGCAAACAAGTGCAAATAGAAAACTTTCCTTTTTTCCCCTCATTGTGTAAAGAGCTTTTATTGGCCAACTGTTGGCTCACTAGGTACTCATTATTCCATTACTGATTTATAACCTTTAATTACTACTAATTCGATTTCCATAACTATTAAACATATGACACGCAATGTTTGCTTCTGTTTTTAGGTAGCTAGGAACATAATTGCAGACATGACAGTTAAGTTGAAAGAGAGGCTACAGTTTTCAATTTTTTAAAGGGAGAAGTTTTACATCCAAGGAAACAAACATTCCATAACTCCAGATCTAACATTCCAGCAAAGACAAACACCTGCCTGTACTGAAATTCACTTGACAACATTCTAATATGAACAATGGAATGGAATATGATCAACAGAATAATAATATTCCAGTAAGATAATTATCCCTTCAAACACAAGTGACCTATTGACAGAAGTTGTTGATGGAGTGCAGATGGTCCAGTACCTTGACTTCATGTTTGTTCTGTAGGTCAGAAGACAACACCCTCAGTTTGAAGTCAGCCGCTGCGGTGCAAAATCTGGAGAAGGGAAAGAAAGTGAGATGAAGAATAAAAATAAACACGGAGAGAGAACATCCTAACAGAGCCTAGACGTCTTCCTGAGAAACCACCTTCAGAATCAGAAGGGATTTTATTTGCCATGAATGTTTGCACAAACAAGGAATTTACTTTGGCAGGGAGGTGCATACATTAAACATATAGGAATATTGAAACTTAAATATGTGGACTAACTATACAAAAGGAGCAAAGTCTAACTAATACTAAGGGGGGTCTAGCTAATACTAAGGGGAATACAAAATAAAATATAAAATATAAATATCCATAATTTACAATTTCCTCCCACCCACATCTATGCGTGTGACTGCTGCCTGCCCTGACACCTTTGGATAAGTGTGAGTAAGTGTACGTGTGGTAAAGACTTGGACATTCATCCAGGAAAACATCGCCAGGGAGACTGTAATTGCACTGTAAGATAAACATGGAGAAAAACAAGAAGGCTCACGCCATTTGACCATTTCTCTCTTCAAATCCTAAGCAAAGCCAGGGAGCCTACTTTCCCTCTAATCAGCTGGAGTGTATACCAGTAATTAGTCACACAATTACACAAGAAAAAGCACACACATCACGAGGTACAGAAACATATGGACTCGGGTTATGACACATCGAATGTATACTCAGAATGATAGCAGTAGATTAATATAAACTAGTTCATACTCCTGTGTCTGCTAATAATGTTTTATTCTGCAATTGAGTTTCCTTACAATGTATTTAAAATTCCCACCTAGACAAATCAGCCAAAGCAAACCTCACATATTGAATTGATTGACTTTTGTAATATGATGAAAGAGCAGGCACTTAGAGAGACAATGCCTATATATCATCAGAACCATATATCACAGCCCTTTTTACGGTCTTAGCTGGAGAGGTTTGACAGTACTGGTAGACCAGATTCACAGCTCATCCTGGTTCCCAATAGTGTGCTGCTGACTGGACAACCCTTGCTGGCCTGGTAGAACCTGGCAGAGCCCCAGCACAAGCCCCCTTAACCCACCCACCCTCGCCTGCCCTGGCCCCCTCTCCAGGCCACTGCCTCAGGCACGCCCGTGGTAATACTGTACTTTTCCTGGAAGGCACCGATACGTGCAAAATGGGGGTGGAAGGGGGAGGGTGGAGGGGTCTGGAACATGAGCGGGGAAGCCATCAGTGCAATAACATGTATGGACGTCACAAGGCTGCATTCAGGGCCCTGCAGGCCTAACCACGGAAGGGCCAGGAAGTATCACTGCCTTTCTCTTTCAATTACAGCAATCTGAAACACCTCCAGAGGGATTGTGGCATTCCCATCCAAGATTCCAATTAGAGAAGAAGCATTGCTTTCTAGTACTGTAGTCCCTTCCAAAACCTACAGCATGACACTGTGAGACCCTGATGACTAGGCTAATTTGTTTGTAAGCTTTGACTGCTCTGTACTCACTCTATGTTTGAGCCTTTTAGTCCATTTTGTTAAGACCATTCTGTATAAATAAA
The DNA here is from genome assembly GCF_054491055.1 of Hypomesus nipponensis. Taxonomy (NCBI): domain Eukaryota; kingdom Metazoa; phylum Chordata; class Actinopteri; order Osmeriformes; family Osmeridae; genus Hypomesus; species Hypomesus nipponensis. The sequence continues at coordinate 6,473,626 of NC_140367.1, forward strand.
TACATAAATTAGTATGAATAAATGAATGCATTTGAAGCTGAAAGTCTCCTATATATATATATATATATATATATATATATATATATATTTGTATTGATATATATATTATTTTAATAGCTTTATTGTGACAGCGCTTAGAGTGTCACTCAGGAGCCTACCTTATGAGCTGGGGCAACTTGTCCAGATGAGATTCAGGACTCCAAGCTAGAGCATCCACACGCAACGTGTGGCTGAAAATCTGCAGTGTCGTAAACTCAACGCCCTCTACCTCAAGATCTTCTTCCTGCATAAAACAAAAAGCACAGCTGAATAAAAGTCAAAAGTAAACAGACTAAACTAAAACGTTCCACAAAATGGACCTAGATCTCACTAACCTGGAATCGGACACTGCCTACAACCACAAGCTGGTTTCCTCCATAGGCCAGAAGGGATCCTGCTGTGCCGCTGTCAAATGGGCTGAATTCCACCACATCCACATAACCCTCACAGGGCACAGTGTAGCTGGCACTGCGACGGCTGTCGTCCTGCATTGTGTCTACTTGGAATAAACCTTTGTCAAATCAGTTGATCAAGTTGACTTCACCACACCTGAAATGGGATGACAGCAGCATTATAGTAAAGTCATTTTTGTTTCAACATCTATTATGAGACAAGTGTTTTTGTTGGCTAAACACAATCTAATGGGACACAACTGTTTCCAATGGGGTGTATTAACTTGGTACTGTAGAGTTAACATAAGTGATTACAAGACCAGCGGCCGCCTCAACATGCGGCATTTCCACTAGAGACTGACCAGACAGTCATGTAGTCAGTGTTTCCAAGGAGTGGTGTGTGTGTTCAACACGTCTCTCCCACACATACGGACCCAGGGTTGATGTAAATTCATGCTTTTTAAATGTGTGAAAGGGCATAGGTGACAGCTGTCACCAGCACACAGTGACTTTATTCTTGCTGTTTAAAGTGACATCATGTTTTAGTCAAAATGGGTGAACTGAAGGCTAGCATAAACTGGAATGCAGAACAGACCATCTGATCCCGTTATCTGTTGTAACGTTGAGTAGCTTATGCAAAGCGCTCGCTGAGTTGTTAGCTTGTTAGTGCTAACGTTATAAGTTAAGGCTGTGGCTAGTTAGTAGTTCAGCAGTGCAGCATGTACAGTTTACCACGTGTAACTAGCATCATGTAATTGATTAAACATGTGTACTGCAGAGATTCCATTGCTTTCACAGTGCTCTACAGTTTTGCCAACGCTTTGCTTGGTTAGCTCAGTAAACTTTGGCTGGTTAGTTAGATAACTAGAATAGGTAGAACAAACTAACGTTCTAGCTAACATTAGCTCGGTTTCCTGGTAAATTGACTAATATAATTATGGATACTTGGTCACCAAGTAAAACACATCGTCGAAGTTCATAGTTTGTCGACTGACCTGAGCTTCTCGATACATAATTTCGAGAAAAAGTTTGACACTATAAAGCTATTCATGTTGCATTGACTCATACCTCCGCGCGCCTTTCATTCATTCTTTAAACGTGCTCCACTTCTTGTCTATGTCGCTCGGTTTAGTGTCGTCCAGATAATGGAAACCCAAAGCCGTCCGGTTAATTTGAAATCGAGGGAAGTTGAGTCAAAAATATTCGTGAGCAATAATACAATGCACCGTGAGGCAGCCCGGGCGTATTAAACTAGTTTTTCATTAGTTCCGGGTCGGAAGTAGAATGTACCAATTTGCAGCACAATCTAAAGGGTGGTTGCCCTATGGATGTGTATTAAACCAATGACAAATCAACGTTAAAAAACAACTAACTCTTAATCATTGTAAATCTTTACACATAAATGTCAATATTATGTTTTCTTAGCCCTACAAATATGTAGTATATACAAAATGTAATCTATAGTTACACGATGAAACCCATTCAGCGATGACCCTTGTTAGTCATTATCGAGACGAGACATCATTGGTCAGATTCTTTCGTTGAAGGAGATTTAAATTTTCAAAATGTCAGCTACGTTAGTGCGTTTAGTTTGCTGTTAATTATTGTTTTGCATGCCTCTTAATCCGAGCTAGACTTCAGAGCAAGGTGAGTGGTTGTTAATGCCCAAAGTAACTTGTATTTGCTACTTTTTTGCAACAGAATGTAAAGTAAAGATCTGGTTAGTTGGCAGTACAGTATGCATTTGAACTGTCCTTGTAAAACAGTCACTTAATTTTATCAATCTAATCTTGGTTGTTGGTAACATAGATCGCATCCCTCAAGTCAAATTGCTCTCGAGTAATTGACAAATACAGAAAATTATGTTGTGTAACAGGTACAATGGCGATTTTGGAGGAGAGTCTGAAGACAATGGTGAGAATCTTTAGAAGAGAATGTCACCGAGTTCTGGAATCGGAGAGGACAACTATTCTGGGAGCAAATGACATATTGATGGTTTTACAACTTGCCATAGCAGACGTCAATAAACAGGTAAATATTACTCATAAGTGCACCACAAAATACTGATGAGGATGTATGTGGTAACAGCAGGGCTGCAATTTTTTCACTGGCATTAGATATTCCTTTGACGTGCATAAGCACAATACATTTCAAGAGTGTGGTAGTGTTTAACACACCCAGTCACTCAATCACTTGAACCCTATTCTACTAGGTCATATTCTCCCTCATTAAGGCCTCAAACACACTTGACATCAGCATCATCATTCGATTCCCAATGAAAGTAGAGTAGATTTTTCCCCATGGTAACATAGGACTCAAGGATACTGATTTCTTCCATAACATGCGGTCGTGCCTGATGACACTTCTTTTTCTCGCTCTCTTTGACAGGAGTGTGGAGAGTTTAGTGTGGCGCTGAGTGAAGTTCTGATGATCTGGAAATACTTACTGTGTGACAAGCTTCACCTACCCCACAACGACTCCCCACGCCCAGAGAACTATGACCTCATTCAGAGAGCGTATGAATCCTTTCTGAAACGGACAAACACTGTGGACCTGATTGATATCCAGTCTATGTACAAACACCTGAAAGTCGACTCAGACCCAGGGGAGACTTTGAGCTCAGTGAGTAGTAGATCTGATTGAAACCAGGATGAGTATGATTGTAATGGGTTCACTAGGACCCTGTTTTACATTTTGTAATTTTAGCAGGCGCTCTTAATACAATTTTAATAGTTTTAATACAATACAGCTTCAACCTTCAATTCTCTCTAAACTGGACCTGTGCCTTTACACAGCGGTGTTACCAGCTACCTATTTGCTTGTCATTTTGCCAAAGAATGGTTGCTATTATAAAGTTAAACGGGCCACAACGTTCTGCCAGCCAAAAGACACCAGCAAAGCCAAAAAGCGAAGTCGGCCAAGCCTAACTTCCATGTTTTGTTTGCTGCCAAGATCCAGCTGTTCCAGTTTCTGACAGGTAATACAGAAACTGGTGATCTGAGGGATTCCACAGTCCCTTTAACTCCATCAAGCAAGTCAAGGCCATGCAGTACCCAGGTAATGGCTGCTCATGTATTGTAGTGTATATGCCAGTCTTGGAATAGCACATAATATATAATTTTTCCCTCTGCATCAGTAATGGTGGTTGTGTCCATAGAATGAAATGTTAGATTGGCTCATGTCATTATACCAAAATCCAAACAGGAACTTTGTGTGTGCCATTTAATTTTCCCCTTTGGCAAGGATTCATACATCTCTTCTTTCCCAGTTTTCTCAGCACTCGTTTACCCTCTGAAATCTGTCTCGCTCTTATTAAGAGGAACTTTAAATCATATCACTCAGATTTATGTGAGAAATGTGAATTCAATTACCAGGCAGATGTTTTAAAACACAACACAATGTGGGCTTGGACAAGAGCTTTTGCAGCCCAGTCTCCTCTCCAGATGCTTTGACAACTGATGATTTGTGTTAGAAAACTAGTTGCTACTATGCTAGGAGCTAGAGTGATGAGGTTTATGAATTTTTGGTTTTATAAACCTACCTGTCGTTCAAAAGCCCTTGCAAGCCGAGTTGCATTTACCGATACTTTTTCAAAGAATATAACTTTTTATGGGTCTAGTAAAACTGTCTCTCCCTCGCACCATGAATTTTTGCTGAGTGCTTGGCTGATTAATAGGATCATTTGGTTGGAGTGGTTGTGGTATCAACTGAGTTGCATTTTTGTTTTCAATCTTAAAGGTTAAAAAGGTCATGAGGATGGTGTTCTACTCATACATAAATCTGCTAGTCAACACCAAGAATGACATAGCTTTAGCACACATTCTTGATACACCTAATCGTTCGCTTGGACGCGCAGCATTTACCAACCTCAAGCATGCAGCACAAGACAAGGACACATCACTCTTCCTGGTACAGTAAACACTATTTCTTTGCATTCCGCTGAGGTGACTTCTATTGATCTGTCAGCCAATGATGTTCCATCTCTGTTCTGCATTTCAGGCCGTGACCTCTTTCGTGAGGGCCATCCAGCTGGGGGGAGGGGCTATGCCCCAGCTGAGTCTGATCCACTGAGGAAACACTTAAAAGGACTATCTGACTTTGTCCATTTCATGGACAACTTGGACGAGATACTGGGAGATAACCCCGACCCCAGGTGAAAGACACGATCTGGAATCTGTACCCACCCTTGTCTATGAGATAACACCGCTGGACACAGTCCTGGTGGTAGTGTTTGAGAGGAGATGTGAAGCCCATCTGTTGGGGAATTCTGTTGATTGTAAAATGCACATGGAGAACAGACTGTTCTGCACAGCCTTGTCAATAGATCCCACCTGCCCCATCATGGTGTCTAGATCTTGTTGTTCTCTTGAAATAACTCCTAATGACCTCTGACGCAAGGTCTTACGATAGCATATAAATTGCAAAAACATGTTTATCTTAACATAAAAGTCAAATTTGCTAACAGTCAAAATATCTTTTTGGACTTTATCGGTCTGATCGGTAAGGGGAATTATCATCAAACTAAGCTTCCCTTGATCTGCCCCTCCCCCATCTGTCATTATACAGCACAATGTGTTCTTGGCAATGCATCAAAAGCTTTCTTTTTTTAAATCATAAGTACTGAATGTACTGAATGTTGAGGTAATGCTGTGTGTAACCAAAGGATTTCCTTCACAGCAGAAACTGCTAACAAGTTACCTGTAATACTTCATGATCTCTGACTGGAGCTCTAGTGGCATTAACACGGCCGTAGAATGACATATTGTCCCAGTTTCATTTTAGCCCCTCAGTTGTGTTGATGACTGCAAGCCATGCAAAGGGTTTCCTACCAACACTGCTGCATGGTGCTTCAATGATGAGATTGTGAATGTTTGGAGCCAGAATTGCTCTTTCAACAGCCCGCACCCCTAGCTTTCCCCCCTTCAGCCTCAGTGGAGTACTGTGTTTCCACACACAAACACCTTCTATAGAGGGTTCAGGGCCTCTTGTTCAGCTAACATCTGTTTTCCCAGATGATTCTGTTACTGAGCCTCACTCTCTTAAACAATAGCTTGATCATGGGATTTAAAACCATTCCTTCCCACCTTACTACAATGTTTACACCCATTTAAGACCCAAACTAAGACCGCTTAATGCTAACATTTCAAGTTGCTCCTTCTTTAAGTAAATGCTATGCTTTTGAATTATTAATGGGAATGTGCTCTCAACTAAGTCAGTGCAAAATATGCATCATTGTCATTAATGCAGGGTTTTTATCAGTAACTAGGTCTAGACACTGAATCTGTTTTGTATTTAGATATTTACTTTGTTTTGTTATTCTCCACAGTATTGCGGGAATAAGACTAGTGACCAGTATTAGAGCAGCTCTTGTGAAGGGCCGCAGCAGGGATGATGTGGTGTATGCTGCAGCAGAGGAGACTGCCAGGGATCTGAACGAGAGGATCCAGCAGATCCATCAGACCCGGAAAAAGACGACTAGTGGAACAGGGATAAGCCCAGCCAGGGTAACTCATACGTGCAGTCTGGTCCTGAAGCTTATCAATTTTGGTGGCCTCTACAGTCCCTTTACATTTAGTCATTTAGCAGACGCTCTTATCCAGAGCGACTTACAGTAAGTACAGGGACATTTCCCCCCGAGGCAAGTAGGGTGAAGTGTCTTGCCCAAGGACACAACGTCATTTTGCCAAGCGGGGAATCGAACTGGCAACCTTCTGAGTAGTAGCCCGATCCCCCTAACCGCTCAGCCATCTGACTTTACATGTCTACATATTTGAAATATGAAAAATCTAAAGTATGCATTTTGTTGAATGTCAGCCCAAAGCATATGCGATCAACCACGCCACTGCGTTAGGAGGCCGGGAGACAGTGAAGGTCCTGATGGCGCTGCTTGATGAGGAGGCCCTGGTCCCGCCGTGCAGGAACAAGGCAGACTTGCTGTCTGAGGACCTGGCTGTCCTCACCGGGGGAGAGGAGACCTGCATGCTCACACTGTTCAGGTAGCCTCATGCTCATCATCTTACCCACAAGACACCCCAGACAAGTGGTTTTGATCCTTCGCCAAGACAAGTAGAAGGAGGGTTAGTGCACCCGTGATGGAGATTGTGCTCTTCTCTTCACAATTACAAATTGAATTTGCTCATTCAGGCTTGTGCAGCTGTCTGATTCAAACACATGAACTCTGCTCTCTCCTTCTGATCGCTTCTGTGTCCTCAGATCTCCGGCAGCTCCTTCTGTGTCTTCTCCAAAGCCGCTGGCCAACCGTGTCCAGGATCGTCAAGACTCCTTTAAACCCAAGGTACCCCCCCTTCACCTCCCTGAGTATAGAGACCAGGGGACCCAAATCCCAAACATCAGTTAGCTCAAATTATATCAGATGTACAAACACTGAAAATAATGTCTTTACGCCCTGTAATTTCTCCCCGGTGTTATATTATTTATTTGCTTAGCTGACGCCCTCATCTTAACTTGCTTCCACAATTCACGTTTGCACAGCTGTATTATTACTCCTTATGTTGGTTTAGTGTGTTGCTCGAATCTGAGGTGTAAAACTACTCATCCGCAGGGGATTCAAACTGTCAACCTCCTGATCCTGATGGTCAGGACTCCACCCTATTGACATGTGGGCAAGATCTGCATTGTAGATTCTAATTTTTTTTCTTTATCTAGTTGAGTTATATCCGTAGGTATGTAGATGTTTTTTTTTGCAGCCAAGGAGGCTGTGTGGTATATACTTGGCAAAAACAGGTTTCTGTTTTTCACTGGACTAGAGAACAATGATTTCAAGAGGGTCCTGGTACATGTGTATGTTTAATACACCCGACCACAGTAGTTGCCAATATCCAGTATCCAGACATCAAACTGCTGAATCATTCAAAGATTATCTCCAATGACAATTTTAGATTTAAAGGGTTGGGCTGTTCTTTCAACATGGAAATAAACTGCTTGAACCCCTTTAAGCATGTATGCTAAACGCATTTTGTGAAATGGCTTCTTTATTTGATTGCGCTAGCAGATGTCACTTTAGCTCCCCACAATCCTCCGGTCTTCCTGTTTGAGTGCAATGTAATGGTCCCTGGGTAGCTCACTGTTTCCTGAACTCGGCCGGCGGAAGCTTTCTGCATCAAATTCACTTTGAGGATGCCATATCAGTGGTGTAACTGGACTGGCAGGGGGAACTTGAAAGGTTATTGTTTCCTGTTGTCTGCTGAATAACTTTATCCTGCTCTCTTGAACAGTTTCATCATGTGCTGACGTCAACTGGCACACGAGAGATACTGCAGACAGATGCAGTTTCTGCTTTGTGTCTCCCCACATGCTTTTCACTTTTTTGATGTATATCTCAATCCAAACGAGATTATGAAAACATCATGCACATTTTTTTTTTGTGTAATGTTTTGAATTTAATGCCAAGAGAAAGTCTTCATGATTGGGAAACTTTTGTGTATTTGCACGATAGTTGAAATTGTTGCAAGATGCATGGTTGTGGCCTGTCAACAATTGTGAGGGAGCGTGCATGTGCACTTTAAAAACGGGTAAAACGGTAGCTGCATTTCCAGTGTGCCTCTGCTCCACAGCTAGATCAAGCCATGTGCATGGCTTTCCTACAATCTCAAACACTACTTTAATCAACGTGACTGGAACCCCATGTACGTGCCTTCTGATCATATGCAAGATTATAACGTTAACCATTTGGAGGCCTGCCTGTAGTGTAGTCTATTCTTGTTTGGAGTTTGTGGGGGTCATTCGGTCTACTGGGGTTATGTCAGGACAGGACGGCCCCCACCAACCACTCCTTCCTTCAGGGAGCGGAGGACGGTGCCACATCAGGCCCCCACCTGCTCTAATTGGATTAGGTGTTCTATCCACTCTGGCCCTGTTTTGCCATGTCTCAGCCTCTCTCTCATTGTTTCTGAGAGGTGTGTTATATTACAATGCAACGGGGGCAAGCCAAGCCCTCTTTTTAGCTCCCATTATTGCAGCTCCTGGTCTGAAGGGTTACTGTTGTTTTAGGTGCTCTTTTGAGAAGTTCTTTGAACATCCCCCCACCTCTCAGGTCTTTGATCCCCCCCCCTTTTTTTCCCTGCTTTCCACACCCACCCAGCTTTTCAAACTGTATTTCTTTCCTCACATTCGTCTTCCCTACTGCGGCCCACTAGCCCGAAGGGTGAAGTCCTTGGATCCTGATAATCCATAGCAGGCGTAGATCAAACGGTGGATGAAAGGAGGGGATCACTGTGTGTCCCTGGGGCTGGGATTGAGGCCCCTGGAGGTCATTGACTTTATCTAGGATGTTCTGCACCCACTTCTTTAATAGGCTACCCAATTCAAGTTTTGGCTGTCTATGGAATGTTCGTTGTCTAATTTTGTTTGCAAAATAGTTCTGTGTCCCTTACCCCCAAAAGTTTTAAACTATTCAGTCATTTTATTATTTATTTTTACTTTTTTTAGGTCGCTAAACTGGTCATTAGGTCCCAGTTTGCCTGTACCTATCTGGATGAGGAGCTACCCCTGAACCGTGTGCTGGAGTTCCCCAGCACCAGCCAGGTCCCCACCTGTGTGCACCCTGCCCCCAAACGGACCATCACCGCCGTTCCAGAGGAGGAAGACTGGGAGCCAAAATCCACCTCTGCTGTGGAGGACCCGGGCACAGGTACAAGTTCTAGCTGTGTTACATCCATCTCCATTTCCCACCTCCTAACTGCTTGCACTAGGCTGCGTGCTGAGAACAGGGTCCAGATTTCATCACAGAAAAGTGCAGCATACACACTCTTAGAACCCCCCTCTCTTCTGGGATAGGCTTCTATTCCCTCTGACGCCACACAGTGGGCCCAATGCCTAGCCCCACCCTCACAGCCTGGCCTCGAACCCTGCCCAGTCCCAGTCTGGGGACTGGTACTTACGATCAACCTTTTAAATGATTCCCTGTTCTATAAAACCTGGCCACCCCCACATCTGTAGTAAAAGGAAAACTAAAGAACACCCCCCTCCTTCTCCTCCCCCGTCACTCTTTTCCTTTCTGTGGGAAATCCGGCTGTGCTCCTTCAGGTTACATGACAAATGTACAGTTTCAACTTTGAAGAATAAACACACCAGCTGTTAAACGGCAGGCTAACGTCTACAATTGTCATATGTAACCCCCCCCCCTCTCTCCTTCACTTCTGTTATAACCTTGTTTTTGTTTTTTTTACATATTAAGGTATTTTTTCTTTTTGTCTGTTTCCAGCAGAGGTGAACACAGAGTCTGTGAGGAAGGAGCAAGGACGTCCACTTGGGCAAAGGTGTGGAAATGCCCCTGAGAGGCTGGCTGTCCAGAGCAGGAAGAAGACCACCAGCCAGACATCAGTCAAAGCTTGTAAGAGGAAGCAGGTGGATGGAAATGAAGATGACAGCTCGGAGAACCAGCCTCCTCAGAAGAAGCCATCCATAACAGTCTTAAAGAAGATGCCTGTGAAAAATGCCCCCAAAGCCCCTGGTAAAAAGAAGCTGATTTCTGGGCAGGGCAAGCTTACCAGCTTCTTCAGAGTGTGAACATTTTGGATTTGTTGTGGAGGTGGGAGGCATGGACAATGCATCTTCTCTCCAGGGAAAAGTGTAAAATATGTGTTTTTGAATGTGCATAATGCATTGATGCAAAATAACCGTAACACAATTTGGAAAATCTGAGCCCTGTCAACCCAACCAGTTTGTTTTGGTACTAGATCAGTTGATGTAGTTTAACGTTGCCCTGGTAGTTTGGCCAAAGGCTTCTCTTTTTTTATCTTGTGTATCTCTGCCATCATGGATCTATTATTATTATTATTATTCTCGTTGCCTTTGGAACTGCAATTCTATTCCGGTAATGAAACACACACTGTACATATTGTTCAAGTTTAACATTTAATAAAGTTATCATTTTTATATATATATTTGTTTACACTATTGTTTTTACAACATGCAACACATTCTAAAGGAACACAGAGCAGGTTGAGGCCACAAGTCAGGGGTGCCGGGGTCGCTCTTCCTTAGGACTGCCAGCAGGGGCGGTAGACTCTTCCTATCATACATCGGAGCACTAGATAGAAGAACATAACAACTGAAGTAACTGGTACTTCGCCGTGTCGACCATTCACATCAAGTTTCCGATTACGATTTTACATTAGTTGGCGAAGATGTTTTTTTTTTCTTTCAGATTAGAGGAGCACCATAGAGTTGATACTCACTGTCGAGATCTGCCTCCCTACGCTCTATTCTCGGATTGTATTCAGCTGGAGTATGGTCTGTGCTGCGCTCTGTGAGAAGAGGGAGAGCGCGAGCAGGGTTCAGGCCCCGTCTGCTGTGTCGTTTCAATCCGATATCCTGTGGGAGGGAGTCGATCAGTGCATTGGCAGTGGCAGACTTCTACTAAATCATATCAACCACTTTTAACGTTGGTTCACACCATGATTTCGCAATGTTCTGCGTAAAGGATCCTCTGGTAGTTCAAGCCGCAGCAAATCTGTAACAGCTTTGTAAGATTTTCAATTTAAGACCCAACAGTGAACATCAAGTAGCAGAACAGACCCTCTGGGTCCCAAACCTCAGAGTCTGGACAAGTGCCAGCTCAATGAAATAAAAAACACATGGAAAAGATGGCCAATGCCTCACCTAACCCATGTTAACTATAATGCAGTGGCCTCGTTACTCCAAAGCCTTGTTTTGCTGAAGTGACTTTGTTCCCCCCGTCATCTTATTTCAATGCAGTTCCATTACAGCAGAGACAACCACCATGTCCATGACACCATCTGCCTGACTAACTCCCTACAGATGTCTGGCCAAACCTTTGTGGCGACAAAGACATCTTGCTACTTTTTACCACTGTGACAGTAAAACATTGCTATCCTTTTACGTCTCGATGATATTTTTGGAAAATACTTGCTCATAAACTTCAGTTAGAGAGAATTACATGCATGGTGGGGATCAGATTCTAAATAGACTAGAGGTATTGCCTAACATGAGGACCCACTTACTGAGAGGATGATGATCTTGGGGGTTCCATCTTCATCATCCAGTCTGTTGTCCTGGATGGAGCTCTGCCTGTACGCAGGGACATGGATGGAAGGCTCAGATATTGCCTCATCATCCAGCATCAAATTCAAGTTCTGCCGCTCCAGCCTGCCTTCTTCCAGCTTCCCTGTTGGTATGCCCTGGCAGACGGCGTGGGTGCTGAACTCACAGAGGAGCACCAGAGTGAACATGACTGAGTGGATGGAGATCATGATATCTACACGGTTTCTGCGTCCTTTTGAGTGACAGTGACGCTAGACTGACTTGATGTCTTCAGGGACGACTGTTTTTGGTGTCACTTTGCTGTCAGTGTCTTTTATATTGTTGATTACCAGAGGGTGCCTATTTAGAGAAATCTGAACAAAGGGAGCGAATATGACGTGGTTTGAGGCCTCCTGTTGGGATAATTACGTCTGCATTGGAAAACATGTTCAACAACAAACTGAGACGAGGCTGAGGGGGATGTGTTTGCTAAGCTGCAACCAAAAGTCTCCTTTACAAAGAGTCAACAGAACATAGGTCAACAGAAGGATTACTCTAATATGTGTAGACATTACATACCCATGTGAATGACAGGAGGAACCCTGGTTCACCCCACTGTGCAGTCAGGGTCTTCACCGACCCTTTGAAGGTCATAGGTCTGAAATTGACAGCATATTTCCTCTAAAGAGATAAAGAGAGAGAATAGACACAGACCTACTGTGCACTGTGAAAGACATCCACTGCATGCCCAATGTGGATTTGTCAGCATCATTAAATGACATCAATGCGAGACCAGTATTCTTTGTGAGGGCAAAATATTGCACAAATCAAGTCTCCAACCATGAAAGGATGTTGTGCAAATCAGGGTCACAATGTCATAAGGCTTCAACACAATCTCATAGAAATGTGCGCAAACCTGTATTGGTCCAGTGATTTAATGAGTGGTTATGGCACTCTAGGGTAAGAGAACTTGCCATGTTAGTGTGATAGGTGTCACTGTCCTTTTAAGAGAAAGGACATGGCTGCACCCAGGGACGGTCCACCTGTTACGTCATTCTTTCTGATGTGTGGTGGTGGTAGCAATTAAGCACTCTTTTTGTGTTTCTTTGGTGTGCTGGGTACTGCCATAGTGTTTCACCTTGTCCTCCCATCTCGCCACAGTTAGGAAAAGTGATTTTATCGTCTCTTCAGGTTTTAACAACAGCGTGTTAATATCAAGACCTGTGGATCAATGCGTTATATTTTGTGGATCCACATCTCTGCTCTTTTCATTTGGTTGAAGGCTTGCAAAGAGGTTTAGATGTTAGGTGGACCACCAATCGCCACCTTGCCACATTAGCATCATCGTCATTAGCTTCCTGCTGAGTACCTGCGGTTTACATGCTTGATGCCTGTAGGGGTTATGGCCATCAGTTTGGGAAATGGAGGTGGAGGAGTTTTATAAATGAAAACAAAAAGGCCTTGTTGACATAGCTCTCCCAAGCTCCTCTTCTGGTCTTGGGAAAACATAGGAGGGCTTACATTATTACCATCACAGAAGCTGTAGCAGATGGATGGAGAAATGGGACATGAATAATAGTTATTGAACTCAGTTGAAGTGATTTTACTTGGAGCGCTCAGCCTTTATTTTGTGAGTATTTTTGTTGGAGAGTGACGGGGCTCTACTGAAGGACTGAACTGGTCTGCTGGGGCACGGCTGTTCCAGCAGCAGCACAACTGAAGCTCTGAGCTTCAAGCTCTGTTGTTGTAACCTCTCTTTCTCCACTCCCTCTCTTTTTTTTTGTTCTGTCCGTCTTTAATTCTCTGTATGACTCTATTCAACAGAAGTCGGGTGGTCTTCACATTATTCTTGAGAATGAATCTGTGTTGAACCTTTCCTGAAACAGCTCCTCTGCTGCTATTTCAGGTTGTTTCCCACAATTAACACATTATTTACCAATAAGGCACCCATGTTATCTTTTAGACACCCCTCAGTGCTTCAGTAAAACACATTTTACAAGTGCACCTCTGCCCCTTTACTCCAATGAACTCTTAAGTCGGGGTGAAGCTCTCTATATAGGGTTTTTCTGTTTTCCCCTGAGGTTAACAGGAAAACTTTGCATAATTCAGAAAAATATCTAAATTCACATAAAAGAGAAGAACAGAATAATCTCGTAAGGACCAGATGTGATATGTGGTCAAAGTGTGAACATGAGTGCGTACACTCTGTGCCTGTTGAATAGCTATGAAAATGAAGGTGATATATCATGCTGTTTAACTACCTAGTTTGAAAGTCATGGGGCATCATTGAACTGAATGCCTGCAACCAATTGACAAAGTGGCACAACTGACATTTTATCATGGTGTATAATCATCTTACCCAGAAAAAATATTATGTTATATTTCCCCATCATAGCTACCCGCACCAAGACACCGGGCTAGGGAATCATTTTTTCATCAGCTCCTTCTGGCAGTTGTCAGGGGCCCAATGCTGTAACTTGATTGAATCCATCTTCAGTCATTTCAGAGTTCCTCAGAAGTCAAGGCCAGATAGACTACATCAATGGCAGCATCACTTAATCGTTCCCCTCGGAACATTTATTTCCCTGTCCTGTTTTGATACATCTCCTTTCATCACTGACTCTTCAGCACTTGTGGTAAAAAAGAGTAGCAGTGTCTTAGCAGAGGGGACATTCCAGACGTGTGTAATGCTGCGAGTCCCGGATGCCGCTCACTGTGTACTGTCTAACTCAGGGTGAACGCAAGGGGGCTGGAGTAGGGGGGCTGGTGTAGGGGGGCGGGATGTGTGTGTGTGTGTGGGAGGGGGGGGGGGGTATGGGTTGGGGGTGAGCATTGAGGTCTACAGAGATATGTGTGTGTAGGGCAGGCCCTCTTTGTTGCCCCAGAACAGACCATGGTTTCCTGGAACAATGCAGCTGATGAGAAGCTCTCCAAGGAAAATATGGGTCTGACATCATGGGTTCTTAAAGTGCACAGCTGAGCCAACACTCTCCTGCTATAATCAGTGCTCAGTGAATTTCCACTGCAGAGTGCAACGGAGGAGGAAGAGTAGTGAGAATTGTAAGGCTGGGTGTCATCCTGCCCCCACCTCTCATATGCTAAAATCTGGAGTTGCTGGACGGGGTCTCTACTTGATGGCTCTCACACCCCATTGTGTAACTTACTGTAGCACTGCTAGTCATATGTTGATAAGTAAGGGTCAAGAAGTGGACTGATTGGTGGTTCTTGTGTATAAAGGGAATTGTGAAGCATTTTTCTGTGGATTCTTGATCTCCTTAGACCTTCTGCTCTGGCTTGTCCTTGTACTCATTCTCCTTCTTCACATCTTCCTTTCTATCTCTGGTTTACAATAATCATGGTAGCGTAGCGTAAGAGTTAACCTTCATTTTGTTACATGTTTGCCTTGTAATTGATTTCATTCATTTGCAATTTTATATAATGTTTATTTCATTTAACTGTACGTTTACCATCCTTGCTCTGATTGAACCCATAGAGTCAAATAACAGTAATTCCATTGGTATTGGCATTATTTGGTTCATGCTAATACAATATTCAGTTTCCAATCTTCCTTTAAACCATAGGGGAATTAGTTTTGGTTGTTTGGCCAATATTTAACCCCCTACAGAATCATAAGTGGGCATGGATGGACATATCATATACTTGCCTGCTTGTTCGTTGTTACAGTGAAAGGCATTTAGAGTGCATGTGGGATCAGGGTTTTTTCATGATGGCCATTTAGGGCTACTTTTCCAATCACGACTGAGCATTTGACCAATGATTATGATACCTATGTCCAGAGCCCCTAAGCCAAAGATAATTGAAAAATGTTGTTGTCCAGGTGGGTAGAACAGTGTGACTGAAAGACTAATGGAGTATAAAATAAATGTTCATAGCCTGCATAAGAAATGAATGAAGAGGATCTGTTTGCCACACAAAACAAAAAGAAGAGAAAACTGAAGCTTGTATTGGAATAAACCACACGTCCATTCTAAAGTCAATAGGGTATGTAAGTAGTGGGGGAAGAGATTCAATGTCGGGGCTGGGTCCAAAATCTGTGTCCTGAGGTGCACTCAATTCTGTGAGCTAAAAATTAATTGGGAAGCTGTCTCTGTTTCTCTAGAATCATTCAGTTGAATGTTAAGATGGAGTTGCACTGGAATTAAATAACAAATTGTACCTCATCAATTTGTTTTGTTGTGACATTTGGAAATTCATGAACATAGGTATTTGGTATCGATTTGCAAGCGTCACGATTTGTAGGTAGCCACAATGGACTGAAGTACTCAGGTCATCCAGCATCAGCAAGCAATTTATCGGGGGTTACTTGAAGATTTATTTGAACTTAATCTGTGTAGCTTGCACACAGCAATTTGACTATCTTGGACTGATAACCGATCCTGTATTAGGAAGTTTGGTGGGGTGAAATACCATCCACGATAGTTGGACCAGTCGCCTGCCAGCCCCCTACTCCACCTTTCAAACTGTAAGGTCTTGCTGAATGCCAGCCAGGCGGCCAATTTATCAGTGAAAATGACTTGATTGTTCCACTATATATTCATTAAAAAGTGCTGACAGTAACTGAAAGCTTTGTCCTGTCACTGTGTTCGTCCTCCAAAGACCTGAACATGCAGCTCTACCCTCGGTACACCCACATCCACTCTGTTTTCCTTGGCAGAACATGCCATTTTTTAGGAAGTATCACTTTGTCATAGAGAGTGTGTTTAGTTTCAGACTGGTGAAAAGATTTCCAATCTAATTTATGGGCTGATATACTGTACATCTGACAGTTATCCTCCTTTATAGAATTTGCACATGCTCAGAGACAAGTCTCCTTTGTTCTCATCCAGCAGTCCATGCCTCTATCCACTATCTTTCTCCTACAGGGTTGTCTCATTGTGTAGATAGCAATATCAATTGTGTATTATTATTTAATAGCGCTGATGTTGTGCTTGTAAGATTTGATATAGAATAGAAGCATTTCACTTGGACAATTCAGTTCCATCATCCAGCATCAAGCAGTCAGTAAATAAATGTCCAGTCAGCGAATAATGTTGACAAGTGGTTTATTCAGCAGGAATGGTGAACAATCTGTCAGTATTTAAACATTTTCCTACAGAAGGCAATCAATCGAGTGCCAGAATAACAGCACTTTAATCAAACTGTTTTTTTTAATAGTGAGCTTTGAAGTCCTATGACAATACTGTGTTGTACTGAAGAGCTTACTAGAGTAACATTGTGGTTTCCAATTGTAATTAGGAAAATGTTATTCTCTTGGGAAGATATCAATTACTTTTTTCTCACTTAAAACATCAGCCATTGTAATGTGAATTCGAACACAAATCTGTTAAATTGTATTTTCATGATTGTACGGGAGGACCGGAGGCAGATACATTAATCTCAGTCACAAGAGTTTTGATTGTAGTTTTATACATGTCTGCCTCTAAGGATGCCAAAAAGATATCTCTCAACTTTGTATTCAGCCTCACATAACTGCATCTTCAGCTTTGTTACAGAGAACAGACTTGTTCATGTCTAAATGAATGACTGAGGTTGTCAACTTAAGCAGCTTTAGCATTACTGAAAAATGTATGTGATGGAGCTAATTTCCATGAATAGTGATGGCTTATAATTGATTAAAAAGTATCGAAGTTGGTCAACAGTTTAGTTGACACTGTTCATAGATAGTTTGTAGATAATTACCAAGCTGTATTGAAGCAAGTGAGGCTGTGTTTTAATCAAAAGGTCTTTGGTATCATAGTCTGGTGATATGACTAAGGAGGACAATCATTGGCTGACCACAGCAACAACGCAGCCCTTGTCTAAAACAACATGCATCTTCATCGGTAAAAATGGGAGAGGCATCCATACACAGAATATGTTGATTAGAGTCAAGGGTCAGAAAATTCAGTTAATCTTTACATAGAGCATTTGACCCCCAGTTAATGAATGACCAAATACACACCCATCATATGGGCACTAGGAATAGCATTTGTTTCATGGTATGATTCACTGTCACTAATGCAGGACATGGACATAATTAAAAATAAAATGACTCTCCCCTAATGAATCTCTGCCTTACTCATACTCATACCTACTCATGTGTTCGCAATAGTCAATAACCCGGGCTTTCAGATGAATGAAGTTCATGTACACACATTGTATGACAGACAAAAGTACACTATGACTTATAACACCTTAACATTATTGGAAGATCACAGTTCACAGTACTTTTTGTCAAGTCATTTGGCATAGGGATCCATGTTGAGTAACAACAATAATTTAAAAACAGTAGAAAAAATAGCGTTTTACCTTCTTGGGACCACAACATGATATTTTTCCATGCATTCACAGATTTCACACAAATACATTTGCTCGCTTACACTACTACCTTATTGAAATAGCTTACAAATAAAAACACTATTAAATGGTGGCCACAAGGCTGTGCAAAAGGGAAGACCTCCAACAAGAAGCTTTTCCATCTCACGCTTTGTTTTCTTTTTTTCAGCCAAACCCTTGCAAGTAACAAACTACAAAATAGCACCATTAAACAGTGGATAGGATTTTCTTAATACGGTTTTGCTATATGAAACCATCATGTAAAATGATAGAGGAAGAATGCATAGGATAACATAAATGGGAGTATTGGTTGATTATACACAGACAGAGGAGGCAGTGCCAGAGATACGCTGTCTAATCTGGTTACTAGAATGGGACTGGACTATCATCCACATGGAGGATTGTGTAAGCAGCCCTTCCTCGCAGTCCAGGGACAACCACAGGACTTCTCAGAACAGGGTTTTGATGGAGCCAGTGTGTGTGAACCTTGCTCTTAGTAGCAGAGCTCTGATTTATTATACAGTAACATGGTCTGGATGTGAAAAAGAGTAACTGGGATTGAGGACCTGTGACAGCATTTGAAGCCTGCAGATTTTTGTGTATGTATTTGTGTATATGTGTGTATGCATATGTGATTTGAGTGTACTTTGGTTTGGAGGTCATTGGTCTCTCTTATTTAATAAAAAAAAACGTGCAGTCCAAATTGTTAGAAAAGTAGCCAAGGTCCCTGTCCCCCTAAGCTAACAAAATGAAAGACTGTAGACCTATTAAAATTAATGATTGATCCTCCTTTTAGTGGCTATTCTTTGGCCTCTGTATTGGCCCCAGTTTGTGACAATACTATGTATTTGACACAGGGAATCTCTTTCTAATCAAACATCTACATTTTAGAATAGCATTATTAAGTGTGTGTTTTCTCTCAACTTGAAATATTACTTAAATGTGACTCTTTCACCTGTGATCAACTTTATGTGGTACTGCATTTTCTTTTTCAATCAAACTATTAGTTCCCCTCTGTTAGTAATGTATGATAAGGAATCAGATTTAGGCCATCTCTTTTCTAGGACACCTAAAGCTCTACTCCAATTTCTAGACTGTCTAATCGATAAATATTATGTGTGAATATGGGATTCCATCTCTAAAACCTTAGTCATTCAGTACCTTAAATTGTGAAACAGTGTCTTCTTCTGACAAATGCATGACACTCCAATGAAATGGAATCACTCTATCAATCTTGAAAACAGAAGCTTGATCTTACCTAACATGGCCAAACCTCTCAGTGTAAGATTCAACTCTTCAGAGATCAGGAAATGAGAACATCCCAACGAAGCGACAGACCTCTGTTAGCTGCTCTCCGACTGGTTGTTGCCCCAAAAATGTCAGACCATTCCAGCAGCAATGGAGCACTACTTACACATGGAGGAATAATACGATCTTGTATGTGTCTCAGCAGCTAAACTAGTCTGTTACATTGATTGATTTGACATAAAGAATTCACACTAATATGAAATGGTGCAGTGGGTGGGGTGTATTAAATAATCAGGACACCTCTCACATAGCCCAGCACTTAAAATGTCAGGTTTATATCAAACATAGAGCTTATTGTACCATTTCTCCATTTTGATTTTTTTGTTTTGTTTTACAGTGAACCATTCCATAGGGGCACCAGGTAAGGCCACACCCTTCTCTCCTCCCTATGCACCATCGGCCCGTCTGCGCTCC
This sequence comes from Hypomesus nipponensis, assembly GCF_054491055.1. Lineage (NCBI taxonomy): Eukaryota > Metazoa > Chordata > Actinopteri > Osmeriformes > Osmeridae > Hypomesus > Hypomesus nipponensis. Next base: position 6,493,119 of record NC_140367.1, read on the forward strand.
CCTACATTCTGTAGTTTCTGCCTCCTGTGTTCCCTCGACTTGAGTTTTTCTGATGGACCTCCTAAAGAAAACAAAGAAGAAAACAAATTCAGTTAAGCAATGGAAAAGTAAGAAAACTCTTGGGGTCATAAATCCTTCCCTACTAAATAAATCCTACCCTCTGAAATGTAATGGACAGGTTTTGTACATTCTGCTGCCACATTCCACAAGCCTTGGACTGACGTTGTGTCTGCTGCTATTTCAATGTGTACTGTATGCCTTATTCTTGGACCATGCACATACCAACCTGTTAAAACCAGAGGCTGGGATTTCAGCACATGATGTACAGTACAGTAAGAGCAGAATATGCCCTGGGAGGGAGAGTGCCTGCAGGTCTACCACAAAAACCACTTAGTCCTTCTTTACTAATGGAAGAGTACAGAGAAAGTATAACACTCGTACACAGGTTGGAAGCTAGAAATCAAAATCTCTACATCTTGTCCTCACTGTTTCCTATTTTGGGACTAGATAAAAATGCAGTCTAGCACTTATTGGTTTGGTGATGAGTGTCTCTATTTTAACAGAGTCTATATGTTGCACTGGCTTTGTAAAGTGATTGATACACACTTGCATAATCTTCCCTCTCACAAACCCATAGTTGAGAATGTGGGTGTCTCTTCCAACCATATCACAAGTACACAATCAGCCTTTTTTGACACCATCAAGCCACACAAGGAAAGAATAGGGGGGTGACCCCCTTTACTCTGCATTGTATTGCTTTCTGATCTTTACAACTGACCTTCAAAAGATCTTCCTAGACTACCTGACTTCAGTCACCAGTTCTCTTCCTCACTATTTCTTTGGCGGGCCTTTCAACAAAGGAACAGGCATATACCATGGAATGCAGTGAACAGAACTTTACAACTTAATTCCTCCAAGACTACACCTTTACTACAAGAGTATAAGGTATAGATTTAAGATAGGAATACATGTGTGATGATAGCTACTTTTGTTGTGCTGACTTTAATTTGATGTGTCCATCAATGCCAATATGATGGTGTTGCAAGAACCATCCGGATTGTCTGGCATCTGAACTTTGTTGAGGGATGTTCAAAAAACTCATGACTCAAAATTAATAATCGAGTTTGTTCGTTTTATTTCATATTTACTTTACTTTATCCGTAAATATTATTTTAACCTGTATGTTCATCATTTTTGCATTCTGCTTGCGAATATGGCAATTATTATATTGTATATCTTTCCCCTTGATTTGTCTTAAGGCAATGTAACGGTGGTCCCACACTTTATAAATACCAAAATACTTCATGCAAATGATGTAACAGATCCAAATGATCCAAGTGTTAATCACAAGCATGCTTTAAATATGGCCTATCATGGCCCATTCACACCATGCTGTGGCTTACATCAAGTCCCATCACAAGTTCAGGGAGTGACATACCTTGCAAGAAGGGTGACTACTATGCCCAGATATAGGTTTCTGTGGGGACAATAAAGCAATTTAGATGTGATAGATTTGCTTCCTATTGTTTAACAAGCAGTTTACTGCCCGTCAATGGAAGATCAATCTTCAAAAATATTTGAAGGGTACATTCAAATGAATTGTATTTTGAACCAAGTCAACTTCTATCATTTTCTGAAGCTGTTGTGGGATATGACATAATGAACCAATGTTAAAGCCTCGAAAGCCACCTCTATGCATTCTTTTTATGCGTCCCTGACTGTTGTCAACTATGACCTTTGTTTTTGGTGTATATATCGGGTTTGGCGCTGTGCTCACCTTCTTGCTTTTAGTCTTGTCTGGGTGCTGTGCTGTCCTACGCTCTGTGCTCTTGTCCACTTTGTGCCCTGGGGTACTAACCTTAGGTGTTCTTGGCATGTCTGTGTGGCGTTGTGCACGGACAGAGCGAGCTGCCTTGTCAGGCTTGGCGGGTGCACAGTACATCTCCAGCCGCCGTAGCTCACAGCTCCGGAAGCAGCACTCGTCCACAATGCCACGGTTATGTGACCGCCGAGCACTGGGCCCATAGCCTGCCGGTTTGTCTGGGTAGGAGAGAAAATACTTTAGGAATCTACGTGTATCATTATTCTGTCACAGTGCCTCGAACGGAGTAGATAGCAACATCTTGCTGTTTGGGACCTATTGTCTGGATATCCATGTCACTAATGAGTTCAGATTTATTTGCACATAAATCAAAAGGAGGCAGTAGAGGTCAATACACAGGATAACATAACCTCTCCATTTCACTATGTATGATGTTGCTGAATAAGACAAATTGACAGTGCAAGCCAATTCTATATAATTAATTCACAAGGACACTGAATTTGGTTATGGGCAGGGTTATGGTTAAGCGTTTGGTACAAACTTCATTTAGGTGGAGTACTTTCTTATATCACATACACAGTGCATCATCCCACCTCAATCTACCGCTGCTATTAGGGTTTAAAATATTTCTCCTGTTATATGATTTAACTGCATTGATGACAGATACCTTCTGTCTTTTCATCTGATATGTAGCTAGTTTCATATGGTTGCAGAGGACACAAAACAATACACAGACGTCCCTGTACAGGTGCTTTAGAAAAAGCCAATGGGTTTGCAGGCAGACATTTAGATGTTGGATGTAGCCCAACTTTTATAGAGCAGGTTTTTCTCCAAGGTCTTATATCTATGAGAATAATTAATCACAAAGCTGTAACAACTTGTGGCTTGTAGCCAGGCTCTGGAGCCTGTAATAGCTGAGTGCTAACAGCCAGGTCTTGGGTCTGATTATTCTGATATATGGACAACGTTAATGACATGGATTTCTTCAGTGTAAAATTTACAGGGTATCACATTGCTCCAAGTGGACCTTTTTTGGCAGCTGTTTCCCAGTAAAAGGGGGTCACTGTCACCCAAATGTTGAGAATATCACGTTTGGCCATTTCAGACCTGGTGTCTTTTACCCTGAGGCCCTGCAAGCAAGGCCAAACCTCAAGCCAGGTGGGCCTAATCAGCCCTCAGCAACCAGGCGGCCTGAAGACCCGCCCCCTGTTGGCTAAGCTTCCACTTTTCATTCACATTTTCATCTGGATATCCAGAAAGGCTTCACTTGCTGACTTTCCGGGAGCCAGTCTATCTCTGGATATCACACAGTAGGTGGGAACAACACCCAGCTTCATACCGTAGGTGTTTTTGAGGGCCACAAGAGAGCCCGAATTCCATTCCTTGGAAGTCTGCTGTCCTTCAGTATTGCTTACCATCTTCCCAATCTCAGCACTTCTGTTTTAACCTTTAACCTCCATGTTCCCAGTATGATGGAAGGAGATGAATGTCACGTCGCACACCTGAATGTCAACAGGTACTTTTCTCCAAAACCCACGTTCTATCAGTGGCCTTTATAAAATATCCCACTCTCCATTTAAAATTCCCACGTCACCCTGGGCAATATAGCCCTGCTAGGCTTTTCCCTGTTACCAAATGAAATAATAATAATTTAATGTGGCATTTACAAGGAGGAAATGCCTTTCCCTCTCAGAGTTAATAGCTCTTGGCTCAGAAGCCTGCCAGTGCTGACAAAGTACATTAACTTCTTCTCTTTGCCTGCCTTATCCTGACAATGTTGTTTTGGATAGAGAGGAGGTCCCATTCAGAAACCCATGCAGCATCTCAGGTCCCTGGGCACAGTGTACCATTGGATGATGGAGGGAACAGAGTGAGAGAGAAGGAAAGGAAGGCGGGAATGAGGGAAGGAGTTGTGCTGTATGTTGTTCTGTAGAGAAGTTATTAAAGTTACCTAGGACTAGTGCTATATCTTACGTTTTAAAGTCTAATAAAGAGGTCTCTTAATCTCCCCTCTGGTCTGGAGCATGGTTTGAATAATACAGTCTACTATGAATTGCCTTCTTAATCATGGTTCTTGTTGTCTAACAAGCACCTCTGGGAGAGAGAGACATGATGCTGAGCCTTAGCTTGTGATCTTGCAAGCAGACAGGTTGTTGCAAGCCAGAAGTCGACTGTGCGTAGTTCTTTGGACTGTTTTCCAATTCCTTCAAATAAAGCCTCACAAATTAACATCCGCTATTATTCTCAAAATAGCCCTGTAACCCTGCTGAACAAACAGCGGGAGAGGAGAGAAAAATCAGCTGGCACAGTTTTTAACATGCAGAATAATCAGCTGAAGCAAGTATTAAAAAGCTGAATAATCAGGTTAAATAGTTTCTATGCCGTATTTTGAAGGGATCACTGTAATCCCCTTAAACAGAGTTTTTGTCTGTGAGCTGTGGTAAACAAATAGGGAAAACAACCTTTCCTATCAGGCTGAGCCTCAAAGATGGCCAGTTTAAGGGGGATCCATTAGGAAAGCCATTGTTTTTTCGTTTGTTCGCTGACATTCAGATCAGATTAGTGGACACTTCTTTTGTTTGTCTCTCGTAGTAGGCAGTCACGACAGATTAGGGAACAATTTTGTTTTGATGTTGTTTGCTATGATGCACGTCTCCATCATGGGATGGGGGGAAGGGAGAAGACCTACTCCATTTTTGTGCCATCTCACAGATATGTATAGTATGTAATGACTCGAGGGACAAATGGTGGTGTAAGGAGTAGTGAGTTCCTGCATCATGTCACACTTGATTGATGATTGGCATGTAGTGCTCATAATAAGTGCAATGGCTGCTTGAAAAGATGCATGCAAAAATCCACACACATTAACAGACATACTGAGTTAGAGACGACAGCCTCCCAACTCAGTGACGACATCTCAAACCCAATGCCTCTGATAGTGATAAACATAATCAACAGTTAATATTATTTTTAACAAGTCATTCTTTGCCTGACAGACAAGTGAGAAAAGTCATGGTGAGGTCGACCCGCCATCTGGCTACTTGGGAAGTTGAGTCTGTGACTCTGCTGGAGACATTGCAAATAGCAAGCATTCCTCAAAGGAGTAGCGCTGGAAAGAGACTGCTGGATTCCCCCCTTCCAGAGTGGCACAGCAAGGATCGCAGTTTTAAGGCCTTGCCGTGGTCAATAAAAAACCGTGGATTCTTGGTCAGTGCAGCGCACTGCCTGCAGAGTGTCAGGGAGTTTATGGCTGGACTGGGACTACGAAAACTGCTATAGACCTGGAAACTAGCTCTTTATCACTGGTACCACAAAGCGTTTATAGCCAAACTAAATTTTTCTTCTCATTTTCAACTGAGTTTCGTCTTCTTTTGTTACACAATTAAAACGGAGTATTGAAAGGCACAGGCCTACATTATCAGTCTTTAAGTAGGGAGCCACACTCCCAGGGGTCAGAACATGCAAGATGCCGCTGATGTTTCTACAGAGAATAACATGACATGTACTTGGCAAGCTCTGAACAGACAGATTTGAACATTTTACCAGGGTCTAGCTTTCATTTTCTGGCCTCAATGCAGGTCAGAGATATGGTTATAGGTATATGGATGGATAAATGAAAAGCTATATACATATAAATTGAGTGACATTTAAATGGAGTTATTAAGGTTAAGTATGATGTACATTGCAGCACCCCAGGAGTACTCAAAACACCTTCAGCCTGAATGCAGAGGCCCATGCCTGTTCTTTTCATGTGGTGCCTCTTTGTTCAGCTGAGTAGTAATTCAGACAGGGTGAGAGTTTTTATTTCATCCCTCGTTGGAAAACGACACCTTTTTTCCGTGATGAAGTGGACACAGGAGGCCTTTCTTTAATGCTGAGTGCCTTCCGCTGTGTGTTCAGGTCCAGAGTAAAACTGGGTGTAGGGGGGGGGCATCCTGATCATCCTGTAATCCCTGTAATCCCCTGCTGCTCAAGGACAAGGCCTAGCTGTGTGTGTGTGTGTGTGTGTGTGTGTGTGTGTGTGTGTGTGTGTGTGTGTGTGTGTGTGTGCGTGCATGTATGTGTGCATGTAGCTGATGTGCTGTTTACACATTCTAACACTCTTGGCTCCAGCTGCTTCAAGTATAACAGAAGGAGACAAAGGGTAAGAAAGTCTCATCTATGCTTGCTTAAAAGCAATTTACTACCCACCTATTCATTCCTTGTTCATTTCACATGCTGCTGGTAGAGGATGACACAGCCCTAAAAGAAATGCCTTCAGGGCATTTATAACATATTTTTGTATCAGAAATGTTCTCTTTGTCTGAGATTGGTTCACTTTCAAATGGTAAATCAAAATCCAAATGGTCCTTAAGTATTTGTGAAACTAAATAATTTAAAAGAATAATCGTGTTTAGAATCTCAAACTGGTTGTATTTCATAGACAAGCAAAAATGTACAGTGGGTGATTAATAGTACCTAACTACCTCTTAGATTTAGACTTGGGTTTCTATTACATGTTGGGGGAGGCAGCTACTAAGAGACAAGTAGCTGAGAAGTCATTCTTCATTTTTATTCTGTTGTAATTCCTTTTGACCTTGTTCCCCCTGCGATCAATGGAGGGCATTGATCGCAGGGGGCGCAGATGTTAAACTGAGTATGTATCCCAGGATGCATTTCAGCAGGAAATGGATGTCACTTTAAGGCAATGAAGACAATGTCCCTGGCCAAGAGACCCCAGTATATAATTCATGGAATGCCTATCTACATATCCTCTTCCACGCAACTCATGATTCTGCCTGCTAAGGCATTACAAAGACAACTGAGGATTTCTAGGTCAAGCTAATAATTGGAAAAACTGACTATAGTTATGCATTTTTTCCCTCTTTTTGGAGACCACACTACATAAAAAAGGTGTATATATATATATATATATATATATATATATATATATATATATATATATATATAAAAATACAAAATTTCCACCGAGTAGTATTTCACATTTCTGTCAGGGTAATGAAATCTGAAGTCTTGAAATGCAAGTGCAGCTACTTTACCAGTGACACGAGGTAAGGTGGATTGGCACTGACTCTCACCACAGAGAGCCCAGTGTCACTGCAACACCCTCTGACGACACATCATCACCTTGGGGTTTGCCAAGTTCAACATAGGCAGACTGGAGGGTAAGAGTTCAGGCTGGGCCCAGCTGTCACACTCCCCAGTGCTGAACCAAAATGGATTCTCCAGATATCTCACCTAAAGAGTCATCGTTTTTAATGTGTTTCCATCGGACAGCAGGAGAGAGGCCTATTTTCCACAACCAGCACCCTGGTACACATAGCTCATCGTCTTCTTGAAAAAGTATAGTGTGCAAGAAATGCCCTCCTTTCTGAAACACAAGCGACTGTGGCATTGATGGATGGATAATTTGCAGTTCTGTGACTGCTCAGTATAGGGTAATGCCGTCAAGGCCCAAACCTCCATGAACTCATTTACAGAGTCACAGAACAGGTCAGTTGAGGTCTGGGGATTTAGAGGGCAAACAGGTTAGTTTCTTTGCCATTGTCCAGCATTCAGTTCATCAACCACATGTTGAGTGGTGGCCTACTTTGAAACATTTATATATAGACTATGTGATATTTAAAAAACTATTAAGAGAAAAATGAATCAATGTAATATTCCCAGTCCATATTAAATCCATTTAGTCCCACCTCATCAAATCACTCTGACACCACCACACCTCATCACAATCTTCACACATCTTAAATATATCATTACCTTTACACAAAGTCATCACTCATGTTACGTGCGTCTATAATCTCAACTCTCACCCTTTCAAAGAACAAACAATCAGTGGTATAAAATGTGATTGACAAGAAGATTGACATGTCTGTGCACATTGCTGCAAAATGGGAACATGATAGCTGTCCACATAAAAACACCACAGTTGTTCAGCATTTGAGAACTGCATGGGCTTGACATAAGCTACAGTGTTTGCTAGTGCCAGAGAACCCATCCTGGGTCTGTAGTTCTAGTTCTCCCAAAGAGGGGAACCAGGGAACACAGCAGCATTGCTAACATTGAGGGAGAGCACACAGCACCTTGCATCAGCAGCTCCATTTTAGTCATCTTGCTCTGGCTTTTGTGTCTCTAATGGAAACAAAAGATTTCAATCCTGGATTCTTTTTGTGGGGTTTTCTTTGGATAGCTGTGCTCTCTCTCCCCCTCTCTCCCCTCCCCCTCTCTGTCTCTCCCCCTCTCCCCCCCCCCCTCTCTCTCTCTCTCTGTGGAAAGAAGTTCACTGCAACATGGAGTTTTTCCCTCCTCTTTCTTATAGATATGGAGCCAAATTCCACTTAGTCCTTTTCCTCTTGGAAGGAGCTGCGATTTGCCATGAGAAAAATATACTATATTCCTGTTAAGCATCATTCTGCACGTCATTTACCTCTCTGTAACACCCATACTATCTCATTTCTGCGTCAAGAACTGGGCACCATGCCATACTATATTGAACTAGGTCCTAAGCACATTCCAATTAGTAATTAAGAAAACTAAGCTTGGATATATACTGCTGTCTTCTCTGATAATATAATTTGAATTGTTTAATAGGAGTTAAGAAACCAAGACAGAACCCACGAGAAGCGGGGGTGTGTGGGTCCATATCAGAAAGTAAAAGAAACATGAAGAATATGCTCTTTATTTATTCATGAGGTGCGCATAAGAGCAATGGGATAGAAGCCGCAATCCTTTATTAATAAGTAAAAGATGCACTTACTGAAATAAAAGCCTCTGTCTCCACATACAAACTGCAGCGTGTCGACCAGCTCCGCCCCACACAGGGTCTCTGGCCCTGCCCCTGTTGCCGCCGGAATCAGGGCTACGACGCACAGCAGTAGTGAGAGGGTGTGGGTACAGGAGATACAGCACATCGCACACTGCGCACAATGGGAAGAAGGAAGCATTTAGTTGGTTAGAACGACGGCGTAGCAGGTTGGTCACATGGCATCTAAAGATAATTCCACATTCAAAACCAAAGTAGTTTTATTAGGCTGTACGCTACCTTATACAGCCTAGCACTAACAGCTGCCAAACCGAAGGTGAGGGAACAGGTGTCAACACGCCAGGACAAATTGTGACAACGTATGGGCCAAACTAGATAAGACTTCAATTAGAACATATTTGCAGTGTCACTAGCTATGCCTCCGTTTGGGCGACAACATATTAGTTGTATCTTAAATCATTCATCGTGTAAATAAAAGCCTTCGTTTAAAGGATGCGCTGTGACCGGCACGCGCCCTGTCTTGAGTAGAGGGCTGCATTTCAGTTCGGACCATGCAGTCACACTTTGCCCAGCCTCGTCCAAGATAGTTGACTAAAGGCTTCTTGCCATAACATCTGTGATATTGGATAATACCTGCATTATGCAAGGACCTGTCAGGTTACTCAGCATCAGCATGCGCAACAAAAATAATCTGTGCCAAATTATGTTTTTGAAATTGTTCATTTGCCTAGTACACTGACAGCAATATTGTAACGCTCTTAGTTTTAGCACAAAAAACGATGGTTTATGAGCTCCGGATCTTGCCTATCCAAATATGAGATGGAAAACGGCTATCCCGCCAAACCCAGCAAAGGAAGCTAAGTGGGCCAAATATACATAATAAAGAGAATAAACACAGGATCCATCTACATCAAACTCTTACCACATAGTCTCCGTTCCCAAATAACGCTTTTAAGACTTCTTAAGTCATCTCCTTTAAAGTTTTTTAAAACAAATTATTGGTCATTAACAGAATCAATGCAGAGTCAGGAGAAATGACACTGAAAGTTGAGTAACGCTGCATGGGTTTATGATTATGAAAATGACACCGGAGCGCACTGCGCAAACATAATGATGATTCTGGAAAAGCATTCATATCAAAGGAGTGTGCTAACTCATGCACGTAGATAGTCTATCAGGAGATCCCCAGAAAGTCAATTAAAGTAGAGGGGGGGAATTCCTATATTTCTATTTGAAAACAATAGGGGATGCTCTCCAGCGCATGCATTTAAATACATTAATTTTTTCTGATCAATTGTGAAAAAAGCATTAATGCGTAACATTTTTACAGTATCTAATCCTAAACCATATGCAATACTAGAACGAAGCTTTTTTATTGATTTGTTATATTAATCTGAACATAAATCCGGTTGCTTTCTGCAAAAATGTAATAACTGAATGACCAAAGTGACAATCTGGTGTCAAATTAAATCAGATAAGTTACCTTGAAGACATCACATAAATGCCACTTGGAGGAATGACCGCTAGACATCCCCACGGGTCTCCGCACGACAAAGCCCAGCAAAAATGAACTTGTTTGAAGTCATTAAAAACAGCGAGAAAGAGGATGAGATGCAGGCAATGTCACATCTCAATATTCCGACTTTGTTCCATTGCGCAGGCTCGTTTTGGAGAAGTGAGATTTAGCGAACAGGAGACGGATTTAGAGAGAAAATCCCTCACATTTATCTACATTACACAGACATTTTCAACAGGAAACAGCTGGGGCAGCATTTGCCTTCTCCTCGTTCTAAGTTATTCATTAAGGATTTTGGGCACATATTCAAATAACGTCATTTCTCTTTTTCTTAGAACGGGATTGAATTTTGATCTCTTTAAGACTTGGTTGGTAGTTCAAGTCAAGATCAAGCGCCACAGTTCCACCCGCGCCATCAAAAACAGTTGGGTGAAGAAATCTGAATTAATTGTTGAAGGTTTTGAAAATACTATTATTTTGTTCACTGCGCGCCCGTGCGTAATTTGGGTTGCTTTTGCCATGAAATGCCTTGCATTTATATTAATTCACCTGTAACCTTCCAGTATCAAAATTAAACTGTTTAACATATGAATTCATGTTTCAAATTCATTGTGATTAATCGTTGTCCTCATTAGAATAAGACAACCCACAAATCAAAATGAATGAACAGATACACCACTTTATTCATTGCTTCATGCTTCATATAGACTATGCTAATATTTCTCGACATTATGACACCTCGACTTGAACTTAATTCCATTTTATCAGACTTTATCAGACTCATTTAAGACTTACACTGTGACTTGACAGCCCACAAATGGAATCACAATGTGGACTTCAGATTAAGACAATACATTTTGCATTACATTGAAGATTCATTGTATTGCCAATATGAGTCCAGCTAGGGGCAGTATGTATTGAAGACCACTGCATAATTGTGCCAGGGCTTAAGGAGAGTTCATTTTAGCAAACAAAGAAGAACAACACTAATTCAGTGACTAAACAGGAGATCAGTGCTGACCCAATCATGAAGAAGAACATCATCACATAGCTAAGACACAGTTATAAGTGCACTGCACAAACAAGGTCAGATCTACATTGAACCAAATATGTTACTTATCTACAGTAGTAGCACTAATATGGGGTCAAAACACACAGGTTAGTTGTTTATGGAACGGGCAGAGAAACTTAATTGATTTATTCATTCATGTCCAATTGAAAGATTATTTTATAAATGGAATCGCTTCAAATAATGTCATACAGAAGCATGTGAAACAGTCCTTTTTTATTTTTTACCTATGACTAATAGCAGTGCAATAATTCCTTGGTTTCAAGCCCAGATAACTAAGAACATGTCCTCATCCCATTTCAAATCCTCTTGTCTGCTAGGGTTGAATATGTAGCTTACAGTTCTAAGGAGATTGGGTTCATTCTGAAGCCGGTCACTGCATAACCTTAGTGGCTCTCTCTCTTTCAAACATTTGACATCATAATCTCTGACTTGCTGACACAGAAGAGGCAGGATGTGCTCTCTATGTCTCTATTTCAAGTCCCAGGTGGATTGTTCCACTCTCAGGAGCATGGAATATGATGATGCTCTTCTGATGAAAGACAGAGCTGCTTTGAAAACCAGAGGGTGACCTTGTTAGAATCAGGATTAGAGTCCCTGATGCCAGAAAAAGAAAGCTCTGGCATTTTATAGTTCTCAAATATAAGGTCTTAAAATGTGTTAGACCTTGCCCCTTGGTCTTTTGTCTGAGAAAGTTTTCAATGATATCAGTGGATTATCACAGTGCTGGGTGTTGCTGTCGTCACTGCTGCTGTACTATTGATGGAACTCTCTGCTGATGCATTGTGCTGACCTTCCCTCTTCTCCCCCTCTAATATGCAGCACTCAGAGCTGTCTCCTTGCCAGCCCCCTCTTCCCCTCCCTTTTCTCTCTCTTATTCTCTCTTTCTCCTGCTGTCTCTCTTTCTGTTTCTCTCTCTTTCTTTGCCCTCTCTATCTTGCTCTCTCTCTCTTTGTCTGTCTGTCCAAACCACTCCCTCCTCCCCCCACACACACCCCCAAGGCACCACCCACCCCAGTGAACTCATTGACCAGCTAAAGGCTTGTTTTCACTCCCAGGGCTTCCAGGGGAAAAGGAAGGGCTGACAGCATCCTCTGTCTGGCCCAACCTCCCAAACATGCCCATGTCAGGCCAGAGGTGAGGACAATGGAGTAGCATACTAATCAATGTGAAGAGAGGAGAGAGATTCAGCACTGAAAGTTCCTGAAAGAGAGCTATTTCACACACAGCGTCAAAGGCATTCACCACTGTGTGTACAAAAGTGTAAGCGAGGGAGAGGTGTGTAGAGAGCAGAACTGGTACCCAGGAAGGAGGGGACTTTAGGCCAGAAATGTGTCTGGGTACACAGAGGAGTTCACCCGAGGACGCATATAAACAGGCCAGTTCTATCAAGACTTCATATTCTTCACCTCACTGATTACATTCATTTCTCTCACTCTGATTAGTTGGAGTTATGAAACCACAATATACGTTGCATAAAAATATAAAACAAGGTTAAATATTGCATGCAAGAGAGGGAGGAATTATTTGAGTTTTTTTTTCCTGTAGTCCACCTAACAATGTTCATGGTTTTCTGTTAAATTGAAGAGTGCAGTATTGATGTCTTTTTAAGGTGCTTTTGCAGGGACTTATCCTTTTGGTCAACAAGGAAAAAGTTAAGTGTGTCATAGCTCAGACGGTAAGGGAATGTCTCTTTTGAAACTAAACGTTGCCATGGCAACATGTAGGGGTAAGCGTGTTTTAGTAAAAAAGGAAATACAATTCCACGATGGTGACTGTTGGTGATGACATTCATAATTCAAATACAGTTCTATGATAGTTTAACTGTGTGTGTCTGATTGATGAACTCACCAGATTCTAGGAAAATGCAGTGTTAGCCAAGTGTCTGAAGGCTTTTCTATCCTTCTAGCACTGTAACAAGCTCCAGAAAATAAAAAGGTTATTATCACTATCTTTTTGAACCCTTTCAAAGTGGTTTAGTGTGTAGACATAAACATTTGTATGAGCACATAACATGTTTAAACTTTCCAAAGACAAATGGACACATGTATGGAGGTAGTAAACAATGCCATTACACCACATTTTACAACCCTGGCTTCATCAATTCCCATAGTGACGATGAATGACAAAAAAAACAACCCATGCTTGGAAAGCCATTTCAGAAGAATTTAATCATTATCATCATCATCATCATCATGGTAATTATTCAAGAGCAGAGCAGTGGGGATGCATGTGTGAATCATGTATGAGAGCTCTGACAGAGCAACTTACTCCCCACACTGGGAGAAAGAGAGGGTTATTCGGGGGTAACAATCTACTGCTTGCTGCCTGGTTGGCGGAGGATAGTGGGCGTGGTGCTCCTTTGCCCGCTCCCTGGCACCGACCATGTCAAGGAGAAAGGGGTTTGCCAGGCCTCAATTATGGGGGAGTCATCCAGGACACACTGAAACAATTACAGCCCCATATAAATCAATATGCTGCTAGTTTAAAAGAACAGTGATCCGCTCCCAACACTATCTGAGTAGGGTCTGACTCAGGTCAACTTTGATTCTCTAACATGATAGCTTTTTTGATGAAAGTGGGGCACAACTTTGTGCTTCTGCTTCTGAGCAATGTTGAGTTGGCATGAGTTGGGCTTTTAGAGTTGTTTATGATCAATTTATCAACAAAAAAAAAGGAAACATTCAGGGATCAGGTTAAAGTGAATAGACTGGGCTTTGAATTGAGAAAAATACCCTTTTTTTTAGTTCATAAAGAGGTCATTGTTAAAAACAGCAGATTCAGGTTCCCGCGTCTCAGTTAAGTCCTTAGAATGGTATATTATTGATATTTAGTCTCCAGATATGTATGGTCCTTTGCACTTTGTAATTTTGTGGGTTGCCTTTCCCGCCCAAAAAACATAACATAACATTACTGATTAATTGAGTCTCTTGCGTGACTATTTTTCTCCCTTTTTGATTTAACTGGTGCAAACTTCATGGTAACACATTTACATTCTATAGAATCTGAGAAACTCCTTTAGATAGTCTACGCAGCCTATTATGTACATTATGTGGGACTCATTGTGTATCTACTAACAACAACGCCACGATAAACCCCTCTGAAAGAGTGGTCCAAAACGCCCTCATGCAGGCTTTCTCGGAACAGCAGTCTCATCCTTCTCAACCTTTACGACATATTTGACCACTTCTACTCTACTGCCACCTTGTGTTTAGTTTGAGAAATTCATCAAATGCGAATGCGGAAAATAACAAAGCACCTCATTGGTTCGTGAACCCGGAAAAGGAGAGAGTCTGTGTTTGACGTGTACATTTGGTCACAGTGTGGTCACATGAAACATCCCTTTGGAAAGCAATTTGTTTTTATTTAGAAGCTATATACACAAGTTGTTTTTACATTTAAAACATCTAGCCAGTAGACTGACTGAGATTAAACATGGACGAAGACGGCCTACCTATTGTGGGATCTGGAATCGATTTGACCAAGGTTAGTCCTTGCGAATTAATAAACTAAAGCTAAGTCACAACTAAGGTGTGCACGATTTGCAACTCAGGGTAACTACAATGCACGGAGTTTCCATGTACAGAATCGCTCCATAAGCGAAACTCCATAACCACTGCCGTGGTTACCATATGTTCTAAATTTAAATAACCTACCTTAAACCGTTGAAGTTCAGTCCATTATAGGCTAACGGTAATCATAAACTGGGCCACATATCTTGCTTATCTAACATGTTGTCTCTTTCTTACTAAATGTGTTTGACTGAAAACTTAGCCAGCATACATTATATTCCATCCAGGTCCCAGCAATTCAGCAGAGGAGAGTCGTTGCCTATCTCAACCAGTTTATTGTCCACACAGTCCGATTCCTCAATCGCTTCTCGGTTGTTTGTGAAGAGGTAGGCCAATGTTCACTCAGCTCAGCATGTTCTCCGTGGCCTCTTTCAGTTTTCTTGGACATTAGCCTACTGAGAGATACAATGTTCCTCTCCTTTCTGTACAGAAACTTGCCAACATATCACTTCGGATACAGCAGATCGAAACAACCCTCAGTATTTTGGAAGCAAAGGTGGGTCACCCATCCTGAAGAAAAATGTTTTTTTTTTCATAGGGTTTGTGATGGTGAGTTAAGGAGGCTTGTGTACTAACAGAAGTCTATTATATTGGTAAACGTAGCTATCCTCTATTCCTGGGTTGGAAGATGTCAGAGTGGATGGGGTTGGTCAACAGCAAATGACAGAGGCCAATGGTCTAGTACCTGTTCTAAATGAAGTTCAGATACCTTCATCTCTACCGGTAGTACCAGCAGAGGTATTTGCTTTTTCACTTACACATTCCCATACACAAAACCTTTCACATAGGTATGTAAGATGTATGTCCTGTGTCCTAGACATCTCAGATTGTCCCAGAACTTGCTCAGGAACAGAAAGGTGAATTGGCAGAGAATGTAGTCACTGTGGCCAAGGACGAACGGTATGCCCGTTATCTGAAAATGGTGCAAGTGGTAAGTCTTGGAGAACCTACTCAATCTGAATAAAAAATTATTTAATGTAAAAAAATAAAAAGGTAACAAAACGTTCTTTAACAGGGTGTCCCAGTTATGGCAATAAAGAACAAGATGGTTTTGGAAGGACTGGATCCCAACCTTCTTGAGTGAGTTGACTCAGTCCACTGTTGTTTAAAACATATGTACTTAAATTGGTAGGAATGTAATATTTAAAGATAGACCTTTTTTGGACTCTTTTCACTTTTCTTTCCTTCCTTATCATTGCAGCACACCAGATGCACCTGTGCCTGACAGCGGTAAGAAAAACACAACGGAGGCAGATGATGATAGCTCTGGCAGCGAATCATCTTTCAGCGACTGATGACTCCATATCGCCATGACACCCCTCTATGGACTGCCCCTCCCTGGTCATTAATGATCCAGGACTTTGCACTGTGCTGTACATGCATGGCAGGATGTCTGTGTTCCTAACTGGAAGGACTGCAGAAAGGAAGGTCCAGTCCCATCAGAGTTTCATGCCTGAATCATTTGAAGGAAAGTTTGAGACGCACAAAAAGGCAGATTATTAAGTAGCTGCATCAGCAAAGATTGAGTGAGATTTTCAAATGATACAGCTCCAATGTTCAGGTAATTGGATTAGTGGAGTTTTTATTGGAAGAAATCTTGTAGTGAGACAAAACATAATCACATAGCTATCATTTAGCATTTTTGTCTAAGATGCATTGGGCCTGCTTATAAAACATTCCAATCCCTATACAATAAGTTGTTTAACAGCCACATACATTGATTGTTTTGTAGTGTGTCTGTACTGAATGTTTTTGTGTGTTTGTATAAGAGAGAATTAAGCCTGTGTTAATACTTCGAAAATGGTACTGTCTTACACTACCACTGCTACTGTATGAGGAATTTCATGTTAAACAGTAGGCCTACTAATGTAGGCGACACTTAAATGTATAACTTATTGTTGCTTTGCTGTCAAGAATACTTTAACATGGTTGCACTGTTGGGTAAATGTATCAAGCTATACACCACTATTTGCTAAGCGAATCAATGATATTGTAAATGTTACATAAACATATTTCATTGAAAATAATGATCTAACCTTGTGTGACCAGATATGCTAGCAAGCCTTGGATCTTTAGTTACATTGGCAGACCTGATATGCAGTCAAGTGTCAAGACAAAAAAGATGCTTTTTAAAATGTAAATGAAAGCATCAGAAAATGTGTATGGATGGCCACAGCTGAATGGGTTTGACATGATTATGAGAGTGTCTTAAGGCTGTCAGAAAAACTGGAAAGCACTTTGTTTACAAATGTAGGCCTATTGACATTACTGTATTAAGCAATGTTTAAAATAAATATGAACACATTTTAGACTGGATTGCATTTTATTTTTTCATTTTATATGTTAACTCATAACTTCACGCCAAATTATGAAATACAATGATGTCCATTTTCTTTTAAATTTTATTATTGGCTGTAGCTGAACAGTACAGTATGGTCAGTGTTCACAAGTCACAAGTCTACTTGATCTTGTGATTACCTGCCACAAAAATGACCTACCCTTACTTGCCACATTGATCATGTGTTTGCTTTATCATTAACTTGGCTGTAAGTAAAAGGAAGTGCGCTGTGTCAGACAGCTTGAAGTTCTACTTTACTACAAACAATAGAATTACATTTAGATCACTAAGCGGTTCATGTATCACAGTAACAGTAAGCTCTGGTCAGTTTTGATTGCTGACCATGCCTTAGCACATCAGGAATTGTCAGTCATACAGGATTACAGTAATGTGCCAATCTCAGAATATTTATCAGTTTCAAGGGAATATGCACATGGATTCATGGATTAGTAAAATACATTTTGTAATAAAATACAGTCACTTTTGATTAGAATGTGATGTTAAAAAGTTGTCAGTTCAAATGATTAATATGAATATTCCACAAACTCTGTCCTAATTTTTAATGTAAACATCTGCAAGAAAAAAAGAGAAAAAGTGAAAATTCACCCAATATTACATGATCCAATATTAATACCCAATATTCTTATCATTATGACAAATCACTTGAAACTCACTTTGAAATCCTGAATGTATGTGAAGAAGAAGAAGACAAAACTGAAGGCCACAATCCACTCACACACCGCACTCACAAGATGGAAAACAAAGTCCTGGAATGATATAGACAGAGACAAAGGGTAATAGTAACAGACTCCTTAGACACTATCTTAAAGGACTGAATAAATATGTGTTAATACTGCACCTTGTCCCCTGTGTTTCTGTGCAGACTGGTTTGTGTCACAAAACCAGCGCAAATTATTGCTGGATGACAGTTAAGAATATAAAGTAGGCCTATGTAATGTAATTTAGAAATCATGTTTGATTATTTATTGTTATACATAAATAATGTCATTATTTATTATTATTTCCAAGGATACTGGGGAAAGCTGCCAGGAAGGCAATGGTGGCAATAGCCACACGTGTGTAGAACAGGGTTGTGGAGCATCCATATGGGTGAGCACAATATGAAATAACAGACTGTAGTATGGTGTACAGCACACCACACACAAAGAATAGCAGAGCTCCTGCATCATGAACTACCGTTACCGTGGTTTCCTGAAAAGACAAATCACACAGCAGAGGGGTCATTCACAAGCTGCTAACATCATTCTGATTTTCATAGTTAAAAATTGAGAAATCATTTATTCTTTCAAGGAGGCAAAATCCTTACTCAATGAAACTTGCCTGAAAAGTGGCAACACAACTCATCCCCAGACAAGACAGCATTCCTATCCAGAAAGCAGTCTTATTCAGACTTGGGGACACACCATCTTTCCTCTCACTTAGTTTCTCCACAAACTTGTACCTGGCATACATGGTGACCATACCTGTAGGTCATTTAGCACAGTGCATTAAGTCTCAAATACGCATTGTGTGGATCATATTTTATGTTCAGAACAGCTTGCATGGACTTTATATGTATGTAAATTGTGAGTATTCTTACAATTTAACTGGTTTTAACATCTGATGCTAACTATAGTAACATGTCACACCCCTCTCATGATTAACTGTAAGTTTCTGCTTTCAGTTTCTGGAAAAGGGGAAGAGTGACAAGCGTTTTGCCATGGGAAACCCAAAATTGAATTGGCCTGTAATAACTTTCCAACATAAGTTGTTTTTTCTCGTTCTTTCTTTTCACCTGTAAATGAAGTGATTGCTGTCATCAAGCCAAAAATGCAGCTCTCCGGTGGGTTGGCTCCAGTATCACTTTTAGAGGGAAAATGTCAAGTGGGGTACATCATTAATTGCAATTCGTGGTATTTTGTCAAATACATTTTTAAGGCACGGGCATTGTCTTGAGGCGTAGAGTAAACATTAGGGCTAAGGTTAGGGCTAATAGCCCTCTCGAAATAATTTGACACAGAGGCCATGTAAGGACACGGTTGTAGTTGTAGGCTGCAGCTCGCAGACTGGAATCCTATTACAAATGCTACAGAAAACGAAACTGATTCAAAGGAACGTAGGAATTCCTACGTGTTCCTGTGTGTTTTCCGTTCATTTGTAAAACCTGAAAACGTCAGTTATATATATCCGAAATGCAATTGTTGATTTCAAAAAATTAAGTTGATATTAACAATTCATTGGTTAAATGATAAAACAGCTACAGTTACTTAGTCATTTGACGCTCTTATCCAGAACTCAAAATTAAACCAATTCTGCCTTGTCTTAGAGCAAGAATTTTCAGAATTACAAAGTTGGCTGTAAACGATGACATTACAGAATAAGCTATAATCACATATTGAAAAGGATAAACCAGGAAAATTTGTTTTTGCCTACTTACCTAATGTATGGAAATATAACATCAATATCTCGTTTAAACAATGCTATTACATATGAAACTATAAAAGTGCTTGAGGACGAGATGACCAAAAATGATGGCCAAAAGCACATTCCTTCCATAAACCAAAGCATGTCGATACATACAGAAAAGTTAGATTTACAGCTGGAAACTCGCGAAGATTAAATAGTTAGTGGTATTATTAAGCAACACCTAAAAAGTTATTCAGTGTTTTTGTTTTTGACCATTTCTATTGTTTAGCGACATCTCTTACAGAAACAGCTGCACACGTTTGTGTACAAGCAAGAATAAGCTACTTCCTTTCAATTGTAACATCTTCCTCAATCGTAATTTTGTGTCTGTCATTCATTGTATGCTCTCTCTCTCTCTCTCTCTCTCTCTCTCTCTCTCTCTCTCTCTCTCTCTCTCTCTCTCTCTCTCTCTCTCTCTCTCTCTCTCTCTCTCTCTCTCTCTCTCTCTCTCTCTCTCTCTCTCTCTCTCTCTCTCTCTCTCTCTCTCTCTCTCTCTCTCTCTCTCTCGACAGTGCGAGATCATACAGTGCAGGCGTAAGGGCGCATGTGATGTCTTTCTTTGACGATAGGTGGCGATGTTAAGTTTTCCGAGAATTCTCCGTCACCACCATCCAGGAAGTACAATGTTTGGTCATGTGTTTCGTGTATCGCTCGCAAGCTGTCAGGTGACTAAGACCTTGTTTATTTTCTGCTAATTCAATATGTTATTTTATCACTTTTGAATGGCCCGTATGAAATGGATTACCAAGGAGAACCATGGTGATCATCAATTCAGTCCTGAAGCTTTTGCAGAGACAGACCTATACCTGTCTGTCTCACCGCTATGGGCTTTACCTCTGCTTTGGGGGGATTGTCCTCATGATAGTTTCCGCCTTCCAGTTTGGAGAAGTAAGTTGAAAGAAGGCTTTCACAAGTTCAACATTTTCACTCAATTGGCTGCTGGCCTTCCTGTATAAATTATACACATTTTAGCATGATAGTAGCTACCTAACTAGCTAATCCGATCTGACAAGCAGCTTGTTGCTATAGACCTAGCCAGTGATAGACATGGCCCTCAGATATATGGACATATTGACAGTGTGCATCTAAGATTTGCATGTCACATGTATGCACAGGTTGTTGTGGAGTGGAGTCGGGACCAGTACCATGTGTTGTTTGACTCCTACAGAGACAATGTAGCAGGGAAATCATTCCAGACCAGGTGAGAGACACCTTGTGTGACTTAGCATTGTCATTGGCTAAACTTCTATTTTTACATTGATTTTTACATAGATTTTTTTTGCACAGTTCATGCAATTATTTTTGGAAGAACAGACCTAACATGCTGTTTTAATATAGGTTGTGTCTGCCCATGCCTATCGATGTGGTGTACACCTGGGTTAATGGCACTGACACCGGTCTGATGAAGGAACTTCGAGCAGTCAGAGAGAACCTGGAAGAGGAGCAGAGAGCACTGAGGTACAGGAGTGCACGCATTATCTTACCACATTTCTTAAACGACTCTGTTACTTGGGTATTAGTGATGCTGTGTTTTTCCCCTCAGAACAGATCTTTTGGCTGTAATAACAAAACACTTTTTTGATTGAGAGTATTATTGACAGAAGATGCTCTATCTGAACCAGTCTATTCTTCTGTTGACACACCGATCTTCTCAGAGTGACCAGGCTGGCCTTGTAATGGGTCAAAAGTTATTTCTCACTGAGTTTTGGCACTTAAGTCTTATACCTGGTACACACAAAGCACAGTCATAAGAGAGATACATCAGAACATGTTTAAAATATGGCACACTCAGTTACATCCACATGTATCCATGTATCCTTATGGAACATCTATAAAGTCGAAGCTGTATTAACTTTGTTTCTTGCTGCTGCAGAGAACGCTTGGGAAAGAATGCAAGTAATACAACTGAAGTGCCAAAGGATAAGTATGTCAAAGAAAGTGTGTCTGCCGGCCTATGTGCTCTTTCACCACACCATGTATTGACTGTTGATCTGTCTCTGAAATAGAAATAATAACATGCTCATCATGGTTCCAACAGTCATAGAAAACCTGGTGAATTCCATGGGAATTGATTAATTTGAAACTGTGGGAGTCTCGCCTGATCTTTTCTGAATGTTGGTCTACGTACATGCATAGCCACAATACTTTAATGTACTGTTTAATTCCAGTGGCATGCTTAGCCATATTGTTTGATATAAGGCTTCCCCTAGAGAATAAAAAAACACCATTGGTAACAAAAACGGTCTCACTCTACCCTGTTGAAGTGTGTGGAAGCTTCCTCTGTGCACTGCAACCTATTTTGTTTTCAACCACATGAAGGTGTTTATGACCCCGTAAAGGTGTGACATGGGTTCTCATACATGTAGGTCATTTTGCATGAGTACAGAGAGCTTTATGAAAAGTGTTCGAAGAATACTTGGAAATGTATGCATACACATGTAAAAAAATAAATCATGAACAGCACTTTCAAAATGCAACAAAAAAAAGGACCTACTAGTCATTCTGAGTCACCAGCCTCATTCCTGTCGCTAAGACGTTTCCTTCATTGTGACTTCATTCTTAACAAGGTTAAAACAATCTGGAAGTTTCTATTGTCTCATGCTGCTTGAAGTCCTTAGAATGGAATAATAGAATATGTGTTTAATTATGCCATGTCCTGATGTTTAATACTGACTTTTTATTTCTAGAGTGAAGCCGGAGTGTCTGCTGTCTCACTGTATCATAGCACCCATGCTAGCACTGGAGCCAGCTTTACCTGCTAATGTGACTGTGAAGGAGCTGCCTTCGCTCTCACCCTCCTTCTCTACAGCCAAGCAGTTACTGCAAGTGGCAACACCTTTACACCCTTCAACCATGGTGTCTGTGGTTGTCTTTCATTCTCAAGCTGATGGTAAGACATTGCAAACCAGCCCACCCACAAACACAGATGCATGCATGCACACACACAAGCCCAATCACGCACACACAAGTCCTATATCATGCTATTGCAATACACACTGGTAGACCTCTTTTTAATTCTCTCCTATTCATCTCTCATAGCTGAAAAGGCATATATTGAAGTGTCTCAAGATGACTTGAAGAGGTCTGTTTCCCGATGTTACTTGGTGAGTCGACAAGTTTCTGCCAATAATATTTACAGTTTGCTTTTAGTGCTTGTGAATAATCAATACATTAATAAACTCACGTTATTGCCATTACAATGCAGTAGTGTTTCCTCTGTAGACAACAGACAAGGAGACTCCAGGTCTGGTGCGTATGCATACGCTGGCCTACCTCAGCGGCTTCCCAGCGTCCTACAAGGAGACTGAGCTGCTGAGAGTCAAACTGCCCTCTGTTGTCACCAGCAAGATCAAGCAGGTGAGACAATCAGGGCACTGTTCAACCTGGATAAATAACTTCTGGGACAAGCAGCTATATGCATGCAGATTGAGATGCTGGTTTGAGTTGTAGTGCATATTAATTTCAGGACACTAGATGGCAGAGTTTGTCACTTAATTTTGTCAGCATAGTACAACAACTTGAAAAAGACCTTTAATTCAAGATGTCTTAGAATCATAGCACAGCTATGGCAAGATTGACAGTGTTGTCAAATGAATAGCTCTACAAAATCAATGATTTAAATTGATTATCATCTGAATGGATCAGTGTTTTCAACAGTTAAGATGTGAAGAAAGAGCTTTGTTTAGTTTGGCAACGGTGTGTGTATCTAATAATTTTCTCTAATCAGAACTCTCCCAGAGATATGTCATGGGGGGAATGTTAATAATGAGCTTGCATTACTGTGTGTTAATCAAAGAAAACAATCCAGTGATGGTGGTCTCCCAGAGACCCACCTCTGTCTTGGGCCTGGGATACAGATTATAACAGACAGACTTCTCAACCGAGCTTTTGATGCCTATGATAGATATTATAAAATGAAGATAGACAAGATTTCTTTTGTAAATCAAGGGTTTGTTACAAATAGTCTCTCTCTAACAATTTCTCAGAGATTCTGTCAATTCACAATCTAATATGCATCTCTTGCATGTGTCTTTAATCTACTCTCCTATTTGTGATAGGGTTAGGGTATGTACACTACAATATGACAGACAAGTCCTGTGCTACCAAATATTATAAAAAATAAAAAATAAAGTTTTAATGCAGTTCTAGATGTCCTAAATTGTACATATGAGCTAAGTGTAGTGCATGGTCTCTCCCTCCAATGGAGGGCTTTGTGTTCTTCTGGCCTGCGGCCGGTGGTCATATGATAATAGCAGGGGTATTAGGGTGAAACCCTAGCTGGGGGAGCTAGGGTTAACATTAGAACAACTGTTTGAAGTGGCGTGGCGCCAGTCAGCACACAGAAAGGTCACCAGGATTTTACTGTCCTTCCCTCTCTATCTCCCCTTATCCTTGTTCGTCAGTCTCTTGTGTACATCTTTTTGTTGTGTGATTCAGAGTCTTCCCCCACTACAGGTATATTTAGCTTATTTTCCTGGCAGTTGGGCTGACAGTGAATGGATGGTATCGCCAGCTTTAATAACCTGGGTTACAAGTCGGGCAGGTTTGGTGTGAGGGGAGGTTAGATGGGAGACGATGGGATTCAAGGTACGCAGGTGGTCCATCCATGGCACAATGGATGGATCCTGTTACGATGCGCTTCCTGGTTCCCGCAGGCTGATTCTGTGAAAGAGGGATGAAAGAGAGGGAGGGGAGGGAGGGAGGGGGGGGGGGAGAAGAAGGAGAGAGAGAGAGAGAGAGAGAGAGAGAGAGAGAGAGAGAGAGAGAGAGAGAGAGAGAGAGAGAGAGAGAGAGAGAGAGAGAGAGAGAGAGAGAGAGAGAGAGAGAGAGAGAGAGAGAGAGAGAGAGAGAGAGAGAGAGAGAGAGAGAGAGAGAGAGAGAGAGAGAGAGAGAGAGAGAGAGAGAGAGAGATGTTACAATTGAAAGGAAGTAGCTTATTCTTGCTTGTATACAAACGTGTTCAGAGATAGTTGTTTCTGTAAGAGATGTCGCTAAACAATAGAAATGGTCAAACAACAAAAGCACTGGCAGAATCACAGTACTGAGAGATGGCCAGTATTTATAGACACAGTGTTAGACTGACTGCAATGGTGATGAAAGCTGGCCCCGCGACCCCCATCATCCACTCACTCTGTCACCCTGTGAAATACTGCTCACAGTGTGGATGTGTTTGTTTATATGTTTGTTTATATATTTCTGTGTGTGACTTACGGGTCATCTAGCACCACTGAGGTTGTTTTCCCGGCTCACAAGCAAGCTAAAATGCTTCTGTGCATCAATCTCCTTGAAGAGATCCTGTTGCGTTTCCAGTGTGACAGGTCCAGAATGAGGTTGGGCTCCGAGTAGTGCTGAGGCTCTAAAACAACAGAGCCGAATTGAAAAGCAGGATTTGAAAACTACGATACCTGCTAGACTACACTGACCAATGTATCGACACTGATTCTTTATAGATGTATTATTACCCCTAGTCCACAATATATCCCAGTGCCGTCTATCATATTTGACAGCAGGAATGGACCCAGGTGTATATTTCCCCTGACCTTGCATAGCCCACTCTCAGTCCTGGTTAATGAGGGACCAATATGACCAGCACAGGATACCATAGCCCCAGGTCACCACCTCACTCATCACTTTTGACATCTCATTTTTCCTGACATGTAAACATACTGTATTTACTATAGCTCTTATTCCAGGCCGTTTGTTTTAGTGATTGTTAGCAGCGTTCAGTGTTTAATATCTATGTATTTGTATATATATTTTAAGGTAGGTTGGACATAAGGATGGAAGGTGTCAGTACTTAGCCTGGAGCAAGGTAAATTGTGTGGTGCTTGCTCTGGGCTCAATTGACGTGGCTCATGTTGTATAGTAGTGACATGACCTACATTATTTTATCTGACTGGCAGTGTATTTAATTGGCTGTTGACAGGCAGACATGGGAATGTCACTGGCAAATCCCTCCCTGTAAAGCTATTTAAAATCAGTATTTTTATTTTTTTACAATTGTCTTGCTGATCCACTGTCATAAACATGGAAATATGTTTGTGTTTTAACTGCGCTAGTCTGTAACAAAAATGCCAACGCGATCTGTGGGTTACCTTCCCTCAGGTTGTCTGTTGGGTTTGAAAGTGCAGGGTGACCCCACTCCTAAAACCACAGCCGAGACAACGAGAGTCAAGGCTGAGAAAGAGCCAGCAGACTCTGGCCGCCACTGCTGCACACAGAGCAAAGTGTGTGGGCTGTGTGGATGGAATGCGATGCGCTTGCCTCTTTCACGGGAGGCTTAGGTGAGGGAGATGACAGAGATGGGACATATGGTTTGAAGAAGCAATGCCTGGGATGCCAACATGTCACACGCACACAAAATAGGGAGCCAGTGCCTGCATGCCTCTCTTAAGATACACCCCTTTCCACCCCCATCCACAGAGATGACATCACAGAATGTTCCACAAACACACACAATCCGATTCCCATGTCCAGGTCATCATGACTGAGGGCTGTTTGGTCGTGGAGGGGGGACAGTGTACGTCAAGGTGGCGACGAGTCCAGCACGTTCAAGCGGTTGCTCTGATCTGGCCCATCTCTGAATCAGTGAACAGCTAAGGGGTCAGAGGTCAACATGGCTGCTTTGAACCAAGCTCACGTTCAGCCATGTAGTGGTTCTCACTCCTGTCATCTGTTACCCAGGATTCCTCCAGGGACAAACGTGACCAAAGTCACAATGATGGAATCTGGGTCTGCATTGTAACCTTGACCATGGCCACGTCTTCAACCAGCTTTACGCCTGTTGTCGGAGCTTGTTGTGGAGGCATTGAGTGGCCTTGACTTGAAATAAATAATGTTGTTCTTTGTCTGTGGTGCTATACTAAGCATGTATATTTTCAGCTGCTGCCTCTTAACACCCCTTTGACTTATTTTTGTTGTGTGTTCTTATTGTTTTTTTTTAGTTCCAGCTGTATTCCGAGGCCAGCATAGCTCTGCTTCACCTTAACAGCCCCCAGGACTTCCTTGACCTGACCCAGCAAGCCAAGAAGAACCTGACTTTGGACGGGAAAGAGTTAAATATCAACCCTGCCTACCTGTTTTGGGACCTCACCACCATCACACAGGTACACCTCCCTCTCTACTTATCAATCCCCACCATATGACTTTGCTACCCCAGGTGTGCATTTTCTGTTAAATTCTATTGTATAGAGAGTAGTTTGTCTCACACACACACCTACGTGCTGTGTTCTCTACCCCTCAGTCTAAACAAGATGAGGACGTTTCAGCCAGTCGCTTCGAAGACAACGAGGAGCTACGCTATTCGCTGCGCTCGGTGGAGAGACACGCCCCCTGGGTGCGGCACATCTTCATAGTAACTAACGGGCAGATTCCTTCCTGGCTGAATCTGGATAACCCCCGAGTTACTGTGGTTACGCACCAGGTGACATTTGAGTCCACTTCTCATCACACAGGAAATTTGTCCTTCTGTCATTTCAAAGATATTTTAGAAAATAGTTTGTTCTTTAGATCATATGGATTATAAAATGCCATGTGATGTCATTCCCTGTTTGTGTAGGATATCTTCCAGAACCTTACTCACCTTCCCACCTTCAGTTCTCCTGCCATTGAAACACACATCCACCGCATCCCAGGCCTGTCCCAGAAGTTCATCTACCTCAACGATGACGTCATGTTTGGGAAGGATGTGTGGCCAGATGACTTCTACAGTCACTCCAAGGGACAGAAGGTTGGAGAAGAAGGCTCTAGAATCTAGTTAGAGAAGAGTAGAGTAAAAATACAAATATATTAACGGTAAAAATAAACGGTATCATGTTTGATTATTCTCCATGTGTTCGTCTGTACAGGTTTACCTGACGTGGCCTGTCCCTAACTGTGCCGAGGGATGCCCAGGGTCCTGGATTAAAGATGGCTACTGTGACAAGGCCTGCAACAACTCTGCCTGCGACTGGGATGGCGGTGACTGCCTGGGTGAGGGAGGATCCTACGCTTTCCACCTTTTCTGACTGTCTCGCTACTTTTCTGGATGTTCCTCTCTTATCTTCTTTTTGTCTTCCGTCAGGAGCAGCTGCGAACAATCGATTTGGGGCTGGTGTGGGAGCAGGTGGAGCCGGAGGGGCCGGGGGACCGCCATGGCACTTTGCAGGTGGCCTGGGAGGCATTGGAGGGATTTCCTACTGCAACCCGGGCTGTGCCAACTCTTGGTTGGCTGACAAGTTCTGCGACCAAGCCTGCAATGTGCTCTCCTGTGGGTTTGATGTAGGAGACTGTGGCCAAGGTAGGGGTCTGTTATTTATGCCTTGGTACACAAAGAAATACATAGTTCTCAACACTGTTTGTACCAGTGATCATGGTGTATCTAAGTGTTTATTATTCTGTATTTATCTTCTAGACCACTTTGGACAGCTGCACAGAGTGACGCTGCATAGGAACCAGACGCTGTACACTCTGCCAGTGGGGGAGATCAGGCCCCACTTCAGCTTTGCTGGCGTGGGTCACAAAGTGACGGACGCCCACGTCAGTGACAGCCCCGTGGTGCGGCACACCTCGGTGGCCAACAAGTGGAAGACCGTCCACCTGCTGCTCCACCCGGGCCACAACGCCAGCCAGGTCCACTACAATCTCACCTTCCAGGACAAGGACGACAAGGAGTTCACCATGACCTTCACTGTGGCGGTGGACACCAGGGAGCTCCCCCAGCCTAACGTCTCCGACCCTGTCCAGAGGGAAGGGAGCAAGTGGGACAAACCCACCACCGCCACCCCTGAACCCGAGGTCCCTTTTGCCGATGTCCCCAGGGAGAAGCAGGGTCCTAAGGTCCAGAAGAGGCCCCCTGGAGAGCCCGAGGTGGCCATAGAGGTGCCTGATCTGAACATTTCTCTGCTGCCTGCAGCTGTGCGCACTGAGCTGCAGAGGCTGGAGGAGAAGCTACTGATGGGTGATATAACTGTGAAGGGTTATAACCTCACAAAGGCTGCTCTGTTGAGTCCCTACAAGGCACTGGCCAAGCCCAACCAGGAAGGCATTCGCTCACCGCTCAAAGTAGGGCCACAGCAGACTGAATCCCTGGGTGAGCCATACAAAGAGCAGGTGGGGGATAAGATGGAGGCACCAACAGTGGATACTAAACCACAGGAGCACCAGAGAGAAGCAGGTGACATGGAGACACACGAAGAGTTGCCGGCCAAAGAAACCAAAGTCCCAGCTGATGTACCTAGGGCGGCCATTGAAGAGAGAGGTGAGCAGATATCCCAGTCTCCAGTGGCCCTTGTCCAAGTTCAGATTGATGGAAAACCTGAAAACCCAGGAGGTCAACGCCCTGTGACAACGAAACCCGATGACATCGTAACAGAGCGTCCTCCATCCTCCAAGTTGCTGAGCACTCTGGTTGGAAGCATGTCCAAAAGCAAAGGCCCAGACAGCCAATCACACCAAGCCATCGACGGCGTAGGGGAGGCGGGGTTTGTTGGCAGGAAGTTACAACACTACACTTCCTCAGACAGAGGCTTCTTGCCTTGGGAGAGGAGGAAGTTCTTTCAGGATCTGCTGGATGTGAGTCTGAAGTGGGGATCATATGAGGGGCACCGAAAGTGTTTGGAAATAAGCATTTCAGACCTATTCTCAGGTTGGCTCTGTGCCGAAGGGTTACTAGGTTGTTGACTGTGTTCCCCCCTGCCTTGTAGGAAGATGAACGTCTGACACGGGAGCTGATGTACCAGTCTGACAGCGCCGCCACTGGCCGGAGGCTGCAGGACACCTTTGCTGATTCGCTGCGCTATGTCAACAAGCTGTTGAACGGCCAGTTTGGATTCACATCCCGCAAAGTCCCTGCCCACATGCCCCACATGATTGACAGGCTCATCATGCAAGAGCTTCAGGACATGTGAGAGCACACCAGACCAGAAGAAGAAGCTCTACACTTCCTGTTTTACAAAATTAGATTAAACATGCCACCCACAAAATTGTAAAGGTTTCTTCAAGTTTTTAAAAAGACAAATTTGCTGTTGTCGGTTAACAGCTCCTCTTGTTCGCAGGTTCCCCGAGGGCTTCGACAAGACGTCGTCCCACCGGGTGCGTCACTCCGAGGACATGCAGTTCGCCTTCTCCTACTTCTACTTCCTGATGAGCGCCCTGCAGCAGCTCAACGTCTCCCAGGTGTTCGACGAGATCGACACGGACCATTCAGGGGTGCTCTCGGACAGAGAGATCCGAACGCTCGCCACGAGGATACACGAGCTGCCCCTCAGCCTACAGGTCAGTCCTATGGATTTGTGTTGTCACTCTTCACTTAATAAGTTGTGTCTATGTATGTAGGGATGCACCACGTCTCTCTTCTGTCCGTTTCAGGATCTGACGGGTCTGGAGCAGACGCTGATCAACTGCTCCAAGATGCTTCCTGCCAACCTGACCCGGCTCCACGTGGTCAACCCCACCCAGGAGGCTTACTATGACCCCAGCATGGTGAGTCTCACAGAACCACCCTCTAAAGGATAACGTGCCCTTCATTGTCTTCATGTCTCATTAGTTTGACCTGGTGGATATCTGATGTGTTTGTGTTTGCAGCCTCCTGTCACCAAAGGTCTGGTCATCCACTGTAAACCCATTATAGAGCGTATACAGAAGGCCTTCAGAGACCAGAACAAGTACAAGTAGGTGTTCTTTGTAGCACGCTTTAGGAATCTCTAATGTGTCATTCCAATAATGTTGGATTAATAAGATCTCTGTCCTTTCTTAGGTTTGAGATCATGGGGGAGGAGGAGTTAGCCTTCAAGATGGTGCGCACTAACGTGTCCCATGTGGTGGGACAGTTGGACGATATCCGAAAGAACCCAAGGTGAGCGTTCCTTCCTGTGCCAGTACTGTCTATCCTGGTGCCTGCTAAAAACGTATTTCAAGTTTTGGCTCCAAGCTCTTAGTTTTGCACTGTAACAGCCGCTTCCTGTCCTCACAGGAAGTTCATCTGTCTGAACGACAACATCGACCACGGCCATAAGGACGCCGGGACAGTGAAGGCGGTGCTGAGGGACTTCTATGAATCCATGTTTCCGCTGGCCTCCCAGTTTGAGCTGCCCAGAGAGTACCGGAACCGCTTCCTCCACATGGGAGAGCTGCAGGAATGGTAGAACACTAGAGCCATATGGATGGATGGCTGAGTAGACGGGTCGAAAGAAAGAAAGACAGGAAGAGTCTGATTAGTAAACACACCATAAAGACTATGTTAAGACACTGTCTCATCCTGTGATGTTCTATTACTGTAGCACTGCTCAGTACATGCACATTTTAAGTACTTGACAAATGGATTACTGTGCTATTCCAGAGCTATGTGGCAAGGTCTCTTGCACGTGAAAGAATAGGTGATTTATCAAGTTTGTTTTTCCAGAAGGAATATTTATTGATCCGGGACTGTCAGCACCTGGGAGCTTCCAGTGTTGCCAGCGCCGGCCAGTGGGAATCCCTGCCGGTTTAGAAGCTCTGAGAAGGGATCCTACTCCCAGATATGCAGACCTCAGCCAGAGAATGTAGCAGCATACAGAGACTTTAAAATTAGACCCCTCTCTTTAGATCTATCACAGCCAGTAAGACTGAGACGATCCTTATCACCCACTATCCTTTAGCCTTTATCATGAGCGACCTGCTCCCCTTTCCCTTCCTCACCCTTCCACCTCCTTCTCTCTTCTCCCCCTTCCTTCTGTCCCTCCTTCATTCCACCCCCAGGTCTGTGCACCTCCCTGTGGTACTTGGTGTTAAAAGCCTGATGGTGTTAGTGAAGTAATAAGCAGGTGGGAGGGATGATGTCACCTTGTCACCTTGCTTGTCTGTGTTCCCAGAGCATTCTGCTGGGTCACATACTGTACAGGACATCAACTCCCCCTTTCCCACTTCCATGGTCTCCCTCAGGGATTGAGAGTTCAGCTGTTTTATCTTAGCTGCATCCCATAGAGAAATGTTTTATGTAGGCGTTCAAGTTCGGTGAATTGGCACAAGCCATCTTCCTCTGGCATAAAGTATAGACTTGAGTTGTTTTTTTATTTAGTAATAACTATGTATAACTGTGTGTGTGTTTCATATTTCAGGCGAGTATACAGGGATAAGCTCAAGTTCTGGACACATTGTGTGCTCGTGACTCTGGTTATCTTTACTGTGATCTCCTTCTTCGCTGAACAGGTCAGTATTCCATTGCTTTGGTCTGATTCACCCCATTTCCAGTCCCAGACATGCTCCATAGAGATCTCCTGATTGTCACATCCCACCAGCACTACATGAATCTAGGCTGGAAAGTGAAGTGACATCATTAAAAGGAAACACTGCGGACGACGCACCTGTCATCCGTAAAGCATGATGTTACATACCTGCTTTGTTGACACGAGCCACCTGTTTGCCGACTGATCTAAGGGCACAGGAGTCCAGTTTCTCCTCAGAGATCCATGGAGGAAGGTCAACAGTCTGAGTGACCTAAAGGGAATGCTTGCTCTGCCTCGTTGGCTGTGGGACGTGAGGGACTGTGAGGGAGTGGGTAGCACGGTCATGCTCTCCCCAGTGAGCCCACACCGGCCACACCTCTCCCTCACAGGCATCAGGTCAACCCTCATCCAGCCCTGATCTGCTGGCTGCTAGAAGTGTGGCCACGTTTTAAATAGGGGTCACTGGTTTTAGTGGAGAAGGCAACCTGACTCTTATTTGGGTGACTATAAAAGGACTTGGAAGTGAATTTGAAAAGCCTTATGTGTTAGTAAGGAGACTCAAAAGCCAACCACACCATATACAAACAGACAAAAACTTGACACCTTCCTCCTCCCCCTTGTTTGTTTGAGCGCCTCTGTGATGTCATCCTTTGTTTCGTCTCCCTCAGCTGATCCTACTGAAGCGCAAGCTGTTCCCGAGACGCAGGGTCAGCAAGGACGTCAACCCAGAGCGCGTGTGAAGAAAAGGAAGTGTTCCTCCTCTCTGCACCATCCTCATCCTTCCTCTTGTCTCTCCCCCATATTCTCCACCCTTCTCGTGGCAAGGAAACGACCCTTAAGGGGTGAGTAGGGAGAGACGTTGGAAGAGGAACAGCCGTCCCTCTGAAGCTTGTGAGGTGCTCACCTCAGAAAGGCTTTAGAAAGTGGCCATTAAGTTTCTCGACAAAGTGGCCATCAACCATGTGTTGGCAAATGATTGACAGCCCTCAACTGCTGGTACAACAGATGCCAAATTTTACCGGGGTCACTCTAGATTTCCTCCATTAGGGGTGCCAGAGATCCTGGTCGCCAAGCCAGTGAGCCAAATGTGAGCCACACTCCTGCTGCATCCGCTCCATTGTGATTCATGCAATGTTAAACACTTGACCTGGGTGGGATTGGCTCGGAGCATCCTTTCTGGGTCCATCCTTAGTGGGTTACATAGAACCACACTCACCAAGGGACCAGTCGTTTCATAGGTTAGGGTAGAAAGAGAGAACCAGAGAACAATCACTGAAAGGGATTCATCAATAATAATAATAATGTAAAAAAAGATAGTTACACGAGCCGATACCTGTCTATTTTAGCCTGCACAGCCTGTGCTCTCACTGTCCCCTGTCCAAGAAGTGCCTTTTCCTAAATAGCTTAACGCCTGAGCTGCATCCATTATCCATTTCTGCTTGTATGTACTTGTTTTCTTCCTGTCCCTGCTTGCCTTTAACATTTCCTTTACATATCATACCACCTAGGTCTGTTTTATTTGTATGTTTTATTTTTATTGTGAATGTTTGACAAATTAGTGACTGCAGCATTCAGCCATCCGTCGGTGTGTTCCCATGGGACACGTTTAGCTCTCGCTAGTGTCTGAAATTCAGACTTCTTGGGCATGCTGTTTAATAAAGATGTGATTGTATCGTTTGTGAAAAGCCAAATGTTCTCATGCATCTGTAATGACTACCACGGAATGTTTATTAACCTCACAAAAGGTTCTACTGACCCTGTTTCTTCCCATGGTTTTACCTTTTTTTTTTTTACCAGACATCCGTTAATCTTGTAGGGTTACAAATACTCACACTGAATAACTGTTTACAGCAGAGGGCCATGACAGATGTTTTGCTGCTGTACTGTTTGATGTCTGTCATGTTACCTACAAATTCAAATGCATGCCAGCCAAATTATTTTCTAGGAATAACTCTTCGGATGTTATTCTTATTCCAGCACATACAGTGCATAAGTTGTAATTTGCTTCCACCCCAGAATTCAAAATGACATCAAACAACTTTGCTTTCTTGGTCTTTGTTCTTTCAAATAAAGAAATACAAGTGATTGAATGAAAAATATGTCTTTATTAAAACCTTTTCACTCACTTTTGTTAGTACAAAGGTGTATTACTGTATAGTGTTGAACAGTGCAATACCATGTTATGGTTGAGCATGTGGACCTCTAATGCATAGTTCCATAGTTAACCAGCTGGAAAACCCCTGATTGAACAGAAACATCAAGTTAGTGTCAGTTACAGTCACTTAGCAACCTTACATCACCTGAAAGCTCTTTATTAGCATTCTACCTCCATCTGCATCCAAACAAAATGACCTTTTAGGGCATGGATCACTACTATGTGCATGTTTAAGACAGAAAAGTGATTCATTTTGTATATTTGATCATTTAAGACACCATTATTAGATGGGGTCTTGACCACCATTTCTCCCAAATGTATCCCTTTCTGTATCCTAATGTTAAACACAGATTTAATTTCAATGTTATGTTCTGTCATCCTTCAAGAAACAGGGCCATGATGTATCTGTTTGGTATCGGAAAACTGTTCCAATCATGGTATCATTATTATCACAAATCATTGAGGTTCAAGTACCAAATGCATTCACCTGTACATTGTATAAATGTGTTTGTATAAATGTTAAATGAGAAACAGACAGATTCCAGTCAAGAGTTATGTCTAGTTAACAGTAAAACATATTCCAGTAGTCCTATGTCTTAGCTCGGGTATCTTGCAAGATACTTAAATTATAGTTATAAAACACTGATCCATAAGTAAAGTTTTCTGCATTAACTACAGAAAATTTAAACAAAAAGACAGTGTTTCTCAACTTCTCTCACCAAACATCCGCACAGAAATTTAAAATAAAACAATTAAAAAATAAACTTTAAGGCTTCAAACAAAATTATGTACAATCACATATAATTATGTAGCCCTTTAGGGAGGAAAACAAAGAAAGCATATGATCTTGTGTTAACACATCATCTCCAACAGACAAAACTCCACATGGACTTGGATGGATGGGAAACTAAGATTCCAGAGTGATTTGCAAAATACAAGTTTTATGTAGTGTTTGTATACTTTCAACAGTAAGAGGAGTTGTAGTGTAGCCATAATGGTTAGATGGAGGAACCCTGTAAAAGCTTTGTCATTGTTGAGCCAGTGTTAACACAGACCCTCGCCCCTGCAGTCCTTGACAGATGTAGAGCTGACCACACGTAATTGAACACAAGTCAGTCCACATTACAAATTTCATTGCAAATGATCAGAGGTTTAAAAGGTAGATTTTTGGAGATTTTTCTAGCCCTGATTTCAGTTGCCGCAACTTTTGATTGAATAACCCTATAAATAAATTGAAATGATTCACACATTTTAAGGAAGTACTAGGTCTATGCAAATTGTGGGCAAGTATTAAACAGTATAACACAATCTAGGTCAGTATAAAAGCAACTAAAAGGCTTTTTTAGAAGTAGATGTTTACTTATACAGACTATAAGAAAGGTTATAAAATGTAGTCAACATACCAATTGAACTAAATCAGGCCAATAAACAATGCAGCATAGGCTACATTTGATATACTTACCCAGACTTACAACTAGTAGCTCATGCTAGCAAGCAATAATTTTGTCTCTAAATTGAATAAGCTGGAGATGGAAAGACTGCCTTTTAGATGTTCAAGAAAACAGAAGTGTCTTCTTTAATGAAGCCATACATTTCAAGTTGACATTCTAAGATGTTCCAAATTGGCTCTGATAGTGAAAACGACCCACGTCATCCAAGACGAAGGGAACCCAAGACCCGCTTGGTTTCCATCCTCCTGCCCGTGCTGCCTATACTACCTCTACATAGTGCTGCAGTCTGGCAGTGGGCGTGGTCAGCAGGAGTACCCTTCATCTAAACCATGGCTGGTCATCTTCCTTTCACAACTCTTGCATGTGGGACAGACTTTAGTTAGAGGTGGTCACTGTATCAAAATTGCTGCAGTTTTGGATTGAGGGGCTGTCGTCGTCATCTGCTTTCAGGAGCGGGGTGGCATCGGCGTCGGCCTGCCCCTCCTCCTCCTCCTCCTCCTCCCGCCGGGCAAGGCCTCAGTCGTGGTGGCTGTGGGCCTGCGGCGCAATGCTGAACACGCTGATGCGCAAGTGTGAGGCGATCTGGAGGCAGACGCCTGTGCAGTAGCGCGTCAGGTCCAACAGAGACAAGACCTGAGGAAGCACAACAGAGAGATGACTCACCAGGGCACATATGTCCACTCTTTGACCAACACTCTAGACTTGATATATAGAATATTATCTATAATATCTCATTATATATATATATATATATTATATAATATGTAATCATATATAATATTGTAAATACAGAACTATTGTTATTATGTTACTTAAGTTGGTTATCAGTGCTGAATTGTGGGGATCTGTGAATCCCACTGTAACAGGGGCTATACAAATACATTTGTATTTTACTTGAATGTTATTGTAATATTGTTACAGCATTAGCCGACAGATTGACAGCCACTGACAGCCTATTCGGAGGGTACTCACCATTGCAACCCACAGGACTATGTACTCATCAATGAAGCTGTTGAAGTACTGGTTGAGGAAAAGAAGGCCAGGCCCGATAAAGGCTGTGTCTGGGAGATACAGCTCACTCTTGGTCATGTGAGCAACCTGCATATGGGAACAGAACATTTTGAGGAACGTAACATACCCCTCTAACTGATTACAATACTGCAAGATAGTGAGATTAAAATAAGAAGAGAACCAATAGGAAATGTTATCTCTGGATTCTTGTTTGAGACGTTTGTCCATAAGTAACAGTTTTTCATCAATGTGTGTACCCACCACCAGTTTGTTGGAGATCTTGGCGATGACCATGCCGAAGGTGAGGATGTAGAGGCAAGGGTGCAGCTGAAACAGCTGGGTAGAGGACTTCTTGAAGATGATGAAAGCCAAGGTGAGGATGAGGCCAATGTGCATGCCTGGGGTCAGTACACTGGTGTCCTGCACAAGATAGTAGAGCACAGAAAACATGCTGTATAAATCAGTACATCGATCTTTGCAAAGATATTACAATGCAATGTGGAACTCAGAACTCAAAAGTCAGGGTATGTATAATTTTGTTGTTGTTGTATTCTAATGAGTTTGATGACATCAGAATATACTTCGACTTACGGCAACAGTTGAGCCATTTTTGCCCACGCCCCCATTCAATATGACATAGAAGTAGTTATAGGTGGACAACAAGAATCCACCGATGATGCCGATGATGGGAAAGGCACTAAGCTTCAAACCAACAACAGGCAACTGAGGAGAAAAGAAAATAAATAAGTAAGTTCGTGGAAATCTATCAACTTGTGTCCAGTAGCACTCCACAAGCTCTCTTTATACTGAAAGCTGCAGGCATGCCGAGCATGATGGGAAGAGAAGCCAAAGAAGCGGGGTGACATCAGCTGTCTGAGCCAGATCGAGGCCATGAGTGACCTGTTGCCATGAGGATAGCTACCCATAGTTACCTTCTCACTTCTCATTTGACGTTTAGTCAAGCCTCCACGGGCAGCCAGAGTAAAAGTGAAACAGAATAGCTATTTAATGACTATTAGTGTGATTGTGAGTTGACTGACAGGTACTTTGTACACTGTTGTCACACAGTAACTGATTGGGTTTGGTTTCAGTTGTCACAGTCTAAGATACTGGTCTAAAGCTAAAGGTTTAGTTTTGTGGTGCTTTCTTATACAAAAGGTGTAGCACTATAAGACTTGTACTTCACTAACCTCAAAATGATTCTTTTATAAAGTGACTTGAGCACTAAACTGTTCTGGTACACAGATAACTACACATAGCTCCAGTTCAAGACTCGCCCTTGCCATTTTGAAATGGGGGGAAAAAAGTCTGTCACAAAGTTGGCTCCCCATTATGCCAGATTTGCAGAGCTGGTATCCCAGTTTGTAGGACAGTATGGGGCACTGAGACTAGAGGTTAGAGTCTGTATTAGAACCCTAAAGCCAAGAAAACAGAGAAAACTGTATGTATGACTGAATGTTTTGAGTATTTGCAAATGCGTGTTTAAATCATACCCTGTTGTCCCAAAGGCCCACTCCACCAAAAGCTGACATCAGATACATGACAATGATGGAAATCTGGACCTCTGTAACATCAACCCTGCATGAGGACAGTGAAAGATACTTAAAGGAAGATTCAGACCAGTTGTAAGAAAGCAATGAGGAAATGTAAGTTGCTTTGGATGGAACATAGAAAACGTAGACTTATTACACAACTCACAAGCCAAAACGGAGGGTTCCAGAAACATAGGTCTGCCACTGGGCACAGAAGAACATGAACATCCCTACGAAGCCGCAGAAGAACATCCAGTCTGGATACATTCCTATCCCACAGGATATACATGTTCCCACGGCAACAAACACTGTAATGAGAGTACACAAACTGTAACTGTCACAAGTGAATTCAAATCACATGACAGATTGACACCAACTAAAGTAGTATAAAAGCGGTTTGCTAAATGAATACATCTAAACGTAATCCTGTTTGTGTACAACATGTCGGTCATGCAACGTGCTGATGAAACAGCAAGGCCAACCACACCTGTAGAGACAGCGTCACAGCCATGGTCAAACAACTCTCCCAAAGGTGAGCTGCTGTTGGTCCTCCTGGCCTGTTTCCCATCGATCGCATCCAGAGACTGATAGATGAACAGTCCCAGTGCACTGAGGAAAAACGCCCATGCTGGAGCCTGGTAAAAAGACAGATAGGGGAAGAGGGAGTGAAGGACGAGAGATGAGTCGAGGTAATGACAATCAGTTTCCTTGAAAATATTGGTTTTTCTTTCAGAGCACAGATGAAAGTAGAAATCATGGAATCTACATTGCAGGATGCAGCTTGTGCTGTTGTGTCAGTAAAATACTATTTTTTTCCTAATAAAGGGCAGAGTTAGCTGAAAGCTAGTGCCCAGTAAGGAACCCATACTTCTACAAACTACTAAAGAGTATCCTATCATAATGCATGGGACTCCGTTCAGCATCCCCAACCCTGCCTATTCCACTCTGACCCCACACCCCAGAACAGTGTAAAAAAAATATTGGGGGCACCACTTGTGTGTTGTACACTTGGTCACACAAGCCAAATAATTCCATATTAGGTTAACTCCTCTGAGGATACTCAACAAAGGAGGATGGCAGTGTGATCTGAACAACTGTTGTTGCATTTGTGTCTTGCTAGACCTTACAGTGCCTGTAAAGTGTAATGAAATGGCAAAAGTGGCAAGATTGTGTGTGTGCGCACTAAGACCCAAATAGTAAGACCAAAATTTCAAGAGAACGGGGCATTTCCAGAGACTTGACTTTTACCAGCCATCTGCCCACCAAAAGCAAGCCAATACTCAGCTTGTCTCTCCACAAGACACTGTTTCAACACTATAGGCTAGGTGTGTGCAGGTGCGTGCATGTGTAAAACAAACTAGTCTAACAAGATGCTCTGCTCTTTCTCCTTATTCTGTGTCTCTCAGCCATGCCCTGTGTTATGACCATGGTAAAATGCTTGTAAATTATAATTGACTGTGAACAACCATTAAGCTGTACTTTCACATGTGTCCTTTGGGACATAGTCCAACAGTTTTTGGTCTTATCCTTATATTTGCTAAGTAGGCAGTCGTCTCTAATCATACCATCGACTGCTCTGACTTGTAGCATATCACCTACACAGGGTAATTACGGGTCATCGTACAGTGGTTGCTCACTTAATCAGACCTAAGTAGGCTATGGCATAATAAGCAAAAACCTTTCAATCTTGTTGCAATCTGGACTTTGTCAGGGTTAAGGTTCTAATCTATACTGAAGCATACGGGCTACGGCATTCTGCAAGTCTGATAAAACTGTCCTGAATGCCTCTGTTAAAGAATGAATGCATGCACCACATACACACACACACAAATGGGCCTACTCAGTATGGCAACACTAAGTCTCTATTGATGCCAGATATATGGAACCTAGAGTCATCAACGTAATCAACGTGGCAATATCTTATTCGAACTGATTCTGACTGAGATAATAGGTTGAAAGCTGACTGCACACCATTAATCCACAGTTCAAAGCTCGAGTTTTGTTTCCGATTAACAAACATCCGTCGTTTTATACACTAAATTATTAAGTAGCCAATTTACTTCTGTCTATAAACCATTTGTCAAAATAAATGTCGTTCCTGCAAACAAATGAATTCCAACATTGTTGCAAAGCCCAATGACTGACCAAAACGTGCATACATATCAGCAGACACTGGTTCCAGGTGTATCATGGTACCAATTATGTTACAACTACACATAGGACAGAGACATTATATCAGAAAGTTTCCCAAGGTCGCAGTCACTTACCTCTTCTGTTGCCGACGGGCAGTAATACACTAGCACTACAGTTGTGACAATATTCACAACGAGTCCAATTATAGTTAGCGTATTCGGCGCGATCGTGGTTGGAATTTGTTGGACCAGCCAATTCCAGTATACTTGACACGCTGGTTCGAAAAGGGATCGGCCGGAGGCGCTGTATTTATGCTCTTCTAGTCGCTTGAGTTGTGCGACTGACAGCGGCTCTGGATACAAGAAATGTGGCATTGTTTTTAGCCTCTGTGCTCAAAAAAGTACCACCCAGAGATACTTCTAACTTTCTTCTGTCTCTCCGGATTTAATATTTGCTTGTCTCCAGAAAACGGTTGTTCATTTGACATTTA
Organism: Hypomesus nipponensis; assembly: GCF_054491055.1. Lineage (NCBI taxonomy): Eukaryota > Metazoa > Chordata > Actinopteri > Osmeriformes > Osmeridae > Hypomesus > Hypomesus nipponensis. Next base: position 6,533,619 of record NC_140367.1, read on the forward strand.
AGAGTGAACGGTTATTTTTCAACCATGAGTTGTAGATACCCTTTCCGTTCATCGAAAATTGCTTTTCAGCAGGAAGCCAAGGCCCGGAAGAGAATGTAACCGGGAGATTCAAATGCCATGTATTCCTACCACCGCTATGTGCGCAATTTCCAAACATTTAGAAAAACAAAACACATTGGCTGTCAGTAGTTACGAGTTCACCATCGACAACTTCGTAAACACCATCTACTAAAATAATATGCTATGATTTTCCAACTCAAATCAGAAAATATCAAATGGCTTAAGGGACTGTTAATTGTTATTTAATGACGTCACAAAAAATGACAAATCTCAACAAAAAATACAGAATTCGTAACAAAAATATTTCCAGTTACAATGTACGTGTTTTTATTGAGCCATGAGCCATAATTACAAATTAAAGGTAAAGGCATGCACAAGTGGTCAGACACACTCCAATACAGCACAGTATCAACGCTAAAAGCATTTGGCATGCAGTGAAGGCTTACACTCAACAAAAAGAACAGTTTAATAAATCAAACATGATCCTACTCACAAAAAAAGTTACATCACCAATAAATAATAAAGTGTTACTTGCAATGCTCCTTAATGTGTTTTCAGTCTTTTCTATCATGTGTCTCAATGTTTCATTCATTCTTTAATCACAGGATTCCCTTTTACAGACATCAAACCATGTTATTCATTTCCCGTCTTCAGTTTTTTTATTTAGGCCCTTGAAAGTATTCGTACCCACTAGTACTTTCCCTAACAAAGAACCAAATGCATACAGGTGAAGGTTGTTATTAACCTATACTACACACTACTAATCTCAAATAAAAAATATAGAACCAAACCACTGCTGACATGCATCAGAGCTTAGACAGAGCTGTTAAACACCAGATGCTGACAAATTGGCTTTTCTCTATGACAACTAGCTCCAAACGCACACACAGCATGCCTAAGACCACAGTCCTCTTCCCTGGCCTATTCAGATTGCAGGCAAAAACTGAAGAGGGGCACTGTTGGTAAGGATCCATGAAAGCCTAGATGCATCCCTTCTCAGTCCAATCACTTTTCTGCCTCCACGTTCTTCGCCTCGTTCATGTACTTATCAATCAAGTGTAACGGCACTCCACGCTGCATGAGCTCGTAGAAGGTGAACCCTCCTGGAGGAAGGGAGAACAGACAGACTCAGGCTGTTGTTGGGAATGACAGAGGTCAAAGGTCAAGGAAAGGGTAAAAGGAGACAGAGAAAGAGAGAGACAGCGTGTCTTTGTGTGTGTGTGTGTGTGTGTGTGTGTGGTGAAAAGGAAAAAGTGAGAGAGAAAGGGTCAAATAGAGAGACAAAGAGAGAAAGAGAGAGAAGAGAGAGAGAGAGAGAGAGAGAGAGAGAGACAACATGCCAGGACCAGCAGAAAAAGTCAAGAGCCAATGAGGAAAGTAGAAACGGACAGTGTGAAACAGAGGACAGCATACAGAATAGTAAGAATCTGAAGAGAACAGCAAAAGGAGGGAAAAAGTCAGCGTTGGTACAAGGCAGGTGCAGAACACATAACTTTCAGCCTTTGAGTGAGTTGTATATGCTAAGACTTGCAAAGCAAGGAGCAAAAGTGCTCATTCACCATGTGTGGCAAATAATATAAAATCTTATAAGTTGTAATATGAATGTAAGATATAACATTCAGATACAAGTTGCAGCCCTTCATCCACAGCTGTATTATACAAGACCAAGCAAATATATGGATATTCTTGAGAAAATCACAAAATCTGCTTATTGTTTTTATTATGTCATACATGATGTGAGGTTGAGTGTACAGTTGCTGGTTTAGACAGTGAGTCAAGTCCAGATCATTGTACTTGTACAAAGGTTACTCACCTTTTGTGTGGCACATTATATGATAAATAATATTAAACAAGTCACACAAGCACACAAACAAAGTTTTGAAATGTTAAGGGTATGGCTAATAACACCACACATGACAACTACAAAAACAAAAAGAAATCACACACATCCCATTTGGATTAATACATGCTAGGCATTCCTTTCCTGGTTCCTGTTTTCTCAGACTGGTGGTTGCTGACTAAAAGAGTCTACATATTGAGTCACTGCTAAGAAAAGCTGGGTTAATGGCCTTTGAAAAATGCAAAATGAATGACATAAGCTTCATATGCCAAAACCATATGAAAGCTTACCTTAGATGGCAACATACAATCACTATTCCTGAAGGGGGACTGAGGGAGAGAAGAGAAGACGGGTTAACCAAATGTTTACATGAAGGAGTTATATTCCAGGGGATACTGTTAAGTTAATGTTTACTCTTTTACATGAGGAGTTAAACATGTATCTTGGGAAACATTCCACCTGTGGAGGTAATTTTTTTTTTATGGAGTTACAACTTAATTTGGTCAAGGGAAACATTGATCTGATGTTATGTGGACTGTACCACAACACAAGGACTGCTTGTCAAGACATGTTCAAATATGTTCTTTCAGGTAGGTGTGTAACGATGAGAAGGGCAAATATGAAATGAAGAGTATTGCTATTACATGTCTTGATAATGATATTTCTAATGATGATGGATAAACACTTGAAATAATGTAATTATGAAGATGAATATATTTTGAGACTAATTGAACTCAAATCCTGATTGAGATCCACAGCAAGGCTGATACTTACATGTCCAGCTGCTATTGGCGTCCTCATGGTTGTGTACTGAAACACTTGAGTCAGGCACTAGGCTAGGTGAGTCAGTGGGTTTACATAAACACACCGTTGGTGTACACCAGGGACAGAGTTTACCTTGTAGCCCAGACTGACCTTTGACCTCCAGCTTGCACTCCACCTGGGCATCCCCCAGGTCATTAATAGCCTTGCAGGAATACGTCCCCCCGTCGTAAGGGTTGGGTTTGCGAATCTCCAGGGAACAGACTCCTTGGTTGCTAAACATGCGGTAGCGTGGGTCATCGATGATGGCAATCTTATTCTTCATCCAAATGACTTTGGGCTGATGTCAAAAAAATACAAGTGAGCAGGAAGAAACAAAGCTCAATATAATCATGACGTTATTAAGAAGCTCTGTCAGTTTACACATTAATCTACAAGTTAATGTCAATGTTACGATAAGGAACCTGAACTAAAGCTGTCCTCAGAGGACAGTATCCCTCAACAAAGGACATCTGGGCTGCTGACTGAGAGTAGAACCTGATCCACAGGACAGAGAATAGCAGCCAGTTGTAAAGCCTGGTCTGGCCTTCTGAAAGGCTGCAGGTGTAAAGCTATTACATCTCAGTGGGAGGTCTGGGACGTTCAGGGTGCATCAAGAGGCATATGCCTCAGGTGAACTTCTCTACAAGCACAGCCTTCATCATCCAAATGTATAAAACCTTATAATTTTGGAAGCTGTGAATGTCTGACGGGCATTACCTGAGGTAATTATAAAATGACACTGGGCCATTGTAGGTGTAACTCCTCCCAACCTACCCTCGGATTGGCCCGAACGCTGCAGTTGAGCGTGGCGTTATAGCCAGCGATGGCAAACGTGTTGATCAGAGGCTGTGTGAACTTCGGGGGCTCTTTGAAGTCATGGTCTGTATACTCTGGGTTTTTGAGGTTCATGCCTGTGAAAGGAAGGGTAGAGGAATGGGGTTGTACATGATACGGGCATAGAGCTGTATCATGGGGGAATTTCCCTTGTGATGAAGAAGAAACAATGTTGTTTTTTTATTTTTTGTCAGGCAAGTATTTATTTAATTTTTCTTTGACAGAAATGTAAAGGCGGTGACTGTGAGGCTTCTACAATATCTCTTTGAATGCGTAAAGATTGTAAATGACTTGATGTCTATACTGCAGCTTCAATATTATTGATACATCCTCTACTGGTCATACTCATTGCTGTTCTTCTACATCCTCAGCGGAGCTCAGACGTACCTTCCTTGACGATGAGGGCGCTGTCCTTGGTCTGAGTGGCACACTCGCTCAGGCCGCACATGTTCTCCGAGTAGATCCTGAAGTAGTACTCGTTCCCTACCACCAGCTCTGAGATGGTGATGCAGGTGCGGTGGTAGTGCTCAACACACGTATACCATTCCTGTCAAAGAGATCAGATGCTCACAGAGTCAAAACAAATGCAGTCACGAGGTGCACACTATTGATTATGGTTTCTAAACCTCATACCATGGTTTTCTTGTCTGCCTTCTGGATGGTGTAGCCTGTTATGGGGGCATTGCCGTTGTCCTTGGGAGGGGTCCAGTCCAGAGCCACATTCTCCCCCCATACCTCCTCTATCTTCACGTACTGTGGAGGGCCTGGCAGGTCTGAACAGAACCAGAAAGTCATCCATACCTCTTCAAGAACCAGGAGTGTGTAGAACGTACACGCTAACAGTACTATGATCTGATGTGGAAAGGAAACCTTGGGCTCACCAACAATCTGAATGTCAATAATGGCTGTGTCCTCATGGTTCTCCACCTTTACATTCATCTCATACTTCCCGGAGTGGTTGCGATCCGCCTTGCGGATGAAGATAATGCTGTCACATTCTGTGTTGCGGATGCTGACGTGGGTTGGGTCGATGGCATTTCCCTCTTTCAGCCAGCTCACCTTTGGCCTGGGCTTCCCCTACGGATAAGACAGAGGAGGATGACCTCAACTGGTAACCATGGACACGGCTGTGAGGATGTGAATGTTTATGCCACGGTTGCTTTACCATAAATGGAACCACCAGATTTACAGCTTCTCCAACTCTACGAATGCATGTCTGCTTCAAGTGTCGGGGGATGCGAATCTTTGGTGGTTCTGGTAAAAGACAGGTCAGATTGGCACAGGAACGGGATCAAAAATGTCAATGTGTGCCTTCTAATACAAGCCCTAGACTCACCTATGACCTCTTTGACCAGGATAGAATGCTGGAGGGTCCGAGGTGTGCTGGCACCAGCCGCATTGATGGCCCTAACTCTGACTAGGATCTTGGACTCTGGAGGCAGACCAGTGATCGTGTACTTGGTCTTCTCTGTCAGCCCCTTGTTGGCTCCAATCCAGTCATCGGCTATGGAGAAAAACACGTTAAGGTCCCTACAAGTATTCATAGTCATAGAGAGTATAAATATCAGGTGAGTTAAAGAATTCCAAACAGGGTGTCATCTCACTTCCTTCTACGCAGTACTCCACCAAGTAGCCATCCAGGCCGGCAGCACCGATCGTCTCTGGGGGACGCCACTTCATGGTCACCGTGGTGTCTGTGACATCATCGACCACCAGCATGGTTGGCTCGCTAGTCACAGCTGAAGAGGTTGAAATTCACAAACTTTTAAATCAAATTATAATGGAAAAAAAAACATGAGTCATACGTAAATCTTCATAGGCTTGATGTAATACAGGTACAACCATGGGCACGTGAGGACAGCAGCACTCGAGTTTGCATGCCATTAATCTGCTATTCAGACACATTAGGGCTGCACCCAACTTCTATTCTTACTTTCAGAAACATATTTAACTCCACTGAACTCCGTGGGAACTTGATCTCCTAAACCTATAATCCGGAGGTGATTTGGCAGCCATTATTAAGACATATTTAACATCTTCCAAAGTGCCGGCTTGTGTGTTGGAGGTCATCGCCAGAATGCTTTGAATAGTGCAGCATCAAGAAAGACAGGTGCTGAAGGCTAACCAAGGGCACATCACAGATGCAAAAGTATTATAGCCCGAGTAGCTGAAATTGTTTCCCCATTATCATCATACAGTCAAAGGATAAACTGGAATACGGTCTTACGTAACAGCCTTATATCATGTCTAATGTCCAGCAGTGGGATACTTTGAGTTCAGAGGCTACTAGGTTTACAATGCTCTGTGTACTTTGTGGACAGGGTATAAGGTATTAAGGGACACTTACCCAGGGGAACAAATGCTTTAGATGGCTCGCTTGGTTTGGAAACGCCAATGGCATTGACGGCAAAGACCCGCACCTCATATGGCACGCCCTCAATCATCTTCTTAGGCTCAAATGTAGCCTCTTTGTTCAGATCAAAGTTCAACCTCATCCACCTGGAACTCTGTTTCTTCTTTCTCTCAATGAAATAGCCTTCAGTTGGGTAAGAACAGAATGTTTTCTTTCCATTCTCATGTTGTGGAATTAATCATAATATTTAGATGCACAACCTAAACAGACTCACCCAATATTGGCGAGCCCCCGTCATAGTGGGGAGGGTCCCATGTCATTGAGCACCAGTCTCCACCCACTGCTGGGACCAGAGGAGCCTCAGGAGGGTCTGGGATATCTAACAAGTTACACAAGTCTGAGTTATCGAGAAGTTATTTGTTGCCACGGTGATCTTTGACTATCATGCCACTTATGTATTTCTTACCAACGACTTTGACTCGGACACTCCCTGTGTCTTCCCCAGCCTCGTTCTGCAGTACTATCTTGTAGTTTCCCGTGTCTTCCCTCTCTGTGACTTCGATGGTGAAGCAGGTTTGATCAGCGAAGGTCTCAGCACGAACACGGTTACCAGAATCTAGGATTACCTGTGATAGCAAGCAGATGAGGGTGTGGCGGTGCATGTAGTGATCTCATGACACACATAGATACGGTTCCAAATGAAATGCATCTTCTGGAACCAATGTCAGTCTCCATCCCAGCCCCTCTACCTACCCTCTCTCCCTTCATCCACACCACTCTGGGTGCTGGTTCTCCACTGATGGGGATCTCCAGGCGGAGTTTGGTTCCTGCCACGATGACCACTGTGTTGTCAGGCACATTCAGGCTGTCTAGGTGCACCTTAGGGGGGTCTGTGGAAAATGAAATGACCCCCAAATTAGAAAAAAGAAAGAAGATAACAACTAATTATAATATATTTTCATATGAGATTAAATACTGTACCGATGATATGAACTTTGGCACAGAGACTCTGTGTGTACCCTTCAGGCACAAAGGTATAGTCCCCTGAATCATGGATTGAACTGCTTTCAATTTCAAGTCTGTGGTTCCTGTTAAACATAGAGAGAAAATGTTAATGCAATCCCAGATGGGATTTGGGCAGAGCAGCTGACAGCAGTGGGAACATATTGATAGAGCTGGACAGTCTTCAGATCGAGTCAGAGTGTGCAGAGAAGACCTACTTACATTTACATTTATTCATTTAGCAGGCGCTTTTATCCAAAGAGACTTTCAAGAGAGAGCTTTACAAAGTGCATAGGTCAATGATAATAACAACAAGATAGCCCCAAAAGCATTGCGAGTAGCCAAAACATGAAGCACATATTGTGAACCACCAAAATAAGTGCCAAAGGGAAGAACCATAAGAGCAAGTTACAATTAAACAACATGAACTGCTATAAGTGCAAGTGTACCTGCACAATAAAAATAATATATCACAGCGAGTACAAAAATTGTAATCAGTTACCACTAATCACAAGAGCAACAAGTCTCTAAGCAAGAGTCATTGTGATCCTTGAGGAAACTAACATCGGTTCAAGCAAACCATTCCTACTTGGCTCTGTGCAGGATGTTGATGCGGTCGTTGGGTTGGATGAGCTGTCCGTTCCTGTACCAGCGTCCGGGGACGTTCCCAGGGTTGATCTCACAGTGCAGCTTCAGGGGCTGACCGAGCATGACTGTCACATTCTGGAGGTCCTGCAGAATCTTCAGCGGCTTCACTGACACAGCCAAGAACAGGGAGGTGAGAGACGGGACGGACAAGGAAAACATTTTAAACATTCAGAGGATGTGAGTTAGACATAGACGTCTTGACCCCTAATAGTCCCTCGTTCATAGAATGCCATTGAGGAAGAGGATAGGTGAGATGTAAGCTCAACACCTACAGTCGACCTGTACACGGGCCTCAGTGGTGCCCCCAGTGGCCATGAGGGAGTAGGTCCCTGTGTCGTCCTTGGAAGCGTCGTCGATGATAAGCCAGTGTTTGGTCCCCTCTGACTTGACACGATAGCGTGAGCGCACCCCTGTGGGGACCTCCACGCCATTCTTCATCCTGAGAAAAAATACCCACAAATCTTCAGAGACACATTTGCCAGTTCACGTCTTTGCTTAAGTGACGTCACACGAAGAGAAGGAGAACAGCAACAAGTATGTCACTCAAGAAATGTATGTTTTCCATACCATTTGACTTGAGCTCCTTCTTCAGACACCTCACACTCCAACTCAATCCTTTCATTCACAGTGGTTTTTACGGCCTCAATGTCTTTGACAATCTTCACCGGTAGCTCTTCGGATGGAAGGATCAACATGTTAGATAAAGGAGATCAAGCAAAATAAAACATGATATTGTCAAGAAAATCCTGTCATTGCTGGGGAAGAACATGATCTCAAGAGAGATTGTGTTTGATTGAGTTTAATACCTTTAACAAACAGCTCAGTAGTGCACTTCTCATCTCCAGCGGATACGGAATATGCAGCATCATCGTTTAGGACGCAATTGTTGATGATCATGATTCGCTGTGTGCCCTTGTGCTCAAAGATATACCTATACAGCAAGTCAATTAGTCAAAACACAGAGTATACACAGGTACATGCAGGAAACAAGGGATGGATGTTTGGGTTGAGGGTGAATGTAGAATGGGTAGTGAATGCAGTATATACAGAACGCCTATTTGTAAATAAGGGAATATACAATAGATTATCTTGCGACTGTGTCATTTATGGATGACTTTGTCACTGCTTTCTTGTGTCTTAACAGAGACATTTCAAATTTAAAAATTCATAATTGTAATTAAGGAACTGCAGACAAACAAAAATAGAAGAACCAACGACATGTCATCATGCAGTATTCAGGGTTGTCACTGCACACAGATGGACAACTAGACAGAAGGGAGGGGCCGCACTTCAGAGTTTTGTTATGCAATCAGACGAGTGAACTTACTTCCTTTGACTTAAGTTCATCAGTGGAGCCAGAAAGGGGCCGGAGCACAGTGTGAAGTAGTTATGGCAGACAGGAAGGAGTGCCATGGCATGGCATGGCATGACAGAACAGACAGACAGACACACAGGGCAGAGGGACAGATAGACATCATGCCTGGAGGGGACTGCGATCACCAATAGTGTCACAGTAGTAAGAAGAAAGAGAGCCTATAGAACAGAGAATCCTGGGAATATTCCACAGGAGACCAATGACCAGAAAACTGCAATAGCCTCCCAGATGGCTTTAACCTGGCCTGGATCTGAACTTTCACAACATAGGGTGTAGCAAAAGTTAATATGGAGGATTTGTTGCATTACCTTTCCAAATGTGATCTGATCTTAACATCTAAATGGCTACAAAATAATACTGTTTTTATCCATCTATACAGTTACCAAGCCAGACAGAGTTAAAGACCTGTGAAGGAGGTACCACCATTTTCCTGTACAGAGAAGGACCTGTAGTTAATAGTAAAGGACTGTTTTTTAAAACATCTAACACAGGAATATCAATCACATAACGCTCAGGATCTACAGAGCTCTGGAAACATCTAACGTTCTTGCAATGCAGGGGTGACAACTCTTGAAGTGAAGTTAGAATTGAGAGAACGTTATTTGTTCACAGTATGTCGGCTGGCAATGGTTCACAGTGCAGTGGATGGTACTGGTTGTATATGGATGGGCCAGGTTACAAAGCGACCTCTGTGGGAGAGTGGAGATGTTTAGGTGAATATAGGCAATAGTAGGCAAGCAGGAGCAGGCAAATCTGTTTCCCTTTCAATAGTGTTCCTTATATTAAACCTATTAAATTGCCATAACATCAAACTAACATGTGAACCATTGCTTTTAAGCCCTGAGAGATGGCAAATAACAAAATCACAAAGGATCAACAGACCAGCAGACAGGATCAGACCACGAATGAAACACATTTTATGAGAGATGCTCAAAAAACGTTTTTCATTTGTGAGAAGATGAAGGGAGACCATCTAAAAAGATAGATAGAAGAAAACATGACATACTTGGGAGTGGGTCGAATCTCCTGTCCATTCTTGTACCATTTCAGCTCCACTGTGGGGTCTGCCAGGTCCACAACAAAACGGATCTTCCCTCCCTTGTCCGCCTGGTATGCTGGATCCAGCTTCTTAGCGAAAGCTTCAGATAAACAAAGGTTGCTGTTGAATTTTCTAGAAGTGTACTTAGACCCATTGTCCAACCTGCGAGAAGAATAACTCTCCAACCTGAATAATAGGGGAGTGTCAGTAAGTTAAATCCTCTTCTCTAAAATTATGGATTAACTATAAATAATATACATACTGTATTATATTAAATCACAAACATGTATATACATAATCAAAACAGTGCAACACTATTCCAACATACCACCGTTCCAAAATCCCATCTGAATTTGAGAACTGAAGCTTTGTAAAATGCTACAGTCATTACCTTCGCTTTTCTTCTCCTCCTTCTTGGTCTTCTTCAGCCTCTTGAGCAGGCCCCTCAGGTCTGTGATGCCGTAGTTGAACGCTATCTTCTCGTATTCATCCGGCCGGGCCAACTTCAGGATCTCCCACACGTCCACGTCAGGAGCCTCCTCCTGCTTGGGCTCTCTATTGAGACCGGACACCAGGGCAGGGTGTGAGTCCTGGGGCGTCAGCTGGACGTTTGCAACATGTCCTAAGGAACTTCTAGTTGAAGTGCTCACGTGTTGAACAAAAGTAATGCTACATTGAATTCTCCGTGGACACTTGGTGGAGCTGAATCTTCTGATGTGGCTACCATGGATTGCTACCTGTTTGAACTATGATATTTTCTACAGTAGTAAACATCTATTTGCATATAAAAAGGGCTTTACAAATAAATGTTTATTGGATTTGATTTATTCAGCTAGACCTTGTCTTGATTCTTTTGATATTTTATCGTGAGGCGTGATTATCTCTTCTCTGTAATCTCTGTATCTGTAATCTAATCTTTCTTTCTAGTCTATACATATAAAGTTCTTCTCCCTAATCAGTTCCTCAGGACATGTCACACAAAGGGATGGGTATGGTCTGCTATCTTACCTGTGCTGTCACATAAGCCCTGGGAGAGTTATTACAGGGGCGGGAAGGCAGAACAGCATGTCCTACAGGGGGACTATGGTGATATACTGGGGGTTTCATCTGTGGTTCAACACTATAAGTGAAGTGAAGAGGGGGGTTTGGGGGTGTGGGACTTCAGGGAAGGGTTTTGACCCAGTTTGGGTTCTTTTAGTTTGGTCATTGTTATTTGGCTTCAGGGTGAGCTTTTGGGAAATTAAACAGAAAAAATGCTTGATTTTATTAGTGTTGTAGAAACAAATTCAAACAACATTATATAGTGTGTGATGTGAAATGCAATTGTCCTTATGATTCATTGGGGCATAATTCACTGTCAGCTCAATTAAGTGTGTTTAGGATTTGGGAAATTAATATATTTTTGCTGCATGCAGGAATGAAGAAGACCTTAGACAGAGGTGTACAGGTGAAGAAACATATATAATTCCGATGACTATTTATGCTAGCCCATCCCTTTGTATCTATCTGTGTTCAGATGATCACTTCAGAAAGGTACTGACACTGTTAAAGATGGAGGCGTCCATAGCAGTTGTTAGATCTATGAGATCCAGGTTAATAAGCATGTTGCCCTGGGCGTGAGTACATTTATTAATTAGCTAAATAAAGAACAGTCAATCAGCCCTTTCTTTCTTAGACATTTTCCCAAATGTCTGAAAGGTTTAAGGCAAATAGCATGACATATTATTTCATTCTTTCTATGTAGGCTATATATCTTCTGTTTATTTTCAGGCAATTATCAACAAAGTCTGAAATAAACAATCTTAGAATGTGCCTTGTATTTCTGAGTTGAAATAAAATGACAATGTAGCAATAACACTATTTCACAGCTTCATTCATAAATGGCCCACTAGCAGATCAGAAATGATCCAAAATGGAGATTTCTGCCTCTTAAGGACAGTATTCGACTTGGAAGAGTGATCACCTTAACAATTGATCCTGTATGAAGCAAAGTCCATTTTCACCAATGCTGATTATTAGTGGAGCATTTGAGAATGCAGCCTTTAAATGAAGTGTTACCGTACAAGAGGCCAACACTCTTGCTTGTCCAGTTCCTAGAGCTACATTCCATGCCAGGGACTCTGCAGGATTATAGTACTTACCTCACAGTAAGGTCTAATCGTTTTATTACCTATGGTATTCTCTTTACTAACCTGTTCATTCTGAATGTGTAGGAAAGAAGAAGAGACAAGCCCATAATAAATGTGTAATTTTACCTTAGCGAACAATGTCACTGAATAAGTTGATTGTACTTATAGCAGTGCATTGAATACATGATTTTGCTCAACCAAGATTCATCTTTCTTGAAAAATCGAATTAAAACTCCAAAATATAGGTCACTCTCAGGAAGCAGAAAATAACTTTGTATCGAGTGTAAAAACTACTGTCATATCTAGCTATACTAATACTACAGAAACAATTTTGTGTATTAAGTATTAACTATGTTGTGCATAGTACAGGCATCGTCACCTTTGCACTCAACATTTGTCTTTGCATGATATCATATTCTATTTTCCGCAAATATGTAGCAATACCCATAAATACCATGTCATAAAATTACAAATTTGGAAGAGAAAAAGATTCAATAGCCGTTGTTGGGGAAACATAAGAAACATACAAAACTGAAAAAAAGAAAGAAAACAGGAAGCAGAATCCCAAATAAGGGGTACAAAAAGAAAGAAAAAATATTCCAGCCACTTTGGGGTGGAAAGTTTTTCTCACCTATGTTTAAGAAGACCACTAAAGTCAAGTTCCCCTGCATCCTCTTGTCCTTCACTGCTGTTGTTAACAAGAAGAGATTAATAGAGACTGAATTAGATAAACAGTCACAGGCTTTAGATAAACAATGTTAAAAGAACAACGCAAAGCAATGGCACTGACTTCAATCGATGCATTAGGTCCGAACTAACGCATGATTGGGGCTCGCACAAAACCTTTCACTCCTATTTGCAATTAAAGATTCTGAGCAAACAGGTTTGTATAAGGAGCTTTGAGGGCTATATCCCAGACGACATTATGAAAACATTGCCACAATGTTTCTGCTATGTTGAAGCAACATCGCTGAGCAGCTACATTGTGAAAATGCTATGGCGCTGGGATGTTTTGCGTTGCTTTCTGATACATTGTTGGGAGGGAGGTTCCAAATGCAAGCGTTGGCCTTCAAGGAGTTAAACACATAGAGGTGTTTGGTTGATTTGCAATTACCTTTGGTAAAGGTTAATGACATTTTGCAACCATATTTGCACACTGGTTTGTCAGATTTGTGTCATGGCTGAAACATGTCTCCCTCACTTTGCAATTTTATGTTCCCAATTATTTAGATTTATATAAGTATATTAGAGAAGTTTATTAGTAAACTAAGATTACTACACCTACAAAAAAGATTGAAAGATTAAAAAGATTGTTTGGTAATTACTTAAATGTACATACAGTAATGTATTCATTATGTTGCACATAGTGTATCTTGAATACTAGTTTATCCTGCTAATAAGTGAAATATTTCAGACTTTGTATATTTAAGTCAACTATGTTGTAATATTGTGGCCCTCATTTTGCTTATTACCTTCTTTTGAAAGCTGATCGGATATCAACATTCTGTGACCCCTGTTCAACTTCTGAAAGAAAAAAAACATACATATGGCATACGTGTATCATCTGTGTGATTTACTTGTATTAAATGAATACATTGTATTGTCACAGCTGTACTGTTACTGTAAATAAGCCAACAACAACAACAGCACAACTAACCTTTAACTTCCAGGTCGAAGGCACAGCTGTCAAACTTGTCTTTGTAGGTGACCTCACACCTGTAATTCCCTGCATAGTTATCTTTGGCTTTGATGATATGCATCTCAAAAGTATGTATCTGCAGGGTGATGAAAAAAGAATTACATTAGGAGCAAACTGAGGGGTGAGCGGATAAACAACATCAGACAACGTACCTTGGTGAATCGGTCAAAGGTTTCCTTTAGTTGTAAGTGCTTCCCAGTCTTGCTAGCGAGGTCCATCCATTTCCCTTTAAACCACTTGATGGTGGGTTTACGAAGCAGATCTTTAGCCTCCACCTTAGCAACAAAGGTGATGTCCTCACCTTGTTCACACGTGAAGCACAGCACAATGAACCGTCGAGCCAGATGGCGACTCAAACAGATCACTTACACACACTTTTCACTCGTCTACCAGCTTGTTAGTGGCAAAGAATCTTCTGAAATGGAATGCATGTACACATAGTCACTCACCCACTGTTATGGAGCCTCCTTGAGGTTTCTCTATGAGGAGGGTTGACAATGGCGGAGTGTCTATGGGCTTGTCTAGGTCCTCTGGAATTTGTCCCTCTCCCAGGGACCACACTGGTCGAACAGGGGATACACATGAATCATCACACAGACACTACCCAATTCACTGAGTGACTTGTATATTCCAGACAGGATGGATAGTCAGAAACAAGCTCACACGCAACAATCCTTCACAATACAGTTTAAAGCTGCGATTTAAGCATTTTGCAACATGTAAAGCATAGAACGTAGAACACAAAACCGAGTTCCCACCTAACGAGGAACGTATTCTTGAAAGGACAAACTGCAAGGAAATAATTATATTTCTCCTTGGAAACAGGTAAGGGATGCTGACGTCTTGACTCTCTAAGCTGTCATCTTAAAAAGCTGACAGCTGTTCACGTGAAAGTTCTCTGCATTCTCCACATCTCAATGAGTTGAAGAATCTCAGATCCAACATGTTCCTTGAGGCCAAACCAAAGACACCCCCATGTCATAAACTCTGACTCATCCTCAACAACGATTAAAATGTTCGTACTAATGCCAAATTGCAGTAACATTTTCAATTTCCCTATTGGTGTATGAAAAAGATGAGAATTTCCAAAAGCCCCATAGCTTCCTACAAGTTGTAGAGGAAATATGGCATTTGATCTATGACATTTTAGGAAACCAATCTTTTTCATAAAGCACCACTGTACATAGTATCTAGCCAAATGAACTTGAACACTCAACGACAACTGTGACAGTTACATTTGGCCCGCTATGTGAGGAAAATTAAGCACCAGTTACTTGAATGGACTGTTCGTAGCTCTTGCTTTCTTTGGGCAATAAATTTGTTTACACAGCATTACCTGAGTCTTTTCTCCCCATGGCTGATAAAGGGACGCTATCATCTAAACAAAGACAGAGATAAGTTTACAGCATATTATAAGGAATAGTACTGTAAAGTCCATAGAAGCAAGCAAGCACACACCAAACAAACATACAATACACGATCAGCAAGCAATAACAAACAATTTAAAGCAAGCTGGGACTGACGAATAAAAAAATGAATCAACATAAAAAACTACCAGGTGACAGATTCCAAAAAAAGGGCATAACAAGCCTAGAAATCTTACTGTGGATTTAATATTTCTCAAAACAGAGTTCAACATATTAAGGTTGATGTCTATGATATGATTCTATTTAAAATGTATGGGGAGACAGCAATTAACCTGTATTGCAGTTAACCTGTTTCAGGGGCTGCATAGGACTTAAATATTATATATCATATTATATTTTTGTAATATTCAGTTAAGAATGTGTAAGTATTCAACACCATTATGCAAGTTTTTTCAGATGTATGTGTATGAGACAAAGGTATATGCATGAGTGTTTCTCATATCTAAATGTGTAAGTGATTCATACGAGGATGTATAAGTGCTCACATGAGCATGCATAGGTTTACAGAGTATATGTTTGCATGAGCCATTCCGATGTATGACAAAACATCTTATTTAGGTCCTAAACAGCCCCTAATAAACAAATAAACAAATTTACCATTAATAATCTCCCCTCAGTTGGGAAAAAATACGTTGTTTTAAAACACACAAAAAACGTCTAGAAATAAACATGTCTTCGAACATGTTTCCTATACCCAGACAGTTGAACTTACTGATCTATGCAGACTTGATAAGACCTACAATATAGTGGTACAGTAAGGTTAACAGAGAGATCTTACGAGGCAGCTCAATAGAGAGTTTCTTGAGTGAATAGGCATCCTCTGTAAAGAAAGCACATTATTATTGATATTAATGGAAGTGATTTACTGTCCTTAATGGTTCATCTATTTTGATTACTCTGATATACTCTGGATTACACCCCGAAATCGATGAAAAAAATTGTTGTTAAAAAGATTTTATGAAAGGATTCTAATTTTACAACTTAATTAGATAACCTATGTACTAGTATAATAAGACAAAACAGGTTTTAGACAATATAAAAATGTCATGTATAATATTTATAAATAACATATGCATATACATGATGAGCATACATACATACATACAGTACATGTATTGGTATTATATCATAATACATACATGTCAGATGTGATGTGACACATCCATGCCTTTATTTGACATAATAAATAAAGGTTTATGTGCTTTTAGAAACTGCGCTCAGGAATTTGCACATGACACTGCACATAGATGGCATATAGATTACATGTATGTCTGTTACATACACATACATACACTATAATAGTTTAAGATCTATTCCTCGATTAAAAAATATATAAAAAACGTGTTGCTTGTGTCAAGTTGAGGGACCCATCAATGTTGTTGAAAAATGTCCATAGCTTTTTATTGTCTTGGACTGTTCCTCATAGAAGCCCAACACAGTAACCATTCCAGAGTCTCCAATCTATGGTAACCATCATCAAGAGGAGAATAAGACCTAATGAGGGTGGTTGTTATGGTTACCAACCTGCTGGGGGCGTTGGGGAGGGGGTACTGGCTGCAGCATCATCATCTTTATCTGCAATAAAGGTGTGATTGATACACAGACCCACCTATGAAAAAGCTCCAAGTCCATCATGGGCAGGCCAGCAAAACATGCCACAAGACCAGACTGGTCATGCAAAACAAGACAGAATTCAGGACAAAAAATTGACATCTTTAAAACGGACGGATGGAGTTTAAGATACATGGTCAATGAGATTGAAAAGTGTTGGAGGAGAACACACCTGTGTGTTTGGGATGAGACAATGGTATGAGATCACACGTGTGTAGTGATTTATGGTAGACACCAAAAGCCTGTTGATAAACTAAAGTACCACACCAGTGATTGTGAACTAAAGTACCACACCAGTGACTATGAACTAAAGTACCACACCAGTGATTGTGAACTAAAGTACCACACCAGTGATTGTGAACTAAAGTACCACACCAGTGATTGTGAACTAAAGTACCACACCAGGGACTATGAACTAAAGTACCACACCAGTGATTATGAACTAAAGTACCACACCAGTGATTGTGAACTAAAGTACCACACCAGTGATTGTGAACTAAAGTACCACACCAGTGATTGTGAACTAAAGTACCACACCAGTGACAGTGAGATTAACTCACCATGCAAAAAACAACCAGAAGACAAATCCCCCAAAACAGAGGCATTCATTTCAAGTAACCCTGTCAACCGTCTGAGTTATATCTTTGCATAACACCAACAGAACAGTGAAGGAAGCAGACAACAACATAAAGCCAGTGAGAGATATTTCTACTCTTATTGAGCAATACAACCAAACTACACCAAAAAAACAATATTAAATAACTGAATATGGACACAGCATGAAGCCTGCCTTCTGCTTTTTGAAAAACAGGAAGTGACACTGATAACTAGGTCGAGATATGACCTTGCATGCGGCAGGCGGCAGGCGGTTGGGTGTGTGCTTGTTTTTTTCAACTGCATAAAACACAGATCCTCATCTATTGTCTATGAGAGGTACAGCACTTGAAAGTGATTCTGCACAGACCACATAGGCACAGACACACAGACACTCAAACAAACATAAGCAGACAAAATACACTTGTGCACAGAAAGCACACACACATACAGTATACACACACACACACACACACACACAACAACAACACACGTCACGTCCAGTCCCAGACCTTCTGGAGGTGGAGGTGGAGGTGTGGTAACAACTATAACTGGCTCTGCTTTCTCCATCTCAGCAGGACGGGGTGGGGCTGATTGGGACAAGGCTGTCATAAATGAAACCCACCTTCCACCCATGCAGTAGCCTATCACATCCACTCAAGAAGAATCTCAGCCAATCAGCACTGCCTTTTAGACATTTTTCCTTAGACACTGAAACGTATAAATCCATGTTCAGTATGACGCCATTGCACTGATTTCCTACTGTTTACTTACCGACTTAAAACATTTTTTTTTAAATGTATAAGTGCACTTTAGGAGGGGCTTTTCACCAAAGAGATCCGGTTATAAAAGCAGATAGCAAAGCATGAACCAATGTATGGCCCCAATCAAAGAATATCAATTAAGACCATTGCATTGGGTCTTATAGCAGCCCTGGAAGCAAAAAATAATATTGTCTATAATTACAGATAACGTTTTCACCCAAAGTCACCCTGAAATAGTGAAGCATCAATCTATTACTTTATGTTTTTATTCTCTGACAGAAGATACATGTTGACTTTCTCAAATAAATACTGATCGTTCTGGCTACCAATGAAAGCTGGACTCCACTGCAGTCAGACAGGGTATTTGAATGAAAGCGCTACTTGAGTTAATTAAAAGAGCAGTAAACAGCGAGAGTTTCGACTGTAAAAGGCTAGAGACAGTGTTCCAGTACTTACCAGGCGGTGGGGGGGAGCAAGGGGCCTCCTCCTTAACTTCAGGCTCGACTTGCTCTTTAACCCCAACAGCTACGGGCTTTGGGTCTGTAGAGCCATTCTCTACTGGCTCAGGCTCCTTAGCCACCACCACCTCTACCGGAATAGGCTCTACGGGGTCTGGCTCCTTCCCCTCAGTTTCTACTGGCTCTGCCTCCGCTACAGCCTCTGTACAGCAAACATAGCGCCTAGCTGGAGCAGCAGGCTTTGGGCAAAAGCAATCGACCAAAGCCTCGCAGAACACAGCCTTATTTGAGACATGCATAGATCGCTAGTGACCACATTGGTTTGATTCACTGACATCCAGTCAAGATTAAAATGTTCCGGAAACTAAATTTTGGTTGTTATGCTTTTGATTCTTTTTATTTGAAAGCTAGTTTAATGACCTTTGGACTACAAGGTTACCATCAGTTACCTAGTCATTGGAAAGTTGTCACCAATCTGGTCACTTTATCTATAGTGTTAGTTCTAGAGATCTCAAGGAAGCAGTTTTACCAATTTTACTAAGCAGAGTTGAACACGTTTTACCAATTAAAAATTGACCAATTTATCAATAGGTTCTATCAGTACAGATAGAATATATATAAATATATTTTTGACAACAAAAAGGTAAGCAAATGATTAAACACAGCTTCTAGTAAAATGAGTAAAATTCATACTTCCTCCATCTCCCAATACCTACTCTTTGGATGATACCATCATGTTCAGCCCCTTATACGGTTACAGAAAAAATGTTACACATGGTTTTAGATGCATCAAGGCATTTGTGCATTAGTAACAATGCAATGTAAGGGTTATGTGTTCAATAGGTAACTGAAATTGCAGTTAATAGGCCATATCATGCACATTCTTTCTGTGTATTGGTGCAGTTCTCTTTACTTCTGTGGTTCAGTTTTGCTCATATGAAGATTGTCAAGTGGAACAGTGAGGACTCACACAAAACCAATGTGTGTTGTCACAGTGATATGCACAAGAACATCCTGGGAGTGTGAAGGGGGAAGAGGGAGGGGAAGCCAGGGGGGAAGAGGGAGGGGTACCCACCTGGGGGTGGAGAGATCTGGAGCGATATCTCAGGGAGGGGCAGGACACCGTTACTTTCTGGGGCAATGCTCTCTGAGTGCGTGACAAATATAGCAAGAATGGAAAGGCTTCTTCACAAAGCACAAAGCAACCACACAGTCTCACATACTGACACACCTTGTGTTGAACCCATTCTCTCCATCTTTCAGTCAGACAGGGACACTTTATTCTTGCATGCACAGTATTGGACTGTCTTACAACTCCCTCTGTGTACATGTCTTTTGTTTGGTATGTAGGCACAAGAGGAAATACTGTGCATGAACGAATAGTACAATGTGGCCTTCACTTACTGTACACCAGGCTTTATCAGAATTCATCCATGTGCTAATTTAGGCTGAATAGGATCAAGATTAGTTGAAAATATAAATTTTCATGCAAACGTTTGTTTTTTTTCCCCTTAGATTGTACCACTCCAAGGTCAAAGCCTAACGTGGTCTGACAGCACGCTGCATGCCAGCGTACTGGTCACATGGCGGGACAGAGATGTCAGCTGAATCAACAGGGCGGGATCAGACAGTCAGGGGGGACGGAATGTTGAAGATTCTGATCGCTTGGCTGTAACGACTGATCAGAGTCACAGTGACACAGTCGTACCTCTGAGTTCTCATTTGCTTAAACCCAGAACAGTGTTTGAACTCATCATGGTTACACACTGTACTAAACTCAGTGCTCTGATGCCCACAGCCTTTCGTGTTTGCACGACACGAAACAGGTTGTGTTTCGCTGAACAATATTTTACTCTATAGGTTAACCGTTCCCCATTGTGGTCTTGCAGTCGGTATTTGTCAATTGTATTGTCACTCAATTTTTTTTTTTTTTTTTTGACTGATCTGTCCCTCACCTCAACATGTTATAGTCTAATATTGGCCATTAGTCTTTACTCACCTTCTGGCTGGGCATTTGGCGTCTCATCTAGAAAAGAAAGAGAGAAAAGAATCAAGGTTTATTTCTACGATTTGTTCCGTCAATAAAATCCCCCCACTAAAAACAAATATCCCAGTACAAACAGGTAGTGGTTATTTATGCGTAGGCGGCCATTTAACAGACTTTGCTGAGACATGTACTGTACTCACCTTTGGGCCTCAAGGCACCTCATGTCTAGACATTGTCTAGTCTTAACTGATTATAGAGGCTCCCAATGATACACCACTTGTCAGAACTCTGCACTGTCTGGACATACCAAACTGATGCAGAGGGCAGCATAACATATTTGGAAAGCATAATTATCAAAAGGTTTAACGCTACAGTAGATCAAAGTCACCATACAGTAGGTCAACTGACATGCCACAGCTTCTAGGCTCCAGGTATTAGCCTTGTGTGTTATTAATGGGTTAGTGGGGCACAGTCACGTGTGTGTGGCTTTCTGTTCCTCATGGGAACAAAGCATCTCCACTCTGTCATTTTACGCTGGGTTCCTTTTTTCTGTGTCTGAAAGTCCATATGAGTTTGAGACTTCTGACACCATGATCATCATTTAGCATGAGAAATAGAAGAAGGAATTGTAGCTTCACCAAATTGTTGCACAACCCAAGCATCCACAGGATAGATACCGGTTTAACGTAACATGAACTCAGACATGGAAGCCTACAGACAATGTGAAAGCTCCATAACAGGAGAAAAAGATTAAGGAAATACAGATTATTGGGTGATGACGACACTACTGAACAGCCTTGTTGCCGTCACATGACCTTGCTTGTCCATTTCTACACTCTCAGTGATGAGCACTGGCACAGCAGGCTGTGAATTCTGTTAAGACGCCAGTATTCCCTGTGCCAGCCAAGATACGTCCTTTGTTAATGCCCCAGAGAAATACTGGGCATTACAGTGCCATTCCTGTCCACAGTTTAAAGATGACAGGCAAGACAGCCTGGCAGTCTACTGTTGGCAAATCTGTCCTCTCCATTCCATGATGCTGAGGTGGTCTTACTGTCTCTCACTTGAAAGTCATGGTCACTTGACAATCTCTCCTGTGTGTAATTGTACCACCAGAGGCAGTCATAAGGTTTTTTTTATACTTTCCCTGATGACCTTCAGCTCGGATCAACCTCCCTGCCCAGATTCTGTTATCCCTCAACTCTGATGATTCCCTCTGGACATTCTAGGTCAGATATAGACATGTGTATATGTCTCTCTCTCTCTCTATATATATATATATATATATATATATATATATAGTCACACCACACTGAAAACAATGTTTTGTTGGCTTCATCATCAGAGTCCTGCTGGGTCACGTTTACATTTATTCATTTAGCAGACACTTTTATCCAAAGCGACTTACAAGAAAGAGCTTTACAAAAACGGCATAGGTCAATGATCATACGCAACGAGACAGCCAAACCATGAAGCATACATTGTGAAAAGCAAATTAGTGCCAATGGGTAGAACCAGAAGAGCATGAGTGTACCTGGAGGAAAGCAAGCAACAATCGTATAATTCACAGTGAGTACATCATGCACATATATTCTCTGTCTCATTGGGGAAATGATGAGACCAGGGAGAAGCGGATTCCCACTGCAGTTAGTGAAGCTGCAGGTATTTCAGCTGTTGTCCCTGTTGTTGTTGTGAAGACAGACAGGCTCATACAGACTCCAGCTTGAACCTAACCGAGTCTAGTTTATCTTCCAAATTTATAATGTTTTTGTTTTTTTTATTAAAGGGGAACTTCTTTGTTTCACCATCGTGCAGGGTGGCCGAATTAATGAGAGCCAAAATGTTCGTGACAAGCAATCACCACGGCCCCCTGTGCTGTATACCTGGTTTGTGGTGTGAAATTCTGAAATGTACAACTTGACGCTGTTAGATGCTGCAGAGTAGATGGAGTGATGGTGGTAGTATATAAACTAAGGTGATGATGTGGATCTGTAGGTACTGAAAGCCAAGAGTGACTGAAGGAAGTCATAGGGACGGGTGGGTTACTGTGAACTTTAACCCTGATGGCAAGCCTGAAGAGATGTTTTACCCCTGACTCATTCTAGTTGAAATGATACTGTCAAGCATTGAAGAGATGGTTGTGTTTCTGATGAGGGGAGGTGAGAGAGGGAGAGAGGGAGAGGGGGACGAGGGATGAGGATTTAAAGTCTGGACTATTCCAGGGACAAGTGTCCCAGTCCCAAGGGCTACATAAGCTACTCAGCCAGTCCATCATCTCTCATCCTAGTTTTCAAACCCTTTAGTGTGTAGCCTAAACATACAATGGCATCCTCCTGTTCAGCTGTTCCAAGTCATTCAGAGAACACTACTTTTTTTTTATTGCAATTCATCTGGTCTTCAGTACTCACTGGTTATTTCAGGACCATGGTTGTGGTAGACTGGCATCTGCAGCCACTCCTTTTACTGTGGCTTAGTTTCATAGGATCATAAATGTTTATCACAGTGGATAAACTCTCTAATGAGGGCATTTCCAATACGTTAATTAAAATCTACGGATGTAGATTCCTAATCCCTTCAATTATTCTGCTTCTATTCCTGCTACAATAATTTACAATGTAGCACAAAACTATATTGACAGCCGAATCGCAAAAACAAACTGGCCTAACATAAACCTGGCATAAACCTGAACAAAAGCAGGGTTTTAGAACACACAACTGGCTGTTTAGCTGCCAAAGGTGGATTGGAACATCCACTAAGGATTGTCTATCCTCTCTCCATATTTATTGCCACTATTAAAATAACTTCCATGAAAGCAATCTTGCAAATCCCTCCCATTCCATCCTGTAATCCCCATTGTCATGAGGCGGACGGGAATGCGCCCACAGAATCGCCTGGATGTGTGTGTGTAAAAAAGACGAGTGTGTATGCGTGCCATTCCCGATGTGTACTGTAAGCACTGCTGCCAATACAACTAGGTCCACTAAAGGATACATGGTTTATAATAAAACCAGTTTTCACTCCAAACATGATTAGCGCTGTTGACTTAACAAACTGTCCCTGGGCATATCTGGGCTGTCAGAACAGTCTCCAAAGACACTGCAGTAACGGATCAGGAAAATATCTTGATGACAGACAAGAGGGGGGAACAACAGGAGGTGCTGATGGAGATGATCGTACGGAGAAGTGATGACAGATGAGCATAGCCACAGGTCAGCAAGGGCAAAATAGTGCATTAGTAATGCAGAAGATGAATATCAAGTTGAATGTGGAGTTAAATGTGGATTTATCTGTGTTGGATAGGGAGGGGGTATTGTCATTGGCATCTTGTTTTGATCCAGTTGCACAATGACATGTTGCCAGCCTTGCCACATGTCCATAATTCATCTGTTGGGGTTCAAAACAACCACAAACACCTTCTTCATCACCTGGGACTGTGTCCACCATCCACAGGCATCCTCATACAGCCCAGGGACAGGGAATCCCAAGGCATCATCCTTCAGCGTCTATGCTTGCTGTGTTCAGCTCAGCCCTGAGCCAAGCTCCTGTGCTCATCAACATTCCTCCAGAGGAGCTCTTCAAAACATCTCATTCCAAAAGGCTCCTGTCTCCAACAGCATTGTCCATCATGCCAACAGGGAAAACCACAGCCTTTTTATAAACCTCTTTGAACTCTCTCCTTACTAAGGTGGAAACACTCCAGAATGCCAATCAGTTCTTGCAGCTGGTTGCTGCAGACATCTAGAATTCTCCTTGAAGTGCTCTTTTTAACGTGTTAAAAATGATTTCATCCATCTATCTCTTCAACATATTAAAAATGATTCTACCCGTCTTCAAGCTGTGGAAGCTTTGGAAAAGACCAAAACGACCAAACCAAATGATAACAACAAGCTAAATTGGTGGCCCTCTTTTACAGTCCATTGAGAAGACAATAATTTCCCCATTAGAAACACTCACTCTGCAATTACGTACGTTTATAATTCAACATAACAATTTCACCCTGTCATTTCAATAACAAACCATCTTCAAAATACCTATTTTTCCCCTTTAAGATCTGATGCAAGATCTTATCGCATTTGCTACATTTAGAAAATAATGTGCATTAAGGTTACTGCATGGTTTTGAACTGGCATCTTCAGTGAAGAGAACAGGCCGCTCCTACCTTTCTTTGTGGGCTCTGGCATCTTGAGCCGGGTCACAAGAGAAGCGTCAATGAATCAAAATGTGCAGGTAGGCGCCTTCAGACCAGCGTTACTAAATGGGAGACCAGGCAGGATGTGGAAGCCCTCAGTCCAGGGGGAGAGAGCTGAAGATGGGCCACTAGTCACAAGTCTCTGGGACCCTCGGGCCAGAGTGGTGGAAGGTGAGGAGGGCCCTGTGTGAGACAGTATTTGAAATCTCTGTGGGAAAGGACAGGTGGTAGAGTGACAGATATGAGGGGGACAGGCTCCCTAACCTTATATAGAGCACACACTGGCTCCTCCTCCATTTGACAGTATGGGCTCATTGTGCGCCTAGAATCACCGGCTTCAGTGCCACTTATTATGGAAAGTCTACACTCAGGGGTTCTGGTATGGTGTTGGGTAGGGAGGCTCTGAAAGAGGTGTGGTTCAGGGTCTAGACAAAAGATCCCAGGCACTGACCCTAGCAACTTGTGATATTGTAGTACCGGATCTAAATAATTAGCTTTTGATTACTTACCAAAGCTTCCAAGATGAAGCAAGTCCTTCTCCAGTTACAGACCTTTACACAATCTTGATCAAAACATTTCAGCAAATTGTGAGATGGATCAGGGGTCAGGGCATCAACTTCGAAAGTGATGAGTGTGATCACTGTAATTTATAGTAGATCTATCATGTTAAAGATCTTGAAGTGAGGGATGAGGTGAACATTATGGCCAGGACAGTGGAAGACGTATTAATCATTTTGGCCAAGGTGTTGGAAAACAGTAAAGTGAGGGGAAACTTGCTGTGAGCAGAGACAAGTGGGGTATAAAAAGAAGATATATTTGGTGTGAGATTCCCAATGATGTAATTGCATTGATATTCAAACATATTTCTGAGTGACTGGGTGATCTCCACAAAAAAAGGTTAAGATGACACCCACTCACCTGATGCCAAGTGACAAAGATCTCTTTAATCCAGAGGGGATCCTGTCCAAGTGTAAAAGGCCTGCCTGCCTGGCCAATAAATACTGGAGAGATGCCTGGGCAATAGTGATGGCCTATACTTAGAAACCTGTCATAAACCTTGACATTTGACATATTCAACATGGAAAGAGGGTTTGATATATTTTTGAGTATTTTGCCATGGATGTGGTTGCTAGGTTCCTAATTAACATTATTATTTAAGTTAAACACGTGATAACTCAAGCTCTGGTCTCCAGTGAGGCCAATTTGGCCAACAAGGCTTAAAGCTGCTGAGCTTAAAGGAAGAGGTACAGTACTCAGGCCTTTTGAACCCCACACATTAAGGCTTCTTATCATAGTTAGCCTAAGGACAAGATCCTTAACAATCCATAACCCGCTGAAACTTACTTTACATAACCTCTGAACATTACCAGTTACTAGACTGTTTTTGTAACAGCAATTTCAACATTTATAATATTTGTCAGTCAATTATTGTTAATCGTAAGGGGATTTGCAGTACCACTGAAAACAAAAGCAACACGCAATGTAAAAAATGTTTACTCTAAGACAACCAGTCTGCATGCTGCCGTTCAGACTGTCACATCGGAATGGGAACAGTAAAGCCCTTCATTTGAAGCACGGCAGTTCATTTGTTCTCTCCCTCCTCCATAAGACAAATAACTCAGTCGCTGTAATGAAAGCCTTGATGATGCAGCCTAGAATTCATCAGGCAAAACAAGCTAGTCTTGACTCAGAGTTAGGTGACAGTGCTCAGTTAGGTTTTAAGTATGGCCTTTCGTAGTAACAGACACAGAGAGATCTGTTACCCCATTTATAACTCGGTGGGCTCCAGTGGTAAATGCTAGGCTTAGGGGTGTATCATGTGGGTCTGCTACAAAGAGCACACAAAATCATTTTGAATTGCCTGAGCTGGACAGGAGTTTGCATCACAGAGGAGATTTAGCCATGAGGTCACCCTCAAGAGTAGCAACAGACAACGCAGACTCTATGCAATAGATGTACTGCACTGCCCCCCTCAGGTAACACTAGAACATGAACACTTGAGCCATTTTTAATGCAATTGATAACACAAAGACAGCATAAGAAGATACACAGAAATATGCCAACGTGGGTACAAAACATACAAATAATTTACGGTTTTAACAGCTAAAGTCAATCCTGTAGGCCTACAGGTTATTGACTTCGGAAGACACAGTTACATAACACGACAGTTACATTATAAAGATGGACAACCCACATAGGCCTACGCATGATACGGTGGTGAACTTACTCGTTCAGTCAACAGTTGTCGCTGTCGCTGTCGCGTACGCTGCATAGTTCTGCTCCCCAAGGAGTGTGGTCAGTTTTAAACTTTATGACAAAGCATGGAAAGTATCGATGCTAATGGCGTACTTTAAACATGCGTTCTCCCTTCTTTTAGAAAATATAAATAAACTGATGCAAATCTGCTTGCTTGTAGATTTGATTGAATCTTCAAGGGAGTCTTTTAAAACAATTAATTTTCAATGAAAGTGCCAGCTGTTTGGCGAAAAACGGTCTGATTAATTTTTAGGTATCGAGTCAGTGGCTTTATCGTGCAGGAATTGAGCAGTATTGCAAATGTAGCCTACACTGAACACACATCTAAACGCAACATGCAACATATTGGATTCAATGCTATTTACCAAAATTACTAAAACTTCCTATCCGAAGCCCGTGTCATTTATAAAGTGTCAATCTTGTCAGCATTTGTGCTTGAATGTTTTCCGTGGCACATCCTCAAGGCACTCAGTGTGTCTCTGCTGAACTGGTAGGTGAGCTTCTTCTTAACTTTAAATATCTCTCCAGAACGCCTATAGTTCCTCAAAGCCCTGCACATCTTCTGGTATGTCATAAGCCTTTTGTTTCCTTTCCTCTGGCCCCAAAGTGCTGCTACCTGGTCCTTGTACTTGGAGGAAAAGCTGAAGACTCCTGAGGCATCTGGCACCCAGGAAACACAATGGGCCATGTCTGGATCTTCCAGCATCTCAAACAGGAAGTGAAACAATCGTACCTTTCTACCTGTAAGTCACCATGGTGATTGTGGTTAGTAGATAAAGTACAGAGGATCAGTTAATCATTCCCCCACATAAGTCATTTGTGAGATGCTTTGTTATGACTGCCACATAGCAGTAAATTGTAACGTTTCCAAAATATTGGTTATCAGACATATGTAAAACATAGGGCCCCAAAGGTTTAGTACTAAATGGCATCGTTGTGTTTTACAGTAAAGGGTAGGTCTGTTATTTAATATGTAAGTGTTGTTCACTTAGTACCAGCTATCTCCAATGACAGCATACCAATCTAGTAACCCACAAAAGGAGAACTCACCTCTCATAGTAGGTTCAGTGTGGCATGTGGATGATTTCCATTCCGAGTTTGGAGCGGACCGAAGCTCAGACAATGTGACAGTTGTTTGGTTTAATGTTGCGGTGTTAAATTTTGATTGTGTTGGTTGGAGGTCAGCTTTATCACCCTGAACAGGATAACAGATAAAGTAATCACAGAACAGATGTACAGATGTATATGAAAATGAAAATCATTACACAACATTTCATGTTGTTCCCCACATAAATTGCTGTAAAATGAAGTATAACCCTACCTACAGTTACCTCATATGTCAAGTGCTCGCGACCTGATTCACTTCCATTACGTTCCTTCACAGGCAGAGGTGTGGGCAAAACACAGTTCTCTTCCACTGCAATTTAACATGAACATTTGACAGTGGGTTTGTACACTGTCATTTTATCTGAATCCTATAAATTAACTTTGGATAGGACCAACCTCTTTCACTACCAACTCCAGTGTTCTGCCTGTAGTACTCTTCCAGAAACTCGAAGATAACCTCCAAATCGGTCTGATTTTCCTGGAAAGAGTTCTGGTAAATGCAATAATGAGCAGCAAACCCACTAATACTCTCCACAGTTTTGTTGTAAGGATTGACCTGTATGCATTGATCTCGGCAATAGTTGTTTAAGCTGTCATATTTACCATAATTGTCTGGTGTACAGTAGAGGGTAAGATGGTTTCAGAACTTATTCCAACGCCAGCCAGCTATGGTACAAAGCTGTTTATGAAGTAAAGGACAGAATAACACCAAGACATTCAACCTTTTTATAATACCACCCTGATATGAGAACCAGAAGGCTTTTGTTCCCCTCTATGAGCCCCCAACACAAGAACAATGTCCTCCACTGCCATAAACCTGCCCAGACATCCAGCAAACTCCCAGGTCTGACCACATCCTCTCCACTGGGCAAGATAAGAGTAGATGGACTGCTACACTTCATTGACACTTTCTGAGAAAAACATTTTTCTTTGGCTTTGACTCTCAACGTCATGGATGCATTGTAGGCTTTTTTGTCTGTCATAAAATAATGAACATGGTTTAGTTCTTTTTTTGTCATATATTTGACCAATTAATTATTTTGCAGCTAAAAGAATAATAGTACCACACAATTGTTTGGACAATTTTTTATTGAAATGTAACTTGCAGAAATACTGTAATTATTAGCTATAAAAAAAAAAACATTTAGCTTTTTACTGTATCTACACACATTGCTTATGACTGGTCCACAACTCTTCAAGATGAAGGTAAGTATGAGTGGACTGGATGTTAAACATTTCACAGTAAATCATTGCATTACCATGACTTCCAAGACAATTACTCAGGGTGAGCAAGCCAACATTAGGCACCCATAAAAAGCTCAAATTGTTAGTTCACAAAGTCTCTCAAATGTTTTTGTCTCCGCAGTGCTTGAGATTTACACCTTGGTGACACTGGGTGACAAGAAGCCAGTGCCTAGATCACAGTCTGCCTGGTGGGGGAAGTGTCCGTACCCGCTGGGCCACTCAGGTGCTACAGAAACGGGATAGTAGCCCTGCTCAAGTGGGGCATGTTGCTGCTGGTGGTGGTGGTGGTAATGGAGGTGCATGTCTCGTCCAATGTGCCCAGTGGGATGTCCAGGGGTGTGTGTGTTTCCAAGCCTTTGGAGGATCATAGGATTGAACTGGTAAGTGAGTTTGCGCCGCACTTTCACAATCTCGCCAGTGCGACTATAGTTGCGTAGTGCCCGTGCCATCTTCTGATAGGTCATTGTCTTGCGGTTGCCCTTGCGCTGTCCCCAGCACTCTGCTAGCTTCTCCTTGTTCTTGGAGATGAAGTGGAAG
Organism: Hypomesus nipponensis; assembly: GCF_054491055.1. Taxonomy (NCBI): domain Eukaryota; kingdom Metazoa; phylum Chordata; class Actinopteri; order Osmeriformes; family Osmeridae; genus Hypomesus; species Hypomesus nipponensis. The sequence goes on from NC_140367.1 coordinate 6,563,577, forward strand.
GTTCCACTGCCGTGATCGGTCCACTGGATGGAGTCCACCATGTTGGTGTCATGAAGTGCTTCATGTAGGTATTCATAAAGACGGAGCTTTTTACGACCTGGTAAAGTGTGGATCTGAGCTTACTATTAATGTAAACATACTGTAGATACTGTACATGAAAATAAAAGGACAATTCTGCATCATTTCAATTAGATTTAAAGTGTTTTTTGCACAAATTGTTAAGCGAAGATAACCTGCTTACCTTTCCCAGTTCTCAGTGGGGGCAAGATGGAGTACATCTGTGCAGACTCCCCCATCACAGAGGGACTCAGCGAAACATCGGGGACTACGTGAGTCAGATGGTTCACATCCATGTGATACTGTAGGATACACACACTTTCCTTTAAACAGCATTGCACACTTCACAAGTGGTCACATTTGTAGAAGCGTGCACCTTTTCTCAATACTTACAGTTGTCTCATACCAGTCATAATGTAAGTCAGAGGAATGTGTGATTGGGTATCCAGTGATGCTCTGCCGCACAGGAGACTGCGACGCCTCGTAGTACTTAAACTCTAAATAGAAAGAAATATTTTGCTTAAGTTTGTCATTTGTAATTTAAAGATCAAATTACATTTAGTCTACACTATACTGTGTACTGTGTAACACAAATAATATACCATTGAGTATGGTAATTCAGGTTTCAATTGCACATCCTTAAATCAGATGATAAATTACTGTGTGAGTATAATAATATAATATTAGTAGTGATTGTTATGTTTTATTTTATCTAGTCTTAATTTATTCAGGAAAAATATGTTTGTTTTTTCAATGATGACCAAAGAACCGCCACAAAATTATATAGAAAATACTGTATTAAATGTATGTGTAAATGTACCTGGATCATCATATGGATTGCTGGAGTGCCTTTGAATCACATCAATTGCATCCTGGAAGTGTTGGTTGATGTCGTTGTCCAAAGAGCTCTAGGAGTGCATAATAGTTTGAATGTAAGTATGTAAAACATGATACATTTTTAACCTCCACTTACATAAATGTTGTTAATCCTATTTACCAATATGAATAACTACAAAAATATGCACACATATTTAAGTTATATTCTTGTGGTGAAAATAAGATGTATTATTCTTCTAAGAAATCAACATGCATCATTAAACTTTGTATCGTAAAAATCGTATTCGCACAACTCACCATCTTATGCATCACAATGCCTGTGAAGGCTTTTGCTGACCGGCTTTGGATTTGATGCACTTGCACCTGAGAACGGGGGTTGTTTAGTGCAGGTGTGCAGTACCTGGACAGGTATATATAGAGCAACCCACCAATATTCACCGTTTGGACAAACAATTGGATTGTCAGATAAAGGTTGGGTGTTTTAAATGTGTCAACGTCACCTCTACAGTCAATGTTGAGGAAACACTTCTCTTTTTGGAAGAAGAGATTAGGTAGACCATCCCTCTCTCAAATTTTTTGGAGAGGAAAAAAACTCACATCCAGGAATACTATTTACCACTCTTCATATTTGCATCTCTGGTAGATAGTCATCTTGTGTACTGAGCAATGGTTGAAATCTGAGCCTGACGTTTTCTAGAGATACTGTATTTTCCATATCAATTACATTACTTTACATCTGCATGTGTTCTAAGGTCACACTTAAGCCAGCAACTATAAATGGTTAGTTTTCAGATTGATGTCCTATTTAATGTCAGATAAATGTCATATTTCTTCCATTTTATATTTTATATTTTTCCTGCCCAGTTTTTGAGAGTATGCACATGTTACATTTAGTGTGTCTTTAGCCATTAGGAAGGTTCATGTCTCATTGTGACCATTGTTACGTAGATGTTTGTTGTCCACCATACAAACTCCTCCCCCATCAAATAAGCATAACCTTTTTGAGAAGTTCTTTTATTACATGCTGCCTACATAGTTTTAAATATCAACTGACTGGCTCTTGAAGTTCCCCTTTCACGTGTTTGTGAATGCCACGGGGGTCATGGATGATGGGTAGATCATATCATGAAAACAATTAAATAAAGATGCACAGATTTCATAAAGTTTAATGATAAATTGATGTGTAAAACAATGGAATAACTGTTAAAGCAAAGTGTTGAGTAACAGGTTTAATGGCAAACTTTTTCTAGCAGTGTGTATGTGTATTTGAGTGTGTGTGTCTGTTCTTCCTGTAAGTGCTGCACACTGATAAAGTTTGGACTGATTGAAGGAAAGGGACAACAAAACCTTGCCTTTTTCCTTTTCTTACGTTGTTCCCATTTGAACATTACACACAGTGAATTTTCTGTCAAGGGACCATCGTAAATTATCAACCACTGCTTCTAGCTGACTACCTCATTCTGTTTTGTTATAATGTATATATTCCAAATGCTAAATCTCTAAACTAATCTTATAGGGTTCCATTTGTGATTATAATGATGATAATGAACAAACCATATATGTATACAAGACATTTCTGTAAATGTATTTGAGTCAAACTAGTTAGAGAATGACATTGTGTTTGTGTCTATGTCCATGAGAAAGAAAGTGAAAAGGCCAGGAGAGGCGGAATATTTCTGTCAAGGTGTTTACACTTTGTGGTAAAGCAGGCGTGAGGGCTCTTTATCTCTCTGAACAAAAGAACCATTTTCCTTCCCTTTCTCTGTCCTCTCTTTTCAATGGCTCTATTTATACCGACACCAGTGAGGGAAGGGCGATGTAACCGCAACATGGTCAACATCTATTTAACTTCTTTATTTACTGGCAATCAATGAAAATCAAGAAGTTCAAAAGCCACTGACAGATAAGGATATCAGGGAAAACAAATGCATGGTGGCATAGTTGTTAAATCCATATAAATGAGATAATGCTATGGTTGGGGGTTGCATTTTACATCCCAAAAAGATATGATACGAAAATGTAGGCACGTCTGCTATCATCCCAAAGGTTCAGTATTTTTACAAAAAAAATGTTTTAATGTAGTCAGTAAAATGCATTTGAATGATGTCCTAAATAAAGCCTCATTAACAGCAATTTAATTGGATTTGGCTCTGGACTGTGGCCATTGGATCTGTGAGTGTGGTCAGATGGCTGAGTGGTTAGGAAATCGGGCTATTAATCTGAAGGTTGCTGGTTCAATTCCAGGCTGTGCAAAATTAAGTTGTGTCCTTGGGCAAGGCACTTCACTTTCCTCGGGGAACGTCCCTGTAATTACTTTAATAATTATGATAATTAATAATTTGATAAGAGCGTCTGCTAAGTGACTAAATGTAAATACATAGAACAGGACATTGACAAAGATTGCCGAAAGGAGACTAAAGCAGCAGAGTTGCATTCTGTGTTGTGTGTTATATTACTAATGGAGAGGAGAGCCAAATAAAACAAACCAAGATGAAGACTTCAAAATTCTTTAAAATTCTCAATTTATATATGTAATTTAGAATTCCTGGTTTACCACTGTGAATCTACATAGAAACAAAAGGCCAACCTTTTTTTCCGCCAACCTGTTCCAAATCTCATGACGTGAACTGAGGTAGCTCAAGAAGCGGATGAAATATCTAACCAATGTCCATTATACACAGATACAAAGAAAATAATTTCATTAAATCTCGTATTTAGTTTAAGGATGTGGAAAAGTTTGGAATTCATTTTTAAAGACCAGAAAGAGTGGCTCATGGGGTAGTTACTTTCTGCAGTAGACCATTGCTCCATAAGCCGCCACTCCAACAACGGCCACCAGGGCGGCACCCCCACACAATAACACAGGCATCTCAGTGTGGGAACGGGTTAGAGAAGCCTCAGGCTGTGTCTTCTCCTGGACCTCTGTAATGGTGGGCTCCGCGACATCAGGGAGGGTGCCAGTAGACTCGCAGTGACCGTCAGTCTGGCTCTCCAGTTGCGGTTGTGGTAGGACAGGGGGAGGGTGGAGCTCTTGCATAGAATATAGCTGCTCTGCTACCTCAGCAGCAGTGGGGATGGAGGGGACAGGGGTGGAAGTAGCGGAGGGTGGCTCCAGCTTGACAACTGGCATGGCCATAGGTGGGGTTACATGGGTGACATGTGCCAGGTGCTGAAACGGGTCTTCCATCGACATCAGGAGCTCCACAGTCTCTGGGCCCCGCAAGCCTTGGTCGGCTGGAGCATAAGAGTGGGCGGAGCTTGTCTCCCCCCTGAGCTCAGCCAGCTCCCTCTCCCCTCCCAGCATGCTCAACATACTACCCTGCATCTCTTCCTCATCCTCCTCCAGGGTGCCCTCCTCCTCATCCTCAACCCCCATGTCTTCCTCCTCCAGCAGCTCAGCCTCTTCCCGCTCCAGGTGCACCATGTCGGAGACGGAGGAGTGGTTCTCGCTGCGTTCTTCAGGAAGGATCATCCCGTCACTGCTGTCCAGGCTCTTGGTGTCCTCGTGATCCATGTCGCCCATGGTGGACCAAGACTCAGCCAGCAAGCTCTCGCTTTGCCAGGGTCCGGCCGCTGCACTCTCTGTTTGGGTGACAGGCAGGGTGGCTGGGCTCAACCAATCAGGGTTGGGCTCTCCAGACAGGGAACTGACCTCAGCACCATCTCCCCTTCTGGACTCAACTGGGGCCTTGCCCTCCAGACTGAAGACTGGGCTCTAACAAAGGGGGAAAATCAATGCATTAACATGGATAATTATGAATACACATGACTAAATCCAACTAAGCAGCTTTGAAAAGCTGTCTGTCGTGGTGTGACATGGTTGTGGTTAATGTAAAATAAATGTTTATGTCCTTTATTTGACCATAACCAGATCAAGTCTGAATGGAAAAAGTTACACTCTTGTTCTGCCCTGCGCTGCATGCTCATGTCTATGTATAGCCTTGTCCCCACATTTCTGACTATGTATAGGCACTATATATGCCTCCGTCTGTCACCAAAGAGTGGAAGCTATTTCAGAGATTTCACATGACGTGAGGATTGGTCAAGAGGTGGGATATAGAGGGGAAGTGATGAGGATGTTTGAAATACCAGATTTTTGTAGTGGAGAATGGATGACTATTCAATTCTTCTACACACACAGGACTATTCTTATCTCATAAATATAATTAGTAATATACTTTACAGATCAGATTGTTGTGTTTTGTGATTTTAAGGGAGAGAATCTGGGGGAAGCTTAATGGGAATCAGGAAAAAATCGAACTGACACCTAGTTAAATAGTGACCTCTTTCACCTCCTGTACCTGCTATAGTCCTTCTTCCATGCTGTCTCTGCCCTGCCTGTAGTAAAACCACTGACTAGATTGGACATTCAGTCTCTCTACAGCTCATAATGTCAGAAATAAAAATGTCTGGCTGTACAAGTGGGTGGGTTCTGGCATCAATCAATGTTTTCAATCAATTTCTTCCATAAAGCACATATTATCATTAACATTTAATTTTTTTAATGCTTCTTACTGTTTTACATTTTTTTTTGGGGGGGGCAAACAGTTTACCTCCTAAAGACTCTGACTAATCCCCCAGCACACACGTGGGAGGTTATCACATCTAATCCCAGCCCAGGCACACAATCAAAAACTGAGATCAAGAGGAAAGGGTTGTGTTAAAACACTATCCTTGTTTATTAAACACTACAGCAATAGTACCTACCAACTAATGACAGCAAGCTCATTGAAAGAAAACATGCTTCTAACAATTACGTTACATGGGACCTAAAACATGTGCTTTAAGACAAACTAACAAACAAAGGATATCTTAGTGTTGTAAAGTAGTATTATAAAGCCCAAATCCTCCTACTACAGTTATGTAACATGGCTCTATTATGGCTCTACATCTGGAACACGTTTATGATTCCCATTTCTCAATCATTAATCAACTATCTACACTGAGTCCCCACTGTATTACACAGTGACATAGAACAATGTGTAAACTATTCTACAAAAAACATTGCATGACAAATTAGAGCCTGTATGATTTAGTTAGCCTGCTGACACTAAATTTGGGGATGTTGTTTGTGCTGCTCAGCACATATGATGTTTGCTGAAGATGTTGCTATTAGAATATGAAGTCTATCTGTTCAAAAGCCATTCAACCTTTTACCACTTCCCATAATCCTAAATTGACTGATTAGTCTGTGTAAGTAATAGGATTCTCTTTCATCCTAATTTACCAATGACAGAAGACTTTGACCCTACATACTACATACCAAGGTGAATAGATCCAGTCAAATTGGAGTCTTGCACGTTTGCCTATGATAGTATCAGTTGGGAAAGACAGTGATGTCATAGGTTCAGAGCCAATCAGATCTTGGTGAAGGTCATAGTGAATGTCACTACACAGGAAGTAATTAATAACTACTTATTTAAAACAGAGACAGATCAGATATTACTCTTATGTTTATCCATCCACAGCGATAGTTACAACTAGCACTATCATGCATGCTTGAGGGTGTTAGCACATACACTTGCACTTACAGTATGGAAAATTTAAAGTAAGGTGAAGATCACAGAGAAACAAACTAACAACTCAGATAATCCTTCCCTTGTTGTTTGATTAACAAAACATGCTATAAATGACAGCATGACGAAAAACAGCCCCAGAAATAGACAGTAAACAGGTGGTAAACAAGGTTAGCATGTTGCCCTTCATAAAGGTGTCAATAGTGACTTGTACCGTTCCAACACATAACAATAAGCAAATCAAATTTGGACCAAGTATTTGCAAGAGCACTTTGTATGCACTTACTCTATTGATCCAGACAGTTTATAATAGTTGGCTAAGTCCCATAACTACTATTTTTGTGTGTAACATTACACTAAGTCTTTTAACCTTCTAATATAAAGAGAATAAAAAGTGTCCAACCTACCTGACTCCTCTATGGAAACTGTTATATGGATGAGAGCTGTTAAGCAAGAGACAGATATTCAAAATGCAGAAGAGACATACATTTAGACATGGAGTCTGGAATTGAGCAACAGAAAAGCTGACATGGAAGCTGTGCTTAGCAGAGGAACACCAGCTGCTGCTATACAAGACTCTCTCTCACTCTCTCTCACACTGTCTCTCACCCTCACCGCCTGTCCATGTCATGACGTAACATTTGGCAGGAGTGGGCAGAGTGGTGACTTTTCTGCAGGGGGAAAAAAAATTTTGTTAGTGTAATACTGCAGTGAAATAATTGTCCATTTATTCACAAAAAAAACCCAAACACCCTTAATCCAAAACTCACACTACAATCTTTTTCAATATCTACTATTGTGTCAGCTTGGTAAGATAGACAAACTATCAGATGTCTGTTCTAGGCATGCATGAGCAGACATCATATTATTCTGCTTGGTGAATAACCTCTGACACAGTGACAGGGTTCAGGGTTGGTAAACAGTTGAAGTAGTTTTGCAATAATTTAACTAGTGTATTTCAGACAAAATAAACATAGTTACAGCATTAGATAGTTATCCACAATTATTCAGTAGCGTGTGATCTTCAGTACGCTCCAGTGAGGATCATAGTTTGGAATAAGTGTTTTTGATTTACATTTATGGATATTTTGATAATGGATGTTGCTGGATCAACTGAACGGATTTACAATGCTCGGTTGTTTTTTTGGGAAATGATATGAATGACTTGCCTCTAGTACCCTCTACTGGTTGTTGTACTAATGCCCCAATGCTCCTAATGCCATAATTGCTGTAGGCTATGTTGCCCGTTTAAATTAAACGTAAAACTTCCTCTTATTTAGATTATTAACCGCTTTAAGTATTTCTTATATTTCTGATGTTTCCCCTCTTCTCGCTTTCGCTTCTTGTAAATAAGATAGATATGATTTTGGAAAACATATTTTTTTTTTACAGAAGGTTAATTAAGTTACGGCTCAGTTTCTCAAGAAGAATTTTGCATTATGCTAAAATAATATTTAAGTGGGAATATTTCATTATTTCCCAAACCCTCACTGTATTGGTTGACTAAACAGGAAGTAAACATCATGTGACGTACAATATCAGCTGATCCGTCGTAGACATCTTTGAGAGTCACGACTACGGCGATTAATTCATCCGATTGTGCTTCTTTTTTTTCTGGTAATTATACCACTGGATTGTGTGTTTTTTGGTTCACGGTTAATATAATTGACATATTTAATTTTGTTGCGTTGAAATTACCTTGTTATTATTTTTCTCCTAGGTACAAGCGGATCTTAGACAGCTGCGACCATGGCGCTCAGCGATGCCGATGTACAGAAGCAGGTACATAAATTCAGCTAACCTTCAGAGGAAAGACATACATCCCAGGCCTTCCCCGATCTAAATGTAATTTAGATCGGGGATTTAAATGTAAATCGAATTTTAGATGGACCTGATTTGATATCGACTTTAACCAATAATATGTCACGGTTGACATTGAGAAAATCCGAAAAATACGAACGTATTTAACTGAATAAAACACATTAAAGCTAAGAAAGGGTATTCAATGCTCTTTACTCATCGCAATTATTAAAGTAGACCATAGATCGTTCTTTATTTTGTGGAGAATCGTTGTCCCAAAATTCCTCTGGTCACATGATTGTCTGTTGAGGAGTGCGCTGTCTGGTTTCACCAATCATGTAATGGATACAACATGATGTAGTCCCATGCAAAGTTCACTGCAAAGCAATAGTTATTCCCTAAATGTACATGTCTTCCTCGTACATACAAATTCTGTATCTGTAGTTTGATAAAGGTCTTCCTTGTATGAAATGGCATGGACAGTTTATAAAGAAAACGCACACACTAGGCACAAATCACACCTCAGTGACAAGGTTTAGCAAGTATTCAAAATGAATTTGGGAGGGGAAAAAACATGGCATAACTCAGTCCAATGTACGAATGAGGGGAAAACAGATCAAAGTCATTTATGTAATTAAATGTGGTTTATGCTTATCAGAATGGTATTTTATATTTTCACTTCAACATCTGCTCTGTTTAGATCAAGCACATGATGGCCTTCATCGAACAGGAGGCCAATGAGAAGGCAGAAGAAATTGATGCCAAGGTAGAGTGTCTATTTACCTTATGGTCTGTTTGAACAATGCATTATGTTTGTAAATTATACCAAATAAAACCCCAAACTCAATTTTCAGAGAGGCGTGTACTGCTGATAGTATTTAATTGATTAAAGTAACTTTGCTTATCATACCTGGCTTCTTAGATAGTGAGGTTAATCTGCTACCTGATCAGCCATACAGTATACAGTTCCCTTTTGTACTTGTCTCAAGACCCTTTTCTGTGAGTGATATGTGTGTCTCCCCTTCAGGCCGAAGAAGAGTTTAACATCGAGAAGGGTCGTCTGGTTCAGACGCAGAGGCTGAAGATCATGGAGTATTACGAGAAGAAGGAGAAGCAGATTGAGCAGCAGAAGAAAATGTAAGTCATGTTTTTGGCCGCCTGGACTGTTCTAGAGGCATATCCACCCCATCGACTTCCTCTCCCTCTGTGAAAGAGGAACTTTCTCATGTTGTTAGTCACATGATTCAGTGGCATACAATGTCCCGATCAAATTATTTTGAAGCTAACTTGTATGTAGATATATAACATTGAGCAATGTTAAAATGTTTTCTCTCTACTTCTAGTCAGATGTCCAATCTGATGAACCAGGCTCGTCTGAAGGTGTTGAAGGCTCGTGATGACATGATCTCTGTGAGTCTCATCCATCCTGTCCCATCAGTTTTGTTATGTACTGAACATATGATAGGATGAGTTTGCAGTGAGACTTGACATCTCTCTCTCCAAGGTCAATAGGTTACTTAGTGAACTTCACACAGTTCTATATATATGACTTGGGGCCTCTTGCTGGAGATGGCTAGGAGACAGTATCTAGCAGGACTTTGCAAAGTTATGATAGTGTCATGTATCCTTTTAAAGGATAGACACATGATTACCTCATGCTTTGCCTTAAAAGCAAATATTATGTGGTAGAGTAATATATGGAAACAATATTTGTACTTGTTTACTACAATGTATATAAGTCACTCTGAACCCTATCCACTTCATTCATTTGACCTCCAAGTACTAGGCATTGATGAACCAATGATTCCCAGCTCCTAATAAAACATCTGTTTAATGCATTTTATTGGTAGTCTTAAGTCTTTCCCCGGCCATCATTTGAATATCATTGCAATCTCCATTTTTCTTCTCCATGAAACTAACATTCATTGTCATGTTAATATTGGTCTCAGGAAATGTTAAACGAGGCACGCCAACGGCTGTCAAACGTGGCTAAGGACTCAAGCAGGTACCCAGCACTGATGGATGGTCTGGTTCTGCAGGTGAGGAGGTCATCTCTTTATCATGCACATTTAGTATTAAAAAGTAAAGATTTTGTTCCTGTTTTGGAATATAATTTATGTCAGTTCTTACAATGCTTGACACAGATTTCCCTCTGGGATCAATACAGTTCTTATATACCCATCCATTAATTTACCCATCCAACCATCCATCCACTAGATTCAACTGACATTGTCCTGTTGTTTCTGTTAGGGTTTCTACCAGCTTCTTGAGTCTAAAGTGACCATTCGTTGCCGTAAACAGGACGTGCAAATGGTCCAGGTCAGTTCACCAAATACATTTCCTGCTTTTTCTTGTGGAGTTGTGGAAAAGGATGGTTCATTTTGTGTGGATGCATAAAACATGTTTTGTGTTGTATGCACAGGGATCCTTTCAAAAAAACATTCCTATTTACAAAGCAGCAGTGAAGAACAATATCGAGGTCCGCATAGATCAGGAGAACTACCTGTCTCCAGACCTGTACGTACAATTCATTATCAGCAACCTAATAATGAAATCAGGTGTCTGAAATTGATTGTTTGAAGTTAAAGGTTGTGTCTCTCCTCCCCAAGCTCTGGTGGTATTGAGGTCTACAATGCCGATGGGAAGATCAAAGTGGCCAACACTCTGGAGAGCAGACTGGATCTCATGGCTCAGCAGGTGAGATAGGGACACACACCCATAACATTTAATGCTTCAACTATACAGTATGGTGATCGTTTCTCAGCTCATCACTAACTCAGAGTCTGTATCTGTGCCCAGATGATGCCGGAGATCCGTGTGAAGCTCTTCGGCGCTAACATGAACCGCAAGTTCATGGACTGAGTCTCTCCGTGGTCTTACAGAGAAGCTGTTCTTTTTTCTTTCTTTTTTGTGTAAAAGATTCCATTCCTGTGTCTATGAAAAAACAAAATGCAATTTCAACTCCAAAAAGACACTTTGTTTGTTGTTGTGTGATGTATAGCCATATTTGTGCAAATTCTGGGACAGTATAGAAGTTGCAACTTAATTTGCATTTGTAAGTGGGAGATGTTTTTGCACTGAGGTAACTGCTGGTTTACTCCATTAAGGGGTTTTTAGTTTACACACCTCAGTCAATAATGTCTTGATTGGTGAAATTGGTTTAGTATTTCAGACTCTGACTGAATCAGCCATAAGAGACAAAATCTCTTTACTGTTTCATTATGGATTCCTCCATGTTGGCCCCACATTAATCTCTAACTTGACAAGTTGCATGTAAGTATTGTCATAACAAAAGGTATTTCCTGCCACCTAACAAGATTGAAGTAATGTGAAAAAGTGCAACAACCATTTATGTCTTAAGTTGAGTTAATTTATTTATGTTAATATCTACATTGCTCATGTCAGAAGGAGGATGTAATTCTACAGTATAGGGTGCACAATACATACGGTTTAAGGATTCCAAATAAATATTTGTATGTTTGTGCTTTGTTTTATGTTGTTAATTTGGATTAAATATGTCCATCTGAACAAGTTATATTGTGAAAATATGATGTAATAAAGTATAAATCAAGAATGAATATTTTTATCTTTTTTACTTCTTTTGTTAGGCTGTAGTTGCGCAATGTATACAATGACTTAAGGTCACTGAAACCACTTAAAATATTTTTACCTCAAAATGTTGTAACATCGGTCATGGGTCCTCCACTGGTTCATCACTGCTCAATTGTGTAGAAGAAACTGTCCCCATTATCTTATAGATGGGGGAATTCTGCTGACAGGCAGCTGCAATTTAGAGGGAAGCACCATCTCATTGTGAGCTACTGTGTCTTAACAAGCAAATAGCTGAACTAGTCTGCTGAAAAGCTTGGAGAGAGACAGAATTGCAGGAGAGACTGAAGAACTGAAGGGTAGGAAACCTTGCTTACAATAAACGTATATTTTCTCATGCTTTATTAGATTTTCAGTGCAAGTACTGTAGGTTATCCAGCAGTACTAAGACCATTCTTACGGTGACTCACAGCAGACTCACAGTGTCTTTTCCACTTGTGACTGGCGAGGTCTGAAGGTGACACGTATTCCCTAAGGGAATCCAATACTCCGTCCCACCACACCCTAGGAAGAACATGATGGTTATGTCCACTAGAGGGAGCTACAGAGCTACCCTTGCATCTGCAGTGTTGATGTGGTTTGTGACGGTGTGTGTTGGGGTCCCGGACCCCCGTCAGCGGGATCTGATAATGCGTCAGGAGGCCTCCAGGCAGACAGGGGGCAGGGTGGAGCTGACAGCGGCAGAGCGGAGGCTTGACTCTCACCTGCACATGTTAAAAGAGCAAGAGATGACAGCTGTGCCGTTCCTTCCGGCGATGCACTTTTTCAAGGCACGGCCTCTCATCCAAAAAAGCAAAATTTTCAGCATACTGCAAAAGATGCCCAAAGGTGATATTATATTCTATATGTCTTCAAACCTTTCTGATATACCTAGGGTGTGACAACAAGCTTACCTATTCCTCTGTGGTGTTTTCTAATGTTTAACATGTTGATCACCACTCTGACACAGGGGCAGCCCTTCACATCCACAGCTCCTCCCTGGTCAGTGTTGATTGGCTGGTGAAAAATGTAACATACAGACCCCATTGCTACATCTGCTTTACCTGGGACACATCTGTGCGCTTCCTTTTCTCCAATGGACGGCCATTTCCTCGCTGGGACTGCTTCTCCTGGTATCTGCTTGAGACCTTAAGAGCCAACATGGACGACCCAACAGGCTTTGACAACAGGTTTACAATAACAGATACATATATTTGATTTTGATATAATTTAGGTCTATTGACCTGGAAGCATTGTGAGGGGTTGCGGACGAGAGCCATGAATAAAATAACATAAAAGCCTAAAATGATATACAGTCCCAAGATATTTGTTGCTACCTTTACATCAAATTACAGAAAAGGGAGACAGAACACAATTACACACGGGGAACAGTGACCAAAAACTGAAAACAAGCATACATGGGGCTCTTTGACATTGAACCACAGCAGAACAAGTATGTGATCTGGTAAATGTGATAAACTACGGTATGTATTATTAAATGTTTTTTCCCAGCTTGATCAGGAACCTCACTCTGTTCACTGAAGATCCAGAGAAAGCTTATCCAAACCAGGACATAGTGTGGGAGAAGTTTGAGAAGGCATTCCTGGCAGCTTCTGGCCTGGTCTCTTATGCACCTGTGTTCAAAGACTACATCTACAAGGGTCTGGAACTTCTCTATGAGGATAACATCATGTACTTGGAACTTAGGGCTGGTTTGTCAAGGGTTTGTGCCAACATGGAAAAAGTCTATTCTAAAATACATTGATTACCCATTGATCATAAATATATTATTCAATAATAAATATAGACTATTTTCATTCATGTTGTAGACATATGAGCTTGATGGAAGCACTAATGATAAAGCATGGTCTCTCAGAGTGTACGAAGAAGCATCCCAACAATTCATGGCTAACCACCCTGACTTTCTTGGAACCCGGATCATAATTTGTGCTCACAGGTGCAGTTACAGATAAATACAGTCCCTACTAAAATTATACTTTCAATGTATATACTGTATACAGTATATGTAAGGTGAGGGTGTGTGCTTTTTGTTTTTGCCCCCAGGACTCTGAGTGTGTATGACGTCAAAGCAGCTGTGAAAGAGGCCATACAGTTGCAGAAAACATTTCCACAAGTTGTTGCAGGATTCGACCTGGTAATGCTTCTGTTACATCCTGGTTTATTTTATTTGTTTGCATCTGACAAACATTGTCATTAACCTCTGGTTTTAGGTTGGTAGGGAGGACAGTGGTAGGCCTCTGTGGTATTTCAGAGAGGCCCTGTCGCTCCCTGAACAGTTTGGAGTTGAACTGCCATATTTCTTCCATGCAGGAGAGACAGGTGAGCAAGAAGGATTGCTATCACCTCAAACATGCTGAAGGGCATGTAACTATGAAATGCCCCTATAAGAGGGCAGTCCCACCTAATTATAATAAACATTTTTGGTAGAGTTTTCTAATCACACTTTTGTAAGGGGAACAGGAACGGCGTTTCTAGAACAGGTGTGGAATTAACAAATATATGTTATTTGCTTGTTATATAAGGGCTCTTGATTGGTTAGATACAAGGGATTGTCTGACATTTAGGTGGATTACAACAGCACTGTTCATTTATTGTATGCGTTTTAACATCTTTGCAGATATGGATGGTACTGATGTGGATGAAAACATCCTGGATGCCTTGTTGTTTAACACCACCCGTATTGGACATGGGTTTGCAATGGCACACCACCCTCTTGCAAAAGAGCTTTCCAGGCAACAAAATGTTCCAGTGGAGGTGTGTCCCATCTCAAACCAAGTGAGTCAAAAGCGGATGTAGCAGATAAGACAAACAAAAAAATGGTTTCTGAGGAACCCCAGTAGCTTACTGGATAAATGTGTGTACCATATAAACTGAAACCTTAAACCCGCCTGGGTTTGAATCCAGCCTCTTCATTTGTTTTGTCTGTTTGTTCTTCCAGGTGCTAAGGCTGGTGTCAGACATGAGGAGCCACCCTGTTGCCATGCTGATGTCTGAGGGACATCCCATGGTGATCAGCTCTGACGACCCTTCTCTGTTCGGGACCACTGGTCTCTCCTATGACTTCTATGAGGCCTTTGTGGGAATTGGTGGGATGAGAGCGAACTTGGGCACCCTCAAGGAGTTAGCAATCAACTCCATCAGGTTGGATACCCTTCAGTAACCCTCTGTAGTACATCAGTCTCTGGTGTTTGGGGATACTCATTAGCCAATGCATTTACAAAAGTGCATAGGTCACTTATCATAACGAGATAGCCCCAAAACATTGCGAGTAACCAAAACATGAAGCATACATTGTGAAAAACCAAATAAGTGCCAATGGGAAAAACATTAAGTGCATGTAGTTAAACAAGTTACAAATTAAACAACAACCTCAAAAGTGCAATGCCAACAGTATTTTTAGGGTCAAGTGTGTCCTTTTAATACAGCCACTTACACTCCGACAGGTACAGCTCTCTGCCCTCTCCACTGAAACAGAAAGGCCTAGTCATGTGGCAGAAGAAATGGGATACATTTCTCTCTGAGAACACACAGTGGGAATACTGAACAGATGACGGAAGGACCAAATTCACTTTTTTAATTCACTTGTGACTTTAATAAAACAAATATAGAACTTGAACATAAAGAGACAGACCGTCATTTACATCCTTTTTAACATCCACATTTTTTGTGGGAGCAAACTTATACAACCCCTTTTACTCACGTTGTTGAACAGCATTATTTAACTCGCAGTTGAGGTTAATGTTCCAGTTTAGTGAAAAAATAAAAATAAGCCTGTTCATCCTACATGATGTTGTGAGCCAGTCAATCTCAATCATTTAAAAATCTTTGATTACATGCTGGATTGTCCAGTTTTGCCCACTACAAGCCTGAAGGAGGAGTTGCTCTTTGACAAGTTCTATACATCTCTGTGTGTCTCGGTTCCGTATAGCTCTTCCCTGTGGAGACAACCGCAAACAACATTTTACTAATTGAATGCATCTACTGCAACACCAACTCTACAGTGGCTCATTTTCTGTCACTTTGAATATAGTCAGTAGTTTTAGCAGTGACATCACCTGTTTGAAGTCCCAGAGCATGTTGAAGCCCTTTTGCTTAGCCAGCTTGCAGTCATAGAGACCTGGTACATTACCATTGCCAGGGTCTACCAGACAGCGGTTACTATTATACTTGTGGGATTTAATTAGCCCTATGTAGATCTCTCCAGTAGTCCTATAATAACAGAACTGTAGATACAGGCAACATTCAGTCTCATTATGTTCTACCATCTTTACATTGAACAGATACTTATGTACTCAGTATAATGAACTTCTGCATTACTGAACCAACCTGTGGAGAGTAGCCATGGCATCCGTACATTACAGGTATGGTCCCTGGAACTGGACCTTGGTCAATGCAGATGTCTGGATTCAGGTTATTAGTTACCTAATAACATAAACTGACATTAGCCATATATCTTAATAGAATACAAAAGTCATGATCCCACAGTACTTTAGGAAGAAGGATGTCCTGCTGCCATTAAAAGGATAACAGGTAGAAGACATTTTGGTGTCACTTACCATTCCATAAGCCACCAGGTGGTCCAGGGAGTCCAATTCGGGATACACGTTATCTATGTACCACTTGAAGGGCTTGCAATTTAACTTCTCTCGAAGAGCTTTCCTCTCCGAAACATCTCCTATATCAATCCCATGATTCTGTCAGAGGATATTACATTTATGTAAGGCCACAGGCAACAGTAAATAAATGGAGGAAATTAAAAGGGTCTAGTCTTCAATAACATCCCTCCTATTGTATAAACAAAAGGGCAATCTAATAGATTGTATTAGTCTTATTTCGTTTAGTTTAAACCTTTAGTCAAACTTTGGACTGGTACTCTGTATGTATGCATGCATATATATATGTGTGTGTGTGTGTGTGTGTGTCTTTTGACTGGTACTCTGTAATATATATATATATATATATATATATATATATATATATATATATATATATATATATATATATATATATATATATATATATATATATATATATATATATATATATATATATATATATATATATATATATATATATATATATATATATATATATATATATATATATATATATATACACACACACACACACACAGAGTACCAGTCAAAAGACACACACACACACACAGAGTACCAGTCAAAAGTTTGGACACATTTTCCCATGATAAAAGCACTTGTCTCAGTAATTTGGATTTGACAGCCATTTCTTCTTCAGATAGATTCTAAAACTATGTTTTAATTTGCTTATGGTACAGTAAACTGAACCTTGGGTGGGAGATTCCAGGCAATGTTCACATTAGTTTTATAATCATCCATCCAAACTTCAGCCACCCTCAAGGCATTTCTTTTCATGGTAATGCTTAGATCAGGTAGGTAAGGCTTGTGTGCCCTCTCAATGTGGGCAATCTTTGAACAGGGAATGACCTCAATACTTCCTCCACAAAGCCACACCTGAAAAATCCAACATGGTAAGAGTGAGACTTTACTGAGAGTCATAAATTACATTATGTAAAGCTGAGATGTTTGATTGTGATGGTGACTTCAATAAACCTGACTGACTTTTAGACTGACAAATGTTTGTAGAATACATTTATATTGAGCTGACTCGTGACTTACACGGATACCAAGCTCTACGTTTTCTCCACCATAGATCTTCATCCCACCATCCAGGGCTCCAATTTCCCCAAAGAAGATTCGGTCAGCAACAAGAATACCCATGACTGACGGGCTTCTGACAGAATGAATCGTAATGACCCGTTTATTTTATTAATATAAAATCCTGTATGTTACATATATGCAGGAATTGTAACTATAAAAAAGTAAACTTACTTCCCAGGAAGGGACTCATTTTTAAGAGCATACCACTCTGGTCTGAAACTCTCATACATACACCACAAAGCCCAGTCAAAGGCATGAGCTGAAGGGTGATAAGGGGTCACAAGTAGGTCATCAAAATTGACTTTGTCAAACACTGGTGTCAACACAATTGTTCGGTCCTCCTTGATTCGGGCCAACAGAGGCTCTGCCCTGTGAACATAAATACAAAGTAGAGAGTCTCAGACTGGTGACATAGACCATCGTTATTCCTCCATCAAGTCCTTTGTACAGGGATGAAGCCCCTCAGACTTACCATTGCAAATGGACTTCTATATGGGCGTCCAAAATGGCTACCACATCCCCGGTAGCAGCTTTCCACCCTGAGAGTCTGGCCTGCGTAAGCCCCAGCTGCTCAGAGTGTCTGACACTCACCAGAAGGCCTGGACGTTCCTCATTGATGGAGATTATGTAGACATCCAGCTTCTCCCTCAGGTCCTCTGGAGTAATACAAAGAAAACATGCTAATCTGATATCCTATTAAGAAAACCAGCCAACCGGTAGTCATTGTTGAACTCAAATGTTGAAATGTGTTTACAATACAATGGTTATAAAGACCAACCATTGGAGCTGTGATCATCCACTAGCACAATGCTTTTCAACAGATGTGAAGGTGTTTTGTCGATGATGCTGCGAACAGCCCTCTTAATAATAGACAAGGCCTCATCAAGATAGATTAACACTACACTGAGAGTGGGAAGGTCCTCACGGTACTTCCTCTGGGCACACCTAATTGTTAAACAAAACATTAACTGTTACCCATGATTAAACAAAATGAAGTCTTGGTTTTGGTTATCTATGGTTTACTAGCGAGAGTAGTTACCAAAAGTGTATTTACAGTTGTGGTTACAGTGATTACCTTGGATCACGAGTATCTGGGATATCTCTGTTCAAGGGCAGCCTGTCACTCAGAAAGGCATTGTAGCCGTATCTCTGAAACAGCTCCTCAGCCTCCCTCTGCTCATCCTCTGACAGTTCTTCTCCCCATTTTTTGAAGAGGTACGAGTTGGGGTACAACTTCTTAACCACCTTATGCTCCTTGTGTTTAGCAGACTCCACAGGCCGTTCTGCTTTCACATCAATGCTATTGAGGGACTTGACTGCAGACACATACAACTTGCCATTTAGGAAACTATAACCAAATGCTTTCATGATAATATCCCATAATCAGAAGAACAACAGAATACTAAAAGGCATATGAGAACCTAAAGGTTCCCACTCCCACTCCCACTCCCTGAAAACAAATAGAGCATTAGGCAATGTTTGCCCTAAGGTCCTGAGAGCACATGTCAAACATACAGTTGTGTAGACTATTACTTAAAAATGGTAGTTAACGATAAAAATCAACTTGTTGAAAGGAAATCGAAGGCTAAATAAATAATTAAATCACAAATATGCTGACAGATTAGAAATATATATATTTTTATGTTTATTTTGTTATTTGATTGACAAGCATCCTGCTTGTGTCGTATACACGGTTTAGCGTATACATGACCCTACAAAGTCTCACAAAGTCTCAAACAGTTTCTTCCCTTCCGCTGTTGGCCTCCTCAACAAGGCCAAAGCTCACACTGACTGAATGTCCTTAAAAACTTTTTGCTCTACACTCAACTCCTGTAATATTTGTATTTTATATTGTATTTTATATTGTAAATTGGCAACTTATGTTCTACTTTATTGTATATTCTATTTTATTTTGATTGTATTCCACTTAGTACTGCTAGTTTATGTATCCTTAGTATAGTTAGACCACATTTTTTAATTTAAGATTCCTATATGTTTACTGTATGCACCTTCCTGCCAAAGCAAATTCCTTGTCTGTGCAAACTTTCATGGCGAATAAATCTCATTCTGATTCTGATTCTGATATGTAACAGTTAAAAGTTAGGCCTACAAGTCTGAGGAATTTACATGCTGTGATATAGAAAATTAGACTCACCCAGCTTGTTTATGTTAGCCTCCATGCTCTCCAGTCTCATAATAATGTGTTGGTTCCTGACCGAGTCATTCAGGTGGGCCCTCTGAAGGTGTTTTCCGTGGGAATGTATCTCATTTTTGATGGAGGAGATGTAGAGGAGCAGGGCAGCAGCCATACACATGACAGGGGCTAACCCTCGGAGCCAGCCAAGCCTCATAGTTACTGTGTGTGCGAATACTCAACCTACTTTGAGATGTCCTTAGCAAGTTGGAGGACAATGGAAAGTGGGAGGGAGCATGTGTGGCTTACCTGCTATTTTGTGGATTGTGTTTGTACACCCTTTCTCAATACATTATTTTGTTCTCCATTGGTGGTCTAACTGTCAGACACGAGAGTTGATGATAAAAAAGATAAAAGCATAGCATGTTCACTCTGCGAATTGCGCTAATGAGAGTCGGCTTGTCTTGTAACGTCAATTAATTTCTGTCGCTGCAAAGGGAAGCCTTGCACTGATGCTGCTACCTCTAAATTGGGTTAGTAAACCTAACCTAGAGAAGCTGCGCTTCTCTGTTGATTTCCATCCCAGCTTCCACTTCTGGTTTTGTTTACCTGTGAGATGTTTTTATTTTATAAATAGGCATTTCATGCACTTTCTGAAGCAGAACCACAGCGCTGGAGATGGAGTTTTACATGTAGCCTACAGTAAGTAAGGTGCCCGAACAGCACCCCGACGCAAAGCGGAGAGTTGTAGCGTCGCTCTGAAGGGGCTTATTTTCCCGATAATGACCGGCGTTCTATACATAATCCCTTACATATCAATCCTGAGATACAGGCTGCCAAACAAATTGTTTGTTATTTGTACAGACTCTAAGTTTGCATATCAAATAACAAGTTCATAAGATGAAGATAAATGATCCAAAGGCAAACATGGCGGTGTGCCAGAAAAAGAATTTATTTAGATGCATATGGCTAGGAAGTATCTGATTCAGCACTACAGAACCACACTGAGGGCTTAATTGGTGATGACAATGAGTGTCCTCATTGTGATCAGCTGTTGTAATCTGAGTTTTGTGATTACCTGCTTTCATTAAGTAATGGAGCATTTATGTACATACAAAATTTTACCTTTTCCCTGATGCGCACTAAAAGACAGAACAAGTAGGCATTAGCTTGGCATACGCCCTATAAGGCTTTATTGATTTAGGAACAATTATAGCCTACTTTGTTTGATTTATGAAAGCAAAACCCTGCCAACCAAGCCCGATTCTTTTGTATTATGTATTTATTTACTATGTATGCTTAAGTTTAGTGTGACAGATACACCAAATACTGTGCAACAAAACAGGTTTTATTTTATCACCAATAATATAAAATATTGTAACAATATCCCTGAGCTCCAAATAAAAGAAAGATACTTTTTATGTTTAAACACTTTAAACTTTAAACACGTCACTTTTAACTGTAGAAAAATTGCATCTTTCTTTGAAAAACAAAAACTAACCAATATGGACACACTTGACATTTATATGTTACATATATTCACAGCAGGTCACTTAAAACGGACTTCCTCTTACATTTTAGAATATATTTTTTTTAACATGCTAGTAAACACAAGTAAAGCACCATCTTATCTTATCATAACAATTTCTTTGTTGGCCCATATTTTATTTGATGCTTTCTATCAAACATCCAAGATGCTGAGAAGCTGAGAAGTTTAGCTCAAGATTTTCTATGTTAAAAGGCACCGAAAAATAACTACAGCTTTGGAGAGCCATCAGATATTCCCATTTTGTAGACAATAATGTCCTTTACTTTGTATCCGATTTAAACTTCAAATTTAAACCTGCCACTTCATGTCAGTGAAGGTGACATATTTGCCACCAGGGGACCTTCTCCATGAAACAACCACCTGAAGAGAACTGTTCAACCACTTGGGGACAAATTGTATGTTTTAAAGTGTAATTATTAGTGCTGTCAAACGATTACAATATTTAATCACGATTAATCGCATTAATGTCATAGTTAATTTGCGATTAATCACAATTAACCGCACATTTTTATCTATTCTACATGTCCTTGATTTCTTTTGGTCCTATTCTTTTTTCAAATGCTCTTTAATTATCTTATCAAGATGGAAAAGTGGTTCGGATTGCTTCGTGCAAATATTCTTTTTATTGAAAACATTGCAATCGCCGGGCTTTGACGAGGGGGCGGAGAATTCGCATCAGCTGTGTGCTTGGCCATCAAGTTGTATTTCAGACTGGACGTGCTGCGATGATAGCTCAGTTTACAACGACAAAACACACAGATAACTTTGGTCTTGTCAATGGAACCATTTGGCAACTTTTTTAAAGTAAACCATTCAGAATCTTATTGGCATCCATTTCGGCGTCTCGCGCTCGCCATACACTCAAAACGTAACGTTAACCTACTACCAGAGAATGTCTAATATCCGTAAACGAGCTCTGCTACTACTCTTTAACCGGCTTGCAAGCCAAACAAGTGTGTGTGGCGTGCCTGTTGTTTTGTTTCAGGTCTAGCTAGATCCGGTGTAGTGTTGTAGTTTTTCTACCGTCGGTAGTTGTTGCAACAGTATGTGAAAAAAACTAAGTTTGCTTGGCCAAAAAGAGCGTTAATCGCGCGATAAAAGAATTGACGCCGTTAATTTGGGTTTGCGTTAACGCCATTAATAACGCGTTAAACTGACAGCACTAGTAATTATACATAGGGTTAATCTATAGTAAATTACCAACATGTCTATGGTCATTAGATAAACAATCCACAATCCAAGTGTCCACAGACCCAACAAGGGGAATTTGCTCTGCTCTGCCACTTTCTACCTTTTTCCTTTTAGTACTTCAGTGTAATGGAAAGTAAACTAAATACACCTCAATTTAATGAACGTAATCATCAACGAAACAGGCAATACCCCAGCCCTTGGTCATTGTGTTACAATTTAGTGGTTTCTGATGACACAAAAACCTAGTGCAACCCCTGAAAGATGTCCCCCCCCCCCCCCCCTTTGGAGCCCCCTTCCCTCTGTTTGGGTGCTCAAGTGATGGAGGGCAAACCCTGGGACAGGGCTGGACTGTTTGACTCTTCAGTGGTCCCTGTGGGGGGCCTGATGGCATTGTGGATGGTCCTCTCCCTCATGTTCCTGGTTATGCCCTCGCCCATCTGTTGCTCAGCAGAAGCCCCAATTGGACGCAGGCGCTCAGATGATGCCAGCTTCCCTGAGTTTTCTCTTTTCATCCTATCGATGCCATCAACAAATGTTTTCTCAACTGTATCAGAGTTTGAGAAAAGTTAAGTGAGGTTTAGTCAAGTCATGTCAAGCCAAATGAAGGGGTGGTATGACAGAGGCCTGGAGTGCTTACCTGTCCTGTTGGTGGCTGGTCTTTGGGAGCTGTGCTCCACGTTGACCATGCTGCTCTGGCCTTCGTGGGGCTTCCTAGTGAGCCGGGTCTTGGGCCGGGTCTTGTAAAGCAGAGTGTCCTGGATCCACTCGTGCTGCATCGCCTCCTCTGGTGTAATGCGCTTCATAGGGTCCCACCTTACAGGCGGAGCAGAGAGAGAGATAGAGCGTACGTCGAAAAAGCCTGATGCACACATGAGGGTGTACAAGGAATTATAGTTGCAGTGCACATTTGTTGTTCTTGTGTGAGGTACACTTACGTGAGGCAGCGCTGGATGAAGTCCAGTAACAAAGGATCCTTAGTCTTCATCACAAAGGCCAGATCCTTGGAGTTGGGGCGTCTCTTTCTACCCTTACTGTTGATGACGTTCCTGGGGTTGTTCTTTGAGTCTGCACAAAGACCATACCCACGAGTTAATCAACAGCTCTAATGAAGAACACATGTGAAGTGATCACACGGCACAAACGTTTAATGATTTCTTTGAGTAACAGATATGAATGTTACGTTGGCAGTTGTTTTAGATGCTCACCGAAAAACAGCCTCTTCCTGGTTGCGGTCTGTAGGAAATCATGTGGAGGCATTCCAAGCACCTGAAATCACACAGAGGTCAACATGATTAAGATAAATTAATTAGCAGGAATTCCATGCTAATAGTGAATTGTCAGTAGCAATAACATGCCAATCGTGCACAGCTACCTCCAGCATGCAGGCGATCTGCTCCACCTCACTCTCTCCAGGAAAGAGAGGGAAGCCAGTGTACAGCTCCACTAGGATGCAACCCAAGCTCCACATGTCGATGGACATGCTGTAAGGGTGGCCCAGGATCACCTCTGGGGATCGGTAGAAGCGACTCTGGATGTAGGTGTATACTGTTGAGGAGGGGCAGGAGGAGAAGACACGGTGCATGCATAGTGAGACCACTGAGAGCCAATAGACAGAGCAATGAGATCCTGTCACTTGGTAAGGTCAAACAATGATAGAGTAGCTCCCACAGACACCTACCTCTCTGCTGCTCATAGCAGCTGGAACCAAAGTCAATCACTTTGATGTTCCCTTGACCTTTGTTGGATAGGAGAATGTTTTCCTGAAATATAAACACCAAAGTAGGAACTTATTCCACTGGCCTTGTTACCTAATATACTGTAAAATAAACAGGATAAATAGGATCACCCCTTCAAAAAATTTAATTGTTGGACTTTTTCTACAATCACTTTTACCCATCCTCTCTAAGCAAGTGAAGCAGTCAGTTATTATGCTCTGGCGGTACTACCTTTTATTCAAAATAATTTCAGTAAGTAGTTATATTATATTGTATTGCTAAGAGTCCCTACCGGTTTAAGGTCACAGTGAATGATCTTCTCCTTGTGCAGCATCTGCAGGCACTTGAGTAAGGAGTAGGCAAAGCGTCGCACCAGGGCCTGGCTAAAGCCTTGGAAGTTGTTCTTCTTGATCAGCTCATAAAGGTTCAATCTGCACAGACAGAGAGGGAGATTTAACATTGAACATTTAACATGATGAATCTGATGAAACAAACCGATAAACGCAACAAACACATATACAGATATTAGAACAATCATTATATATCCATCACATATTCCCTTCCTTGACGTTTAGTTCTGTGCCCTACATACAGTATATATTGAGAGACATTTTTGTCCTACCCCAGGAGCTCAAAGGAGATGCAAAGGTGATTGCGGAAGTAGAAGTATTCCTTCATGTGGATGACGTTATGGCAGTTGTCCTTGTCCTTCCTTCGTAGAGCCTCCAGGATCTTCAGTTCTACCATGGCCTGATGGTGGAACCTGCAACCGGCACATCACCATGGCAACATGAGGACCATCACACAAAAATGACAGCTAAGAATGTATAATACATACAGTATTATAAGATGTATACCTGTTCTATATATGCTACAGTACGCATGGTATAATATAGCTAAAGTATAGCTGGTGATTATTTGATTTATAAAAGTGCACTAATAGCTGGGTTGGGTTACCTTTTTTTGTTGCGGATAACCTTGATTGCCACATGCTCTTTGTTCTTGTGATCCAGGCACTTAAGGACCTGCCCAAAGGATCCTTTGCCAATCACCTCCAACACCTCAAAGCGATAGGCTATGTGATTGTGAGCAACCTGCAAAATAAAAACTGGTCATTGCTTTACTTTGTTAAAAGCTGTGTACTTACCGTGCATGAAATAAATACATTAACTAAGAATGTTAATATTTCAAATTCTGTTTAAATTCTCTGAATGTTTTTTAGGGTGTGATTACCGTCACATAGCCTCCCTGTTCGTCATCATAACCATGGTTGTGAGGGAGTCCATGGGATCCCTCAATCTTTTCTGCCTCCAGCCCCAAATACCAGATTTCACTATAGTCCATGATCTCCTCCTGCTCAAAGTCAGTAAGGCTGTCCCTGAAAAACCTCAGGACCTCAGTAGGGGACATGGGCAGCCGGTGTCCTTCACAAGACCCCTCATCCTGGGCCTTGTTCTTGTTATTGAGGGGCTCCCCCTGGCTGTCCAGTGTGGAGCTCCGTACTCTATCTTCCTGCTGACCATAAACCCCAGAAGATCAAAACAATTGTAAACAATACAGAGTGAGCGCCAATATAATTTCACATGCAAGAAGCCAGCACTAGGTGGTGTGTTCTTCCATTACGCATGTTATGAACCCACACAACATTTGACATTCAGCACATTATTTTATCCAAAGCAACATTCAAATAATACACAGTCACAGCACAGCAGATACAGCAAGTAGATTTACAGTGAGTACAGGACTGACCTGGAAACTACCCTGGCTCTGCATGCCCAAGCAGGTGATCCGGGGCAGGATGATCTCTGACTGGTGCTGGGTCTTGGCATTGTTCACAGCCACAGGTCTGGTCTCCAAGCGGGGCAGAGTACCTGGGCCCGTGCCAAAATTCTGCAGCAAGGGATGCGAGTAACTCATTCAGTTAGGTGTTCAAAATTAGATCCAAGGTTTTGAGACCCCTGCATTGTGCGTTTAAAAAAGGAGAAAACAAATACAAGGGCAGGGAGTGTTTTGTTTTTTTGGACTGATCAGTAACGAAGAAGCAGTCGACCAAGGCCCCCCAGAGAGAGTAGAGTTACTTGTCTGGGTAAGAGAGAACTAGAGACAAAAGCCTTGAGGTCTGCTCTCGAAAGAAGCCTTTACTGGAGACCCAGCTGGAGGGCTTTATCTGGGATAGACTCTCACTCTGTCACAGTCTCTCTATCTTTTCCATAATCAGTTCCTACACTGTTGCAGGCTGCTCCTCCTTATCTAGAAAGAAAATCTTCAGCAGTGCTGTTCTAAACAATTAAAATATCAAAATACAAAACTGAAAATGTTGCACTTGGCATGCTTGCAGGATGATAATGGTAGTTCATTACTGTGAAAACCCTTTTTGAAACTGTGTGTATACTGTACATGCCCACATGAGATTATGAAGCATGTTAGTCACAGGTTATTGTTAGCTCATAGACCCTACCTTCTGCCCATGTTGTGGGCTGCAGAGCTGTGTCAGTAACCGCGCACACAACAGTCATCGAATTCCCCCATGTTGCCAGATCATAATACAGTCATAGAGTTCCCCCACACTCCCAAACAAAGGTGCGTGAAGAGGACCATGGAGTCCTCATGCACTGGGGGTGGTTCTCTCCTGCTTGGAAGGGGGGATAAGCTTACCTGCTTGTACGGGCGGTTGGATCCAAGACGAGTGCCTTCGGCCTGGATCTTGTGTTGCTGGGGGTAGGCATCAGGCCTCCCTGCCTGTAAGAATTAGAACCAAGAGAAGTGTTTTATAACTTGTGCATATGCTTAAAAATGCATGTACCCTGTCTTCTGGGAACACACACAGACACTTGCATAAATCTACATACATCCGGTATAAAGAATCTTAGGAGGCTATGCCCTACTTAAAATCAGATTTATTTATAGAACAAGATTTTTTTCTGAGCAAGAATATTCTGCATTTTCATGCCAATGCTGCAGGGAGGCTACGGAGAATTCACAAGAACACCATAAGAATGGTACAATTAGCAAAACACAGAAATCCAAAACATCAACGATTTTCAAAAATCGTTATTGAAGGTTACTTTGACCATTAGTCCAATGCGCTGATAGGTTATCTAACTCGAGAGCTCTCACCCGTTAAATGCGAATAAATACAACATGCTTGGCAATTGAGTGAACGAAGTGGAAAATCTATCTATTGAAATGCATATGCTACACAAATGTATGCGAAATAAGTAAAGCTGTCAACTTCTCACCTTGATATTAATTTCGGGAAACATTGTTTTCCTCCAACAGGGTTATCCAATAGGAAAAGTGTTTTTTTCTTTCATAAACTAGGATGCACTGGGAATTCCATTAAAACATCTGGCGTTAAAAAAGACAGTTCCGATTCTTAGACGTTGGCCGATTGATGCAGTGGACTAATGCCTTTGAGCAATGAAGTGAAGTGCGAACACACCATTGCATTGAGGAAAATGGCTTATTTCAGCCAAATATTATAGAGGATAGGATACAAGCTGTTGGTATTGACGTTGATGGTTGAGGAAAAGAAACCTGTTAAAACAGCTTATTGACAGCTTGGGCTCCCGCTATAAACTGGTCAACTCACCGGCGTTACCACGGTGCAAAACATACTCAACCCAAGCATGAATCACAGTGCGCTTTTCAATCATATATGGCTACAAGAGAAGGCTACAGCAGTTAACCCAGAGTCATATTAGGATTTGGTATCCGTCGCAAAACAACGAATTCACCCTTTGCCAAAAAGTTCTATGAATTGCTCATTTTTGGGCTTGGTGTTACAAAGTTTCCATCTTTGGAAAACTATTAAACTAAGCACCTTTATTGCGCACCTTGTGTCATGTTGACTGAGTCTGTGAGCCACGCGCAGCAGTGCGAAATGCAGCATCACACAGCCAAGCTAATAATTAGCCTACTTTCCTATTACCCCCCAGCAAGTTACCTTAAAGCAAAAGTATATTTAGAAAAATATATACAGTCTCTCTCTCTCTCTCTCTCTCTCACACACACACACACACACACACACACACGCACAGAGGAAAAACAGTAAATCAGAATGTGATGCTTTGAAATTGTGGAGTAAAAAGCATATTCACTTACATAATAATGCACTACACTCCCACACAAGGAGAAGATATATTTTTCAGAAACCTATGTCAACATGGAAGTGTTAGAAACCATGACCATATGATGGCCACAAAAAAATTCTGCAGGCTTTAAAGATAGAATCCCTTCCAATCTTCCATGGATGTGTTTACATGAGCAGGAGGGTAGGCGTTCTGACTGGGGGGACAATCCGGCAGAACAGCTCATAACAAATCCAATTACAAACCAGTAGTGGCTTGAAAAGGAAAACCAACACCAATGTAGCATGACCCAATAAACATATAATCCTTAAAAACAGAGATCCTCTTGGGCTATTGTGCAATGTTCATATCCCCCATTACTAGTGTGGGATTCAAAACATAGCCTGAGTGGGGGTTCTACATAAACCCTAGGATTAAAGTATTTAAGCACCCTAAATCCTCCTAATATTGTTCATTAGCAGGGGATATTAAATGCTATTTACATGCTGTAGCACTAGCAGACCTGCCAACCTGAATCTTCCACAGAATGCCAACTAAACTCAGACAGCAGAAGTGTCTGGTGTCTTACCTCGTTCTCGTCTTCATTGCTCAGGACAGGCTGGGAGCCATCCGCCGAGGCCTGTGTAGGAGGCTTACCCCAAAGACCCATACTGTACCTGATTATACGCTACCCACCTACAGACAGCACTGTCTAAAGTGAACTGGGCCTGTTGGCTAGTCATGAAGCACAGTCTGGCTGGGGTCATAGCACAACTTGACTGGTCAGAGTGAATTCTATCCTCTCGCACTCAACGCTGGGTGGTGACACATCTGTCTCTCAGACACCTTTGTCCAAGATGCTGGCATAGGACACGAGGAATGGGGAACTATCAGCTACTGTACCTTTAAGATAAAAAGCTGAAAGCTTTGTTGTACAAACTATGAAAACGAAATTTGAACGGTATTGCATGACTCGGATAAATTACTGATA
This sequence comes from Hypomesus nipponensis, assembly GCF_054491055.1. NCBI lineage: Eukaryota > Metazoa > Chordata > Actinopteri > Osmeriformes > Osmeridae > Hypomesus > Hypomesus nipponensis. The sequence goes on from NC_140367.1 coordinate 6,592,742, forward strand.
CGTCTTATTGTTACATGACTACAACACCGCTAACTTAACAACTTCAGTCTTCAAAAGTCTTCAAAAACGGACTTAAAAAGCCTGCACCAATCCAATGAGTACCTATGACCATCCAACACAGATACTATCACAGAAACTACTGCTCAGAGAACCGATTAACATGTTGTAGAGCACATGTCTTAACAATCGTCTTAAACCCTGAACATGGTGTAAGCAACCTGTTTGCATTGTCTGTCCCACTGAGACATCTGTCAGCACACCCACCAGAGAGCTGCTGTTCCACTGGCTACTGTCCACCATGCTGGGGATCAGTCTGGCTACCCTGCCACTGTCAGCCAGGTAAGGCAAGACCAGGTTAAGTCATCCCCACCCCACCCTCCATACAAATACATGCCACTCTTTCCATAAGTGTAATAAAGTGCGCACATGTATACACATACGGTGTTCTCGAGATTTACTTCTTTGGAAGGAATGGCTTTTGGGGACTTGGGGCTCATCTTACGCAACGGTTGTGCAACATGGTCATTGTGACAGTGGGCTTAGTCATATGTTCATTTTTCAGGCTACATTTTTTTAATCAAAAGGAAGATGTTTTCAAGAGTTCAAACACCACAAAACAGGTATATTTCTGGCTTGATTTGATGTTGAAAGTGTAGACAGGTTTTTCCAAGCTATTCTCATCACAGATCCCAGCCACAGCATACAAGGTGTTCCACATGAAACAAGATTTGCCTGTAATAATGGTTTGCTGTGCAGCTAGATCAACCCGGTTGGTACATTCAGTGGCATGGAATATTACTGTTCAATCAGCTTCCACATGGCTTAATCACTATTATTAGGATTTGTGTTTTAATCTGCAATTTAGCCTACCCTTTTCAGCTGTGGGAGCGCGAGGTTCCTGTCTGTGATAAGTTTCTCGAACTTCTTTCTGAGCTCTTTCCTTAATTTTTTAAAAGTTACACAATATTCTGAAGTTAGCTCATCAACGTATCTTGTCAATGCAACTATACATGCCTAGTCGTTAGCCTACAACTTGTTACTCACTTTCGTCCAGAGGATGGATTAGTAGTGCTCATGATTGCATGTGCAATCACGAGCGAATCGGAACACTTGGGCTATTTTGGGTTGGCGGCCTACAATTTTGCGCCAATCTCATTATGCTATCATGAGTCTGTCATAATAGCGGCTAAATTCTTATTTGTTAGTTGAAGCGCAACATGACGTAGCGAGACAGTAGTGTTTCAGTGTAGCCTACAAAAGATACTTTTTATTTTGAGGCTAGTTGTCGTTATTTTGAGAGGTCACTATAGAAGAAAAGTATAGCGTGAGTAGGACTACTTTAACGATTATCATTGAATGTATTCAACGCGATATGGGTCGCAACATTTTATCGCCTCTCCAGACATGTTAAACACTGGAGTTGCAGTAAACTACATTCACCAACAGTTAGCCTGTCTATGCCATTTTACACCTAAAAAACTTGTCTTCCGTGTGTGGTAGCCTTAAGAATAATGAGTACAATAATGACATACCACAAAGCCTACAATTAAATCTTTAATGTTTTATCACATATTTACAGTCTCTCCATATTTTTACGATGGATCGATTATGCCAGTTTTGAGAAAAAATAGCCTAGAATATTAGTGAAAAAATAATAATTAGGCATTACATATTTTTGACCCAGTCCATGGAGCTATGATGAACATTCATATGTTGCTAGTGATATGACATAGAATTTGCTATAGTGATCTGATAAACAATGTAGAAACAGTAGACTATGGTCCTAAAATGAAAATGGCCAAGGACAACAATAATATTGGGCACCTGTCTAATAAATATAATATTACTTAGTTGTTACACTTTAAAAACATTGCAAAGACAAATTGACAAAAAAGTCAGACAGTGAATCGGGGTCCTAAATAACAATGTCTCCAGAAGCAGGCCACGGAAACAACTCACTCAGTGGATGGCAACACTGGGGTGTAGAGGTTTGACCCTCATGCGACGGGACAATCCAAGCCGTAGACCCTGCCCAGGGGACTTCCCTGAGGCATTCTGGGATGCCCCTGGACTTCCTCCAATTTGAGCTGTTTAGATGAAAGATAATGAGCTGGACAGTTCACCAAAGATTTAAAAAGGCATGAGGACAAACCCCTCAGTTTAGGACATGCCAACCTTTTAAGGGGTGGTGATAACCTGGAACAATTATCCTTCTGTCTTACCTGGAGGATTCCATTTGGGTATTCTGCCCCCTGCTGGAGTTGGACTAACAGAGACAGTGGATCTGGACAGAGGAGGGGTGGATGGATGCCTTGATACGGGTGCAGGTTTGGCCGCAGTCGGACTTTTGACCATTGTAGGATTTTCTGTGTGTCATGAAAAATGTGGAGACCTTTTAGATCATAGAGATCTAGAAAGGTAAACATTTTAAAATACATGAACATTGAGTTCACATGCTTACTTGTTAAGTGTGGCTTCACTTTGGATGGCTTTGTTGTAGCCAGCGTTCCCTTTCTGGAGACCTGTACTGGTCTACTTCTATCTTTTGGGGGGATTTTCTCTTTCTTGTTTGTTTTCTTAGCTTTCTTTAAACTAAATTCCTCGTCTTCACTCTCTGCTTGATCACTGAAGTCATCATCGCTTTCCGCATCTGAAAGGACGTTGCATATAAATAAAGTACTAAAAGGCATAAAAACACATTTGGGATGAAGAGAATAAAGAGATGCCAATGCATTTGTTTTGGACAAACAACCTATTGTTACTGTAGGCTGATAGTCCTCATCTTCCTCCTTCAGCGTTGACCTCTGCTTCTCGGTACCTGTAGAGGTAGGCTTTCTTTGTCTGGACAGGCCACACAGGGATCCCTGCTCACTTGTTATCTTGTCAAGGCCTGGGGAAAGAAATCACCCACAGTGACAGTGTTCAATGGCCGACCTCTGTGGGTAGCTTGACCAAAGAATCCACAGATTTAATATAATGTATAGATGGTTTGGGGAAGTATGGACCAACATTAGCAGGGAATTGGTCGATCAACCTACCCAAAACATTGATGTCCACACTGCAGTTTGTACGGTGCAATGCTGGATCTATATTTTCATAATCTGTTTGTGGTTGGTTCTTAACATCTTTTCATGAGGAAAATTGAGTAATAAAGCCAAGTGTTATTTAAAATGGCATATAACAAGATTTCATGGATTGGAAAATATTAAACACAAAGGCAATATGGTAATGATTAAATACAAATTAGTGTGTGGGAAATCATCAGACTAACACAAACCTTGATAAGTAGAACAATGTTTCTCTTTTAGGTCGGAATTCTGGAGCAAGGAGAGTGTAAGAGCTGCCTCTAAATCTCTGTTATACAACTTGTCATGCACTGGTACTCTAAAAGAAACAAAGACAGTCAAATGTTTTGAGAATCACAACAAAATTCCTCACAGAAAAGTTGTGAATATGCTATGATGTATGAGCCATTTTCTCATTCCGAACATGCCCTTTGCAACCATTAGACATTAGACATTGCTTAACAACACATGTTGCTCTTTGTTTGAGATTAGGCATATGTATTATCATGAGTAGTGCGTCACTAAAGACTCATTCTAGTAAGAGTTCTGATTTTTGTCACACTTCTCTGCACCAGTGAGCACCCTAATAGCTAAGATATTACAGAGTTGTTGCAGTGTTTCCTAACCTTTGCTTGCAGCCAAGAGACAGTGCGTCACTCTCTTGACTTGATGACTTGCTTGAAGACTTCTTGGGCTTTTCCTGCTCAAGGTCTTTTATACACTCCCTTGGTTTTTTGCTGGGTGGTGCCTTCACAAAGGCAAAATCCTCATCTATGGCAAGACGACAGAATACAGTGATCCGTAGCTAAGCATGCAATTTTATCACAACAAGATCTCAAATTATTTGTGTTTCAAATGAAAAGTTAGCACCTCAACACACAACACCAGTCAACACCACATACCACACAAAGATAAACATTCTGTGGAACTCACCATCATCGAAGTCTTGATCAACGACAGAATAGTTTACAACTTTCGTTTTCCTGACAGCAAGAACAAAATCCACAGATTATGTTTATGTTTTCCAATCGTTAATCAATTATTAAGATACCTATTCTATATTGTTCTAACTTGGCATACATCTTGCTAATAGTAGCTAACCCTAACCTATAGGTTGACTAATACTAATAGTGCTACGCTCGCTAGAACTACAGTATCGCTAATACAATCACAGAACGTCCCTGAATTTGAAACTCATAACTAGGTAATCCAAGCCGTTTTCTAGTAACAGTTTAATTAAAAGTGTTATAGGCACAATCTCTTTTTATTAGCAACCTACGTGTCTGTTTTGAATAATATGTGCGGTGTTATATAAAAAAGAAGCTAATTATTCCTATACTAATAGCCTACTATTTAGCTAGCCTATTTAGTGCTAGCATGCAAAGTTATAAACAAACCTTGACGGTCGCTCCATTTCTGTGTCCTCTAATAATGATATCATCAATTGGCGTAAATTTGAGCTACAAACCTATTTCAACAATGTTCAATCCACACTGTAGTCAAAACCGTAAGCAGTAGCCCGCCCGAAAACTGAATCATGTTGATAAATCTGACCATTTGTAGCCTCAGATTCGCGTTGTAAATGCTAAACTCAAATTAAAACACCGCTTCAAATATATAATGTCCACATTTCCAACAAATATATGCGTCTCTATAAAAACAAAAGATTAGACTAACGACTTTGGTCATTTGTCTAGCAAATAAAATAGCTGCCTAGAAGCATTTCCTACAACTTGAGTAAAATGATGAATCTGCTATTCTGGAATAAGCCTACATTTATTCACGAGATAAACGATGGCTGTGGCTGTGTCTGATTCCGTAAACTTGTTCACTTAGTCCCTAGTGAACGGCAGTGAGTGCACTATATTTCAGGAGTGAGTGAACGAAATGAGTGAGCGATTTCAGACGCTGACGTCAGAGAGGACTCAGGAGCTGTTGCAGTTGTCATGAACATTTCACTACATTAATTGAGAAATAGCAAAATATCAACAGTTGTCGTTGGTCTGGTCCGCGATCTGTTAGCTTTGCGTGTGACTAGTCGCTAGATACGATTTTCTGTACCTACTGAAGGTGAGGTGAAAAGTTGAACTTGAAGAAACCTCAACCGAAAAAATTTGCCTAGGCTACTGTTGCTAGGCTACACTGGCTAGTCACAAGTCAAACATTGCATTTAAGCAGAGTTAGTGGCCAATCATCAATCAATATGTATAATTTTACTACATTATATGTTGATATATATATGTACTTTTTATTAATGTTTTGGTTACATTTGTAAAAGTTGCCGCCATCCGTATTTCTTTCTCTTTTTTTTACTCTGCTGCCGTCTCTGCGTTGGATTATGGGAAATAGGGTTGGAGAGTGTACACGTACACAAAGTATAAAGTAACGGATTACAGTAACGATATTAGGCTACTATTATAGGTAACGAAGTAAAGTAAGGCATTACACTCAAAATGATGGTAACTACATTACTTTACTAGACCTCAGGAACGCGCTTTCTTGCGTCAAGTGATGCCAAGCCCTTTTTGCCGGTCCGAAAAGTTCTCTTTTAGTGGCGCTTGCATGCTTTCCTGTGTGCGTGCTTGTCTGGGCACCGTTGCCACACAGCTGCTGGTGCGTAGACATTGGGCGCATTCGACATGGGCTGACTTCATGCAGCGCTGCAGCTAGGCGGCTGCCTTGAATATGAGAATGTCATTGGCTGCTTCAAGTCAGCCGGGCTGCACGCGGCTGCAGACGACGTAGCCACTGCATTAAATCGAATGCACTTATTGATAACCCAGGATCACATGATGCTAGGTTGGCGTAAAAAGATGGAAGCGGGAAAATGAATGAGACGGAGACAGGAGCGTTCAGCCAGTGGCGATATTTTTCATTATATACTTTGTTGCTCAAAAGGACAAAAATATTACAGTGAAATGCACTCTATGTCCAGGCGAGAGGTGTCTTTCAACTGCTGTCAACTCAATGATATTTTAAAGTGAGGCATAGGCTATTTCTTTGGTCAGATAGCGTGGACAGGCTTAATATTCGTTCAAGTGAATGGCTGAGTTTTATATGCCACTTTATTTTACACGTTTACAATTACAATACACTATGTGGAAAGGCTAAGCGATGCCCTTTATTGAAAATTGAAAAATAAAGCATTTGCTTAAAACATTTACTTTACTTCCAAGTAAAGTAACTAGTAGTGAAGTATACTTTTCAAATGCAGTAACTAGTAAAGTAATATAGTTACAATTTTCAGAAGTAACTTGTAACTAGTCATTTTTTCTGAGTTACTACCTCAACACTGTCTATGGATATATATCTATCAGTGTACATAAGATGTACCATAGACATATATATATATATATATATATATATATATATATATATATTTCTATGGGATGCACCCTCGAAATCAGATTGCATTGTGGGTAAGAATAAGTGAACAATTGTAGAGAACGAGATGTAGGCTCATGAATTAATTTAGGTCACCACTTCAAAATGGCTGTCACCCTAAATAGTGCACTATAGGCTATATAGTGGGAGCGGTTCCAGACACAGCCGATGTCTTCAAATCCACAGTCAGATTATCCAATCACTATTCTGATAACCATTATGGGATTTACCTTTGCCTCTGGCGTGTCATTGTGTAATAAAAAAAGCTTTTTCCTTGCAGGTTTAAAATGCTGTGACCTCGTTTAGGACAGGTGAGACAACACAAATGTTGACAGTTTATTGTTTCAACTACATTCATGTTGGCCAGTGTTTCTCCAGTTCCACTTGGAGAAAACATTGACATTTTAACAAAGTATTCCAGTAATGCAAACAAATGAACAAATGCTCATGCAAATAGCAATGCAAAAAGAGGTAACTTTTCACATTTTTATTTAAAATGTATTTGATTCAGCTTTTTATCTAGCAAATTAATGTCAATCCTGGCAGCTACCACGCCTACACACTAAACAAGCTCCCAAAGAACACATATTGATCTGTAGCCTCCAGTTCTGACAGCCAAATACTACCTATTAAAATTGAGGGGGAGTATTGACACTTTTGGCGGTTGTCTTTTAGGGTGGGTTGAATAACCTCTAGAGACTGATGTCACACAGAATCCATAGAGGTCCAGTGGCCAACCTCCAACGGGCCCAGCAGATGGCACTGTGTGACTGGTCTTCAACATGCCCCGACTGCTGATGGATTGACCTGGTGGGTGACATGAAAGCGACACGTCCACAGCCCGCCCACTGTCTGCCGGAAGCAATCACAGCTCCATTCTTTTCTCTTTTACGGTACCTCACCAGAGCGCACCAGCCTTCCGAGGGTTGTCATTTTCTAGTTTGTGGGTGGGTGGCTGTCGGGTGTGGTTTGTCACACAGTAGACCTGCTGGAGGAGATGTTCAATGATGGTCCATATCCTCAAGCCCAGACGAGGGAGGAAGACATGCAGCCATGAGCCTAAAGGGCTTGCGGTTACACATTCCTCCACTCCTACAGCACTGCCTCCAGCCCAGACCAAAATATCACACCCCTCATGCGGTCACAAGATCTTGCTTCATTTACATGAATAGTCAAGGTGTTTTGATGTTGTTGACACAAGTACTAGCCGTAGTATATTATATATTGGACAAATACATTAGACAAAATTACTATAGACCAGTCTAGTGGTATTTGTGAAAAATTAGCCCACTCTATTCACATATATGGCTTTATATAACTTTATGTACAGGGAAGGACTTCAGACATGTATGTTGTAAAAGTGTGGTAATAGCACCCTACTCTACCACTGCATGTACCCAGAGCAGTCATATGATCATAATATTTTGGGCAGGCAGAATGTGCAGACTGCTTGTTGTAGTCTGCAATCCATATAGTATTGCATGCAATACACTTCACATCATTCAGTCATGGAAATGTGTTTATTTGTTTGTAGGTAATGATGTCATTAGACAGGGCTTATTTAAGAGATGGAAGGAGGAGATGGAAGTGGTGGTTTTAAGAGGGACAATGGTTTTATTTTGTATTTCACCACTGAGGTGAATCCTGTCATTATGTAACCTATAGCATTACTGAGTGGCAGTTTGCCTGGTCTTCTTGGAGTGCAATGCAGATTAACTTACTAACAAGCCTTATATGGGTGTTCCTTAGCAGAGGATGTTATGCATTCTTAACTGCTACAGCACAGGTGAAAAAGGAGAAATGTTTAGACACATGATTCTGTATTGGGTTGCCAGGTATGTTCACAATATGGATGAGGATGAAGGATTGAAATAGGTAAATCGGCTATCAAGTTTAGAATGTAGCCCAATACAATTAAACAAATCGATCTAGAATTATTATTTAAATGATCACTGACTATAGGCTTATGAGGTCAATAATATAAAAATAAAAAGTACTAATATTAAGTATGTATCATTTATAGGGGTCTTGGCTCAAAAAGGACCCCCTTTAAATATGAATTGACCTGTCACTAAGTGTTGCGGATATCCGGTACCCTGGATGTGTATGCGTGGTATTATTGTAACCTTTAAATGCCCTTGGGTCAGATGTCTTTGGCATAAACCAGTTCTAACCGCAACCCAGCCACAGAAACCATTGCTCTGGCACTCAGGGTAACCGGAGTGGGCAGACAGGTCACTCGATCAGTGTGTTCCGGAGTTTGTTTTCTAAGTCTTCTCCATTTAAGTGTACGCTTTTGAATACTTTTTTTGTGCACTCAATCGTCTGCCACAATGCTAATTGCTAGTGGGATGTGAGGCGGTAGAGAAACAATCACAGAGAGACTTAAGGAAGTGCACTCCAGGGTTTGACCACAGGTTCCTTGCTCCATCAGTGTGTCTGAAAGAGCGTCTCATAGTTTATTGAAGCTAGTCAATTTAAGACCAAAATAAAGGCTTGTATTGATCAGCGTTTCTATTACAACATGGGCAGAAAAATTATTTAATGCTTGATGAAACTTGAGTAGACAGCCTGTTACCACCCTATTGTAAGGCTGCACAATACAGTTCTAGTCCACATTATATTCACTGCTGCAAATATTTCCGTCCTCAAATATCCAGAATAGACCAGAACAAGAACACAGAGTTCTATATTTGGTAAAGGAGCGGAAGCAGTGCACATGAATAAACCATCAATGCCGTTGACTCATTCATATGTGCTGCTGAATCATCTTGGGAAGAATGCAGGCACTTGAGTTGAGAGGAAGGGGTTGTGAAGTTGTTGGCAGTGTCAGGTCCCAGGTCAGGCCTCTACAGTATGATTACAAGTGTTGACAGACTCTGGAGATATAAACAGCATCAAAGGCCTCACAGCCATTCAGGCCTGCCAGTCTTACACTCCAACACCATTGAAAATAGTATCTCGAAAACAGCATTGTTTTCTGCACCCCAGCGTGGCACTTGAAGGGCACACAGGATCAGACTCATTAGGACAACTGCCTCTAAGCAAATTGAAACGGTGAGAGGCACAAGTGCTTTTAGCTCGTGTGGTCAGTCTTCCTGAGTGTAACAATCATGGAATGCAACTTTTAAGTATCCACCTACTATTAGAATTGGATTTTACTCATTTACAATCATCAATTTGTGTTTTCTCATTACATTTTCAGCAGTTATTTTGTAGTTAGAATAAATCACCCTCACAAAAAATGTGATAGATAGACATAAACGTCTGATTGACGGAATCTCCCGAGAGACTGCTGAAGGCGTGTGGGCTGTTCTGTGCATGTGTTAATGTGCGTTCAGCAAGCTGTCTCGTATGTTTAGGATACCGACAGTCCATCTCAGAGGACCTTTCTCAGCTTGAGAGACTGGCTGTCTCAGAGGCTCTGACAGTCTCTGTGCTGCTGACATAGAAACACACCCACCATTATAGACCAATCAGCCTCCACAAACACTCTGACACAGCACTCAGATCCGATGTAACCTAATTAAGGACTGATGTTTCTCCACACGATTGACATAAAAGCATTGTGAACAATCTCAGTTAATGTATCACATGGTAAACTGCAGGTGCCAAATGTATAGAACTCTTACATTTGATTTATATATGAATATAGTATAAATCATCTCTCTGTTGATCCTGCTCTACAAAACAATGATGAATTACTAGAGTTTAGGTTTTTAGTTTTAAATCCAAAAGGCATTTTACATAGCAGCTTCCTTGTTTTAATATTCCTCAGGGACACATTCACAATGCAGGGCCTGACATATTTTCTAACAGTAAAGGTGTTCTCTGCGAGCACTTCAAATATTTAAAGTCGGCTGTTCTTAAAAAAAAACTAAATAAATGTTGTTTTATCACCTTCATCATTTTCTGAGACTTCCATTCTCAGACTAAATACTCTCCCAAGTCTCTTCTCTAAAACTGAATGACTTCAGTTCAGACACATTCCAGTGTCCCAGTGAATGCTGCAATGCAGTGAATTAGTGTCCCTGGACAATAATGAACTGCATTTACCACTGTTTCTCAACAGGGGGCAACCTGCACACAGAAGAGTGACTTCTTGGTCCTTGTATAGGAAGTTATTCTAGAGTCAAGTGCAAGCCAAGCATTTTTCTGCAATGTCAAGCATTGCCCTTTGACTGTCATCCAACTGGGCTTTCTGACAATAAGGCTTTCTCCAATTTTCCAATTTTCAATAATAATATTTCGTTTTATTTACACCGTTAGGGATCCACTGTTTCACGATACTACATACTGTCATTTCAAGACAGGAACTTCATTTTAGCAGTGTTATTTTATAACCTAAATATATCTTTTAAAAATAGTCATATATAAATGTACTTTTTTTAAACAAATGTGATGTTAAATTTGTAATGTTATGTTGTTCTTTTTTTATGTTCGGTGGTTATATCCAGTAGGAGCCCAATCATAATCTATGTTTAATGTGTCCGCTGCCCAATCAGGTACAGTAAGTGTTGGTATTGGTTGTCCTTTCTGTCCTACCGATGCTGTGACTGACAGGGATTATGGAAACGCTGCTCTTTTGGCAGTATGACAGAATCACTACACAGGATGACTCATACCCACAGAAGAGCCATATCTTAGCATCTCCTCTCCTCCATCAGTCCAATTACCTTGACCAGCGCCCACGGCTTCCTCCTCCTGCCCCCCTGCACACAAATCACTCTGCAGGGCAAGGTGGTAGTCACACCCTCACACCGCTCTCAAGCCGGTGGCACTGTTTACGTCTTATGGGGGTGAGAACGTGCGAAGCGGTGACTGAATGTGTCACAGAATGCCTTACATTCCTAGGCTAGGTCTGGGAGGCCTGGCTTGGTGTTGGGTTCCTGGGGGTAAGGGAAGAGGAGCCAGGGGAATTGGGTGCCGACTCAGCAACTGACAACTCCTCTGATCTCTCTCCCTTCCTTCAGCCTTAACCAAATACTGGGCAATAGGAATATGACATATGGGAACCTTTCATCAGGCCCAGATATGCCTTAACCCAAGCTGGTGTTTTTAGCCTGTGTAGCTGGACATCTCATTATGGGGATGTGGACACATACAATAGCTTATCCCTCCTTGGATAATGTTGTGATAACTTTGCCTCGTTGAATCATTGTCCATGTTGAGATGTGTCCCCTGTTGTTGGAAAACCAATACATCATAATCTCTGTGATTATAAGCTATAACATGCAATTGCTCCTGTTTAGAATAGACATGGGAGTGACACTGGTATCACTGGTCATAAAACACTATTGCATCAGTACCATAATAGTAACAAGAAGAAATGTTATATAACTTTTTTGGCAATATCATTTTGAGTTTAATTAACATACTGATGGATTTTGTTTAATTCTGTAGTTTATTTTTGCTGGTATAACTTATTTAAAGGAAATTTAAAGACGTCTTGGTTTTCCTCTACTGTTACAAGACATAATTTTATGAATATGTATGTAAGACAGCACATCTAATTAGGTGATAACCACTTCCTGTGTGAATAGCCCTGTAGTCTGTTGAAACTGTTTTTACAGACTTTTTGCTTTGTCATCCGTCATTCGGCGCATGAAAAGGTGAATCAAAAGTCACCTCTACCTTTTTGGATTTTCCCTTAGTCACTTATGCTCATTTTAGCTGCACCAGGGGGAACTGCAGGGTAATTTAGTCGTACACTTTGTTCTGAACACTCTCTTCTAACAAGCTGTGCTCTTACAGCTTAATACTAGCAGCAGCGTACATTTCCTGGAAAATTTAGTAATAGAGCACTGGTTGAGTATACATAACAGGAAGAATCATTCTCATCCTCCCTTTTTCTTCTGGAGTGTAGATCAACTCTGTCAGGAAGAAAATGTTTCCAAGTTGTATCTATAGTTTCCGGGACAGTGTTTCCATTAACTGAAATCAGTTTATTTTCCTCCATGGACGTAACAGCCTCGTTACGCCTTTCTACTGAATCATAATTTTAACACTGAAATTAATTCCTTGTTCTGAAGATCTGAACAAGCTTATTATAGTCCTGCAGTTTTGGGTTCAAGTTCAAAGTTATCTTATATCAGTCACTGAAATATGATAGTTAAGGGAGTTGAACTGTTAAATATGTGGCAATACATAGGAGCTATTTAAGAAGATGAGTACTCTGCTAAATTTGAATGGCCCAGAATGTGTGGTGATTCTTACATCAGTCCATCTTACAAATTCAAGGCCTGTGAGTTTTATTTCACAAATATTCGTTTTTAGTTTAGATCTGTCCTTTAGGCCATTACACTGCCAGTGTATTCTAGTGGTTCTGATGTTATGTCAGAACAATTCTCCTCCAGAGCACACTCCCAGCTGTTGTTTCAATATCATGTTCTAACCCCACGTTAATAAAAACCTAATTGAGGGGGCTGATATCCTTGTATATCCAGTTACTTACACTTACACTGCAATGTACACAAAGCCTTGGACTTTATCGTTCGGCCCATTCTGATTGATTTGTGTGTGTGTGTGTGTGTCTGTGCGTGTGTAAGTGTATGTTGAATAAACCAAGTAATTGGCAATGAGACAGCTGACCTGCCAATAACAATTGCTGTATACTCAACAGCAGGCAAGTATCCGAGGGAGTTCCAATGTTCCATCTGGTAATACCCAGACCATTTGAGGTTAATGCTAGATAACTGATGGAAAGGACTGAAATGTATCATATGGCATAGTCATTAAAATAATGTTTAATGCATTGTGCTCAGCTCATAGAAAGCATGAAGTGTGAAAATGTCATCTGAGGTTCAGAATGTTGTGTTGAAAGCATGTAGCCTACAGTAGGAGACCCAGTTTCAGAAGGCTCTTGCTGTTGGCCTGCTTTTTGTTTTATCTTTGTGCAGCTGTGTGGAATACTCTATTTCTAGTCAGGTTGCAATAGACAATAGCAGTTGATAGGTCAACTGCAGTTGTCTTTGTTGAAGCCCCATATTTTGTATTCTTGCTATGTGATATGACCCATCACGTAGGCAACCGATAAAAAAGTGTATGTCAACAGCTGGGGTAAGGATGCCCAAATTCCCATATACTGTAGCTTATATCTTATTATTTTAGTTTCAGTGTATACGATACTTTTCCTTTGGCTTGCCATTAATCACACAGTTTGAACCGTGCTTCGAACTGTCGGAGGTTGCCTATTGTAGACTGTGTCATAGAGCTCAGCAAAGCATGCATGAGTGTCTCAGCCTCATTAGCGGTTTCAACTCAAAATTGATTTAACTTTACTCAATGTCGCAATCCCAGTTTTTTCTGCCTATTCAGACTTTCGGTTTAATAGACTATATAGGCTATGCTTACGCAGGAAGTCTGAAACACTGCATTCTACTGGATGTATCTAGATTAAACCATATGTAGTCATATGTTGATGTTATTATTATTATTAAACCCGACTATCACCCTCCCTTCATTTCAGGATTATTGTTTAACTGTTGCGTTTCTGTCAGTATCTTGACAATATAACAGGAAAATTATGTCATTTTCAAGTTGTATTCGACAGTGCCTAATAATTAAATGCTAAATTATATTATGTTTAATGAAAAAATTGAACATTAAGGAATAGAATAGTTAGGTTTTTGGAAACGGCGGAAACCCTCATAACTTCCGGTGTGACTGCTCTCTGGCATCAAAGAGCACCTGGGGAACCATGTAACATGGTCTCTGACGTACGGGCATTCCCTGGGTATACTCTTGGAGGCTGATAATGATATAATGTTTTCAAAGATGGGACGCAGGCTATCGGAACCTTGACAAAAATGTGCACGGATTTGTGGCATCGTTTTCATAAGTAGCAGGTGTATTCTCTTACTATAACAACCTGCGGTGCGTCTATGCATTCTAATATGTCGTTGTGTAAACTTCCTGAACAAACAGCTAAGGAAGTGGCAGACAGGATTGCCATTGCTCTCCGGTGACTACTGGACTGTTTTTACACCTTCATTCTAAATAAGGAAGCAGCCTGTCCGACATATGACCACCGTCCCGATTTGGGCTCTGCCACCGTACCCATCGCATCCCATGATTGCTCAACGCTATCCAATGAAACTCCTCTTTCCCCCACCTCACAGGAGAGGGAACAGAGTAGAGACCACACTCTCATCAGGATTGCGGTTTGCGCTGCGCACACACTTGCTTGGGTAGCAACTCTCTCTCCCTCCCCTCTCTTAACAAGCAGTGAAGTCAGAGTGATGTCATACCAGGATGCTAGTGCCTGGCAAGGTGAGATAGCTTTTTGGTGAGTGGTGTTCTCCACGGCCAGCGTTGCCAATCCAACGGCGCGGAGCTGCGAAAGATGGTAATCATCACCACCACCACCTCAAGCTCAGTCGCGCGTTCTCCTTTTTCTAGCCCTCGGCTCCCGGGCCACCGTTCCATGCCCGACGCTCTGATCTGCCTTCTTAAAATAATCCTTTACCACCATGCCAAAGGAAGAAAAACAAGAAGAGCGGTATTTTTAGGGCCGTTAACTCTGACCACGTGCCCTGAAGGTAAACCGGATGGCAATTGCGCAAAGGTGCCTCATCAGTATGTCCTACGAGGCCAGCACGCACTGGACGTTGACTGCAATTGTTCTCTTGGGGTCTGTTTTGGGGATTGTGTCATCATATCCGATTCCAAGCAGGACTAATGCAACTTTATTGGAAAGAAGGTGGGAGACCCTATTCTCCCGCTCCTTTCTGGGGATTTCTGGCGAGAAATCAGACATGAACTGGGAGAACGACTACTTGCTGGGCATCAAGAGAGTGCGGCGACTTTACTGCAACGTAGGCATTGGGTTTCACCTGCAGGTTCTCCCAGATGGCAGGATAAATGGTATACACAATGAGAACCCATACAGTGAGTACATCCTAATATCCGCGTAATGTACTGCAAACATGGGGGTGTGAAAGCAGTTCTCCCAAGTTTCACTAACCCGGGTAGCATATCTTTACATGCATGATATTTAATCAGTGGTGTCGGCAACATTGGATGTCTCTTAAACCAAAGACAAATCTATTAAAAAACCTTGTATCCGTCAGTGTTAAATATCTTCCCAGGCCAAAACATGACATGAATGCTTGGACCAATATAGACACCAACTTATTTTTACACCGGCTCCTTCAGCGGCCCAGAAACGAATTACCATGCACGCTAGTCCGAAAGTATAGTTCTAAGAGATACTCATGTATTAAATGGGAAATAAACACGAAATGCTAAAATAATGCTGAACAGGGACTGTATCGTCACCTGCAAGGTTACACCCACTGCTGCATAGTGCACGTCTTTGTTCTACTTGCATTGATAACCTCTGCCAGGGTTCCCTTAACGTCATGTTTCGTTTGATAGGTCTAATAGAGATCTCTACAGTGGATCGAGGAGTGATAAGCATGTACGGAGTGAGAAGTGAGCTGTTTGTCGCAATGAACAGCAGAGGAAGGTTATACGGGACGGTAGGTGTGCGTACTTGTATTTGCATCATGTTCAATATCGCTGGCAAAATACGCAATGATGTGTGGAAATGTGTGATTATGTAGGCTGTCGTGATTGAAAACGGATAAATGTAGTAGGCTAATCACCGTAGTATTACCAGCATTACCAATAAGTGGTAGCTTCTTGGTTCACACAACCGTGTTCTGTTCTCTTTGAGCAAATTAGCCCAAAACACTTAGTCATGGAACACGAACTAATAGGCTACAGTTATTTTTTTTATAGATATATATACACCTATGTATTACATCGCCATATGATGATAAACCAGGCTGGTCTGTGTTTGTACAGTGGTGAGATAGTATAATTAGGCCTACTTGTGTCACAGCAGGGAACCGTTGCTGATGTAGGGTTATGCTCATTTTAAGATTCCATGAGTATCTCAAATTCTGATTGAACAAACCCACAATGTTAAGTTACATTATTACCAAATAGTTTGTTCAGTAATGCTGTGTCACCTGTGAATTATATCTGACCATTTAGGCCATTAACAAAAACAATTCTTATGAATTAGTTTCTTCATTAAGGTTATGTGAGTTTTAGTTGTTCAGAATGTCTTTAATGTTGAGCCAAACATCATCGTCCTCCAATTACTTTCTAGAAAATTGGCTAATACAGACAGTGCTTCAGGCCATTTCAGCTGCAATGCCATTCCATTAAAGACAGATCATTTCAAAACAAGGCATGTAAAATGATGTTCAGTTGTGGGTCTCGCCTTAGATTTTCTCTGCTTTTACCATTTTTAGCCTGTCTTTCGGGACGAGTGTAAGTTCAAGGAGACCTTGCTGCCAAACAACTACAACGCCTACGAGTCGTTTGTTTACAAGGGCTCCTACATCGCCCTCAGCAAATATGGCCGGCTGAAGAGAGGCAATAAGGCTACCACTTCCATGACGGTGACACACTTCCTCCCCCGACTATGAGCAGAACTCGCAATAACTCTTTAATTTGCACATGTGGATGTTCTTCCAGGTAATATAGAAAATACATATTCATTTACCATAATGACCGGCGGACTGCAAGAGTTACACATTATTTGGATAGCTAACTTTGTATTACAACTGATGTATTATGCCATTCTGTGCTGCTTATAGTTTGTAACATTATTGTTGGGGAAGACGAATACTTTGCCAGTCTCAACACTTTACTTTGGTGCTTGCTGTAACAGAGGTTCACCTCACTCCGTCTTTGGGATGGATGACTAGCTGTATCCTTGGAAAGAGTGAAATGGATACTTTTTATTACCTCAAAGAACTACTTGACTGGATGAAGGATGCATGGAGTTATACTCAAAAATACCTGCTAAGTTTATCCTTTCTCTGAGGGCTTTGAGTGCTTGACTCCTCTGTTGAACACTGATGTCCAGCCAGGGGAACCCCAGACAACCTAAATGCACTTCTTTTGCTGCACGATGTGAAGGTGCCTTGCTGTTCCCACTTGTGGCCCCCTTCTTCTTGCATGTAAGATACACCCACTGAAGTCAGAAATAGGCTGACACTCTGAAGAGGGCCTCAGGGGGGGGGCGAGACTATCTCTGGTTTATTTTCTTTTTATGTCATTCGAACTGATTTAGGTTTGAACAGTGAGACCCGAGGACTCTCAGCTTTGTGTTGTGGTGGTGCCTGAGGTGAACCTAGCTGCCCACTTAAAAGTTCAATAATGTGGGGAAATCATAATAATAACAGGGTTGGATAAATGTTTATCCATAACTGGTGTCAAATTATATTGGCCCAAAACTCAATTTTTTTGCATTTTGAAATGAATAGTTTAACTGTATTAATAACATGCAAGCACACAGTGGAAAAATATGACATGTCACCTACATGGGACACTGCTAGCATACAATCCAAATACTTCTGTTTTGGTGCTTCTGGTAAGTGTGTGAGATGTAAAATCGCAAGCTTTGTGCATCGCTGTGGAAAAAAGTCTAAACAGGCTACTGACTAAGAAGCCAATTAACAATGTTGTAAATAGTGAGAATGTGAGACACTGCTAAAGAGAAAGAGAAGCTTTACTTTGCCTGGTGGCAAAACAGAGTTCAGGTTGCACAATGACCATCAATGATGGTGCCTAATAGTTTTTTGGTAAGAATCATTACCACACATATTTATTTATTTGTTTGTTGAAGTGTTCAATGTATTTCCACTGAGTGAGGTGTGTGCTGTGGGCAGGCTTCACTGCAGCAGCAACTACAGTGGAGATGGTCTTGGGAGCTGTCTTTTCAAATGTAATTATGGGACGGTTATTAGATAGTCCATGTGTGTCACTGGATTGGAGGAGGTTTCAGTTATTTAGTGATTTTTTTTTTGTTTAACATGCTGCTGGTTACTTTTAAACTGATTCTCATAATACCACACCCTGGCGCTGAGAGAGTTGGACTATTTCAATCCAGTAAAGACATATGGGACAATCCTGCCTGCTGTCTCTTTGTTTGATGAAACTCCTTAAGAATGTGGCTGTCGAAGCATGTCAGGCTGCCTCCCCACATACCTGAACAACCCCCCACTGAGCATTATCAGCCCACCACCAATCACTTACACGCCCAGGAACCTTGGGATGCCAGCAGTAACCCAGCAGCTTCCTCTTCTGCTTCAATCCTATTTTAGTTCAAGGTCACAGACCACCGTTGGTCCTAACCAGGTGTCCGTGGTAGTCTGCTATTTGGGGCACCGTTGTCCCACCCAACACTTTGTGATAGCCCTGCTAGTATCTCTGTACTTAGTGCATTTACACCAAACCCATTTTAGTATTACTTTGCTAGTTCACCTTCAGCTCTAGGGTATACAGATTATTTATCTTATTCAGACAGTGGTTTTAATAGTCCACTGTGGATGGACCATCAGTGGCCTCCGAGACCTTTATCTTGTCCTTAACTGCTCCTGTAAGTGTAGCACTAAAAGAGGAATTCTACAGCGAGTAGTTGTTACTTTCCACATTATAATGCCTGACAATGCATGTGCTAAGGGAACTGCAGTGCTTTCAAACAATCTTATCTCTCTCCCGGTGATATTAGAACAGCATAGGTGTGTGTGCGCATTTGTGTGTGCATGAAATGCAGCTCCTTACACCCCTTCCTCCCCACACTCTGCTAGTACATCTCTGGATATTTCTGGGAGGGGACATCTGCAGACTTGATGCAGTGCGTGAGGCTGAAAAGTGCAGAATCACACAGAGCAGAGCAGTGCCTCCCTAGTACACCCTGTCTTTAACAGACCCTTGGGCCAATGTGCTTCCCAGGAATAACCTAATGTGACCTGAAAACCAGTCTCCCATGACAAAACACAATAGGCAGCTTTTTCGACCCTACAATTACTTATCAGAAAAGCCTTGGTGGCACATTCAGCGAGAACAGCTGGAGAGTTATTTATTTCTGTGGTACAGTCTGTATGACCCCATATTCCCTTCTCAGAATTGAATGGAAGTTACAAGGTATATGCTAGTTTGTCTGTGACAGTTTTGTATTTTTTATTTTAAAGATTGTAACCCCAAAACTTGCAATCCTTTAGCTCATTATCATGCCATCCGCCAACAGAAATAATTTCCTGACTGATGTAATGTGGATCAAAGTGTTGTTGAGTAGAACAGGTTTTGTTGCTGTTGTGGGATGACACTGCATGGAATACATGTATTATGGAATAATGATTGGCACAGCTGAACAAAAAACATTCACTGTCATTCTGTGTTGATGTATCTTTTGTGTTGTCAATTGTTACTTATTCACATCATGAACACGTTTAGAACAAATTACATTATGACTGTTGTTTGTAAAGTATGATTTAGACAGGCAGAGCACTAATATATACTAATATCAACTCGGTTTTACAACTGAACTGGCATGTGTGTTCAGTGTATGTGTGTATTGTGTGTGTGTGTGTGTGTGTATGCACGTGTTTACAGGAGAGTTTATCTTGTCCTCCGTTAATAATGTTATAAGATGTCTATAATCCCAAGGTGCACCTTATGAAAGACATCTTAAAAATTCTGGACAAAATGTGAAGAAAAGTGAGCTAAAAAAAACACATTGAGTTTCTCATGCTTGAACATGATAATAGGATGGTTACAAAACCTAAAGATGGAACCTAAAGGTAAAAAGTTGTAGTCTGCATGGAGAAGCTTTGTTTCAGCTTTGACCAAAAAGTCTTTTAAGAGGGTCTCACCTTTTGAGAGGGCATCATTTGTGAAATGTGTTATCTGTTCATTTCAGTAGATGAGATCCTATTAGTCTCAGTGCAAGAAGTGCAGAATGTGCAGTGCAGAATGCAAGACTATGTCAGAACCCCAAGCGTGGTTAGGTGTGTGTGTCTGCATGTGTTCCCTGTGTGAGTTGGCAGACCTATTTCTCTCTTTGTTTTGTACCCCTGCACTAAGGGGAGTGAGCTTTCACCTGTACCCCTGCTCTCTGTAAACATATACCTCACCTTCTGCCTTAGTTTGGATTTGTTGTAACTGTCTGAGGAAACAACAGACTTCTCTGATAATTTTGTTTCTGAAAACAATTGCTACGTTAGTTAATATTAATATAAGAAAAAATGTCTTTCCTTTTATTTTTGTACGTATGTGCTATGCACAGAAGTCTACTGTATTCCTAAGATACCAATAAAAGTTTTTTTTTTAATTGGTTGTTGTCATGGTGTGCTCTTAAGCAGTGTGTGATGAAGGATGACAAGCACATAATGTACCTTTCTCTTACAGGGAATACCAGAGACAAAAACAGCCAAATGGTGATGGAAAGTACACAAAATCAATGTCTTTATTTTTCTTAGAATGATCTGTCCTGTTGGAAGAGAAATGTGCTGTACTGAATGGTGAGTGTGGGGGAGTGTAAAATAAAACTAGGTCCTTACCAGAAGCAAATAGCCAGAATTTTAATTTGGTTGTTTTAGAATGTTTGGAATGGTAATCATTTGGCCTCATGCCATTCTTAGTTTTGTGCCATTCAACTGTCAAACCCAGCTTCACCAGATATTTGACTTGAATAAAATATTCTCCTTTAATAGACATCAATTAAAAGCCCTGCGCGTTTTTTTGAGTGTCACTACCACTGCACATTATTCTCAATACATAAGTTTGTGGCTCCCTCTGCTGGTTTTATTTGAATCGTGTACATTATCAAGTCGAACTACAGTATGACAAGCAGGTGCGCAAAGATGAAACCATTGCCTAAATGTTACGTTTTCGCAAATTACCGTCTAACTTGAGATTCTGATCAATAATGTTTGACGGAAACGTGCCATACAGAAACATATTGAGAAATACATTTACATTTGACGTTGTAAAGATAAGTTCTTATTCTTCTTAATGACATTTGTGTGTTTTCATATTGGTCAGTCTTACTGAACGTACAACAGTTATGGCTGAGGACCTAAATGTTCAAATGAAATGTAAAAGGAAACCATCACTTAGATTGCGCAACATGACTATACTATACATATTGACCAATACCTTAAGATGAAAAGGCAGAGGTGGACACATGGCCCCCTTCCTTCCGCTGCAAGAAAGCCGCACGTTTGCTCTGGGGGCGAGCGCTGCGTAAGAAGGATGTGAGCAGGAGTGGCCCTTGGGGCCTTTATATAGAGCTGCGTTCAGACTTTGGGACACAATCAGCTGAAGTTTCCCCAAGCTTGCTGTAGAATTCAACTTCTAAGTTTCTGGATTCAACCTTCACTCTTTTTAAGAATGGAAGGAAGAAAGAAATATGGAATGAGGAACATAGTCCTCGTGCTCCTACTGGCTTTGCTACAGAGATTTAGACTTGTGGATTCTCTTCCAAACCCCTCTCCACTTGTTGGATCCAACTGGGGGAATCCAAGACGATACGTGCACCTGCAGACATCGACGGACCTAAACAATTTCTACCTTGAGATTAGTTTGAATGGCCATGTGCGCAAAACTACCGTTAGAAGTTCATACAGTAAGTTACTGTGTACTCATTAAGTTTGGGTGTTTTTCTCATCTGAAACGTATTGTATTCATTTAATAAATGTTTTTTTTTCTTTACAGGTGTAATTTTGATGAAGGCTGAAACAAGGGAACGTGTTGCAATCCTTGGTGTCAAAAGTAACCGTTACTTGTGTATGGATACAGCGGGTAACCCTTTCAGTTCTGTAAGTTCCTTTTTTTATAAATGTGATGGTCTTTATTAAAAGGCAAACTTTGTTATTACTTTTTATTGGAGGAATCTTCAGTAATCAAACAATTTATTTTTGTACTGTGCGCAAAAGCGCCTTTTACGCACGTGTTACAGACTACACTTGTTGCATATTCTTTCTAATATCGTTGTAATTCTTCATCTTAAACTACGTTTAATTGTTTCTGCTTCGAACACTTCTATATTAAAATCCAAAATGTTATGTTTACAGCCTATTTGTCAGAAGGACGACTGTCTTTTCAACCACAAACTTCTTGAGAATCACCGAGACGTTTACTATTCGTGCAGAACTGGCATATTGTTTAACTTGGAAGGGACAAGACAGGTGTACGCCTTTGGTCAGAACCTACCACAAACGTCCCTCTTCCTCTCGGAGCAGAACACGGTGCCGCTGGAGCGCCTCCTGCACAGGGAGAAAAGAAACCGTGTCGTTGATCCTTCCGATCCACACAACGTATATGGGCAGATCGAAGAAGGCTCTGACTCCAAAGCGATGCCGGAGGAGGATGCCGACCAGGACGTTGAACTTCCAGAAGGGGCCGTTAATGTTTCCAGAGAGACACCTCTGTCTCCATCCACTCACGACCCCTGGAACGTGCATTCCACCAACTCCAACGTTAGCCCGCGTATTACGGGAACGATGGGATGAGAGGACCACCTGTAACTTTGTATTGGGTCTTTAACAGCTGGTCTGAGAAATACCCTTAACCATGAAGTTGCTGTTGTTTGGTAGGACTGCCTATGCAAGACCCACTTCTACCTTACATATTTACATGCTTTAGATGCTTTATGAAGGCATGGCCAGGGATTCTAACAAATGTAGGCCGGTAGATCGAGATGGTTCAGTGAACATTTCTATTACGAAAATAGAATATGTAACTTTGTTTTAATGGTTTTTGGAAATGCACAAGCGTTCTTGAAATACTCATGGTCCAACTGATATCTAACAACAGTCATTGAATATTTGTTTAAGTTTACAGGTCCAGATGAAGACACTCATGTCTACTTTAAATCTTAAATAATATTTATAGGCTCGATTTTGCATTAGATCGCAGATCTAATTGATTTGACACGTTGCGCAGTGTTTCACCAGTTTGCTAATCTCGAATTGGTCTGCACACTTTTGTTACAATTTTAAACAATGACCAACCATCCTATTGAACACATTTATTTATAAACGCAGATAAAATACAGGGTATCATATGTGTACAATTAAAAATAATAATTTGAAATTAGAATTTAAAGGTGCTGGTCACCACCAGCAAACAACCAACAGTGTATTTATTTATTTAAATCCATTTATGTTATTTATGGTATTTATACAGATGCTCAATAGTCATAAATGTTTGAATCTGTTTCTGTCTAAAATGCACAGCATGTATGTTTTGATGTTTGGAATAATAGTACGAAAAATAAATTACATTCATAAAGGAACCTTTTTATTTGTTGCTCAGTTTTTATTTTATTGTGATAAAAACCTTCTCTACAACCACCAGCCCAATGGGTGCCTCTCCTCATGTAAGCATCAATATGTTCAAATACGTAAGCAGGTTGAACATTGAGTTCTGAGGTGCCTGTCATCAGGTGAGAGTCCAAAGCTTCCGGACAAGTAGATAAGTACAAGTTTTGTCTGCATCATCTTCGTCTAAAAATAAATATTTCCACATATCTTTGTTTTACTGAGTAACAATGGTAACAGAGTTATTTTTGTCCAAGCAGCACAGTATCGTCACTACTAACCTGCATCCTGTTGGCCTGTTTGAGGTTAACCCTATTGACCATTCACATCTTATCAGCCTCAACTCCTTAAAGAACATGTCACGTTTCTTGGCCCATGTTAAGTGGGATAGCCATGAGTATTACCATAGCCTTTCCAAATCTGTGTGGTTTATATACAGTAAACTGATTGTTGTCTGAAATGTTTATAAAGACAGACCCTTTTGAATAGAAAATATGGCTTGAAAACACTTGGCAACCTTCTCTCAGGTAAGTGGAATAACCTGGATACAAGTCAGTGGATGGATAATTACTTGCCTCAGGTGTTTTGCTAACCATTCCATGTCATGCTTGACCTGCAAAGACAAAAGTAGTTCTGGTCCTGATCACATACTGTGTGAAGGAAATATAAACTGCTTCTTTACTGTTGGTTCCTAGGCTTCTGTGTCATCTGGCCACACACAGCATGATCATACCAATAAACACATTGATGATCTGTCAATGATCATACATTTTGGTAGAAAAACACCTACCATCCATGCTAATGAAATTTAAATGTGACATTTCTGTGAAGAGTTTATAAATAACACTAGAAACTGGGGTTAATCTGTAATTCAGCAATAATCTGATTTATAGTATACATTAACTCTAAATATGGATGTGAGTTAGTTAACAGGTTTGTCATGTTGTGGACTGTTGCAATATAGCTTAAAGTATCCTCCAAGAGTTGTCTAAGGACTGTCTAGTTGATTCTACTTCTTTTGGTTCTGACAGAACATTGTTTTCACAAACCAAACCTAACTTCACTGCAATTAATCCATGTTATATGTATTAACCCATGTTATATGTATAAGAATCCACGCTGCACACATTTTAGCTTCAGATCATATTTATTACAGTGATGCCTTTGATTTGTATTTTACACATAGATAACACAGACCACAAGTTAGCAGATACTTATATGTTCATTGTAATTCAGTCATAATAATTTAGAAACAGTGTTGACAGAGTTCAGCAATAACTCTTTGCCTTTGGTGCAATCAATCATTGTAAACTCACAACAGAAAAGTTCACGTTTAAAAGTGCAGAGCAATTCAACACAATTCTTATATAATAGGTCCTTACTTGTACAAAAACATCCGATGAGTGGTACTGGATTTGTTTTCCACCAATCCCACCCATGCAATAATGTGTTGCTAACAGAAGTGTGGTATTGCACTGAAGGAAAATGACTAAAACTGAGTAACTTACTTAAGAGCTCAAGCTAAAATAATTTACCCTGTTCATAACAATGTTGTGCATACATGTCAATAGTAGTGTCTACATACAGTACTTCAGTCTTGGAGCCTTCCATTTTTCATTTGAGTGTTCCCACCAAAATAGATTTCAGACATTGCACAATAAAACCCAATCTGGGGTTTGATCTCTATTTCTCAGTATCTTGGAGTTTTGCCAAGTGGTCCTTTCTATTGGTGAAGACACAGCGGACGGTGGAGAGTGCCAGGCCGGCCTCATCCTGAGTCAGAGTGAGAATAAAGCGGCTGATACCTGTGTTGGGACACGGAGAGAACACCTGGGACATCCTCATTCCCTGAGGCAGGGAGCACTGCAGGTCCTCCACAAAGTGTCTGACGGCCACCCGGATGTAGGCCCCGTGGCTGACCACCAGGGCATGGACCGAGACACCCTGGAGCCCGTCTTGAGGTAGGCCAGTGTGAGGCCTGTCTTTCGGTCCACCACCAGACACAGGGCCAGCTGCAGCTTCTTCCATCCCGGCAAGACAAGTCTGTCCTGAGTAGCCATGTTCATCCACCATGCGCTGGTTAAGTACCTTGAGAAACTTCTTGAATCGCATTCTTACCTAGAGGCAAGAAGAAAAATCCAACAGACACACACCTATACTATGCATTTTGTTGGTGTGTACTACTGTAATTTCTATTAACACCACTGGGTGGCGCTGTTGGACAGACAGGCCAAGTCCAAGGTTAAATTTATCAAGAAACTGATGGGAGGGATATTGTTCCTGTGTTTGCATGTCACAAAATGGCTCACCTGCTCTAAGGTTTCTCCTCCAGGAGGGGTGAAGTCTCTGCATGATTGACCAGCAGCATTGGCCATGTTCTTTAGGTCCTCCTTAGGCCGCCCCTCTGCTATTCCAAAGCCCTGGAAGGTAGAACATGTATGGAATAATGTAGATGCGTAAACAATGTACATAATGTAGTGGAATTGTGTGTCTCATAAATGCATAAAACATGCATTGAGGATTCTGTTATTCTACAGGCAAGGGAAACATACTCTTTCTCGAAGTAAAGGGTCCAAAACCATTTCAGTGCCAGATGAGTGGGCATTGTGTCTCAAGATAATTTCAGCTGTCTGACAAAAATGACAAAAATGACACACTTACACAAGGACGTTTCACAGTCAGGCTTTTGGCTTGTGCCAAGCCTAAAGCAATAAAAAGGGTAAGCAACATATGTGGAAGACGTCCATACTCCACAGTCCAGTGTCCATGTACTGTAATATTCCTAACAGAATCTGGATCCGTGTTGTCAGTTATAAAAACTCACATGTCGGGCACGCTGTAGATTACTGACAAACACATTGTTGAACCTGAGCTCTCTTAGGTACTGGCCCGCTGCTTCAGCCTGCTGCAGCCCTGTACCTGACAGGGGGGTGTCCACTCCCTGACCTGGCAACAAAAGACATCCAAAATATTGGTCCCATACACACTTGTCTCTAGACATCAAATATATTGTTTTATCAAACATACATATCGATTTCTCCCTGATATTATATTGTGTGTTGGCTTCATAGTTGCACAAGGTGTTTGACTCAGCACACTGGTAGGGTTATGTGCTCTGCTGAAACAGTGATGCTTTTCAAAATACCTTGCAACAACTTGTCTCTGTTGTACTGCGTCTCCCCACTGTATGAAAACGAATGAATATCAATAATGACTAAATGAACTTTAGTGTGACAGACTGACATTTTCCAAATATGAGATGATAACATTATGTTCTTATGTAAAAAAAAAAACATTAATACGGGTTATTAGTTCGTAGAGTGATAGCGTCGTCTGGCGCAGGTGATCTGGCGTGGCTGCTGGCCTATCATATTCCGCAATGTCCGAAAGGTAGCCGGGCTATCTAGCTAGCACTAGCTATATACAATCCTTTCACATAGACTCGTTTATTTATGACTGTTGAAGGTCTTCACATTATATAAAAGCCAATGCACAAGCATAAAGACAATACGGATATTATACTACATCGTTCCATTATTTTGGTTGAAAATTCACTTACTGTCGTATTATTGTCAAGCTAAACTTTAGCATTGCACGGTCTGCTATACTTCTGTGATTCTTCCTGTATTGCGGTTACAGAACGTCATTGTCAAGTCCAGCCTCTTCCTCCAAAGCAGACTATTTATACACATCAAAACAAACTACAAACATGGAGGCAACAACACAACTGGCCACAATGACTCGATCTAGTATTATGATATCCGTTCTCAACCAAGGCCTTTATAAGTGCCTGTTCAACATTTTGTAAAATGCCTTGGTTGATCCAAGCCATTCAAAAAGTGCTTGGTCGAGATTTTTGTCCCTCTATTCAGTTATCCTCTTGCCATGCTCAAGATGAAACTGTCATGATGCAAACTTTCCCAACATTCAGCAAGGTGATAACAGCATCGACCAATAAAATGTCATTTTGTTTTAAGCAAATTTATTTATTTAGCAGAAGTTATGGATAAGACACTTCTGAGGTACATGGTGTGGTGTGATTGCTGGGGGTGAAAACAAACTAGAAACCCACATAATTTGACCACACTGAACAATAACACATTCGGTTCTGGGGGTTGAAGATTACAGACTAAATGGGTACCTCATGAAATTCTTTCCACTTAATCCAATGAACTGATCCTAAATGTGCCAAATAATTGTTTGACTATAGTACGAAAATATCATAAAAATATAAATGTTTTTTTGTCTTTCAGATATATGATATATAGCAGTTTCTCCTCTAGCACCAGGGGTGATGTGTGATGGTGTATTTTTCAGCCAATAGTATTCAGTGTAATATTAAAGCTATGCACTCTATAGTCTAAAGAGATGGCCTCTGATCCAGGAAAAAAAAAACGTCTAAATCTGTCAAACAATCTCAAAGAGTTTTGAGCTGTTTCCCCTTGCTCTCGAAAATAATTCTGAGTTGTGAGGTAATGCGAGATGGCATCTCGCTCTAAGAAACCTGAGGTACAGACACACACACACACACATTTCAGTTGTAGAATGCAGCAAGGAAAAGAAAGAACATATGATGCATAAAGAGAATTGAATAAACATGCTGTTCTAGAGAACTGCAGAGTACTTCCAGTCCAGAACCCATCCTCCTCTTCTTTTGCTACTCTCCAGTAAACACACAACACAGGAAAGCAAGGACAGTTACATTTCCAAAATTCATTATATAGCAGCACACTCAAGTGAATCTTACAATTAGGCAATGTCATCTTTGTATAAGAGAGAAAAAGAAAAGCTTAATAGCAGCAAAAGAAAGATACCAAATATAAAACACAAATATATCTATTTTGGTTTTTATCATTTTTGGAATAACCTCCTCTGTAAAGTAATTCACATATATGAACCTTTCGATGCATTCTGATGTTTTGGATGATGTTTTTCTGAGTTTGAGGTCAAAAACTGTGCACAGATCAACATGCCAATGGTGAAGAAAATAGTCTCACACCTCATAAACCTTACATTTCATTTCACCACAGGTTTATGCAGAACTTTTTTCCTCATCACTCTTAATAAAGGTATAGAACACTTATCAACTAACTAACCACTCACCATGTCTGAAAGACTGTCAAACCTCACAAAATGTCTGTCTTTATTAAGTTCTAAATTAACTTTGATGACCAATGAACCAGGAAGAAAATAAGTGTTGGTATGTATACTGTTGTATATAAGTAACCATGAGTTCAAGGAACCATCACAATATTTGGCTATTAAGCAGGCAAAAATATTATTCAAGTAAGTTAAATGGATGTAATCATTTAATTAAATCAAGTCTAGGTATGATATTAGCTCTCCTAGGTTTGCATTGCAATTGATTTGGTTCCATATTTTAACACAACTATAAATTGGTAAACCCTACTACTGGTCAGGGAATGCTTTCGAGGAAACTTGCATTGCCCCTAGTGGGAAACCAGCCCAGAAAAGACCAAATAACTTACAGAAAAAAAAAAAACAACACAAGAAAACCACCCTACTTCTCTACCATCTCGCCTTCAACCACCTTCCCCTTCAACTCTTAAGGAGTGTTTTAAAAGTGCATTAAGGTTAATCCAAGTCCCACTTTGACCATGAACATCTTAAATATCTACCATACATCCAAATAAGGCACTAATGGGAAATACTGCAGCGTGGCAGTAACATTACCGTATGCCCACTAGCTCCTTCGTATCAACTGCTATCAGAAACTAGCATTAAGTTACTATTTAGTCCTGCTGTGCCGCTACAGTATCATAGGACTGCTCAGAATTAAGCATTCTTGTATGTCCTTTACAGTACTTTGTATGTTCTATATCTGCTGTTTTGTCATATCCATACACCATTTCCATTGACTTTCCTTTTTTACGCTCACTTTCTAAAACTTTATTCCATATACTTCTATCCAATCCACAGACACGTCCCCTTACTCACCCATACACAATTTTACCAACCACTCTAATGTCCAGCCCATGTCCAACCCCACAACATGCCACTCCTTTCTCCATTATTGTAACCTGATCCATACCAACGTATAACCTCATTAATTTTACTGAGACAAAAGTATACTGGTATATGCTTCAGATCCCAAACTTAACAACATACGAGAACTTCCAAGCACACAGACCTATAACATTATTCTAGAAATAAAGTAATTCAGTACATATAACGGTATGAATGGGCTTGGTAACTCAGCAGTGAGATTAAGACCTTAACAGCCAATGTCCTCTCTCTCACCCTTTAAAGAAGTAGCCTTCGCTACTATTACATCATCCCTCCTCAACCCCACCACCCTCTCTCTCTATGAGTGGGCCCAGCCCCCTCCTGGCCAGCATAGAAAAGCTTAAATAGTAAGCAGTGCTACAGGTGCACAGTATACAATACTGGAGCAGCGGCTTGCTCTCCTATCCTCTAGACTAGCTTTGTTTAAATGCCAAGTATGGATGCTGTGTACAATCAGCATATCAGCTGCTAACAGCACTACAGGGTTTCCTGTTAAATGGAATCTAAACAGATATCAGGTGATACATACCCACTTCATCTCTGCTTAATAAGGATAATTCCTTAATAATGATAATAATATTTAATTCCCTGCACCTCACTAAAGCTTTTATCAACTGAAAACTTTATATTATTTCAAGTATGAAATGTTTCGCAGGTTTCCATTTCCAAAAAGGCACCATCAAGTTTTCAAAAACATTTTGTTTTAAAATAGCTTGTTTGATAGTACTTATTTGATGGCATAACACACTGGTAGCCAATATGTGACCTTACAAATTTTATATAAATGGGACAAAAAGATACAAATCATAGATGTTAAAAATCAAAGCACACAACTTGATCTGATAATAGATCACCGGTTGACTTGGTGCAAATGCTGATACTGGCAGCTCATTGGTTGATGATGAACCTTGGGAAAACCCATTCGCATGAGTTCATTGACAGACATCATCCAAAATGTGTGGTGGCAATGGAAGCTCAAAGGTTGACATCGCGCACGTCTGTAGGGGTGCTGGACTGGGCCTGCTGCTCCATGGCCTTGCTGCCTGCTCGGCTGGATCCAGTCTCCTTACTCTGCTGATGGCTATCCCTAAGGCTGCTAGCCAGGACCCTCTCAATCTGCTCCTGACAAGCCCGCAGACAGTCCTGCAACACAGACACTCAAAGCAATGATCACACTGACAGCACTTGGGCTATACCCACACACACACACACACACACTCTCTCACACTCACACACAAACACAAACTGTAGACAGTCAAACACAACTATACCCTAAAATTGTTGTAGAGCAGCTTTAGTCACATGCATGGCATGCCAAAATGGAATTATGGGTCTTGTGCTAGGTGGTCCTGTCAGTTTCATGGGCAGTCCTGCAGAACAATGGATACCAGAGAACACATACACCATTAAGGCACAGCTGCTTTAAGGCCACTTGTGTCCTGTCAGACTTACAGTGTGGGAGGTTAAAGTGACCATTAGGCTTATTAATAGCTACTAAACTGAGACCAAGGAGGTCACCAAGGTTTATCAGGGAAAGCCCAGCATACCTAAAACCCTGGACACCTAAAACCCTGGACACCTCCTCCCTGACGGTGAAGACCTGCAGAACAACCAGGTGGCCCACGAGGCAACAGCTTTGACTTGAACCACACGCCTTCGAAAAAGAGGTGTGAAAAGGAATATATGACAGGATGTTGTCAAGACACCCTGCAGCACTTAAATATAGCTGCAAGCAGCAATGAGGTGTCCATGCCGGTTAAGCAGGTAAAATGAACAAAAAACATTTTAGACATCCTCAGAACAGGGTTCTGAGTAAATGCAACTTTGAATCCATCGAAGATTTGCTGAGATACGACCCAACTTCCTGTTTGCCGGCTTTGACACAGATTTTGATTGGCTGTACCAATCAAACCGTTTCGAAAATGTAGAATAATTTTAATAGTTTGTGTGAGGATTAGGGATTAGATCAAATTGAACAATTCCGATTCCTTATCAATTTTTACTTATCAATTTAATTCCGTATAGATTTTCTTATTGATTCTTCGTGGGCAAGGGGGGGGGGGAGCACAAACGGGTTTATTGTTGGAATACTGCTTCAGCATTCCATGTATTTTACTTTGAATCTTTATTCAACTTCTTCTATTTCTTCCGTGACACCCTTCAGCACCTTCAAATCTTTAGCTATTAAAACCGTTCAACTATCGACAAAATAGACTTTTTACACGTGTTACGTTGTTGTCATTTTGTTGTGTGAAATACAACCAACTAGCTTCTGCCTAGTTGTCATGTTTGCAGCAGTCTGAATAAACTATAAAAGCTTGCACATGCGCAACGCCACAGAGAATCGTTAGCAGAATCGTTAAATAACTTAGCTGACGATTCCAAGGAAGTGGTTCCACTGGGTTCTCCATACCCATCCCAAGTGAGGATTGCCATGACAATATACAGCTAGACTACAGGTAGCTAGCGAATGCGTTGTACCTGGCTTCCTTTGCAATGGCTTACAGTCTCGCTAAACAGAAAACCAGTGACATATAGCTCGTTGGCTTTGAACCTTTTACTGCCCTTGCCAGGACACCGATTTATCCTTGTGAGCTATTCTCAATGCTGGAAATGTCTGTATTCAGTTACTGTGTAAAAATATAAGCAGTTTTTCAACTGGCAAGTGGTTGTCAGATTTAGCCAAAGTTTAAAGAGCTGTAATTCAGTCCTATATTGACATGTTAAGGTGATTTTGGTCTGAATATAATTTGTGCCAAATTTGGTGAATATTAGATACATTTTGATTTGGAATAGGAAAAACACTTTTTATAAAACGTAAAATGGCAGCCGCATCAATTCATCTGGTATCACAAGTTAACATGTGTCAGACACAGGATTTGTGGTCCTCTTTGGAACAGGGTCCCTAACACCTGTACCAAGTTTGACGTCATTTCAGCAGATATTTCCAGAGATATGATCTCACTTCCTGTTTTGGCGGCTTCATCGCCGACTTTGATCAGCCGGAAAAACAGTTTTGAAAATCAAAAACCATGTGAAAACTATTTTTTGCTTATTGCAGCGCCACCTAGAGGTGAAATGGCATGACCTATTGGACCTCTTTAGAACAGGGTCCCCAGTCCTTATACCAAGTTTGGTGTCAATGCAGTAAAGAGGTGCTGAAATATGACCTCACTTCTTTTATGGTGGCTTGTTGACAACTTTGATTGGCTGTTCCAGTCAAAAGGTTTAGAAAATCAAAAAAAACATGTGATGTCTTTTGTGAGGCTTGGTCTGAATAGGATATGTGCCAAATTTGGTGAAGATTGGACAAACTTTATAGGAGGGGAGCGAAAAAACGTCATATTC
Source organism: Hypomesus nipponensis (assembly GCF_054491055.1). NCBI lineage: Eukaryota > Metazoa > Chordata > Actinopteri > Osmeriformes > Osmeridae > Hypomesus > Hypomesus nipponensis. The sequence continues at coordinate 6,625,692 of NC_140367.1, forward strand.
ATTCAATCAAAATGGCGGCCACGTCAATTCGGGCACATCAATACGCTTTTCCTTAACATTCAAAATGGCAGAGAATCTATGTAACTGGGGATGACGTCAGAGTGCGTTGGACTCGTCTTGATCCAGGGAATACAAAGATGCCACATTTTCGAAAATGAGACATGTGGTTCAAAAGTAAAGTGTGTAAATACACCATCAACTTTGACCCATTGGTGGCGCTAGATGGTTGGAATGGGAGACATGAAACTTGGTGAAATTGATGAGGGGACTGGCCCCAAAGAGTGTGCCAATTTTCACAACTTCTGACAATACAGTTCTAGGGGCTGCCATAGACTCCCATGGCAGAAGAAGATGTATAATAATAAGAATACGTAGAAACACTTGAGGTAGCTTCGCTGCTTCGCGGCTTGGCCACCAAAAAAAAAGAGGATTCTCCTTCGTGCCATATTTCCGTCTTCCTTGTTCCCCTCCACAGATCCAGGGAAGCAACTGATGTGGGAGGTCTACGGGCCGACGGCGGGGGCCTTCAAGAATGTACCCGGCTCGCAAAGAGGCCAGCATTCCTTTGAAATGTACGGATAATTGGAACCCGATGGGCCGCAGTCGGAGCGCCTGTTGTGACGGCTGCGCAGGGCCGGAGTTGCTATGGCGACATAATAACCACAAGCCACTGGGGGGGTGAGGCTGGTTGTTCTTCTGACTGGGTTGGCTGGTGTGGCTTCTAGTTCCTGTGCTTCTGCCCTAACTTCTTGTGCTTGTATCAACAAAACCTGTGTGAGCAAGGATCACGGTTGAAACATGCAGTTTGTTAACTGCAGCCCACAGATTCCACAACTTTCTGCCTATGTTAGCAATCCGGAATGAGCTGTCACTGCAGCTCTGACAGACGACCTCTGTCTGTCATTTCTCCTGGAAAGATGGCATGTGTAAGGTTTAGGAGAAACAGACCCAGGAGGGGTAAGTTAAAGAGGGAGCCATGCATAGGAACTGCCTGTGTTGTACCGCAAGAATGTAGGCCCTGGGTTCTAAGAAGACGTTCCCTCGCCGCGGCCCTTTATAGCAGCAGTCTGGATTCTGAGCCAAGACCCACAGGCTCTGTCCATGAAAAGTAAATAGGTTCAATGTGGGTCTACAGCAGCTATTGACGTTGTTTACTATAAGGTTCTCCATGGTGCAGCCCAGAGGAGCTTGGAAAAAGGAAGGAAGACAGGCTTCGATGGCCCATTATGACCTCCTAAAGTCCCTCTACTAAGTGTTGGCAGAAAATACCTGCTTCTTCAAAAGACTTGCACTACCCAATCCCTGCTGCCATGTTCGGGAAATGTTCTCTTGTCTCCTATGTAGCGCAGTGCAGTACTCACCACCTCCGTGTTGGTGATCTTGGCCAGCAGGTCAGTCAGATTGTCCCGGCTCAGTGACTTGTCTGCCTGGTCCAGTTGCAGGCCGCAGATGGCTGCTCCCACGCTGCCTGTGGCAATCATGGAGGGGGGGTTCATGGCCAAGCTGAAATCTGAAGAAGATAAACAAGGGGCTCAAGCTCTACACCAGTGAAACAGAAATTTCTATGAGTGAGAAAGGGAGAAAACCACAACTTGAAATTCAAGTTCACCATTGTGCAAATACGTGCAGTAAGTAAGTTCAAAAGTAGTACAAGGGAAGTGTGTGAGTCATATTGAAGAGCTGCAAAACAAAAAATGCACAATAAGCTTTCTACCTATTCTAACCTGAATTTCCCACAGTCTAAAAATGTCAACATGGCTTTGATTGGCTATATGATTTTCCTTACCAAGCCTCAGCCCTGATTAGAAAAACAGTGCTGAAATCCTCCTACTCAGTGAGCAATGAGTTCCAGGAACTACTCCCTCCGGTCCCCCATCACGGCCCAGAGGTTTGAGCGACAACAGGCCGTCTGGTGGGGGGAGGAAAGAGGCCTGGGGAAAAGACCTGGAGGAAACTGCTACAGTCTGGCCTGGGGAGGTTCCAGGCCCCTCCCATATTTGCACAAAACCAAGCCAGGAAATACTCTGGTTCAGTCATGCCCAGCACATATACAAGACTATCCCAGCTCTTACACTGGCTCTACCCAGCACAAACAGAGGCCCATCCCAGCACAGATCCTGGTGGCCTTGGCGGCTTTTTACTCTTTATAGAAAGAGGATGCGACTGATAGGTTTGGATAATCCCCAGAGAGTAGCCCACTAAGCCTGTCTTTCCCGGCCCATGTGCACCCAGTTGGCCAGATGAGGAGCTCCCCTGTCATGAGAACAACATTTTGAGATCACATAAAACCCCAAACATTTACATTTCTCCAAACCACTGGCTGCCTTTTTTCACTGTGGCTGTTTTGTGCTTGGATATAACTGGCTGCATATGAATAGCGGGGCGACCGCTGAAACACACCCAAATAAGAAATGCTACATTAAAAGAGCACTAAACAGGGCATGGGACTCATTGAAGGACCCCATGATTCCAATAACGCACTGTTGTAAACAAGTACCCTGGGCCAGATCTGACCAAACAGGCATATGCAAGAAATCTTGCCACATTTAAGTACCCTTCATTGCTTTGTTTCATTTCCTCAGTTAAACATGTTTAAGAGGACTGAAGCGAGAAACACAGTCGTATACATAACACATACATAACAGGACAGTGTAAGATGAGGTTAGCCATTCCATGACTTGCACTGTCTTTCTATCCTATACTCAACCGTGACATAGAATGCCCCTGAAAGGAGGTACACATGTTGGTGATTCAGCCCTGCAATAGGAGAGGCCTGAGGGGACATCTGAGTTTGCACCACTCCTCGACCACCGACGTTTATTTTGGAGATGCATCGTAGCTAGGAGAGGAAGGAAGGAAGATGGCTGGCCTCTATCCCAGAATAATCAAACCTGGAAACTCCACGGTCAACAAACAGGACCAATAGTGAGCAGTGACCAGCCATCCAGCTGCACAGTCACAAAAGGAGGGGTGTATCTACTGATGCTGTCACTGACTGCCATCAGAAGAGGAGGTTAATGTAAACACTCCCCCTCACTAAGAGAATTCTCCCATACTCCTGGAAGAATATAATGCATGTCTCGTACACATGAGCATTCCTAAGCAGCTGAAAGCAGCTGGATTGTTTTGTGGACTAGCACACAACAAGCTGTGTTTCCATAGATGGACAGTGAGGGGGTAATGGACTCCCAGCCAAACAACCCCGCCCTTAGACAGGGGAGTACAGATATAGTGTCAGAGGAGAACACTCAAACGTGACTCATCGTGTGGGAAAGTGTGTGCGTGCAGGAGCAACTAACTTAACCAGAGAAAGACAGATGGATGGAAAATTGTGGCTCGTACATGAAAGATAGGTTTATGCTACCCTACCTGTGGCACACAGAGCGATGAATGTTTCGGTGTGCTTGCGGACAACGGCAAGCTTGTCCATGGGCAGAGGCAGCCTGCGCACAATGTGCTCGATGAAATCATTGGGAATGACCGCTGCCATGTCCCACTTCAACTTGCCCAGGACAACCAGCTCCCACTCCTGAAGGACAAACAACATGCAAGAATTTTAATGTCTCAGACTAACCAAAAACTGTGCATGAAGAGTCGGGATTTGATTATCTGAGATGGGTGTGAGACCGGTTCTCTTTTGAACTTCAGCTTTGCAATGAAGCACTACAGGCTATGACAATTCAGAGAAAAAATAACCCACAAACTTTCCTTCACCCTTTCTCTCTCTCATTATCTGCATGCTTGTCTCATTCTTCTCATCCTTGGGGTTAACACTGACAACATGTGACAAGCCTCGCCCATGGTTGGATTCCCGGCCAGAGTAGCAGTAGTCACTTCCTTCCTGTCACACAGCTAGCAAGCTCGCTAGCGTGGGATCAAACCACACTGAGTTGAGCTTTTTCATGCACTCTTCATTCTAAGCTTTATGAAGCAATGGTAAACAAAAAAAGTGTGACCAATTCGGTTGACTTCTGATTGCCTTAATTGAAGCGCCCATATCGCCATGGTAGATGGCACAATCCCTTTGTGTTCTTTTTTTCTGGTAAGGGCCAGGGCAGCCCAGGACACAGTAAGAGATAACTCATCCATCCCTGTGTTTTTGCTAGCCTAGCATACACATGCTAATGTTTAACTTATGCTGGACTCATGCAGTGTTGACTGTGGATGAGCAGGGAGGAGGTCTACTGGGGCTATGTGCTCACTTCCTGGACAGCTGCCCTTGCAGAATACCCCTGAATTCCCACTGAAAATGCACCAGAAGGGTCTTACAGTATGAAGACAAAATAAAAGTCAAAATATCAACATGTTCTTTCTTCCAGTGGAGTTCATGTGACTTATCTGTGCCTTACTATCAGGTTCTCTCTCTAATTACCCAGGAATCTAAAGCACTTAACACTCTACTGTGAATGCCAGCTGCCGAGAGCAGATACACTAACCTGCAAGTCTGCTTTTTAATGATTCATACTAGGCCTGATGTGTAGCATGGGTGGGAGATGTCGCAAACAGGGGTTGTAACAAAGTAAAGAAAGAAGCAGTAGGAAGTACTTAATAGTACTCTGTGTGGCTGGTTAGAGGATAGTCTGAGACAGGGAATAAAAAACTACTAAAATCACTTGTGAAAAAGCAGAAGGCATTTTTTGTGACTTCATCTTTCGTGACCATCTCATTTTCTTTAATTGAAATGCAAAGAAGGTAACAGATGAGGATACGGCCTTCACACAAGGAAATTACTATAGTATCAATGGGTTTATGACTGTATTAGATTTGCAGCCAACAGTGATGCACAAACCTCATCTCTACCTCAATCAATGATCACCATGATAGAGTCAATGAATGGCTGCCACTAGATGGCGATACATGCCACTTCAGAGACAATAAGTGTACATGTGCTCATAGAATGAGTCCCTCTACTTGTAACTTTATGGGCCTTCGCTGCTTTGCAGTGGTCAACTAACTTAGGCCTACCGACTTAAAACAGATGTTGCACATTGAATGAAAAGGGAGTAATGATCTAGATACAAATACATTTCTGTGATGAGTAATCTAAAAAACTATAAGCACATATTTAAAGACAGCGTTTCTTACCAGCATTTCCCTTGGTGTGATGGAGTTGTCTGTGTACGTACAGAGCTTTTCTGTAGTTAATGGACGACTTTCCTTTAACTTGGAGGCAAGGAACATGCACACAGCCCCTAGGAGTTGTAAGTAACACTTTCTAGTGGGCACCACAGCTAAATATCTGTCCAAATAGTTAATGGCCAAAGGAAACACATCATCTTCACTCTTCTCCTCTTCACAAACCTATAGAAATGGAAAAAACACCACATTTTATTTTCCAGTCTAATTGATGGCCTTGGCACTAAAATGTGGAACCAAAACTGCAGTTTTACATTACACCTGAATAAAAGCTGCAGCCTTAACTTTAAGTTTCTGAACTGAAACTCAAAGTGTTTGGATTAGTCTACTGTAGGCCTACGTATAGGCTAATAATGTCTACGCCTACTTGATAAGTTTTACAGTCTAGGTCAAATAGCTAGGAAGTCCTGCCAAAACATCTAGCCTAGCCCACACCATGTCCCTCGTGTCGCCGATTTTCAAGAAATGTTAAAAAATATATAGATTAATTGTCGTATGACAACATATCAAGATCATAAAAGTCACAGGGTAACCTTCTAACATTCCCGAACATTCTGATTATGTTTTCTTGGTTCTAACCTTAAATAGGCAAGTTCAAAAAGTTAACTAAGCGGATGCATGCGGGTTGATCGACGGAGCTCAGCGTTGACTTCTGAGAAAAATTATAATAATTATACGTTAAGGAACATATGGATATATTCAACATGAAAATTAAGCTTTAAGGGTGGTCTATCGTTTAAGTCATCCACTTCCTGAAAATATTTAATGTTTTGACATTCAGAAGATCGAAAACATATGACACCAGCTGCCTTGACCATTCATACGCCTTAGATGAGTCATTTTTTGTCAATGGACAGAATGAGGTTAGGCTACATAGACACATCAGCTCACAAGATGGGTTATTTAAAAACCCATCTATAACCAACTTAATGTATTACAATATGTTAAATGTTAATTTGTTAGGCTTCTATCGCAAACATGCGCTTCGGTATAGCTTAATGCAATTCAATGCAAAACCGGCAGACATGACTTTTAACCAATGCGCACAAAAGGTTCACAAACCTCGTGCATCCATGCTGCAACCATTCGTCTCATATACGGTTGTATATCCTTCTGGACACATTTAAAATAGGAACACTGTGGTAGGAACCTGTCTTCAATGGTTAACAGACTTTGCAAAACTCTGTCATCACACAGAATGTTTTGATCAGGTTCAGCTCTCAAGACTTTGTCCTCGAAGCAAAAAAGTTCCATGGTTTCGGGTCCTCTCTTTACCAAAAAAATAAATAGCGTCTAAATAACGTCAAAATAAAGTGAACGGGAGTGGGGACAGTGTAAATGCGAAGAAGTGCCCTGGAGGAAACATGAGGGAGACTGCAGGGTAGCCTTCCCAGGCGAAGTCCAACCTCTCGATGTCGCTTGCTTTCCTCTCCCTCTGCGTTACTGTAAGTTACTAGGCTATACTTTCCTCTCATTACATTCTGAAGCATGCAGAGTGCGTAACGTAGCCTTGTCCATGTGACGCATGCATATTTTGATTAACAGACAGCTATACAGACAGGCTGAACGCAGAGAATATTTCCTTCTGTGCACTGCAGAGAAGGAACCGGATGACTGCCACCTCACTTTCTATACCCAACCCATTGTACTGTATCCTCGTGGCCTCGCGCACTACACATGCGCTGATGCGTTGAAATACAGAATGAACGAAAATACATAGGCATACAGATAAGTGATTAAATAGTAATTTGCCTAAATAAGCAACATTTTGTATATTTGCAGATGACAATCACAACCTACGGGCAGTTGTGCCAGCAAGAAATAGTCATGAAAATACAATAGCGTTGCATGCATATATATAGGGCATTCAATCACCTGTATCTGGAGTGGAGTTGATTCCTTATTTTAAAGAATTTGGTGTATGTATGTACAATAGGGTAGTCATAAAATGCGGTGTCCTGCCAATATAAGAGAGTATTACTCCCATACCAGTTTTGATTGACACAATAAACAATGTTTTATTTCAGTTCAAGTCCATCTGATCAGATATTGCAAAATATTGTATAATTAGCTCATGTAAATGCTTTAATACACATTTTTTTCAAGTTCTTACTGTCATTCTAGCTGCAGCATACAAGCTGCAGCTTTTGGGTTTTTATAGTCCTAACAAATGTACCTATACAGAACTGCTTGGTGGGATGATTTTACAAATATCCCCTTTCACTATGATGACCAGGGAGCTGAATGAGATAATGAGTTTCATTGAGAAAAAAGGGCTGCTTAGTTGCACTGAGAATGGAATGCAGAGTGAGAGGGGTAATTGTCTCCACGGGAATGTCAAGGTTAGACAGATTAGTTATACTTCAAAGGGAAAAGAGCTGAGAGAGTGTTCATTCTGAATGGAAATTTCTGGTCAGAAGGATCTGCAATTACAACCAAGTTGTGCAGGTTGGAGAGGACTCCACTTTGGATATTAGGAGACCACCAGACCCATACCATATCCGTACCAGACAGTAAGTCAGACCCTTGTGGAAAACAGAGGTGTCAGAGTGATAAAGCTCACTTGCCCTGCACTGCCGTGTGTGCATGTATCCAATGATAACACATGTCAGGCGCTATCACACACCCCGAGTCGCACAGAGGTATCACAGAATGGGCGAAGCCCTGGGAAAACGTGGAGGAGCGTGAAATCACCTTGATCCAAAGATTCCTGCTGCATACCAGTCCACTGAACCCTCCAGAGCACAGGGCCCGTACATAGACCTCTAGAGCACAGGGCCACAGTATAAGGGAGGGGAGGGGGGAAGGAGAAAAAGGGTTAGAGAGAAAGACAAACAGAGAAAGAGAAAAGAAAGACAAAGCACGCAAGAGTATGAGACAATGGTTCAAGTTCAGCCATTCTTAAACTTTGCCCGGAGGTCAACATTATCTCATTAATTTCCTGTGATGGAGTGGGTAATGGTTCCACAAGTGGGGCCTTTCTAGGAAATGAACAGAGCAGTGACGAGACATGCGGGTTACAGTCCAAACTTGATTACTGAGGAGAAGGAGTGCCCACAAAGACTCAAGCAGTCTGTTTGTCTCTTCATTGACAGAGGAGAGGAGGATGCTATGACCGGAATGCTGTTGTGTCAATAGTGGGGATCCCCCCCCCCCCCCAACACAGACACAGACACACACAGCGTTGAAGTGATGACTAATGACTGGGGTATCTAAGTCAGGAAGCCACAACAGACCATCTGTTACAGTAGAGTATGCTATCACCTGATTAAGCCCAAAAATGCATCACCCACTCACCCAGTCTCCCCCCCAACCTCCAAGATGCACACACTTGTTCGCGTACACACACACGCACACAAACATTCACTCACTCAAAATTGCATTCACTGACATATGCATTGTAATACTGTATGGGATTTGACTAAAGTCACAGAAATGTCTTGTGTTTTGTGAAATGAATGCAACAGACAGATGTAACAAGCAATTGTTCCCACACATCTACTGTCACGTGTGTTTACAGAAATCAATGATAGCTTCTCAGATTTGTATAATAACAAGTGATCAGGTTACTGACACAGACCAAACAAACTGACAGGATGTGAATGTGGCGTTATGTGCATGTGGACACTGCAAAAGAAGCTCTGCAACCCTGTAAAACGTTCATGAATATAGTTCAACAGCATGCTGTGTCAGAGCAATGGAAAAGAACATCCACACAGGAAAAGGAGGGTGTTTCCCACACAAAGTCTTTGGAATGTTTTGGCTAAAATGAAAGCCATCATTCAAACCCAAATACCAACATTTGATAGGACGATGACTGGAGATATAGAGAGAGAGCCCATCCGTAGTCTAGAGTCCTTGGATCTTGACTCTTCAATACAAGGGTTCCTTCTCTATTTGCAGGACCTGGGTCAAAGGTTCTGCATCCCCCTTCCTCTACCAATACGTCTGCCTCTCCTCCAACTCGCCAGCAGCCTGCATCTCTCACTCCTACCAGCGCCTCAGAGAACATTGCCCTATTCTATTCCACACATTCGGGGGTGAGGAGAGAAGGAGGCACAGAAGGAGAGAGTGAAGGGGAGAGGATGGGGGAGGGGTGGTGGTGGTGGACGCTCTGCACAAAGGGGAAGCCTGGATTAAGTCATGAGCAGCAAGCGACATAGGTTGGATTTTTAGTGGATGAGCTCACATCCTCCCGTCGGAGCACAGAACCAACTCGTCTTCTGACGTCCAGAGAGACGCGCTGTGATGAGCCAGGGCAGGGGTGGCTCTCTGTCTCTCTGTGACGCTGTGTGCGTGCAGTGTGTGCTCTTCAGTATGCATGCGCATGTGAGTGCGATGTATATGTGTTTGCAGGGGGTTTGGTGTAATTCATGTTTGCGTTCAGCCTTTAAAAGTGTGTTATATAACTGTGCAGACGGGGGACCTTCTTTGGCTGGTTCAACTGTGCTGGGTTGTAAAGTTCTCCTTCCTTTTCCTTCATCTACCTCTCTTCACATCCCGGCACGTTCTAAAGGTAGTTAAGAAGACCGACAAGACAGGACTAGGCAATAAGTCAAAATGTTGACCTGTCACAAGAGGATGAGGCTGTGGGGTTGAAGATTGTAGAGGAAGGACAAAAACACGAGTTCCGGTGGAGGAGCTCCCGTCAGCAGCTGTGGATTTCTGAATGGGAGGGAACGTTGGACAGCTGTAGCCAGTGGATTGGACACAGAGACAGAGGGATGTGTATTCACGACCACCAGTTTCCTATGCAAAGGCCTGAAGGACATGACTGACAATTCTTCAGGGACAGGATGTCCAATAGGAAGACAGACCCTGGGGACAGATAGCCAGCTGCAGCCGGTCAGACGGTGACCTTGTGTTTAACTAAAGTTAGTCCTTCTCTGATTTCTGTATCTTTAGAAAACATAAGTGTCATTGAATTAGTTGTGATCCGAGCAGCATCAAACTGGTTTTTACTCAACCGTTTTTTAGAACGTTTATTTTAAGCCATTGGCCCTCACTGTTCTACAAATAACATGCTTTCTTCATCTCGGACTTCCCTCTAACTTTGCAACATTTCCTCTCCAGCACACGTACGTTTCCCTCCAGAGAAAAAGGAGGAAACCGGGGCCCTCATGCTGGTAAGGAAACTGCTTTGAAAGCAGCTTAAGCAAGGTGATCTACCTCCTATAAATCGCTAGCAGGGAGTGAGAGAGCAGCCTGCCGTAGCTGCCTGGGCTCCCCACCACCTTCCTGTGTGTGATACATTCTCGCTATTGCTAACCCTGGGCCTCCCGACATCAACAAGGCATAAAGAAGTCTCTGTGAGGCTGACTCAGTGCCTTCTTAATTCACCTTATTGGGTCTCATTGCTTGATTAGATTGAGAGTGGAGGTTGAGAGTGGAGGTTGATGGTGAATGCGCTGCACTGTCGCCAGTCTGATCCATTCAAATAGTAGGATGAAAATCATCATGCTGCGAAATGTGGGACCTGGATTCTAGCCCAATAAGGACCCCAGTGTATGTGAATTACAGTTACAGATGCTACCCCCTGCCCTCTTACCCCACCAAGCTCAGTTCTGGGATTTAGCAATTCAATAAAGCTAAATCAAGGTTAGAAAGCCATGTCAATGAGGTAAGCCTTTACAGATTTCCCTAAAGATCTGTGCCTGACCATGAAACCATGTTAGGAATCGTGACTGAGTGAGTATAGCCCAATCGTCCAGTACAATCTAGATTATCTTGTTAAGCAGCAGAGAAAGGCGTACGTATGGTATCTAATGAGAATGTTCCCCTCTGAGACTGCAGAAACTACAGAAGTTCAATGCCTAACTGCACATAAATTCAGTGGCACCGTATGTATATCGACTTCACTGCAGCCAATACACTAAAACAAACAACTAAGTACTGTTTGGGGTTATGGGCTAATAAAATACTTTCCCCCTCAGATTGCGTAATCACACGTTTTAAATACCTGGCCCAGAAAGCAAGACAAACAAAAGGCATACCAGGTTTATCTGCAGGAAATGCCATGATAGAGGGGTGGCAATGATGTTGCCAGGGTGGGCAGAGAGCTTTGATCCTGCTATGCCCCAGAGTAGACAGAGGTCTGAGGGTCTAAGCAGGGTGGGCGTGCAGCCTGGTGGTCTCATTAGGACGTTCTGGGCACCATCAAGCTGGTATGTCAGGACTGTAGATACCCACCAGGGCGTTCCTCTCTCTGACCCAGCCAGAGAAACTCACGTAGTGCCAGCCATTACTGAAATCATCTCATCTGCTGCAAAACTGGAGGACTATGAGACCAAATCATTCATGCTATGGAGCCAGTGTAAATAGATAGCCCCATCGTCTGATGTCTAGATAAATCCATAATCCTTTTTTCTTTTTCCCAATGCTCTTTCTCTGAATGAGCCACTTATGTGACTGGAAATGTGCTTAATTGTTCTTCCCATAAATCTCTGTCTCCTAAAATAATTGTAAATGTTTCCCATGTATTTTTCCCAGGATACTTTGCAGTGGGTGCAGCTCTAGTTTTTGTTTTTTTTAGCTCAGATAGTTTAAGATCCTGTTGAACAGGCTGGACCTTAATTTAGACACAGAAAGTAATTCTTCCTCCTCCACAGTAAAGACTTGTTGAGATTTAAACCTGTAGATTGTACTTAAACAATCAGGACAGACCAGACACAATAGCTTAATGCCAACATTAGACAGCCCTGGCCTTTGGCTAGTGTTGGATAATGATATCAAAGCTGACTGAACATGTTGCACATACACATGAAAAACATATACCTGTAGCAAATAATTGAGAACATTTCGAAAACTGATATAGGATCACACTGAAACATTCCCACAGGCACCAGTCTTCTCCACTGGAACTATTAATAACCAATACCGCCAGAAGAAACGATCAGCTCCACTTTGAGGTCAAACAAGAGGAAGTCATCAATTCTTCCCACCGAATCTCTGGGAAGAATAAGACCTATGCTTTTTTTTCTCTCTCTCTCTCCCTCTCTTAACATTATTATTGCAATGTCAGCCAGAGCCAGCCCACACCGGTCCAGTTGTGTGAGTGGGGAGATAGCGAGGTTCACAGTGCTGCAGCAAGGCTCTGCTGCGATGCCGTGGCTGATGCTGGCCCTCAGCTTCCCAGGACCAGGGCCACCTCCCTGGGGAACCCTCCTCCAGTTCTGGCCCTGTCGCACCGGACTCTACTCTGCCTCTAGACTGGAACATGTTTCAACAGAGACCTACAGTGGTGCGCCAAGTGGAAAGAAGATATTGGACATACACCACTTAATGTAGTTACTGTACTTATATCACACTACACAAGTTACTATGTGTGCCAAGTGTATACTTTGTCAAGTTGTCATAGAGCACACAGCTTGTTTCAACCACTTGGCAGCATCAGTTTAATGATAGCAAAACAAATTTTTCCATTCCTTCAAACAGAATTCTGTAAAAAGGCAAGATTGAAATCAACTCTCTCTGATGCCACTCTCTTGGAAATACAGAAGGGCTGGTCTGTCTGAAGACCTTGTGGACGTCTGTGTTTCCGATCCTTATGTAAGTATCCATAACAGGAAGTAGTGAGGCGTATGTTATGGTTGGAGCAATGGCCAGGGCTCAGGCCCTCGGTCAAGATTCCCACTGTCACTAAGGAAGTGAAAGCACAGGGAGGCTCTCTTTATGGTTAGCTTATGAAGAAATAAACACTCACGGAGAGAAGGAAGACTTTCAACAGGAGGCAGAAAAGTGATGACTGAGAACCAAAAGCTTGTTTCTGAATTGCATTGATAGACATGATTGAGATTGCACCATGCATGCATACACTCATCCCACAATGCGTTACAAATTCCTCAGATGAGATACCTTGAACACATTTTTCAGATCCAGTCATGTCGCATCCTTGACACGAGATAGGAGCACATAAAAAAACAGGCATCTCGGAAGTGTGTTGTGTGGGGGGGAGTGACTTTACAGAAAGTTCTGTTAGAGGTGCAACTTTTGTTCCCCACCTCACTGTCCTGATTGTAATCAAGAGGTGTGCTGACAGATCAGTACACCAGTTCCGCCTTTGCCTGTGCAGTGTGGCAACAAGGAGGGTGTCAATTAGGGCACTGCTGTCCCGGGGCCCTCTCCCTCATGGAATGTTAGTTAGTTATTGAAGTTTTTTTTCCAGATCCAAATTGTACCCGCTTGAAATCTCGTGTCAAAACAAAGACTGACATGGAGAAAGCCCAGAAGACGGGCCAGCAGGCAGGCAGGCAGGCAGGCAGGCAGGCAGGCAGGCAGGCAGGTCCATCAAATTTAAAGATAGACAAGCAGGTATGCAAAAGGATTGGCTAAACTGTCACGCAGACAGTGTTACAGACGTAACACACAGTCACAGACACAAAGGTGAAAGAAAAACAAGATGGTAGAGTTGTCACTTTCATTCCATCCTCTATTGTCACAAAAGTGAAGAATAACAAAAATGCCAGTAATTACACTGGCCCTGCCTCACTGTTGTGGCTTGTGACTGGAAAACACGATTACAAGCCTATCTTCTTTGTGGTTGACGACCACAACAACCTACATGGCATTTGGCATGTGTTCCTGTGCACATGACCAGCTGACATGACACCAGAAAGTATGGACAAATAACATTTGTCATTTGGTTGGAGCTGTGTAATGTGTTCCCCTCGTCTGGCTTGATAAGGAACCGGCATGTCATACCGTATGAAGGGTTCTACTTGGGAGAAAAAGTGATAACACATTCCCTTACACTGTGCTCATTTCCTCCCTCCGGCACTGTTGTTGCCTCAAGAGCTAGCTCACCAGCTGAGAGAGGATGTACTGGGAAAGTATGCCTGAGCAAACGAGAAAACTGAAGATTTATTGGAACATTTTCTGCTCATTTTCCAGTAGCCAGTAGGCTGTTAAGTAGGTCTTTGATGAGAGTTCTCTGTGTCACCTGTGCCAGCTGTTCTTTCAGTTTACTGATGAGTTACCTCAGGAAGACGGAAGGCTTGGTCAGCACAGTGACTAAGGGTGAAGCTGGACCACAGCCGTAAGCACTTCACATCAAAAACGCAGTATTATCATCAAGCAAGCCAGAAATAGGCTAAATGATTCCACCTCCGCCATGTCACATATGGCTCAGAGATTAAAGTGAGCTAATCAGTGGGCACAATTTATGGTTGATCAGTAGAGAGAGTTTACAAATCAAAGAGAGCCAAATGTGGAACAGTGGAAGTGCGATTATAGCAAAAATGAGATTATAGCAAAAGATTTAGTGTCATGTGATTGTTAATGAGAAAATGTACATCAGTAAATCACCATGTCTACTGCTTATGAAAGTGACAGAGAACCACTCCGTGCCTGAAGGCTCTCTGTCAGAGAGGTATCTCTCTGTCAGAGAGGTATCTCTCTCTCTCTCTCTCTCTTTCACTCTGTATTCTGCAAAGTCTGCTGTTTGCCCACAGAAGCTGAGTTGCACTTTGGTTCTGGCAGGAAATCTGATGTTCTCACCGCCTCCTAGAGATCTCTGACCTCTATTCACCACCCAGAGAGCAGCAACCAATGTGGGGCAGAGCTCTGAAACAAACAGACGGGCATGTGCCAACTCGCTCCGTTCTCTGCCATCGCCTATCACATCCCTCCCATTTTCCCACACAGAAAAACATGTCTTCACACCCATGCGACTGAGATTATGGCAAAAATGAGATTATAGCAAAAGATTTAGGGAGGTGTCACGCGATTGTTAATCAGAAAATTGATATCAGTAAATCACCATGTCTACTGCTTGCCCTCAACCACATAGCAGGAAACATGGAGGCATGACTGGGAGGCTCACTGTGAAAGACAAACAGAGTTCTGCCCTGTAGAGGTAAATCTCCATACTCTGTCTACAGTATGACTGGCCAAAGGGAATGAGATGCATGCTTACATTCACAGATCCAGGGCAGCCAATTAGACTGAGCATGCACTGCCACACTATCAAATTGCTGCTTACAAAGCGAATGGGATTAGGGTTTTTTTGTTGTTGCATGTTATAGTCCCACCGATGTAATTTAGGTCCCCAAGACACACATCTGAACCCAGAAAGAATTGTCTAATCTCATTTCCAGATGTTTAATGTTCCAAACATTACCAACATGTGCTAGGAATTTCAGTATTAGAGTATGCCTTGTGACGCTGTACTGTACATCTATACAGAACACCAGTCACGTAGCAAGCCACATGAACTGTTTCAAAACACCAAGAGTTGATGTCTAATATCAAACATCATCATTAGTCACAGTTACATAGCATCCCAGAGGTGCTGAGGTTCATTCCAGCACTGATGGAAAACTGTGTGGGCATGAAGCAGTCTGACGTACGATTTAGAAAATGCCAGAGAACACAAAAAATTTGTCTTTTTTTTTTGTAGTCACAAACATTCAGAATAGACAACGCCTCTATTCCACGACTACAGCAGTGGATTGTGAGCCGATCAAACAGCGAAGCCCCCCCAGGCTCCTTATATCAGATTTCCTTTTGGGTTGAGGCCCTTCATTCATTTCTGACATTTACAGTTAGATCAGCCCCCCTCACAGAGGCCTCTTGGCTTGAGCTCTCGTTGAGGCCCCAGCAGCTTCTCTGGAAAAACCCGGTGCATCTGACTTGCATTGCCTGGCTCCACTTGTGTGTTCCGTTTGGCCTGCGTCGCTGCCGGAGGAGAGCGGGCCAATTACCAGCCCCTGCTCCCAGAGACGACCATGATGTCATCTCCCGGTCCGCCATAACAGGCTGCAGATGAGAGAGCAGGGGAGAGCTCCAACAGTGGGCTGGGTCTCAACCCAGAGTGCTTGGTACCATGAAAGCACATTTTTATAAAAAGGAAGCTATACCTGAGAACACATGTCTAACGCTTTGTCAATACTTAAATGCAAATATGCATGTTTGCATTGCAAAAATAGCCCAGGGGGAGAGCCAAGGATATCTGCAGCATATTTTTAAGGATTATTGTACTACGGCTCTATTGTTTCAGACAAACACCTCACATCCGTGGCAAAAAGCCCAGGAGAAAAGACGGGCGAGGCCTATTGAATGTGGTGTTAATAGCACTGATGTCATTACTGTGTGACAGAAGGAAAGGCTTCAAGGCAGGACTTCCATATGGTGCTCCGTCTTTCGACTTAGCCACGCCCACAAGGACACTGTCAAGACCAACAAAAAAACACCTGATTGAGATTAGTGTTCCCCTTCTGGTCTCTCACAGAGTCCTCCATGATACTCACCATCCACAAGGAAAACAACCACACTGTGTCCTCAGATATCAAAGAGAAGTTCAACAATGAAACAAAGGGAGCCATACACAAATAAGGAGACCCACCAACACACATCCAATCATCCCAAACCCAGACCCTCACCCACACACACACAGATCTGGTGATTGTTTTTGCGATTATCCCAGAGGGCTTTGCGCTCTCTAGGAAATGTGTGTTGAAGCCACATCAGAGCTAGTCTCCTTCTGGACTGGGCCTGTGGGTTACAGCTGGGCCTCCTGTCATTTCCACATGAAATCCACCCCAAACCCTGGCCAACCACAAGCCCTCCCTCACATACACACACACAGACTACCAGAGGTATGGTCTAAACCTCACTCATCTCCACTTAAAGAGCATATAAACTTTGTGATTATATACATTATATGCTTTAAATCTGGTCGAAATCGACCGTACTTCACGGTGGAGCCAATCCATTAATAACGCTACTTACATGACTGATGCAAGTGAGGCATGATTTTTTTTAAACATACAGGAAAGTGCATTGCAAAACATGTAAAACGTTTAAAATAACGGGGTCATTTACCCAGACTTGACCCAAATCTGTTTTTCCTCACTCAGAATAGTTTCTTATGAAAGCCGTAAATATAAATACAGTTTGCCACTGTCCATGTTTTGCTTCCTCTAACTTACTTCCTGAAGTACACTAGGGGAGTGGAGAATTGTTATTCATTGAGTACGTTCGTCTTTAAACCTTCACACAAAATAGTGCAGCAACAGCCTATGAGGTAACCGAACCACTAAGGACTGTGTTTTGTGTGTATTGTGCTACTATGTCAATGAAAGGTGTATGAATAATGGATCGATTGTATGCTATTTGTCTGTCTGTGTCTGTAGATAAAAAGACCCCCAGAATATCTTCTGGGGGCTGTAGAAGCTAGACTCAAATGAGTCCTGACCCACAGTAAAGACACCTAAGTCAAGCTCGATCCATCAGGGTTTATTAAGATCCATCAGGGCCTATCAAGTTAATAGTTCAGAACCTCTGTGTAAATTCACAAATAAATAAGTAACGTATTTATTGTGTATCTATTCCTTAAAGTATAAACTCTGTTAGAGCCATATTTGTTCTGTTCCCCTATATCTTGTCCAATATTCAGCAAGCTGTCTTTCTGCTGGAAGACCCCTGCCCTGTGATTCCACAAGGTAGTGTCATAGTAACTGGGTGAGCTATGCCATGGTTCACATTCCTCTGCCATCCACCTCTGTCCTGCCTGGACTTTCCCACAGAACTTTAAACCCTGTGAATGAGAGTGGTTCTTTGTTTCAGGCATTTTTCATCCCGATCCCAGCAACTTCCCCATAGAGGAATGCAGAAGGAATGCCAGACCCTGCTACCTGGCATTAGAGAGTCTTTGTCCGGAAATAGGAGAGGCTGAAGGAGAGAACAGGTCAAAGAGGTTTGACAATGGATACCTCACTTGAGGTGCCCAGCCCTAAAATCCTGAGCAAGTGAACAGGACTGCCTGGCCCAGGTCAATCTTCTAAACATGGCAAGGTGCAGGCCTAGCAACAACAACCAAAAAAAGATAAAGTGTTTGCAAAGACCAGTTTCAAAGAGCTCTTGCAATCCCTCAAAAATGTCTTACTGTCCTACTAAATCATTTACTTGTCTACTCAGGTCAAAACCTTTTGGAACACGCAACTCTGGTGTAAACCAATTAAAATGTGCCTACAGCAGCAGCTAACATAAAGCTCATGCCTCCCTCTCTGGCAGGATGATGAGGCAGTGGTTAGTCTCTGGATATACAGCAGTTCCCGACGTTCCTGAATGTTGAAATGTTAATGATGGACTATTGCTAAAACCTTCTAACAAATGTGTTAAGGGGTTAGATTAAAGTAAATTCATTTTCATTCAGTAACTTTATTTTTACTTAATCTATTATTCCCTGAATCATTGCCAAAACACATTTTTATTTAAGTTGGGTTGTGTGAGAAAGTTCTGTGCCTTTGACAAATGCAATCAGAGATTCTGGAGACTTTCAAGATGCTGTAAAGCAAATTCCATGATTTGCTTCTCAGTACTTTATATATGTGTGAAATTAGTTGTTGAAAGCATGTGCAAAGCGCGAAAACTTTGTTGCACTGAAATGTGGAGCTAGACCGTTTTCAACTCAGGTTTTGTATAGGCGGGGCAAAACCCAGCCTATCTACGTCACAGCCACCTATCTACGTCAGATCACAGCAATTATATAACCTGCATTCTGTTACTCAGCTTGTACAATGCAAAGACAAAGTAATAAACACATAAAACACTCAGAGACTGCAGGTAGGTCTTTTTGGATATCTGCAATTGATTTAGCTAGTTGTTGCTGTTGTTGCTAAATTCAATACATTCGAGGGAGTAGAGCTTCAGCCCCTTCAGGCGATACGCCCCCCCTAGTCTCAAGCAGAGAAGACTGCTGATTTTCTCACAATTTCAAAGCCTAATTTCACATACTTGTCGGTGTTTTTTTTTTCATTTGGATGGGTAGTTTACAACACATTTTTTTGTGGTGTGATGAACTTAAAACTTTCAGTTCTGCTTTACAGCATCTTTAAGAAAAATTTGTAACGCTTTAGACAACACAGTAGAAATCTGAAAACATGCAGAATAATAATCTGAAAACATACAGAATAATAATCTGAAACATTTATTGCACAAATCAACCTGGAGAGAAAGAATCTGACAAAAGCCTGGGAACTATCAAAGGCCACATGTCAAAACAGGAACGTACAGAGTCTTTGCAACGACATGCACAGACAGAGGCCCTCAGTCAAGCCATTTCTGTCACCTGAGAAGGTCTATCTCTGCGGGACTGGGTTCATCAGTCCCGGATCCCCAGCCTGATAAGCGCTCTGAGATAAGGTGGCGGCTGAGGGGTAGCGACAGCCCTGGAAAGCAGGGTGGGACGTTGGATCATGTCCCCATGGTGATGACTATAAAGTCTGATCACATTTCCTGGGAGACCAAAGAAGCACCACTGTGGCCAACAGTCTTGGCACGCTAGCCAAACTAAATCTGAACCACACTCCACCTTCAGTCTTAAGTTATGGCCAGAGCTTACAATATCCTCTTTCCTAGAAGACGCAGCAGATGTGCTCTTTATTATCCCCCAGCCGCCAAGATTCCTCGGGAGTAGAACTGACCAAGAGGAGAAGTAAACTTCCTGACCGTCCAAACTGCCTCTTTCTCTCAAGAGTAGATATTTTATGAAGTAAGTAGGAAAAGCTGAACTACATCTCCCAGCAACATGACAGTCTATTCTAGCAGAGGAAATACAGCCGCTGAACTCAGGTCTGGGAATATCCCATTTTAGACAAAAGTTCTTGTGAGGAACCTTGTGAGTGCTGGTATGAACACGAGCCATGGGTCACCATCTTGAAAGCAGAGGTGAAAGGTTATAGGCCACCAATCATAGTAAATCACAAGGTTGCCTCAGTACATCACCAGATGGTTGTAACACCTGACTGCACAGCAGATTAAGGTAAGGTTAACCAGATAATTTAAGTGTAAAAGATACAGGATGCATGTATTAAACTGCATGTGTCTAATTGATATTCACTTAAAGACATGATTCAGTTCAACAAATCACTAAATAATCTTTTGGAGGTCAGTATAAAATGCCTTTACTTTGTAGGAGAAAAGCAGCTGATAATTTACAGTGCCCTGCATTCCATTATTCGATTTACCAATAGCATGATGAATAGGAAAAATCTAAGTCATGCAGCAGACATTTGCCTTCACTTCTTGTTTGCTATTAACAACCAGGCTTCACCATGGTCACCAGCCTACAAACTTAACATGAACACTGAAACCAAATAATTTCCTTTCTGAAAACCATTACGTAACCACAGAGCAGCCATATGAGCTTTTCTGCCACCCCTGAGATCATGCAAGATGGGTTAACTGAGATTAAAGTAGATTACAAGCAGTTGTGACTGGGCTTGTGAATGGATGTTAGGGCTTCTTTCCTTCTCCTAATCTCATAATTGTGCGAATGAGCATTTACCTTTAAATCAAACTGGCTAGTGAAAAAGCCCTGGACTGAAAAAAGGGGAAATGATAAAAGTACAGGAAGGAAGAGTTTCTCTCTATTCTTATGAATTTGCGTTTCATGCCGATAATGCTTCAAAGTCTTTCAAACTATTTAAATAAACTGCAAACGTTAAATCTAAATTGTCTTTTGATAGAGCCATGTGCAAGCTGGCCTACAACAGTTCAGTAGGATAAACGATGGTTTAAAAGACAATGCCAACCACATCAAACCTCTCTTTTCACTGTGTCTTTGTGGGTGGAAGACTGAAAGCACGACTGCAGCCATATGACAGTATATTGTAACTAGTGCTGCAGTCATTGGAAAGGGAGGTGGAATACTGGCAGGGTGAGGAAATGTCACAAAGATTCATTCCCCGAAGAGCATTGATCTAAGCTCCTCAATACCTCCATACTTTAAGAGGAAAATATAAAAGACAAAGGGGCCATTTTAGAACAGGCCAAATCCTGCTTCATCCAAGAATAATCACAGTCACATAAACTCACCTAGAAACTGGTAAACACACATCAACAAAACCCCCAAAGCATTAGTGAACCTCTAACTTCCACCAAAAAACCCTCAAGGACCACTTAACAGCTGCCACAGAGTAACATCTGTTAAATGTCATCTACTGTAACAATGCCAGCTACTATTAGCCAAGAAGAGCCACCACGTTGTCACTTGGTACAATGTCAATCCTTACTCTTAGTTTGACAAATCGTCTAGCTGTAGTGGCACAATGACTTAGCAAGCAAAATACATTTTCAACTTACTGTTATACTGTTCTAGAAATGACCTAGTGCAAACCTACTAAATATACCAATACTTCAATCATTACAATTGTCTCCTGACTAAACTGACAGGTATATGTTTTCCACAGACTTGCATTATAGTCCATAAGGTGACTCGTGTAATCACACACAAGGTCTCTAGGTAATCACAGTACAAAGGCCAGACAACAGACTGGAGCCTTAACAATAGAGCTGTAGACACCAGACATGTGCGCTGCATGCATGAATGGAAAAGAATATGTCCATTTTGTGGAGCAGAGCTTTAAACAGCCCCTGGAGCTGTTCCCCATCTCTGAGCCATGCAGTGAGTTTCAGATGTGCTCGAAAGTAAGGTGTGCCTTGACAGGTGTTTCTTTGAGTGAAACCTATGGCACATGCTGGCCATCACTCGATCACACAACATTCATTGCACGGCATGTGGTTGGTGTTGGTCTCATTGTATTGAGGTATTAATAATTAATTCGATTCATTTCAATGGAAAAAGTATTTATTTTAAAGGTGGAGTATTGTAAGGGATTGTCAGTTGACACTTTGTTGACACTGAGTTGCAGGAAAATGTAAAAAATATTATTACAATTTTAACCATTAGTCCTTAAAAGTCCATAAAGATATATGTACCAAGTGCAAACTTAAGGATTTTTTCCTCAATCAGAGAAAGGAAAAAAGGGAAAATTAAACCATTTACACTCAGAAACAATAATGCTGAGTTTCGTAGAACAAGAGAGGTGAACTAATCCCTACGCTATTTCTGATTGGCTGAAGAACCTCAAGCCTGCAGTGACACAACCGTTAACAAGATGCAGACTATACAGCACACACATACACAGTCCCGCTCCCGTCTAGCTGTGGGTGGGACAGGCCCCTACATTGAAGGCTGTGCTTGTGTTAAACGGTACAGGGATGACTAAGCATGGGGCCCACTGCCTGTGGCACTGTACAGACTTGTTCCATTCTGTCAGAGCCAAGCCAGCACACAGGCACCATTTCACATGCTCTTCAGTCTCCTGGCTGAGGTAGTGGGAACAGTCTGGTTTAACTATGGGAGAGACTTTCCCAGACAGCCTAACCAAGCACCCATACTGTAGCTGTAAATACCGGAACATTGGGGGTTAAAAGTGGAATACTTTGTCCTTCACCTTGAGGTGTCAAGTTATTATTGTGTTTGTGTGTTGATGGAATGAAAAATAGGGACGCCAATTACATAAACACGACAGATTCTTAGCATGACATTGCAAACCAGATATACAGTATTTTGGTATTAAGACTAAGCAAGCTGATCTAAATCTTAAATCTGCAACCATCCCAATGGTGCTGCAAAGTATAACACAGTCTCAGCTGCCAGGAATGTTTTTTTATTGCTTTAGATAGTGAATGAAACCAAAAAAGAGCACCTCAACCCAAAGATGTGCCCACAGTTAAAATATGAGTCACACATTTCCTATTACAAAATTCTCCAAAATTACCTATTGCACCCCACACAACATAATAACAATAACAATATTTTTACTCAGCAGTGTCTTAGAACGGTGTCAATATGTGGTGTCAGAAATGACAGAGCAACGCTTTGTTTTAAAAGTCTTTGTGTCCATCTAGTGGTAAATTTGAAACTGTTCCGCACACCAAAATTGCTTGGCCATAACTATCTGGCTTACCAGTAATCTCCCCTGTGCAACAATAAAATCATAAAATTGTGGTACAAATATTTAAATATGACATAATTCTCTCTGATTTGAGTGAATTAAAAACATTAGCATAACACGTTAAAATATATACCATTACATGATAACCTAAATTAATTTAGAGTACAAGAGGACGTCCATCTGAAAGGCCCTTAACATCAGGCCCCTGTTTTCTAAAGTCACAGGGTTTCTATGCCATCAAACCGCCATTCCTGTGTCTCTCCTGTACAGCAGCATGTATGCAGTCTCCTCTCTGTAGACAACATTATGCATAGGTCAACTACGTACTTCATTATATATATATATTTTTTTGACTTCACTAAGTTAATTATTTGATCAATCCATGTTGATACATTACCTGCCACCACCTCCATAAGAGCTCTGCACATCACTCCAACTGACCTATGAATGAATGAAAGAAAATACTTCACACAATAAATATGCCTCTGTTCAACAGTCCTAAAACAATAAATTATGTTGTGCATACTAGTTAATATTAGGTTTTATCATCAGAGTTTACCTTCCAAACAGAGCTGTCATTTGCATAGTACCAGCTCTGGTCCCCCTTATGACGAACATAGGCAGTGTAGTGCCCAAACATGGCATTACCAATATGCACGATGACAGCACACAAACTGTACTTGCTGCCATTCTGGAAGAACCAATACGTGAGAACATGAAAAGGTTTATAGCTCTTCTTTCCCAATGCAGAGAGATATTCAGTGACTTGCATTTGTATATCAAAACATATTCTAGTCATACCGTAACATATTTTTGTGACAGTGTCTCTTCTTCCACAATCTCCAAAAAATCTAAAGTTTCAGGGAAAGTGACTTTGCACTTCAACTTCTTGGTATATTCACGATAGCTGCGGAATCTCTTCAGGTGCAGGCACAAAATAGGGGGCAATGACATGAGCTTGAAACCCTGGATTACAAAGTAGAAGATTACTTATCTGAACATGGAATTCACACAATGCTATATTTTTATAGATAGAAAAAGATAACAAGATAACTAGATTCCTGCAGCACATAGGAATTTAGTGAGCTTGCCCGTGTGGCGCTTGTCTTCATTCCACATTGTTCACAGTAGCACTTCTCACTATCTCTTAGCACCTCAGGCTCAAAGAAGGACTTAATGCAATCTTCCTAGAAGAGAAAATACATGAAAGAGGCAGTGAAAAACAGAAATGCGTAGCCATGACTGCTCACTTGAAGGCTTAAAACAAAGTTAAGGCACGACTCACCAAAGAGTCGTGGTCTTCATTGATGTGTAGTGGGAGGCTGAGAAGGAAGCTGGTATAGGACTGGATGTATGTGCAATCTTTACAGTGCAGGACTGTCTCTAGTGTAACGTTGTACAGGGAGTGGATTGCCTGCACCTGGGGAGGCATGATATAGAATTCCAGCTCACATAGGATCAGGATATAATTATTTGGAAATTAAGATTTAGAACCACCACATAGGAAAAACATTCAGAATTAAGGCAAGTTTTCTGTCACATGATAAAGGGCATACCAAGGTGTCGTCGTCCATCTGTTCTTGTAAGAAGTTCAGAATAAAGAGGAATACCTCATCCGCATCATGCTGCACGTAAACTGCAGAAGACATCCACAACACAAAGTTTGGGCCTGGCAATCACCTATTCAACATTGGTGAAATCAATCCATAGTATTGACAGAATTTCACATAATCATGGACAGTATCATACGACGAATGCAATTGTTGTCCAGACAGTTCAGGAAGTCACGATGGGAGACGGGTTGTGAGTGGTCACTCTGCATGGCCTTGAACACTTCTTTTAGCTGCAGGGGTACATTGTGGTTCTTATTTTCAACATGAAGTGGATTCCACCTTAAAAAAAGACAGTATTTCAACGTGATGTACAGCAGTAGCCGAGACAACAGACAAACCATCTCCAGCCAAACCATGTTTAACACAATACACTTAAATGTCTGGTGATTATTTTTTGAGTTTTAGAAACTATTTGGGTAACCTTGCTTACTTGCCAAGTATGTCTACCAGTTCCCAGGTGGCACAGAAACTCTGCAGCAATGCATTTACACAGCAGGACAAACCATAGTTCAAGAGCCCTCGTATGCCTAGTCATCAAATCACATAATAATTTTTGAACATACGTCTTCCTTCAGCCGCATTGATTCAAGCAAAGTAGTTGTTCAAATTGGCAAGTGATGCGTGTTGTTATAGCTTTATCATGTTTGCATTCCTACCTTGTGTTCTGTTAATCAGATGTGATTCAAAATAAAACGGCCGATAGTACCTTGATAGACCACTGCCTGCCATAGTATTTAATAAACGGGATCACAATCTGTGAATTGTAATACACAGCGCGGTGGCAGAAAAGTGGCAAAAAAGTATGTAAACCGGACGTTGCATATCCTTTAAACCCCGAGCGACACCAATATGTAGGACTACGCAGGACAGTAGGGCACTTACGTTTCGCTTTCTATTCTCCATATAGCATTACCTAAACGAAACTTTAGGCAGTAGGCCTACCAGCAATCAACTGAAGACAGCCGTTGAACGAGGATGTAACTATATTACATAATATCGCTGATTAGACGCAAAGGTTTCTCATCACCATTTTATTTTTTCAACAATGGAATAAAAGACGTTTCTGAGGACTACATCATTAAATTAGGTCAGAAATCATGAGACATTAAACACAAGTCGTACACACAGTCTCTTATTGTAATAATTGATAACCAGCCTCGTTGTCAATTAATTTGTTTACAGCTACCCAAACTTATGCTCCATGATCTTTATAACAAAGACTGGTATTGCATATATGCAATACCAGTCTATATAGGCTATAGCCTATATGGTGCAAAAGTAAGGTAGGCTAAATGTAATAAACACATGTATAAACAAATAAACCATAACAATCTATTTGTTGTCATACATATTTTTCGTTTTCATTCACCAGCTTTGACGGATTTCTTTGAATAATGGTGGATATATTCTTTCAGAAATAAGCTCCTCATTGATTTTAAGCATAAATGCAATCAATTCACTATTTCTTGTCAGTTTTTGCAGGATATCCCAGTGCAAGTTGAGTTTTTTAAAGTTGTTTGCTCTGTGCACGTGTCCGGTAGTAAGGAGCAAACGTGACATTCCACATGTGCTTCAGTTGTTCCAACAGCTTTAAAATACAAGGAAAAGATGACTGCAGAGCTGTGGAGAAATCACAATGAGAAAATTATTTTGGCAAAGTTTGTTACTGAGTGAATCAAATGAAGTATTATAACAGAGGATGATATGAGTCCCTTGTGTATTTTATTTTCGTATATACTTGTATAAGCACAAACGCATCAAAAAACACTAACTTGTT
Source organism: Hypomesus nipponensis (assembly GCF_054491055.1). Lineage (NCBI taxonomy): Eukaryota > Metazoa > Chordata > Actinopteri > Osmeriformes > Osmeridae > Hypomesus > Hypomesus nipponensis. Next base: position 6,651,959 of record NC_140367.1, read on the forward strand.
ACCTGGATCTATCCTGACAAATAGCATGTAGAGAAGGATGAGAGCCAGAAAGAGTCTTCGTAGAGGGATTGACCCAACAGTAGCCACGGACAGCCTTCTACACAGAAACCGCAGCATGGCTTTAAGCTTCTGAACCACAGACCCTGTGCCACACAAACACACAGACTGTTTCACTGCCAGCATTTACAACACCAACACATGAGGGTCAGTGTTCAAACGTAATTTTATTAAGTAAAAATAAAATGTGAGCTTGCACCTTGAGGCGTAGCAAGTCTTGCTGTCACATCTGGGCTAGAGCCACAATGAGGGCCTGGGGGTTGTGCAGGACTTTGATTCTTTTTATCTTCCACAATATCCAGCACCGTTTGTTTCTGGTCGTCTGTGAAGGCATCACTACCCACCTCTCCCAGGATCATGTCCTGAGCCTCTTCTAGGAGGCCCAGGGGCATAAGGACATGCAGCAGGTACAGCTCTGCTACTGTCCTGAACCCAGTTTGACTTCTGTTGGCTGGGCAGTGGAGCCAACTTCTACCTGCCTCTTGGACCATGGCTTGTTCACCCACTTTGGTGTAAAGGAGAATGCTTAAAAACAATAAAGATAATTATGTTAACATAACTATATGTAATCTGGTTACTTAAGATTCAAAACAAAACAAAGGTACACCAAACATTAGAAGTTTTTCTTAGTTAATCGGCTCCTTACCACATCTGCATTATTTTGGCAGGCATTTTCTCAGGGCACTCGTATTGCTGGATTATCCATTGCAGTACCCCACGCCACTGATTAAGTTCAGCCAAAGCTTGTATACCCAAAATGCAGAGTGCTGCCTTAAACTCTGCATACCTAGAACCAAAGTGGGTGTCAGTAAGGGCTACTTGTAACGGTGTTCTTCAATTTGTTGCAACCTATCAGAACGTGAAAACAGGAAGTATTGTGTTTGCGCTAAGCAAGATTAAGGTTTGCCCAAAGTAGCAAAATCTGACAGGGTTGCAAAAATGGCAAAACATCGGCAAAGTGAGTTTAACAAAATTTGAAATCATTTAAAACGTCTAAGTCACATTAATTAGACAGCCCCCTAACGTTTTCCATCCGTCGGCACCACTAACCTGCAGTCTTCTTGCTCACCATCTGTAAGACTTTCCAAACCTCTCTCACATGTGTCAAGTGCATTACGGAAATCTCTGAGAACCATCAACTGTTCTGAAGCTAAATCCAATAGGCTGTGTGTCATATTTGCATTTAACGCGGGGCTATGGTGTTCAGATCCAAAGCAACGAGAATTGACAAGTGAGGTAGAGTTGCTCATCATTTCTTCTTCGGTTCTTCTTCGTTGCTTAAACTGTACAATGAAAACTACGTTGACAACTGTATGCTCCGTCAGATGTATTAGCTAATTCACTTTGCAGCAAACCTAAACCCAAGTTCTCAAGAATGACATGGTGGGCAAAAGCTTTAAACGAATGGAACCAAGCTTGAGAGGTGTCTGGTTTGTTTACAATCATCGGGTTCCCTCTGCAGTTATCACCGTAACCAATAATGTGTGGAAATCTTCAACGACAGACGAACCAACCAATCAGGTGCGTTGTTACTCCAATACGGAAATCAGACACGTGTGCTTCCTTACGCAGAGGGATACATCGAGCAGAAACCTGACTACCAACAATTGTAAGTGAATAACCTTTTTTACATTAGATTAGATACATAGGTATATAAGTAAATTCATGGTTCGATGTGCAAGTCTGATTTATGTGGGCAAGAGTCTAGCTAATATCGAAAGTACACGAGCTAGCTATATTAGCTAAAATAAGCAAAAGTCAATGCTCAGCCAGTTTCAACTAGATAGCTAGCTAGCTAGCAAGGGCACATTTCTACAAGATTTGTATGCTGTTTTATTAATCCAATCGACTTTATTGCACACGATGGTGCGGTGGGTTTAACCAGATTGCAACTTTATCATGCACATTAATATAATCCGAATAAAAATAACGAGGTTAATAATGTCTTTCAGAATCTACAATGGCCAAAAGTTTGAGAAGTAAATGGAAGAGGAAGATGCGTGCCGAGAAACGGAAAAAGAATGCTCCAAAAGAACTTGCCAGACTGAAGCAAGCGTTGGCGCATGATGGGAAAGGCGAGATCTCCATGGATGATATGCAAGAGATTGTCACAGTGGTGCCAGTAGAGAAGATAAAGGAAAAGAAAGTTGACGCTGTTATGGATGGGGATGATGGTGATGGTGAGTGACTTAAAGTTCAAACATTTAAACAGCATTCCCAAAATACTTATCTGGTCGTCAAACCTGGGTTTATGTTTTTGCCTGTGTGTGTAGATGAACCTGTCATCCTCCCCAATGAAATAATTCTTAAGTTTGACTCTTGCTTTTTATCCTTTTAGATGGAAAGATGGACTTGGACAGCAAGCGCAACAAGAAAACATTGCTGGATGAGCATGGACAGTACCCCACGTGGATGAGCCAACGGCAAGCCAAGAAACTGAAGGGCAAACGGGTTGGCAAGAAATCAGGAAAAGCCAAGAAGCAGAAAGGCATGGCTTGGTAAACTTGAAAAGCCAAAGGACTATTCCTTGGACCTAACCTGTTCAACACAACACCCTGATCCTGGGAATGCATGTGTCATGATTTCGAACACATTTTTGGTATAACCCGTGGCCTTGAACTCTTGCGAATTGTTGAAATTCGGGGGTTAAAGGCAATGTAGCTTATTGACTGCCACTCATCTTATTTTCTGTTTATGTTGTGTCAATGTGAGAGATGGTTGTTAGTCAGCTATGTCCTGACCATTGTTACTAGGTGTACCTGTAACCTTAAGGAAATTCTCATCTTGATTGCAGAGTATTTATGGACATAATCAACTTTAATAAAATGCCATTGTATCATCAATGGATTTAAAGAACAATGAAAACATTGCTCCATTAATAATGGTTGCTGGTTATACCTTTACCCTTAAGGGTAGCTCTGTTCAAGTAATTTGATCCTTGATGCACTAATGGCAATGTCAGTCGCATGTACTTTTAGTTGTAGAATCCAATGGCAATTCCAGATAAGAGATGATCAAAGACAATTCTTTTTTGGGGGGGTGGGAGGAGTTTATTCATAATATTTGGCAGATTCATGGCATATGTGGCACAAATGTGCCTATTAAATATAGAACACTTGTCAATATTGAAATGTAATTCATGTGTATAGAATTTCAGTTTAAAATACAATAACTTTGAACAAGACAACATATCTGAATGCCTTGCCTATTCAATACAGTATATTTGCACTTAACCGTAGAGCATGCTGGCTTCATGAAAGTAGCACATGCTATGAAATCCTTCCTGTGTGATGGGAAGTTCATGTAAGCCATAAATGGTACCAATGAGTTTGAGCCTGGCAACACAGTGAGCTCACTGCTGCAGCTGCACAAAGGTTGCTGGGAAGAGGCCGAAGCGTCCATGACACTGTCCCCTCCACCACCCCTCATCCACCATCTCTATGTTGGTGATCATGTCATCCGGATTGAAAGATATCTCATCATCAGCCTCTATATTAAAAGAGAAGAGTTGAGACAATTGAATGGAAGGCATTTGAACACATTATTAATATATACATACACACACCCCTTTGATAATACTAAACATTACGTACCTCCTTGGTAGTCATAAATTGCCACTGCAGTCAAGCCATTTGTAAGATCCTCATAGTCATTTTCCACAGCTGTTGAAAGACACAGGAGTCAGCTGGATTTGAATCAGACACACGTCTGCATTTGGCTCCACAGCCTCTGACCTACAATAGGTGTGGCACACTAACCAGCTGCATGTGGTTCAGCGATGTCCTCATAGTCCCCATCATCTTCCTCCAACTGTGGCTCTGGGAAGACGGGTGTTAGGACCTCGGGGGCCTCCTCCAGCAGCACGTCAGCTGAGCGAGGGGGCAGGCACGGAGGCTCCTCTTCCACCTGAGACTCCTTGAGGACGCGGAGGAAGAAGTCAAAGGATGGCTCTCTGGAACACTTTAGTTGATAATAGAATGGGTCCTTCATACTGAAGTAGTTGACAGTACCTCTGGCTCGTACTCATCTCTGGGTACCTCAGGCAGTGCCCGGGACATCTGTGGTGGGCCCCTCTTGGTCTGTGGTAACGGTGGGGGTGGCTGCTCCTCCACCTCTTCCACCTCTTCCACCTCCCTGCTGTTTCGTTCCTAGGGAGATGCATGAACCACTGTGTCACACGCAAATGCTTGTATTTGCGTGTCTGTGTTTTAATGACCTTAATGACCTCCTTACTACCTGTTGTCTTTGACGGGCCTCCTCCTGCTCTCTTTTCTCCCTGGCCTGTCTCCTGGCTTTCTCCTCCTCTGCTTGCTTTCTGTTCTCGTCATCTGATGCCTTGGCCATGTTTTCAAACCGTGCCTTTAGGTTACCAGCACGTGCACTTGCTACACAGAATAACAACACAAGAAAAATATTTGGAAACTATTGGAAACCACAGATTGACAAGCCAATGTTGACTTACAGAATGATCTGAGAGGCAAGATAAAAATATGGGAGTAACACATGTACTGTATATTCTCAGCAAACAATGCAAAGGCAACATTACAACGTATTCATACTAACAGGCTTCCAATGGCTGTGTCTTTTCATAGGCTGAGGTAGGAGATTCCATATCTGTGAAGTTTGCTGCATTCTAGAGACATAATCAAATAAATAAAACGGACAAATGAAAAAAAAAAGGAAATATGACAGGATATTTTATCATATGTCTTTAATACTTGCCTTATCCATGCGGTCTTCCTGGACTCCAAAGCGCCCCCCAAAGCCCTTAGAATAGTCTGGGAATAAAGGGCATATAGTCAGTATTGTGTTGCATCTGACATAATTGTTCACAGCAACAATCTGTGAGTACTTCACCTTTCTGTGACTCATGTTTTTCTGTCTGTCCCTTGTAGTCATAACCCAAAGCAGCCTTGTCCACTTTCTCCTTCTCCACACCAAACTTACCCCCAAATCCCTTTGAGTAGTCTAGTAAGAAAGAGGGAAAGAGTGAAGAATGACACAATAATTCAGTTTCAGGTAACAACATGCTGGCAGTATTTTAAATAAAGATATACTTGAAGGATTTATAAGGAAAATATACAGGTCTGACCTTTTTGGGACTGGTGCTTTTCTGTCTCTCCTTTATAGTCATAACCCATGGCAGCTTTGTCAACCTTATCCTTCTCCACTCCATACTTCCCTCCAAATCCTTTGGCGTAATCTTAAGGGTAGCAGCAGGTGACAGATGTTTAGGGTAACCAAGGGGGTAATTACTATACTACCATGGTTGTATATTGCCATGACCAGTACCTTTCTGAGAAGTATGTTGATCCACCTCTCCCTTGTACTCAAAGCCCATGGCAGACTGACAGAAGCAGGGGACATTTAAACGTGAATTATAATCACTACATTTCATACAATACCACTCATTGTATCTAACTATGGTGTCTTTTCTCATATTAAGAGGGTTGGTTTGGAAAACCATAATGTATGTCTCACCTTGTCCACACGGTCTTTTTGAACTCCAAACTTCCCCCCGAAGCCCCTTGCAGCATCTGTTTGTGATGAGTGCTGCTCAACCTGAGCCACATAGCTATGCCCCACAGCCCCCTGGGTAACCACACACAGTCAATCAGAGCCCAGGACATTGAGAGAGGTCAACCAAACTATCAGCTGGCTTAAAGTTCAAATTGAGATTGCATCACCAACTATTACGTTCACTTTTCTATGTTGATATTTCATGTCGGAGTCGAACCTTGTCCATACGGTCCTTCTCCACTCCAAACGTGCCTCCGTAGCCGTAGGAGGCCTGGGGTGCCAGCGCCTGCTCCTTCTTCTTCACATGTTCGTACTCCTGAGACACCTTCTGCCTCAGCTCTGCTACACTGCAGAGAGGGGGGGCATTAGAGAAGACACACACACACACACATGTGCACACAAAGACACAGTATGCAGACATCAAAGAACTAGTGTTTATGGCTATATGATTTAATAATCCAACTGATTGTGTGGGCTGACCCAGCCCTTTGGTGTACTGACAGTCGCCATCCCATATAAGGTAAGACTTGCTGCTTGTTGTCAGCATATGCTGTTTTCACTTCCTTTTCCTGTTTCTACCGAGCTTGAGCTCTGTGCTCTGCACTTGCACAACTTGAATTTGCTGTTTTTCCCAAGTAATCCCGAATAATCAATGCTTCATCTTCCCTGTAGATCTATTTACATTTAAATAGTTTAAATGTAAATGCTTGGTTACCTGATGTGCTCCTTATGGCCAGACCCCTCCACAGTCTTGGATCCCCATCTCTGTTCTTGCTCTGACACGTCATTCTGGAAAACAGAACCAGAAGATGTCTACACACATTCCTCGCATGATCCAACATGACTTAAGGATTTATTGGAATATAGACACTTTCTAACACAAACAACACACTAAGTCCAATGGGAGGTTGTATTGATTAGAGAATGATCAAGTCAACAGCAATGTATTCCTTGCACATAGCTCCATGATAAACGCCCCATCCTGCACAACAGCAAGCCCGGCTGCTCACCTCAAAATCAGGGTCGGTCTCCCAGTCATCCCCTTCTGCAGCCACCTTCACATTGACATTGTGTCCCACCACCGATTTCCACATCTGGAGGAACAAAACCATGCGTTTTCTGATTTTAAACCCAGTTGAGTACAGTGTAGTATGTTGGCTATTGGCAGGTATTTGGAGTGAATCGTTTGAATGAGTGTGTCATTCATAATTTGCACCTTTAAAGTCTCTTTTCAAACTATTTTAGTCCCTTCCCTTCCTGTGATACAGGTTCATTCACAGTGGAAACTCAATCCCTTATTTAGCTAAAGGTCATCAAAAAGGAAGTTTACTTTGGCTATTTATACTGAAGTGAATTGAATTAGTTTCATCCCAAACTACCACAGTACACAGCAACGACAACATCCTCTTGAGATAATAATGAAATTACACACATTTAATAACGTTTTCCAGGAGATTAACACCATAAGATATCCTTTTCTTATATTTCATGTGGAACTTTTGGCCTTCAACAGCTGACCGTCGGTCCTCAGTTTGGACCATTCTGTCATTCTAGTTAAAATGGGATTCTTCTGGAGTAAAACATGACATTGTTTCTTATAAAGGTATGGCAGTTGTTACTTGCATAGTTATACTTGTTAAGCTTGACTTGTTCCTTTTTTTAACACATACGTTTTGATAGCCCACTTCCTGAATAAGTAAAAGGTACGTTTTGACAAGTTTTTGCCCTATCTGCAGAAACACATTTTACATTTGAAAACAATTTCGCAGAAGTTATATTTACCGTTCAATAATGTCCTCGTATTTTGTCAAAGTTCAGGTTAATCCTTTCAATTAAGTTTTTCGGCTGAGCGAAGATGAGGAGACGCTGAATAAATACGCATGCCCTATTGCGATTTAGGAAATAGAGTAGGAGTCTGCCAGCTCACATCCGAGTCAAGTGTCCTAAAACTGATTGATAAATTTAATGTTTATTAATTGATCAGACGAGTCAGGTAGACTAAAACAGTCGTCAGTTGTGATTCCCAAAAGAGAAACTTTATTTCAAAATTAGTCCAAGAGAACAAACTCCAGGTGTTACATTGATGATTATACAGAGATTCAACACTTGGGGGCAGATTTACTAGATGTTTGCACTTAGGCGTTTTCCCTCAGAAGCATCCAAAACTCAACAGTCAAGTAATTTCCCTTTATCAACATCTATGTTTCCACTTAATTTAATTCACATACATACCATTATATTCTAAAGTGGGGAGGTGCAAACACGTAATCAATCTGCTCCTGGTCTTCCAAGGGCTGTAATGAAAAATTCCTAACCACCATTAGCATCTTCATCAGTTCATTCTATACAGCCCTTAATAGGGGTAATTAATTTACAGTAAGTTATTACAGGGGAATAGCAGTAACATGAAGCGTGACAGGACAATAACAGTAGTCATCAGTTTACCAGAAGTTAAATTATGAGAAGGAGCTCGTACATCTATGCACGTACTGTAGTGACTGTGAGCAATAAATAAGTGATACAGCAGAGAAATATAGGGTGGGACATGATATATTAACCAAAGATAATCATTAAATTGTCCTAAACTGTAACATCATTGCACCTTCTATGGCAAAGAACCTTGTGGTAGATTATCCATCAAAACAACAAGGAACAACCATATGGGAATGACAAAGAACCGGATTGTACCCACAAGGAACACCCACGTCCAGCACAGATCCACAACATAACCTTGAACCAAATCAGCCACCACTGTTCCTTTGTTAAATGAAGGTATAAAGTGGAAAACAAAAAGACAAATCCCATGGTCGGTTGGAATGTAACGGTCATAACACATTGCACACGTTTCCATTTGTGTCAGTTCTGCATGCGGACAGGTGGGAGAGTGAGAGAAGGAGACTCTATTGGCATACTGTACCCACAGACGCAGAACACCACACCACCCAGAGATAAAGAAACCCTCACGTCTCAAATCTAAAGGCACCTAAAACAATGTTATCTGGCTGATAAAATCTTTTGTGTGGATCTACATGTTGCCTAATCAGTTCCTACTGGTAATGTATATTAAAGCCACGTAGCCATTCACCTTTATAGAGCCCAAACTAACTAGGCCTCAGAGGTAGGCCTCTACTGCTTTGTATTTGACATAAATGTGACCAACTTCTGCTTTGGAACAACATTGAATATTAAAGCGGAACATAAAACTACAGAAACTTGCATACAAATCAGCCCACATAAAACAATTGACTTTGGCTAAAAAGGCTGAGTTCTGTTTAGTGCCTTGTATAAAAAGTGCATGGGCGGAGTCGGGATTACAAGTATGTTAAGGTATTCAATGAAACACTACATGAGGGTCAGTCAGTCTTATGGTGCGCGTCATAAGTATGCTTGGTCTCCTTCTCTCCTCTCTCCTGGTCTGGGATGGGGGCGGTCTCTCAGAGGTAACCCCCCAGGCACAGCAGCAGCAGGGCGTGCACAGTGAGCAGGTAGAAGGACACCAGGAGGGGGGTGCGCTGGCGAGAGCAGAGAAACCCGCGCACCATCCGCATCCAGCCTGGGCCACCGCTCCGTGACTGCGACAGGAGGAAGGAGGATGGACAAGCGTTAACTGACCACATAGGACAACATTGCGTAACATTTGTCAAGTTTGTCGATCGGTTCAGGCTTCATATGCCGTCGTTTGTCATTCGTTATTTGAACTCACGCGAGAGACGGTGCCCCCTTGAGGCTCTATGAGTACGGCGGTCTCAGAGAACTGTCCTTCATGTCCCGATTGCCATTCACCCTGCGTGTACCGTTGGAGACGTTCCTGAGCAGCCATCAACTGCTCCTCCACCACCAGCCTCTGCTCCTGCTCCTCATCAAGTCTGACAAGCAAACAAAGAAACAAGCAAAGAAGTCAACAGAATGGAAATGTGTGCCATGAGATACGAAAGGATGTGTATCTATTTTGTCGTAGCAGTGTGCTGTGTTGGTACCTGCGCTGTAGCTCCTTGAACTCAGTCTTCAGGTCCTGGTTCTCAGTGGAGCCTCCACGTTCCTGGGGAGCCCCTGGAGCACTGTCCACTTCTCCTGTTCCCTGGAGAACCCACCCCGAGGAGGTACAAGGACCATCACTTGCAAATCCTCATCACAATTCCTAGTCCCATCCCTCCATGCTCCACAGTACACACACTTTTAGGAGGAAATGATTTGACTCTGGTTTCCCTGGGGTACTGACCTGCCTCTGGTAGTGTTCCTCCGTCAGGTTGGGCCTGGGCGTGCGAGCCTCCTCCAGCATGGCAGTGAGCTGGCGGACTTGCTTGTCTCGCTCAGACAGGGTGGCAAGGGTCTGCTGCTTCAGCAGCTCTGCCTGGGCCTGCCAGTCAATACGCTCCAGCCTGACACACACACACACACGCACACGCACACACACACACAGTGAGCGACATTCAATAAAATGCAGGTCAGACTAGACAAGCAGCAAACATGATTCAATCTTACTGGAGAATTTCAAGTTCTTGTTTCTCTCTCTCCAGCAGATCATCTTGTTGCTGAATCCGGGCCATCATCTCCCTAGCCCTCCACCTCTCCTCATCAAGATCATCGGCCAGTTTAGCCAGATCTCCCCCTCCGAGTCTGGCAAGCTCCGAATGCTGTTTTTGCAACTGTTCCAACTAGAGGACCAGAAAATAAAATGCTGTTTTAGATGTAGTAAATGTAGATGTAGTGTTATTATACAGTATATCACATGGATGGTATTAAACGGCTAAGTTGTGTACCAGTCTCTCCCTGTCATTCTGCAGGGCTGACAGTGCATTCTTCAGTCCCCAAACCTCCCCAGTAGAACCTCCTGGGCTGGTGGGGGATTGTTGGCCCACTGCCTTGCTCATCTCCTCCAGTCTAGAAGCCAGCTCCTGTGCCTGGTTGACCGCCTGATCTCTGCTGTCCTGCAAGGACGCCATGGCCTGCCCGAAGGACTGGTTCTGGGCCTTGAGTTGGGCTGACAGTTCCTTCTCACCTAATAGCATCTGTTCCAGCATCAACATGTCTCTGGCCAGCTCCGCGACCCTCTCCTGGGCCGTCTCCGACTCTGTGCGCATCACTCCTCCCTCCCAGCGCAGTTCGTTCAGCTCCTTGGTCTCGGTGGCCTGGGTCTCTCTCTCCTGCTGCAGGCTGTCCTCCAGGGCCTCCACCTGGGCCCTGGCTGCTTCCAGCTGCTCTCTCAGCTTCTCCACCTCTGCACCAGGGGCGTCTCTCATCTGACCGCTGCCGTCACAGGCCTTGCTGAGGGTCTCCACCTCCAGTCTGCTTGCCGGGGCCTCACCCTCCAACTGCACCCCTCTGTCTAGGGTCGTCAGCTTGGCTTCCAGCTCTTCTCGGTCCCTCTCCAGGGCAGCGATGCGCTCTAGCTGGCCAGCCAGGAGCTGCTTGTGTTGGGAATCCTTCATGCTGAGAACCTGGTTGAGGTCGTCCCTGTAGCCGTGGAGCTGGGCCGACAGCTTGGCCTTCTCAGCGTTGAGGTCGTCTCTCTGGACTAGCAGGGCTCGTAGCTCCTCCTTCAGACTGTTGTTCTCCCCTGCTGCCTCCTGTATCAGCCCATCCTTCTCCATCATGACCTGAGGAATAACACGCACGCACACACACGCAGAGGGAGAGGAACAGAGAAGGAATAATTAAGATATATGCTTCATGTATTTCAGCCATAAAATCGCTCTCGGTAATTGTCTACCCTCTGTTGGGCTGTATAGAAAATGTTGTGTCGAATGTCGGGTCAGGGGATAGTAAAACTACCTGCAGGTGCTTCTCCTCCAGTTGTTTGTACATGCTGAGGACACGGTCCCTGTCATCTTGCAGAGAGCCCATCGCTTTAGTGAAGGAGTCCAGTCTGGTTTTGCTGTGGCTGCTCTCCTCCTCGGCCTTCCTCAGTCTGTCCTCCAGAACACGCACCTCCTCTCTCCTCTCCTCCAGCTCCTTCTCGGCCTCTTTCGCTCTCCCATCAGCCTCCTTCCTAGCCTCCTCGGCAGCCTGGGAGGAGCAAGCATGACAAGGAGGTGAAAACTTTCACGATGCTGAAAACTCTGCTCTATGGACGTGGAAGAGTCATGTCGAAGACTGGTGGTTGATCAGAAAGGCAGTGAGAACTATACTACACCACAGAGCAATGAAATCCAAGATACCTGTGCCACAGCCTGTTCCTTCTCCCCTAGCAGCTCCACTTCTCTCCTCTCCTTCTCGCTCAGCTCAGTCTGCAGGGTCTCTGTGAGGACCTTGGAGGAGCGCAGGTCAGTTTCCAGCTGCTCCACACTCAGCCCCAGCCTCCTCTCCTCAGCCTCCTTCTCCCTCAGCTCCGCCCTGGCCTGGTTGGCCTCTTTCTGCAGCCTCCCCACGGCCTCCTCCAGTGCTTGGGCCCTGCGCCGCAGCCCCTCAGCCTCACTCTCAAGCGAGTCTAGCTGGGCACGTGCCTCCGCCAGAGAGCTCTCCGCCTGGGTAAGAGCCTGCTGCAGCTCCCCTCTCTCCTGCTCCAGTGCTGCTTGATTCTGCCGGAACCTCTTTTCTTCTTCTTCCCACTTAAGTTGCCATTGCTCGTCTGATTTCTGCAGCCTGGGTGCACAAACAATTCACAAACAAAGCATTTAGCAACAAGTACGACTCAGTAATTAATCTTCGCAAAGAATACAATAGGGTTCTTCTCTCGGAGGACCCCTTCGACCTCTATAGTAATAAATTCTTACCTGTCCACTGCAAGCTGCAGCTCTTCTTTCTGGGCAGTTTCTTTCTGCAGCTGTTCGGCCAGATCCTTGGCCCGTGTCTCTGCCTCACGTACTTCAGCCTCCTTCCCCTGGAGGGTGCTATTGAAACGACTCTCCCATTGTTTGGCTTCGTCAAGCACACGGTCTCTGTCATCCTGAAGGGAGGACATGCACCGCGAGAAGGCCGCCAGCCGGGCCAGAGACTCGTCGAGGCGGGCCTGCATCTTGTGGGCCTGTCTCTCGGCGCCCTCGGCTACATCCCTGGCTTCATGAGTGGCCTCCTCCTCTCTCTCCCTCTCCCTGTAGGAGTCCTCCAGCCTCAGTTCCACCTGCTTTAGCTCCGCCCCCAGCCGGAACCTCACCGAGTCGAGCGTCTGCTCTGCCTCGGCCTTCATGTCCGCTTCTCTCTGGAGAGCAGTCTGCTCGCACGCCGCCTTCTCAGCCACAGCTTGACTGGCTTGTCTTTGGGTCTCGACAAGCTGGGCTCTGCAACTCAACAGCTCGCCCTCGGTCTTGTTCAGCTCTTCCAGGGCCTTGGAGGTCTCCAGGCGGGCTCGTTCCAGCTCGCCACTCAGCTCGTCTCGGCCGTGCTGCAGAGCCTTGGCGACCTTGCTGATCTCGCTGATCCTCTCCTGGTACTGGATGCAGTCCTTCTGCATCTGACGCACTTCGAGCTGCTTCTCCCTCAGCAGCTCCTCAAGCTGTCGTGCCCGGCTCTGGCTGCCCTCTTTCACTCTCTGGGCAGATTTCAGCCTCTGCTCCAGCTCCCTCTGCTTCCCTGCTCCCGCCTCCGCCTCCGCCCTCTCTCTCTGAGCCTGCCGCTTGTCCTCCTCCAGTCGGGCTGCCCGGTCCCTCTCGTTCTCGGCCAGGGCCTCCAGTTCGGCCCGCTCCCTCTCCAGCCGCTCCACCTCCCGCTGCAGCTCGGCCAGGCGCTCCCTGCTGTCTGCTGCCTCATGCTGGTAGCCAGCGATACTACCGTTGAGCTGGGCCAGTTGGTTCATCAGACGCTCCTCCAGGTCATCCTTCTCGGCCTCCAGGTTCCTGTGCAGCTCTTTGAGCCGGGATTCCGTTCTGGAGCTCTCCTCCCTTAGGCTCTGCTCCTGCTCTTTGCTCTGCTGAAGGTGTTGCTCCAGAGTGGCCAGTTTAGCCACGAGTTCTGCCTCACGATCTTGTCTCTGTTCTTTTTCTGCCTGTAGAGCTGCTTCCATCTCCCTCGTTTTATCTTCAAATAGAGCCTGTGCACTTTCGAATGCTTCCATCTTTAGCTTCTCGTCATCGACATGCGTCTCAGCTGCTACAAGGTCAGACTCTGTATCTTCAGTCAGTTGTTGTACCTCCTCAGGTTCCTGACTCTCAACTACAGGCTCCTGGGTATCTTCAGCCATGACGCCACCATGCTGCTGGGCAACAATAGCCTCCTCCACGACAGCATCAGGACCGGGGGTCATATCTAAAGTTAGACTGTTCACTTTGTCTAACTCTTGAGCTAGCTGCTCCCTCAACTCAGTTACCTGTTGTACTAATGAGTCTCTCTCCGCCTTGGTAGCTTCCAGGTCTGCGTTCAGACTCTCTACCTGACCTTTTAGATTGGCAAGCTCCACACTGAGACCCCTGTCCTCCCTCCTTATTCCCTTTCTTTCGTCCAACTCTCTGAGCCGCTCATTCTCCTCCTCCAAATCCATGATCTTCTGCTGCTTGGTCTTGGCAAACTTTCTCATCTTGTCTTTGACCGAGTCCACCTCTTTCTGGGCTGCCTCGGCCTGCCGTTCAGCCTCCTGCCTTGCCGCCTCATGGGTCCTGATCCTGGCTGCTAACTCCTGCCTCTCCTGCCTGGCAGCCTCGAGCACTCGTCTCACACGTTCTGCCTCGTCGCTGACATTCTCATAGGACTTCAGCAGAGTCTCGTACTCATCCTTCATTCCCTGAACTTTCTCTTCCCACTCCAGGCGAACGTTGGAAGCCTCCTCCTTGGCAAGGTCGGCCTCTCTTTTACAGGTATCTTTCTCTGTGATCATACCTTCCATCGCCAGCTTGAGACTCTCACAGGAGGCCCCAAGACTCTGGTTCTCTACTAGGGTGCGGTCAACCTCCTCTATCAGTTTCTCTCGCTCAGTTCGAAGCTTCCCCAGCTCTGCCTCCCTGGCCTCCATCTTCTGCTGAAGCTCAGCTACGAGGTTCTCAGAGGACGCCAGCTCCTCTTTCTTGCTCTTGTTTTCCTTGAGAGCCTCTTTGCGGGAGATGAGGGCGGCCTGAAGCTTCCTCTGTAGCTGCTGGATCTTGGCCTCACTCCCTTGCCCCTCCTCCTGCCTCTGAGGCAACTCAGCTTCCAGTTTCTGGGTTTTCTCCTGCTCCGCCCTCAGGCCCTCCTTCAAGGAGACGATCAGCTGGTCCTTCTCAGACACCGTTTCCTGCATGGAGTTTAGAAGGGAGCTCTGCTCACCTAGCTGCTGGCTAAGTTCCATGATCTCAGTGTTCTTTTTGTCCAGGAAGTGTTTGAACTCCTCCACCTCGGCCTGAAGCGTGTTCATGGAGGTCCCCGAGTACGATGCGGCTTCCTCGGCCGCGGCCTCCAACTCTGCCTTCAGAGTCGCCGCATGAGTCTCAGCTTGGAGACACCGGTCTCTCAGAGCCTCCATCTCCTCAGTGAGGGAGTCGATCTGTTTCTCGTTCTGTCTCAGTGCTTCCAGCTCTTCTCCCAGCTTCAGGATCTCGCTCTCCTTCAGTGCCAGGCCGGCCTGGCTTTCCTGCAGCTGCTCCTCAAACTCTGAGCAAGCCATCTCTGTAGCCTGGACCTGCTTTTTCAGGGCTTCCATCTCTGCCGACAGTAGCTGGGTGTCTTTCTCAGTATCGGGGATGGCTTGACCAGATTCCTGCTGTTGTGCTTCAGTCTCGGGCGCAGCGAAGTCCACCCAGTCTTGCTGGACCCAATCACCCGAAGATGGTTTTTCTATCTTCTCAGCCTTTGTTTCTTGATCTGGCTGCGCCTCCTTCATGGCGCTCCTCTCTTTCTGTTCAGACAGCTCCTCCAGCTCTTTCAGTCTGACCAGCAGGCTCTCTCGCTCTACCTGCTGCTGCTCGAAACGCTCCGATAACTTGTTGCAGTCATCCTTCTGCTGCTTCAGCTGTTCGCGGTGGTGCCTGTCCTTCTCTTTGGCCTTGCGAATGGTGTCCTTTCGAGCTTCCTGGGCATCCAGGAGTTTCTTCTGTAGTGATTCAGACTCCGCCTCCAGAGAGGACACTTGGGATTGCAGCTCCAGGATTGTAGCTGCTGTGTTGGCCAGCTGATTTTGCTCCATTTCCTCGCTCAGTTTTAGATTGAGAGCAAGTGCCACGGCCAACGCTTGATCCTTCTCACTATTTCTTTGTTCCAGAGTCTCGACGACCTTTTCTTTGGTTTTCAAGGCCTGTCTGGTCTCCTCTAGCATTGCCTCCATTTTCAGAATTTCCTGTTCAATGTCTTTTTCGGAATATGATATATTGGCAGGAGTCTCCTCCGTTGGTGTACCCTCCTGCTCTATGTTTTTGTCTGCATTCTTCTCCAAACCTTCGACCTTTTTCATCAGCTCTTTGCGTTGTATCATCGCAACCTGGAACTTTTTCTTTAGAGTGGACAGCTGGGTGGTCAGCTCTTCCTTGTCCTTTTGTAAAACAGCGAGCTCGCTAGATACCTCCGTGTCATGCTCTCCCATAACTGTCCTTGGATGCTCTCTTGCATTCTCCAACTCGAGAATCTGATCCCTGAGCTTTTTCATTTCACCGTTCATCTGGTACTTCTCCTCCCCTGCCTGTAATAGTTTGGTCGACATCCCGTCACTCAGCTCCATCATCTCCTGGTCTTTCTGGGTAAGAAGTCCCTGCAGCTCCCTGATCTCAGCTTCCTTCTCTGATAAGGCAGCCATGGCCATGTCCTTTGCCTGAGTGAATTCCAGCAGGCTTACTTCCTGTTCCCGTAGCATCCGGTCCAGTTCTGAGGCAGCAAGTTCCTTGTCCTCCAGCTGGGCACCCAGCATCCTGGCCTGTCCTTCCTGCTCGGACAGAGCACGCTGGGCCTCGTCCAGATCTACCTGAAGGACCTGGATCCTCTGCTCCTTGGAATGAGCGTCTGCCTCCAGGACAGCTAGCTGCTCCTGCAGGAGGCGTATCTCAATATTCTGCTTTTCCACCTCAGAGTCACTGTGCTGGGCCATCAGATTCATCTCTGACTTGGCCAAATCAAGCTTTTCCTCGTAGTTTTGGGCCCGGGACTCAGCTTCTTCCTTGGCAGCTGCCAATAACCTGATCTCTTCATTCAGGTCCTGGGTTTTCTCCTGAGACTCTGTTGTTGCCTCTCTCAGCCTGGTGATCTCAGCCAGCAGCTCGCTATACCTTTTCTGGAGCTCATCTGCTAGAGCCTGGGCAAACATCTGGCTAGAAGTTGAGTCCGCACCAAAGATGGATGCTGCCCCCTGTTGGTTGAGGTGCACCTGCACAGTCTCACGGATGACCACAGACGAAGACTCCACCTGGACTGTGGAGGTTTCCTGCTCGGAGCTGGTCTGCTCCCAGGACTGCAGCTGCACCTGCCCAAAGTCCTGCAGCAATGAGGGCCACTCCTGGCCTCCATCTTGGTTGACGGCTTCCAGGAGAGTCCAGCTGCTGTGGGCCACCTCAGAGTCGCTACTGGTCACCATCTCGTCTGAGGAAGCCCCCTTCGATTCTCCATTGGAATCGGACTGCGGCCCAATGAGCTCTGGGCTGCTCTCATTATCAGCCGCGATGGATAAGATGGAAGAATCCTCAGCTACCAGTGTAGTCTCCTCCTCAGTAGAGTCCTCCAGCTGCTCTGCCAGGGCTGTGGGGCTGTCACTGGTGGCCCTGAGGTGACTGGGCCTCGGGTCTCCTTCTGTCTCCGGTCCATCCCTAGAGTGCTGCTCTTCAGCGACAGCAAGGCGGTCTCGCAGGGTCGTCAACTCCTCCTCTCTCTCCAGCAACTGCTGCTTCAAAGCAGATATTTGAGCTGAGAAAAGTACACGAAGATCAAGATGGTAAGCTACGCTCTCAACTCAACGCAATTTAATCATTAAGATATCAACAAACAAACCAGTATATTTGATTTTGGCAGGACTAAATGCTAAAGATTCCTGACTGGTCTTTCAGGTTTCCCCACAGCTTGTGTGAGACATGTTAGGCTTAGGCCTTAATATGCGTTACAATATAGTCAAACAATAGGAATGTCACTTTCTCAATAGGTGTACTCTTCAAACACATGAATAGAGGGTGTGTGTAAACAGGATTCCTAACAGGTCAAAGTCCTAGTAGAACAAATGCAAAAACTCCATTCACGGGTCCGGTTACCTTTAGCATCATCAGATGATTCCAGCACAGACGGGTCAATCACATGCTCACCAGGCATCTGAAGGTTGGGTTGGATTTGGTACGGGAGGGGAGGGAAAACACATCACAAGCAAGTCATTTTTGGGCACACAAACAAGAAATTAACAGAACGATACATTGCAAGCCTCATTCTGTGGTGAGTCTGCACATTCAAACCGCTCTGCTGCTGATAGGAGGCAGTGACATGGCAGTGTGTTGGCCTGGCTATGAAGGTCAGCTCTGAGGCTGCAGTCATAACAAGGGATAAGTGAAGAAGGGATTAACCTTTATCCTGACCCATAAGACAGAGGACATTCTGTATTAGCACTAACCCCAACTACTTTATGTCCCTTTCTCTGACCCCTTGGTAACAGACAGAAGTTCCGACCTATCCCAGGTCTCAAGGCAGAGACAAGTCAGGCTGCATTACTCAGCATGGCTGATATTTAATGAGCTGACTTGTGCAATTCCAACAGTATAAGGAAGTAAGTCTACACAAGTATAAACAAATCTTAATAATAAGTACATGATCAAACGAGCTCACAGGGTGTAGATCCAGCTTTCTCCTTTTTGAAAGACTACAAAATTCTCCAAATACATATTTTGCATTTAATTGCTCACTACTCACCAATCCAATTTGCAGCTCCAGCTGCTGTATCCTGGCAACAGCATCCACCCCTTCTGCAGTGCTCCTATCAAGTTGTTCTGAAAAGAAAAGAACATGCAAAAGGCTTGTTAAAATTCACATTGAATGACTAACAGCAAACAGACCATAAGGGGTAATAATTAGGTAGGATATACAAGCACACCATCTTGTTTTAAAGAAAAACCCATTAGATATTTGTTTTGTTCCC
Organism: Hypomesus nipponensis; assembly: GCF_054491055.1. Lineage (NCBI taxonomy): Eukaryota > Metazoa > Chordata > Actinopteri > Osmeriformes > Osmeridae > Hypomesus > Hypomesus nipponensis. Next base: position 6,670,473 of record NC_140367.1, read on the forward strand.
TTACCATGAAGGGTTTCCATGGTGTTGGTGACATGGCTACAACGCTCCTCACTTTCCCTCAGCTCTTCCTTCAGTCTGTTTAGTTGGGCATCCAGGGCCTGAAGAGTGCCCAGGAACTGGGCAGGGTTGGCGGGGACATGACTCTCTTCCCCTGGTCCTTCCACATTCCCTCCAGCCAAAGAGCGGACACCTTTCCACAGCTCAGCCAAGGCCTCTTCAGCCCTCTGGCCATCTCCCTGCTCTTCCCTAAGGGCAGCCAGCTCCCCCTCCAACCAGGCTACTTGTTCTCTATCTCTCTCTAAGGCCTCCTGGTTGGCTTGGAGATCCTCCAGGGCAGCCTCTCTTAAAGAAACTAGCTCCTTCAGCCTGGCCAGTTCCTCTCTCTCTCTCTCTGAGACCTCTTGACCAGCTTGCATGGCTTCCAGCTCAGCATCTCTCTGGGAAATCAGCTCCTTCAGTTCTTCCCTCTCTCTCTCCGAGGCCTCTTGGCTGGCTTGCAGAGCCTGGACCTCGTCCTCTCTTAGGGAAACCAGCTCCTTCAGTTTCTCTCTCTCCCTCCGAGCTCTCTTGGCTGGCTCGTAGGGTTTCTAACTCAATCTCTCTAAGAGAAGCCATTTCTTTCAACCTGGCCAGTTCCTCTCTATCTTGCTGAGAGGCTTCTAGGTTGGCTTGCAGGGCCTCAAACTCAGACTCTCTCAGACTTGCTAGTTTCTTCAACCGGATGACTTCCTGTTCCTCTCGCTGAGAGGCTTCTTGAACGGCTCGGAGAGCCACTAGATCTGTGTCTGTCTTGCTCGTCTGCTGGGCCCACTTCAGCTGCTCCTCCTCTCTCAGCCTGGTGGCCTCTGCCAGCTCCTGCTCCATCTGGCGGAACTGAGAAGTAAGGATCTGGAGTACCCCAAAATACAGTGGGTGGGTGAGTAATGAAGTCTCGAGAGAGGATTGCGCAACGGTACAGATTTGGAAGGATTTTGTTTCTTATATAAATCAGCAATATTGGGTGAGATGCGTTCGATATGTAGCCTACCTGCTTTTGCTGGTCAGCACTGTTGAGTTCTTGCTGCAGCATGTCGAGGACTTGGGAGCGTGAACGCATTGCCTCCTCCAGCTCCTCACACCGCCTCTGGGCAGCACGTAGGGTCTAGAGAGGAACACACACACACACACACTCCTTAGTTCTTGGATACAAGGACAGAATATGAATACATTTGTTTACAGGAGTGAAAAAGTCTTCCTGCTTGCCAACGTAGCTTCATGGACTACCGCAGAGTCTTCCAGGTAGTCTATCTCTGTATTGTTATAGACACTGTTCACTAAGAAAGAGCTTGTACCTGTTGCAGCTCCGAGTCGTTCGGAGTTTGAGCTGTGACCATCAGCAGCTCCTCCTCATGTTTCTGGACCTGGTCCTGAAACCGCACATCCTTCTCGCTCACCACCATCTGCATCACTCTGAGCTGAAAGCCGCAACAACCAGGTAACACACACAGATTGAAACAAATGAGTAGCCACATCCTCCGTCAGAGGACAAGGGGGACGAGGCAACAAAAGGGGTACCTGTTCAGCGTGTGCTTGGTCCTTCTCCCTGAGAAGCTGCTCGGAGGTCTGGAGGCGCTCCTGCAGGGTCCTAGAGGAAGCCTCCTCCTCGCCCAGCCTTCGTCTCAGCTCCTGCAGCTCCTCCTCCACCCCGGGGGCAGCACTGAACGAGCTGTTTGGACTCTGTGCCGCCACCGACAATAAAAGATGAAATTCAATTCAAAGAACTTCACATTATTCATCCTCAAGGAAATTCAAGCGTTTAGGTAACTACATGAGCAGTTGCATAATGACTATTTGAAATACATATGTAATGGAAGTCGCTTTGGATAAAAGCGTCTGCTAAATGAATAAATGTGAAACATAGACAGACACAATAGAATATACAGACAATCTCACCTCAGATGCATTCAATGTTCCATTGCTTTAGAGACTAGTGCTATACCCTAAGATCATTCGTTAAGTCCTATGTAATTGAGAATAAATTCCAAGTCAATAGGGTTACTGTTGACTTACCATGGCACCTTCCTGGCCTTTCAGCTCAGAGATCTGTTTGCTGAGGGAGGCCATCTTGGCCTTAGCCTGCAGTTTGAGTTTGGTGAACCGTGCTTCGGCTGTGTCCCTTTCATTCTGTAAGCAGACCCCAGTATACAAAATATATATATTCCAACTATATCATCTTTTTGTAATAATTCTCGCATTAAGTCCCCCCTTTTTCTCTCTCTCTTAACACAGTGCGTGTGTGTGCGTGTGTGTGTGCGTGTGCATAAAGAGAACCCAAGCCCTCACCTTGAGCAGAGTCTCTGTGTTGGCCAGCTGGATATCCTTGTCTTTGACCTGCTCCTTCAGCTCCACCACCAGCTGTTCCATGTGAGCCAGCCTCTCCAGGGTGTCCTCGGACATCCCAGGTTCCTCTGGGGGTCGAGCCACACCAGCATCAGGGAGTTCAGGGGCCAACCCGTCCTGATTGGGCCCAGACAGATTTGGATTAACAAGATCTTTGATACTGATGGAAAACAGCACCAAAATACACTAGCTGTTAAACGAACAGCTTTTTATTAAAGGTTGGACTGACGGTGTCCCATCATCCCTGTTTTTTTGCTGCATGCTGGTTATCCCATCTCACCTGTGGGTGTCCATCAGGGGCCTCTTCTCCAGAGAGCTCGTGGAGAACCGTGCTCACTCCCTGGGCCAGCCGGCTGAACATATGGATGAAACTGTTGGGATAAAAACAGAACACCTAGGCTAAACCGCAAACTCTACGAGACAATTTGGGGATTTTGTCTTTATCAACATGTCTTTAGTTGTCTATCTATACGCCCCAACAACAAATATACACGATGCATGAATGCAAACACGCGTGAAGGTTTTATATTTGAAATGTATTCTATAAAAGATGTCAACTTGATCGACTTCACCGAACAGAACCGAGTTCTACCGAACAATTCAGCGACACTACTGCGGCTGCGTCCCAATGTCCGTAGCTAGCTGGCTTCAGGATACTGAAGAGATAGCTGGCTTGCTAACTTTGACCGTTTTTGAGAAATTGACAACTGTTTCTCCTACTACAATTTGCTATGTGTATTTCACGATGCCAATGTTGGTAAGATTCACGTATAGAACGTATCTGATTATAATCACAGATAGCAATCTAATTAAGCTCGCAACATTTTCTGCACGACGTAGACACTGTTTATGGCGCTAGCTGACTGGCTAGCTACCTCGTAAACAAGCAGCTCTCAATAGCTTACTAAAACAATAGCCGTGACCAGAATACTAGTAGTTGCAGCGCTTGTCAACTGTGCTAATGAAACCACGGGAAGAGTCCGTTTTTTGATTAAACGATCAAAAGACTAACCTGTATGAGTGCTTCTCAAATACACTTGTTTCTGCTTTTTATTTGGTATATCTCCACGGCTGGATTGCTGAGCATAGCCACATCACCAAAGATGCCGGAAACAGAATTTGGCTTTCCGTGATTGGACAATACGATCTGCGCATCAGTAAAGGGAGTGTCAACAAAATATCGTATTTTTCGCAATTTACTAGAGACTTTCTGACAAAAGCAAGGACATTAACTAATCGAATTTTCATGAAAGAGTCAATGAGAAAAATAGGAATTTATTTTTGACATAAGGATCTTTTGTATTTTACATCTCGTCACTAATTATCATTGAGAATCCCTTCAGACTATTAGGATGGTTGGACATGACCTAAGGGTCAATGTGATCATCAACCATGGAAGACAACTGGGACGAAACCTCCTGCTGCTTGCACACTACACTACAGTGTTTGTAGCCTTTGTGGCTCGTTCTGTGAAATGGATGGTGGAGGTGGTGAAGTGGACCACAATGCTTGCACAGTACACTGCTTCAGCCTTCGACTCAGTCTACAGACACCTGCTCTGGTGGCGCAGAAGGAGAGGTGGTGGGACTGTGAAAGAGGTCTGCCCAGGTCCTGAAAGATGACTGATCTAAATGTAAACAGGGATATTTTGGGTGATTTAAACAGTGCTAGACCACCAGCTGCTGACACTGTGAAGCTACAGAGCAGATCCTATTTGAAGCTGAATGTGAAGTCGATGAAAGGACAAAAATGTACCCTTGGGACTGACACTGAGAAGAATGGATTTTAAAGATATGCCTTATCTAAGTCATTACAGTTTTAGCTTTACAATTACTTTTATATTTGTTTCTTTTGTAGTATTACCTGGTTAAATGTTATCCTACATGTAGTATAATTTTATACTACACATATATTTTCATTTGTTGTCAAAGTATTGCATGTAAATACAATGTAATGCATATCACAGGCTTTTAACTCAGAAAGAAGAAAGTAGTAATGGGACTAAGATACATAGCTGTTTGTATAACCTAAATTTGAGCTGCAAGACAGTTGGCCAGTTAGCCATTTCATGTGACTGTTAAATATATTCCAGATATTCAACAAAGCCAGGTGTTATATAGAGGAAGTATTAGTCTTTTGTTTTCAGGAGTCCTCTCTGTATCAGACATTTTGATTTAAAATAAAGATGATTCTAAATCATATTTAGAGGCAGACAAATTGTAAAATCATTATTGAAGTATGGCTTTTGAATCAAAGGGAAATATTTGATATTTTATAATCGATTCGTAGATTTTTTTATGATCATGCATTTAAAATGCAAAAGAAAATGAAATGTAGAATGTCTGTTCTTATTTTAAGAAACTCTGATTATAGCTTAAAGTAATGGGATGTATTCTATCATAAGCACCAGGCCACTTAACATGTATTGTATTGTGTATCACACTTAATATTACGCATGTCTGGCAATATCTGAACTGTGGTCCAATTATGTACTACCTAACTCCTATGTAATGACTCAGGCCGACTTGGTTTAAGATTGTGTTTGTGTCTCAATAAAGCCAAATAAAGTTGTTATAAAACTTTATTGTATTACCATTCTCCACAGGTTCCTAGCTTGAACATTGTTACTACTGCTGAACCACAGGCATTTCATTAGGTCTATGACTAACAACGCTTCATTCATGCCCAAACAATGGGGTTGAGTTGAAGTAACATGATTGGTTGTGGACAGTCCACTTTCACAGCAAGGGAAGTCATTAAGCTGTTTATTTGCTGTTGCACCTGGATTACAGCCAATGATTAGACCCAGCAGAATGCAGAGAGGTGTGGCCCATCCCAACCTGGTACAAAAGCTTCAGCCCGTGACCCCAACCCCTCTAGATGCCATTGTTGTGTGACTGTGAAGAGTGATAAACTGCTTCACAGTAGACCAATAGGGCTCTACGACCGCACACACGATCCTCAAGACACCCATCTCACACGAAACCCACAATCACTCCAGGGACATGGGGAATTCTACAGGATGCACCGTGGATGACCTCCAAGCTGTGGAGATGCACCTCTGGTACAAAAAGTTTATGACAGAGTGCCCCTCTGGTCAGCTCACTCTGCATGAGTTCAAGCAGTTCTTCGGACTCCGAGGGTTGGACCCCGAAGCCAATGCATACATCGAGCAGATGTTCCGTACTTTTGACATGAATAAGGTAAGTGCCGTGACGCATCCAAATAAGACGGGATTGATTCATGACTGTTTTCGATCTTTGAGCAGCTGTGGGGTTTTGAAGTGCGATGGTAATTTACAGAGCACATGGGTCAGGGTAAATGTCCATATATTTATATATTTCTAGAAATACACTGACAAAGACATTTGAGAACTGTATAATTATCATGATATTCTACTAACTTCTGCTTGAGGTTACTGCGAATGGTCCATTGTTGCTGGTTGTCTTACTAAATTAAAACTTGTGGTGAGGATGTCAGTAAAAAAAAAAAAGTATGGGCAAATGTTGGGAAATCTTGTGAGGATGTCAAAAGTATGTAACCTCTTCACAGAAAGAGCATAATTTAGGGCTGGTCCTTAGAATTGAAACATTGCTGATGCAGAGGTTTAAGCAGACACATTTTGACAGTACCATATTTAGCAACACTGGATTATTTCATGCTTGAGCTATGAGATTAGAGCCGGTACCATGATATTGGGGGTGGAGATTAACCTAAAGTGACTAGAGGAGAACAGGTGAGTTCCCCCATGTGTCTGTGTTGCCATTTTGGAAGAGATTGATTGGGATTATCTCTCCGCAGATAGATATAATCCCAGATGAACACTGACTCAGACATTATTACATGTGATATCAAAAAAATAGTACAATTTCAAGACATCAGAAAAAGAAAAAAAAGTACAGAGCCAAATTCTGATCAACACCAAATGTGTCGTATTTTAATGGACCACAACATTAATATTACCACCATGCAAATAACTACACTCTTGGTGTTTACAGGATGGCTACATCGACTTCATGGAGTATGTGGCTGCCTTGAGTCTGGTGATGCGGGGTAAAATGGAGCACAAACTACGCTGGTACTTCAAGCTGTATGACGTCGACGGCAACGGCTGCATTGACCGACATGAGCTCCTCAACATCATCAAGGTACAATAATATACATAACTTTACCTCATTTATCCCACCAGCGCTGTACAAAGTAGGTTCCTTAGATCCTTAGATGATCGCAAACACGAATGTTCTCCTCATTCTCTTCCTCTCGTCTGTAGGCCATCCGCGCGATCAATGGATGTGAAACCCAGGAAACAAGCGCAGAGGAGTTCACTAACCGTGTGTTTGACAACATAGATGTAAATGGAGATGGTGTGTTTCACGTTTGTATTTAGTTTTGTTCTGTAAATAGCCAAGACAGTTTAAGAGTACCATATATAATTTTTTTTTAAATACAATTTTCCTCTCCTCAGGGGAACTGTCCTTGGAGGAGTTTGTGGCTGGGGCTCGCACTGATGAAGACTTCATGGAGGTGGTGATGAAGACTCTGGACCTCAACCACATAGTGGCCATGATTCATAGCCGGAGACACAGTGTTTAGATGTCTCCCCCTTCTCCACCCTTACTCTGCTACATCCCTACCCTCATGGAGGTCACCCATACCCTAAAGGTCTCAGCCATCATGTGATTTAACCCATTTTGTTATTTTAATGGAAATGAATCAGATCTAAACTTTAAATGCATCTCTGTAGTGTCAGACCACACGTGTGTAACTCACACACACACACACACATGATCTAAATCTCTCAAAGTCCTGCATGGTGAAAAGCATTATCTTTCAGACAGTCACCTGACCTTGAGACTCAAGTAGATCTTAATCAAGGATTCTACAAGGCCTAGAGGGTAAGGTGGAAACTCTTTTGCCTGTACCAACTGCATTTTTCAAATATGAAAAGCCTGTTTCTCTCTGTTTCCAGCCAGGTTGTGGGTACCTCTGTTGAGCTGTTACACTCAAGTGTCCATGGGGTCTATAGCAGGAAGTTAAAGTTCAGTTTTCACCTACGATATGACAAAATGGTTAGTTTATCTGGAGGGACAGTTCTTGAGAACTTTGAATACACTGAGCCACAAAGCAAACTCGAGATTGTAGACCCCAATTTTCAAAGAGATTAAACAAGCTGCATTATCAGTTCTAGAATCTGCCGACCGAAAAGTCAATATGTATAAATATAACTTTGAAAATAATGATATATTATGTTAAGACTTTAATATTTTAGCAGTAACTGGTACCTATTGTACAATGTGTATTGTATGTTTTGAGATGCTATGCTTTGTGGTCACCACAGTCAGGATGACCTTTACAGTACCGTAGCCTCGCTCAACCGGTGCCTTCTGTAGGTGGACTACAGCTTGTGTTTATTAAGACACTGCATTTGCTTACATTTATACAATAAAAGATTAAATGCAGCATCTGTATTTGTTTTTTTTCTATACAACTTTGACAACTTCAAAGTCAAGCAGCTGGCTAAATATTGATCTAGTGGCAAAACTGTGTTACAGACTTAACCTCAGGGAGTAGACACAAAGCAATGAGTCACACGCCAGTCTGCAGCGGTTAGTTACCATGGCAACCACAATGAACTGTAGCTATGGTAACACAAATCCCTCAAGAAGGACTACAAAGGTCACACAACATTTTTTATTTTTTACATTTATTGTGGAATGGACAAGAGACAATTAAAGAACTGTAACAAAATGATATGGATGAAAGTCCAATTCCGAAATCCCCCAAAAATGTGATTACTAGAGGTCACAGTGAATGTTGAGTCATTCGCACCAAATGGCCCTTACCTCTGAATTTCATACCTCTGGAGACTACAATGTTTACCTGCTGACAGGACAAAACCATGTTTAAGAGGGATGAGAACCAGTGATTAATCTGTATCTGTCATGATGAACCCAGTGCTCGTCAGAGATAAAAGCACTGTCATCAGTTGTGGGATTCCCAGGCCGATGAACAAGACTGACAGATGTCCAGTTGACCCAGACAGCTCCTGTAATCCATTATGAATTATGGTGGGATAACGTGGTGCAATTCCCACCACGGAAAAACAAACTGTTTTGTGCACTCTATGGTAACGAGTCATTGTATTATCATCAAACCAATATGGATGCAGAGCTATGAACTGGATACGCGTGTGGACATTTGTCTTCTATCTATCTCAACCAGTTGTCAATTTCAAATGGAAACATTTCAATTGACAGTACTTTAAATCAGTCACCAGGAGGCAGTACAGCACAATGCCACCGTCATCAGATTCAGCGGTAAGTCAACATAGACCAGTCATCGCACACGTCGATGTTAATGGGTATCCATCAGTGTGTCCTAGCAAAATTCATCCTTCCCCCTCCCTCTCTGTCTTCATTTTTTAACATCTTACAGGAAATCATACAGGTACTTCACAATGTCAAAGTTCACGGTCCTGGGATAGAAAAAGAAAGAATACAAACGTTAGTGAGGAGATCATTACTGAACCAATCCATCAATACTTTGTCAAACTATCCTATTTGGCTGTTCCGAACAGGAAAGTAAACACACACACACACACACACACACACACCTGGATATGGCCCGGATGAAGTCCAGAGACACGCCACATTTATACTTGGGGGAGTCGAGCTGGTCTTCGTGGCCCACCTGAGTTAACAGCTGCAGAGTAACCAAGGAGGAGATCTGGGGAGGCAAGGGGCGAGGAAGAACCTATCATTCAAGAACTGTCTCAGAACAGATGAATAATTCAAACACATCGTGATGAAGACACAATAAAGTAAATGCAGTCATCTACTGTTGACCAAACCTGACCTGGGAGAAGATGCTTGCAGAGGGGGCTACTCTGCTGTCCACCACACTGTAGAATATAGCCAGCAGTCTGTCCAGGGGGAAGGGCTTGGGCCCCAGCAGGTGGTTACTGGTCTAGAGGAGAGAGACACGCAGGGACACAGAAAGTCAGAAGAAACTGGACAAGAAAAGTGAAACGGTAAATCAATAGAAGATCTAGTACAACACCTTTAATAACAGATATGTTCTTAATGAAAAAGAGAATCTAAAGACAATCACCTTTTCATGCTTCTTCAGAAAGTTGGTTTTCTTAATTTTACCATGATGCTTTGGGAAGAAAGAGATATATCGTCACGTTAGCAAACTGGGAATGTTGATTGGATAAAGGACGACAGGGCATTTAAGTGACTCTTGAGTCGTGCCATGAGAACACTCACCTTCAGGAAGAAGCGCTTGTCTGTGCGGGCAGGGTTGAATGAGGCCAGGTACGCAGCAATCAGCAGGAACTTAGAGTAGTACGGCAGCTCTACATGACTATGAGCTGACAAACCTGACGGAATGTTGAAGAATAACAACAACGTTAGTTACACCATCAAGCCAATAAGAAGTATCTTCTTTCACACAGCAATGCTGTAACACAGCACCACTCACAAGCAATGAAAATACCATACCGAATGAAGACATGACATTACACAGTCCAATACAAGAAAAGGACAAGAAGAGTCACTTGTTTCCCAGTTCAGGTGTCTACAAACAAACAAAGCAGGCTCTGATGTGCAGGAAAAGAGAGAAGGACCTGCCTTTAGAGAGCCTTTCATCTCCCACACAGAACAGATGGCTGGATAGTTTACCAAAACCCCCTAAACCCAAAGTACGAGTAGGTTACCGAGGCCCGTCTTGTTCAAAGTTTGTGTATCCCTGGTCTCTACGGGTACCTCTCAGAGCTCCAGCCTCCTTCTCCTCCATCTGTTGCTGCTGCTCCCATTGAACGCTGATGGGAACAAAGACACAATGCTGTCAGGGGACAACTACACCCGAGCCAAAAGCACTGGCGAGCCGATGCTGTAAAGCCCGGCCAATGGAATCAAAGCTTGTGATCAGATCCTATGGAGGATGATCACTGAGGATAAATCAACGTGGCGCGGTGGTCTGTTGCAGAGGCCGACACACAGAGACATCCAGACCTGGACACTTCCCGGAGGTACACAGTCTGCATGGCTTTCTTCAAGTGAGGCTCAATGTTCCTCCAGAGCTTGTGGGTCTCGCTCTCCTTCACTACAGACAGACGCAAAACAACAGTTACAGAGGCCAGACAAAGAAAGAGGGAGAATAGGAAAGGACAACTAGGAAAGTTCACACACTGACAAAACCACAGATGAATATTTAGTTACCGTTGCCTTCCTCCAATGGTTCACAGTACTTTGAGAAGTTGAGGGCAGCCTGTTAAAAAAATAGAATGGAAATTTGTGCAAACGGACAAAAACCCCATTACATGTCAGTCACGACTTCTACATCAACAATAAGACACAAGTTCACATTAAAGCAAACCACTTTCCCCTTCAAAGTACTCCCTGAAGCAGACAGAACAAACTGAAGGACAGAAACAGAACACAGCACCTGAATCTTGAAAGTGTATAAATTATATTAAGTGGTGTGTATCAGCTGCTAGTCCAAGCACTTGTCCTCTCCAAGTTGAACTACTGCAACTCACTGCTCGCCGGTCTCCCAGAATGCGCAACCCGTCCTCTCCAGAGGATTCAGAATGCGGCAGCCCATCTGGTCTTCAATCTACCCTAGGGAGTCAGGTGGCTGAACGGTGAGGGAATTGGGCTAGTAGTCTGAAGGTTGCCAGATTGATTACCAGCCATGCCAAATGACGTTGTGTCCTTGGGCAAGGCACTTCACCTTACCTGCCTCGGGGGGAATGTCCCTGTACTTGATGTAAGTCGCTCTGGATAATAGCATTTACTAAATGACTAAATGTAAAATGACCCAGTATCCTTATCTCCCTCCACTGGCTTCCCATCATGGGCCGTATCAGATTCAAGACCCTGGTACTGACCTTCCGAGCGGTGAACGGGGCTTGCACCCGACCACATCAAGTTTCTCCTCCAGCCTTATACCCCTGACCGCCACCTACGGTCTTCTTCCGACAACACAGTCCAAACACAAAGCTCTTCTCCTGTCTGGCCCCCCAATGGTGGAATCAACTCCCAACCTCCATCAGACACACTGACTGTCTCCCCACTTTCAAGAAAAGGCTCAAGTCACACTTGTTCTGGCTGACCTGATGTTAGTTTCCCAGGACCACAATGACTCTTATTGAGAGACTTGTTGCTCTTGTTGGTTTGTTGCAACTGTCTTCAAATTATTGTACTCGCTGTGAGATATATTATTGTTGCTTGCTTTTTCCACAGGAACACTCTTGCACTTTTGAGGTTATTGCTGTTTAATTGTAACTTGTCTAACTACATGCTCTTATTATTCTTCCCTTTGGGACTTATTTGGTTTTACAATGTATGCTTCATGTTTGGCTACCCGCAATGTTTGGGGCTATCTTGTTGTTATGATCAGTGACCTATGCACTTTTGTAAAACTCTCTCTTGGAAGTCGCTTTGGATAAAAGCGTATGCTAAATGCATAAATGTGTATGTCTTGCTATTTGTATTTACTGTGAATATTTAATGCCATGCATGTCTTAACCAACCCCCTCCCCTTAATAGAATTGTATGGTATGTGTGTCTCTAACCTGGTGGCGGAGTTCTCTCAGGTCCCTGCAGACACAGTAGAAGACCCCCAGCAGGATGTTGATGAAGGCAGAGTACAGCTCAGGGGAATGGGATGGATGGCTCTCCTGCTCCAAGATGTGCTGCAGTTCCGCTGGATGGTCAGAAACACACACACACACACATACATACACACACGCTATTTACACAGTACGTCACACTCTGCCACATTCATTGCTCGAGCACCTGGGGACTTGCACAGCTACAATGAGCTCTTCTGCCAAGTGACTTATTATTATTCAGTGATTATTATTCAGTGTTACCTTTAGTGTAATCAGGGAAGTGGATCAAGAGGGGCTCAAAGCAGCCTGTGCTGGGTCGGAACTTGTCCCAGACTATCTCACTGAGCAGGATTACGGTCACGTTGTCTTCAACCTGCCACAGACACGACAACTCAGTGAGAACCAACAGTACAGCTATGAAAGAAATGATCAGGTCAGTGTAGCTGTTCGCCTCTACAAAATGGGGTAAGTTTGGTAAGAACCTTGTGCAGAGAAAAAAATAAAATAAATTGTAAACACCCTTTTTGGTAAAACTTCCCCTGCTCTGTCACAATTTATTAGTCTGCCTTTGAACTGACACCTACGCCTCTTGAAGTTGTTCACCTTCATTTAAGACCTACTGCAAAATGACCAAGCAGCATCGTTTATTTAACCACTGTCGAGAAAACTGGAACACGGCCCTCTCTTACCAGTTCCTGGAGCCGCAGAAGAGCAGGGAGAAGGTTCGCATCCATGTCCCTGAGAAGCTCTGCTCGCTCCAGTACCTAGCAACATACAAGGGATCACTCGGTATCTGGGATTCTGTCTCAGCACACCAGTTGTGGAGATGTTGGTGTTACAGCGATATACTGCATGTGTGAATATGTTGGTTTAACGATATAACCTACGGGAGAGAGAAAAATCTATATATACACACTCACAATGTATCGTGTCTGTTTGGAAGGAGACTGGGAACACAGCTGCCTGGAGATGCGTACAAAGTCAGACAAGGAAGGAGTGCGTGGGAGTAGGGAAGAGGCTTCTGAACCAAACAGGGAGTGCAGCACCTGCTCAAACAGCAGTCCCACGGTCACACACTCCACACAGCTCACTGTGGCATGGGGTAGCTGGGGAGGGGAGAGGACAGGGACACCTGATGACAGGGTGCTTTCACAGTTTTCCAGTGAACTCAGTGCTACTCTTTATGGTCTTATGGGTTTTTGAGGAATGCCTTGGTCTAAAGTCTTGAGAGTTTTAGTCTCTGTTATATCGGTTTTCTCACCTCAAGTTCCTTCATCAAAGTGTGCATCACATGACTTTTCCCTGTGGCACGATGGCCATAGATAAAGATAGAAGGGTAGCAAAACTGATCCGGCTGTTGATAGGAAATACAGTTTGCATTCAACGAAATTTGCTTTACTTATCTACAAGGAAATGTAAGAAATAAACAGAACCGATAGAGATATCCCACCGGCGTGACAACGTTGAAAGTAGAAGAAACTACCCACACACATACATACCTCTCCCAGTAGCGAAAGCACCGTGCTGGCCTGAGTCTCTCTACAGCGCAGCTTCTCCAACACTGATTGAAGCTTTTCTTCCGAGTACCACCGGTGCTGAGGTTGCGCTGACATTTCTGCACTTCCTTGATCAGTTTGTATGGCAGTGGTAACTATCCGTTACCATACAATGCCTCAGATCACCTATAAAGAATTGACATGAGGCTGTTCATGATTTGGCTTGATATAACAAGCTATCTGAAACCTTAAATGGCTGACTTTCTTTGTTTAATGTACTGTACTTAGCTAGCTAGTATAACTAACCCTACATGCTTAGAATACCTAGGTTAGTTGTAGTACTAGTAAGACATGTAGGAGTGGTAAGACGGAACAGGCTACTCACAAACTTAAACGTTGAATTGTGAAGTGGAAACAGCACGGTCCAAGCAAATGATACGCTTAATGTCCACAACAATGTTAGCTTCCACCGTCGACATTTCCCAAGCAAGTATTAAATATTGTAAAAAATCTGAAGAGTTTCGCGGATAATTTTTTTCGCGCCTTCTGGAGCCTACGTCACTTGTTTGCTGTCCCTTACAGCCAATCGTAGCTGGTGAAGAACTTTGGACATTGGGAAATGTAGTCAAAATGCAGTTGTACAAACAAGTTTCATATTTATACACAAACTGTAGAATAACGAACATTTTTGTTCAACATCTTTTATTCAATCAGTATTTTGTTGATGTCTAACAATGTTTTAGTATTATAAATACAGAAACACGGCAACAATCTTTTATTGGGCTTCACTGCCTATAGTTAGTTAGTATAGCCTATGGTTTCATTGCTTTTACATTATTGCCACTTTTCGGTCATGTTTCACAGTAGCCTATGGTCAAAGCTGAAAAATGGTTGTGATGTTGAATTATGACTGTATTTTAATTAACATCATAACAACAATTAAGCAGGTAAATTACCTGTGGCTATACATCAGTGTTCACACCAGGAACAGCCTATCCCGATGCAGTGACATTGCCAGAGAATGTCTATTGCGGTCAAATTTCCCGCAAATAACGTCTGACGACGCAGTGACTATGGACGTGCGAGTGATTAAAGGATGCTGGTTGGCTTCAGCTTTACTGAACAACAGCAGGCTATGAGAGGGGCGTCGATACGTTTACGTTTGTCCCTGCTTTAAAAACAGGTGTTTAAAATAGGCTAGGTTATAGACAGATGTAAACGCAATAGAACTCTAGCCTAACCTATGGCCAATTACCAGATATTCTTATCGCTGATTTTTATCAACCTCAATCAGGGAGAACTGAGATTGTAGGTAACAATACGTCGGATGGTTTGGTCAACCCAGGTAGGGGTATTTTTTCGCATTGGTTTAGCCTCGACCACCTTTTTATGGGCTTAATAGGCTATGGAGCTTAGACGACTAATTAGATGAGAGCTGCTGGTTGGTGACCACAAGGCGCAGACATTGGAATGCAGAATTAATCCGAGATTGGCAGTCATTCATGATATTCATTCATCGTTTCGTTCAGTGAAGACGATGGTAACGGAAGGAATGGGTCAGGTGACGCTAGGGCTCAGAGAGTGAGATAGAAGTTTACAACCCTTTCAGAGCAAGCTGGACTTGCATCTGCAACGTAGTCGCAAGAAGGAGTTGCTCGAGCCAATGTCATGGACTTAGCATGTGATATTGTGATCGTTTTTGACATGTTGACTGAATGTTGAGATAGTCAGTGTAGAAAGTCGCGTCTCAAATCTGCTAAAACTAAATAATGGTGCCAGGTGCTCCTGCAACAATGCTCCCTGCTTCGGAGGCTGCCAAGATCTACCAAACCAACTACGTTAGGAACTCCCGCGCCATTGGGGTTCTTTGGGCAATCTTCACCATCCTCTTCGCCATAGTCAATGTGGTGTGTTTCATACAGCCCTACTGGATTGGAGACGGTATAGACACGCCGCAGGCTGGTTACTTCGGTCTGTTCCATTACTGTATAGGGAACGGACTGTCCCGGGACCTAACCTGTCAGGGCAGCTTCACCGAGTTCAGCACCATCCCTTCCGGCGCGTTCAAGGCAGCGTCCTTCTTCATCGGGATGTCCATGGTACTGGTCCTGTCTTGCATTGGCTGCTTCGCTCTCTTCTTCTTCTGCAGTACAGGGACGGTGTACAAGATCTGCGGCTGGATGCAGCTGGCCGCAGGTAAGTGGATTGATGCCTTCAGGTATAGGGTCATTCCTGGAAGTTTCATACATTAATCCTGATGTGCAGTCCGAACCAAGTGTAGATTATAAAGTATGTAACACTTAGGCCTACCTATTGGCTACATTTACAATAATTGTTTATAGTGAAGCACAATGGAGTTCAAACATTAAAATTGTTGTTAAAGTTGACAAAGACTGACAAAAAAGTATTGTCAACACCTCATTAGCACTGCATACATTTAATTGGTATGCATTTTAAGTAGACTATATGTAGATTAATGGCTGTTAGCCAGCTGTGAAATGAAGCGTCTCTACATATTGCAATTTGGCTTTAACTAAACATCACTGTCCAAGAAAGAAATCTGTAGATATTGTATAATCAAAAATAAACATAATGGAAAATAGACATGTTTTATGGTTTAATTTATATGTCCCATAAAATGAATGACCACTGATTAACTTATGATTTAATTTAAAAAAATGGTCCTATGAGTCTAAGATTCCTCAGCTTTCCTGACTGGGTGACATTTTCATCAGATGTAGGTCAACCATATTATGTGTTTTTGTAATGACAGGCACCCCAGTGATAATTCATGCACAATTACACAAACAACACCACTGATATTATCTGGAGTAAAATCCAGAGCAGCACTGCGTCATTGGGGCAAAATTAAAACCCAAGCCAGCCTAATGAGGAGCAACGCTGTTTGTGTTTCCTCTTTTTCCGCAGATGAAAGCGAGTTGGTATTCCTCTGTCAGTGCCTGCTTTGCTTGTTTTTGGGCTTACCACAGGGAATGGATGTAATAATAAACTGCCAAATATTCAGGTGTAAAAAATGATTTATGAATCCAACAGTTATTATGTCTATCCTTGTATTCTTTGAGGAAACACAATAGAATAAGTGTGTTGCGGCTACAAGCTGTGTAGAGTTCTATGATGTGAGAAGCCGTCTATACAGACAATGGACTCCTCAGTGTTCCTTCTATCTTATGGATTCATGACAGTGCTATGTTCCCAGATATGTTTCAGTATTCACCACATAGTCTTCATCCTCAGTGAACTCACTTAATATTTGTCTTTTTTTTTGGGGGGGGGGGGGGGGGGTCTTTCACCTACCATTATCTCAAATGTCATTTTGTGGCACTGTGGAATTGGCTATTACATGTCTACACCGAAACTGTAATTGGCAACAATGTAAGGGACTTTACATCTCTGAGAATCCATAAATCCTGGTTTTATATACTTAAGTTTGATGGGGTCAGATGGGATTTCATGAGGAATTGACCATAGTAATGTGCTGCTGTGCAGGGCTGCACAAGTTCAGGGCTTCAAGATGGGTTTGATGGTGGTTATTCTCTGAACACTATTCTTGATATGTATGAGATGTGCTTTCAAAGTTGGTGTCTCGATTGTACTGAAGTCAGGTGTATTTGCTTTATGCTCTTACTTTTTGAGTGCCTTGGAGCCTACCTTTATGTTCTCTTTTTCGAACTCTCCCATACTGCAGTGGTTTGTGGATGTACTTCAATTGACCACTCGTCACAAGGTCTCTCTCTTTGTTTCTCTTCAGTACATCCTCTTCCACCCACAACCTACTCTTGTGTATTAACAGCTAACGTTGACTGACAGGCTGCCCCCTTCTTTGGGTGAATGTTCTGCAAGGTCAATGACAAGCACTTATTCTGTGACAATCAAATCTCAGAGCCCTCTCTGTCTCCCTCTCTCTGGTGAATTAGGATGAGGTGAGTGCCAGCCGGGGCTGTGTAGTGGCAGGCATTCTGGCATTGCCTGACACCAGGCAGCAGCTTGATGCTCAGCAAACCTGGCTGGCAGTCCGACCCAGACGCATTGCTAAAATTATGGAACTCTACCATTGTATATCCTGTCAACTGGATTGTATTTCTCAGTTTAAAATTCAGATTAAAACGCATTTGTTAATGTGTTTAAAAAAAATGCTGCAATGTGTCCTTGAGGGCCTAAGGCACCTAGAAATAAAGGTATTATTGTTATTTGAAATTCCTTCAATAGAAAACAAAGCAAAGGAACTGAGTGAGGGATCTTGAGTTTGTTTCCTGGTCCTGGTTCCTGGCTTCCCCGCATGGCTAAAGTGTTCCGCTCAAAGCTGCACTCAGTGCCCAGGAAATGGGCCTCTTGAGGAGGATGTTGGCATTAGCAGCAAACATAATAGAACCCATTTGATTGCAAGTGTCTTATTGATCAAGGGAGTTTTTTTCTAGAAGAGCACAAAGCAGGGTTGCTAATGGGAAGCAGCCGTGGTTACTGTCTGGCTCCCAAACACTGTCCAGAGGTGTGTGACTGTTTACTGCAACCACTGATCTACGGATGTACTGTTGGGGTCAGGGTCAGTTCAGTTAACCTTGGTCTCTGTACACTATCTCTGTACATGAAGCCTTACAACCCTAAGAGTTATTCCAATAGACCCCCCTCTAATCTCATTGGATAAGGACATTGACTTGCTCTTATCCTCTCAGCAGTTCTGTGACGTACAGGCAGGGTCTGAGGGGATTACTGTGCTAAAGTAATGTGACCAATCAAGAGCCCCAGAGATACACACACACACACAACCATGTATAAACAAAGAACGCACACAGAAACCTTTAGAAACAGTCAAATTCCCACACGCGTTTCCCCACAAACCTATGGACCCAAGTGCACAGACACATCCCCTTCAAGGCCATTAGTCGGGGCTCTCTAGGACACAGCCATTTGGTCATCTGGCAGAGTTGTAAATGGACTAGATGAAAGCCAGATCACTTTCCAGCACTCTCTGTGAGCGCATCGCTCCCACTGTTCAGCACACCAATGCCTGAAGAGGGATGACGCCTACTGCCTGCAGCTGAATCTCATTCTCGATGAAGTAGAACGGGATGCAGGGTCAGGTTGGCTGGAAAACACAGCGAGGAGTGAGAGGAGGGATGGTTTTGGCTGTGGAGAGTGTTTTTTTTTGTAACACAGAGTAAAAGTGAAATGGAGTTATTGCTGTGGAGCTGTATGAATCAAAGCACTGCAAGGCCAAAGCCAAAGGAATTCAGCACGAGACTCGGGGAATTTGAATCACATAACAGCCCTTTGGAGATTTCTGAAAGCCATGGAGTGCATCCACAGTCGTATCATCTAAAGGTCATGAAGTGCCTCAAGAGCATAGATTAATGGAATCTCAAAACACGAAGGGTGTACTGTATGCACTTCAAAATCCCCCACAATGCACTCTGGCTCCAGGAAGTGGTGCTGTATTTCTACCAGGCATGAAATGTGTGTTTTCAATCTTTACTCCCAAATGATCAGCGTGCCTCTTAGAGCTGTCACCCTGTGGATGAATCACGAGCGGCACACGTGTGTCTGGGACCGTACATTCTGAAGTGAAGAAGTTGGTTTACGTGTGTCCCTGCGGACCATATGTGAGATGATAGTCAAACCAGCCAAACACAGACGTGTTACCTGTGTACCTGCCACTAGTTCATTTGTGTGTGAGCCCTGGGCATGTTTTTGCCTATCCTGAGTACTCAAATGTGCTTACGGGAACTACAAATGTATTTCCCATTTCAAATGTTCAATTTCTTTCAAAGTTGTTATTCAAATTTTGGGGAAATGTTTTAGAGGTGTGATCTAATGTTATCTTTGTTTGGAGATTCATCAAACCTTTTTGAGAGGAACCATGAAATGATAAATCATTTATTAGTACTAATGACATGTTAGTCATTTGCTCATGAGCTGAAAATGAATGGCCTTTTAGCTTCAAGCATGATATACTGATTTCATGGGTGTCTGATTTAAGCTGTGCTCATGACTTGGGAGGCTGAGGGGCATTGACAAGGCCGTTGTGGGGGGATAGTGGCAAATGTAAAGAAAGAAAATACATTTTCAACTTTTTATGACACGGGACCCGGCCTTCAGTAAATGGACCTCATAGAAACATGCCAATGTGTTCTCCTTTTTGTTCCTGCCGTCCCTGCGTTGAATAATCTTTATACACTGTAACTACAGATATGTATGCATAAACGCTTATCTGATGCAGTGGCAGGCTAATGGTAGCCTGTTTGAGCTAAAGTGAGAGTGGCATGTTTGATTGAAGAGCCACAAGGTCTTAATGAGTTGAAGTGTGATTGACAGTTTTGATCACAGAGCAGTTGGTAGGGCGATTTTAAAATAGAGAAAAGATTGGAAGTGGAGGAGCGAGGCTGGACACACTAACCAAGCTCTCTACCACATCAATGACAAGAACATCCCTCTTCTCTCTTCATCTCTTCTTAGATAGGGATAAAGATGTCTTAACGTATTGTAACCTTATTTCATATCCTTACACTGCCCTCTATATCGTATCTCGTATCGTATCTAAACTACCACACATGACAGAGTGTCATAGTCCCTACTGACGTGGCAATAAAAAAAGTTGTTGATAGTCGACTTTCTAGAGTGCAGAGTATAGTACATCATTAAAACAACTCACAGTTTTATCAGAATACCTTAAGTGCATTCAAAGTCACTTCAGCAGCATCTGTGGATTTCCTTTAAAATACCTGCACAGCGGATTCAATAAGTAAACCCTTGACTTGCTGGATGAGAGTCTTTATGTGTGCGTCACCCATTCCCTAAAGAGCAATTTCAGTCTGTCTATGTGGGGCGACCTCTTTGCTGTGGTCGGAGCCTTGCAGTGTTTCCTGCTTGCTTCATGAGGCTGATGCCCTTGGCTCAGGCGTGTGGTTGGGTGGTTCTGCTCTGTTAGCATTTCTCCTCCTCTCTGGCCATTTAAACTGGAGAGTGAATGAGGAGATTAGGCCCAGGCAGACTCACTCGGGTTGCTGGGGCGTCTGACAGGTGAGATAACAAGGGCCTGTTCTTTAGTCCCTGTAGGGTGCTGAGGTGTCAGCCTGGCCTCTATCTCATGCTACCAACCACCCTAACTCTCCCAATCAAGGTAATCATGGAGCGGCGGGGCACCTAGCAACAGGGGAGCCATATGATGGCTCACCTGAGGAGATTGGCATCTTTAGGTACTGTTAGTATTCACACTGTGCTGTGTAGTAGTCTAGAGACTATGTAAGGCTGTTCATTGTGTGTGTGTGCGTGGGTGTTGGGAAAATCTGTAGAAAATGGAATGTTGTGAATGTGCACAGAATTGATGCGTATAGAGTTATCCTCTGAAATAGAAATGGTGTTTCTCTGCTTCCTTGTGTTATGTATTCCTTAGGGAGCGTCACTAAATAGCTCTACCGCTCTTCACTGCACAAGGGATCAGTGACAAATCCCCCAGCAGGGGAAAGTGATAATCTCAAGGAGCATAAGCTTGGCCCAGAAAGGAACAGAATACAGTTAGTCCTTTTCTTTCTGTTCCCTCTTGAGGGAAAGTTTACTGTGTCCATAATAACTCTGGTTATCTACGGGTTTTGTCGTTAAGTGAAACTGTCCATTTACATTACATTAAAATTAAGCAGGCGCTCTTATCCAGAGCAACTTACTTACACTAAGTACAGGACATTCCCCCGAGGCAAGTAGGGTGAAGTGCCCTGCCCAAGGACACAATGTTATTTTGCACGGGCAGGAATCGGACCAGCAACCTGATTAATAGCCTGACTCTCTAACCGCTCAGCCATCTGATCCCCCCCATGTTAGACGTCTAGGCATCTTCCAATAGTGTATAAAAATAACTCTTATTTGACCCACTTGGGTTGTAATCTGCAACTCTCGACTGACCTAATCGTGTTTTACACCGCTGCAGTGCACAGGCTTTCTCGCTGGGGTCATGAGTGTTGCGGAGGAGGTTTGGATCCCGAGCCGCAGCTGGTGGGTGGTTAAGGTTGGACACTGCAGTTGGGACTCACTATTCAGGCCAAGTGTCAGGTGATATCCAAGCCAAGTAGTGTGCACTTCGTTAAGACTTGATTAGCCTGGCTCTCCAGCGTAATTAGTGGCGGAAGAGGAGGGGCAAGTCCTGATTGCAGCTCTGCCTCTGGGCAGCTTAGAGACCTACATATCAACAACTTAATCCTTTTGAAGGAGAGTCCCTACTGGGTGCAGACAGCAACCTCACACAACCTCAGACAACTAGGGGAAGACCCTGCAAGTCTAAAACCCACATACAGCTTAAGAGCAGCCGACAGTTTTAACGGTTTGATCGCTGATTAACAATGATTTCAACGACTGTGTTTTTGAAGACATAAACGTGTTTGAACTCAGCGCTTCGAACGGCCATGTTAAGTTGCAGTTGGATGACTTAGTATTCCCTAGGTCAGTGACTTTAGTAGACATGGATTTAACATTGTAGATGTGGCTGCTGCGGTGGTTTTTACAATGCACCTCAAATGCAGCTAGCCTACAATGAACTGAACATGACCCCGTAGATAACAGCAGTTATCTTTGAAAATCCCCTCCAATCCTTTTATGAAGCTTGACACATCCGGATGTGTGCATAACACTGGTTTATGAGAACAGTTAATGGTCCGTCAAGCATGAATGAAAGCCTTTGAAGGAGTTTTCTGGTCGCCCTCTGAGTGGTTGGAGATTAAATGAAAGCTTAAAAAGTGCTATATTTTTCTGGGGATAGCAGCCATTAAATAACTGCATGAATACTGTGTGTGTGTCCTCAAACCAGAAAGAAATTAACAAAGAAAAATGCACAATGCTGCAGACCTCAGGATCACTCCAACAATCTTCAGATATTTACCGGTACTCAACCACAGGACAGACTGACATGTTCTTCAGATAGTTCCTTTTCTCTCTCTCTTCACCTCTGTCTCTTTTTCTTTCCCTCTGCATCAGTCTGTTTATTTAACACAATCTTAAATAAACCCTTCACACGCTTCATAATTACGATGTAAAGCTAGCTAACCACTTTTCATAATTAGGACTGGAAGGCAGTTGGTAGTTCAAACACTGCCCAAGGCAATGAGTGTAAACAGATTTACAAGGAAACTGAGATAATTATCAACAACAACCCCAACTTTTAGCATGCAAACACATAACATAAAAACACTGAAACATGTTCTTAGGTTGAACCTTGTATGAATATTGTCATGTTGTAATAGAAGTTGGATAGGAAGGGGCTACATAACACCACCTCAGCTACACCTGTTAACTTTATTTGGGCTGCTTATCCTGTTCATTATTGAAAAATGTGTCCAACCGAAAGCAGTTAGATAAAAAATGTGTTTGATCCTTGCAACTAGATTAGGCAGTGTATTTTTCTAAATCATCAGACAATAGATGTTGTCCCCAAATCTCCTCCAGACTGCCTCTTGTCTCTGATTCCGGAGGAGCGCTTGGCTTTCTACATTTTCCATCTAAGTCTATCTTGATCACCAGGCCAAAGCAACAGAAAGCCGACTGATTTATTCCTCCTCCTGAGACCTGGCTGAAGGACAAGGACGTGACCTGTAAAAAAAACACACAAAATGAAAAATCAAACAAGACTGCAGTAAACGAGACTGGATGTGTGTGTTCACACATTCTTGATTTGGGCATCTGGGATTGTATTTTTGGATGAGGGATGATTGAGTGTGAGTGTGTGTGTGTGTGTGTACGCCTGCGCCCAAGTGTAGGCTAGTATGTGTTTGTGTGTTGGCAGCTGTATTTCTCATCCAGCACTCTCTAGTGTTCCAGGTGTGACACCTGGCTGTCATTGTTAGGCCATGAGTAATGATCTCTTGTTCAGTGATTTAGGGTGAATGAGCTTTGGTGATGGTTGCAAGACCTGGACAAATACCCTCCAGCGTGGACAACCAGCTGCCAACGCTCCAACACCTGTGACTGGACGCAGGCTGTGAGACCATATAGATATCGGGTGTTTGGGATACGTTCTGCAGGGAGGACCCTTCCCTCCTCAGCATTCCATTCCAGATATCCCCTCTCTTCACGCATCCATTTTAAGCTTCCAGAGAAATCAAAGACATGGTGCCTGTCCTTTGATGTGCTCAAAGGGTGCTCCTCGGTCGTGGTCCATGTTCTGTCTGGGTGTGGAAATGAGTCGTGTGAGCATGTGCAACCTGGGATCAAAGCCTCGGTCCTCTCTCTCTCTCTCTCTCTCTCTCTCCCTCTCTCCTTGGCTTTATTTCTCCTTTTTATTTTCCCTCTTGTTCTTCCCCCTTTTTCTCTCACTGTTGATCTATGCCTTATCAATCATTTACTGGTTGTTAAACAAATCAGATTTTAGACTTCCAATGGTTCAATTGAAAACTCAAACCCCCTTCTCCTCTCATGCCATGATCTATAATAATGATCTTATCTCCTCTCATCAGTCAATACATCATAATGGATGGCATTTGACTGGGCCTGTTACAGAGACTAAATAGTCAATGGAATATATTACCTTGGAGGTGGTATTTCTCTTGGAGACTAGTGATATTGAAAAAACATTATCAGGTTTAAAGGGCTAGTAAATGACCTGACGATGATGTTTGAAGTCTGTCAAACTGTACATTGAAAACTGTAGATGATTTAATCTGTACATTGAAAACTGTGGAAAAAAGTATGAGTATAAACCAGTATGGTAGGAACTGCATGTGGCATCAGCTTGCACCATAATGGGGTCAGTCTGCGAAAGTAAAGGACTCCAACGTTCTCCAAACCAAAGGAAAGAAATGACTTGATACGTCATCAGTTCTTGGTAAAGCAGCAGAAGTAGCGTCGAGGTGCAAATGAGAGCGTGTTCACCATGAGGAGAACACAGCTAATGATGTTGACAGAGAGCCTTCCATCAAAGACAGCTCTGCCGACGACTGTGGGAAAGCAGAGAATACAAATGAGGGCTGAGTTGGGAGGACATCAAACAGCTCCTGTGTTCATCCAGCAGGCAGCGCAGCAGAGGTTGCTGTTTGATAAACTTAGCACAGAGACTCTGAGCAGCCTTTGTGCGTGCGTGCGTTTGTGTTGATCCCAATGGAAGGTCCTCCAGGGAGTCTGGAAAGAATTCATCTGTGTTCAGGAGTAGGTCCCTTGGGCTCCAATAACGTTGTCCCCCCTCATTTGTAAGTCAAGGTCTGTGACTAGATATTATGAGTTGGCTGTCATTGTTGTTGTTGTTTTTTTACTGTTGCTTCAGTCGTGTAGTCTCTTGTGTGTGAGGACTGCGGTTCAGAGATCCCAGACGAGAGCAAGCCCTGGTAGGAGGTTCGTTTCTGTGAGCTCTGCAGTCAGTGTTCTTCCCAAGCTCCATCGACCACCCGCTCGCTCCCTGGCTGGGGTTGCCATAGAAACGGCACACCGGCAGCGTTTGCCCGCCTCTCCCCTCTTTTCGCGATTGGCGGGAACATGGCTCGAGCCCTTGATCACGGTTATGGCTGGAAAGGTGCACTCTGGAAAGGCACCATAGGGATATTGAAAGTGTGTTTTCGTGATAACCATGCGGGCCATTTAGCCTCCCCCTGATACTGTTAGGAATCACCTGGGTACACTGTTGGTTCACCTGATCAACCTTCACTTTTCATGGCAGATGGATTCCTTTGTGTCATTGTGAGTGGGCAACTGTGCCCATTGGTACCTTGTGTTAAGCTATCTATCTCCTCTCTCTCAGGTTTTCATCGCTATGCAGAGGGGAAGAGAGAAGAGTAGAGCATGAGACAAGGGGGGAGAGGGAGAGAGAAGGGAAGAGGGAGAGAGAAGGGAAGAGGGAGAGAGAAGGGAAGAGGGAGAGAGAAGGGAAGAGGGAGAGAGAAGGGAAGAGGGAGAGAGAAGGGAAGAGGGAGAGAGAAGGGAAGAGGGAGAGAGAAGGGAAGAGGGAGAGAGAAGGGAAGAGGGAGAGAGAGATCTGCTGTCAACCCAGATCAGAGGAATATTAGAGCGAGCTTCAAACGCAGCGTGTTGATGATTGAGAGAGGAGAGGACGTCTGTCAAACATTTAGAGGAGCTGCTCAAGTCTCCTGGCACCTCCAGAGCAGCGTCACTCCTGGGAGAGATGACAGCTGATTCACTTTCATGTCCTGAATGGAGACTTGCTCAGGTGATGGGATATGGTTTCTGTCAAACACATACAATGCACAGGGACATTGTTTCAAGTGAACATCACATGTTTTTGCCCCCAAAACGAAAACATGACCACCCTTAAGAGGGTCAGAAGCCTATTGGTGTCCATGACAACAAGCAGCGACATGCCACTGTCTTTGTTGGGACCTATCCTAATAGGCTTGCAATAACCCCTGTGCTTTTATTTCATCAAAATGTTATTTGTGGTGTTTTTTTTCTATGCTCCCAGATTAAGCACACATGTATGAACTCACATCGTTTTATCTGAGACTGCCAGGCTTGTCACCAAGGATCCTCCTTGGTAGCAGCTTGTTACTCTGCAGGTCTGCTGGCTGCCGCCCGTAATTAATCGGAGCACCTGTTCCCAATCACCTCTTATGTTCCCTCCGCCCTAGAGGTTCATGGTAAACGGTGTCTTCCGGGCAATGGTGGATGACTCTGCCTTCCTTTTGAGCATGTTGAGAGGGTGTAGTCCGACTGTCTATGTGAGAGCGGGTCTGACTGAGTGTCAGAGAAGGCACTCGTGTAGGGACGCGACGCGTGGCAGCCATTGCTCGTGCCGTGTCCTGTCCTGGAAGAGACCAGAGGACAGCAAGTCAAGAGGAGGAGGGTCACAGGAGAGGGTGGATGAGAGACATGCCTGTGATTGTCAGCAGCGATGCCACAATGTCATGCTGCATGTGGACGCAGCTGACAGTTGGATGCTCATCACTCACTGTATGCATCACAGGACTGACAGCAGGCAGCCAGTCACCATGACAATGCGGCATCTGCCCCTTCTGTCAATGGGAGAAGCTAATGTGTGACATCGCAACTGTGGCAAGCCTTATTGGTGGAGTAGCTGGTCTCTCATCATTGGTGGAATGGAACTATCTAAAGCCAAGACTGCAGCAGATCAGCTCGATGAATATAAAATATTACTCTTAAATCCAATCTCAGTTTTCAGGAAGCTCAAAACATTTACTATTGAGCTAGATATTATATCCATTGTTTACCTAGCATTCTGAAACTTTGCCTTGAAGCAGTGTGCCTTATGAAATAGTTTAAACAGGAAACATAAGCTCTTGAGGATTAGCAAAATGACTTACCGATCATGTGATTAAAATATGAAGACTTGTTATAGCTCTGTCTAGTAACTGGTGATGTTTTCATTTGTCATTGTAAAATAATCTTCATTAAGCTGCTTTTCCGGATGTGACAGATGCTGACAGGTAAAGTGCTTTGATGAGGGTAGACAGAGGTCCCTTTACGCTCTTCATACAGATCATTATTTTTACCATCAACAAACATGCAGATATAAACACTTTTACTTATTTTATTTAATCAGCAAAAACACTTTCCAGAGGGAGATCTGACTGGTGTTCTCTTACAGTTAGGGTTCCAATTTAAGCATGTACAGCCTTGTGCTGAGGCCATCAGTTTGTTCCTCTGGCGTGGAAATGATGACAAGCTAATAACACTATAACTCTGAGCTAGTGCCTCTGCCAGGCCTGATAGTAACCAGGGCTGATGGTGTCTGCTCCAGCACCAACTGATTAGCTGGTCAATTTCATATTCAATCAATTTTATGGCGACACCATTCCACAGGGAGCATGCAGAAACGAGCCACTCGTGTAATCTAGTGCACATGAACAGTCTGTTGAATAGGGCTACTAAGCAGTTACATTGATCTCAACATTTAAACGAAACAAGTGTTGATGTGCCCTGACTTTAGCTGCCTGTAGTGCCTGACTTGGACTGTGAAGTGTGCACTTTTCACCAGCGCTCCCGTCAAGTTCTGCATTTCTGCACACCCCCTTTCTTCTTGCTTCCTGTCATACGAGGTCCATCAGGATTCCAACCCTGCAACTCCTTTTCATACCTCCACTCGGTATTCCCCTCCCTCTCTGTCGTGTCATCTCCGCTGCTCGCTGTGTGCTCTGTGTGTACGCCCTGTTCCCCTCCCCCTTCTGAGGGACTCAGCACTGTACACAGTCCATCTGTCTTCCTCTCCGTCAGCCCTGCAGACCCACACCATTCACAATCACCCACTCGCCTTAGTCCCTCTCTCTCTCTCCCCTCTTTCTTATCTCCTGGCTCCTCCCTTCCTTTATCTGTAGTGTCTCTTCTTCCCTGCCTGTAGAATCTTTATCAGCCCCAGCAACAACAGAAACAAGGTGTCGAGGAGGGAAGGAGAGAAAGGACCATGCAGATGGCTTTGTGTGCCTGTGTGTGTGTGTGTGTGTGTGTGTGTGTGTGTGTGTGTGTGTGTGTTGGTCTGCATACAGAGCGACCAGACAGGACGGCTGCTTTGGTCTGAGATACAGAGCAGCTGGGGGCGGACCAGGATACAGCCGTTCAGTGTTTCAGCACCTCACATTTGGACAGCTCCTTCCCAGTTAGAATCACTTGCGGTCATTAAATCGCAGCAATTAAAAAAGAAAAAAGGGAGAAAAAAAGCTTGTTGTAATGCATTATTCTTGCACAGCACTGTTTCATTAATTCTCCATGAGTAATTACAATTGGCGAATTCATCGGGTCATTCATGAATTTCTTGACTCATTCACTGGGTTGGCCGACTGAGCAGGCTGGTCTGAATGGAACATTGGGAGTGTATGCAGCAGACAGCAGCTTGTCATTCACATCTCCTGGCCTGCCTTATTACACCCAGCCATAAACATGCCCCCCTACCCCTCGGGATGACAGAGGGAGGAGGAGAGGGAGGTGCAATGCTTGCTTTTATCTGTCAGTTTTTACCTCCCATTTGGCCTGGCTCATCCTTGCCACGCATCACACACATCATCTCCAAAGCACACACACACACACACACACACACACACACACACACACACACACATGCTCACGCACACAACCTCAATCACCATGGCATTTGAGCAACCACGTAGGAAGAGAGCAGAGCCTGTGTTATGCTGCATGATTAAGAGCTGACTGTGTGTGTGTGTGTGTGTGTGTGTGTGTTAGTGCATGTGTGTGGGTGTATGTGCATGTGTGTATGTCATAGGGGTCCAGGTTCTGATGCCTTTCAATTAACTCAATCTGCAGGGCACCCTCTAGGAGAAAGAGAGGGGGGAGTAGAGATAGAGAGAGACAGAGAGTGAGAGGTAGAGAGTCAGAGAGAGGGAGAGTTACGGAAAGAGATTATCAGAAGCACACACAACAATGGATAATATATGGAAAGATAAATGTGCTACACAGTCTGTGCAAAAGATGTACTAACTATGTTTAACTGCATGTTCTCCTGCTCTCTGATCCCTGATGCAGAGGCAGAGCTGGCAGGCCTATAGTGATCATGTGAGCAGGGCAGAGCAGAGGTGTCTCTTGAGACAACACCCAGGGGAGTGCTGGGATCTGAAGTCTCCTTTGATCACTCTGCAGCCCACCCCAATCCACCAGACCTGACTGGCAACACATGAGGGAGGGAAGGGGAGAGGGAGAGGGAGAGGGAGAGGGGAGGGGAGGGAGAGGGAGAGGGAGAGGGAGAGGGAGAGGGAGAGGGAGAGGGAGAGGGAGAGGGAGAGGGAGAGGGAGAGGGAGAGGGAGAGGGAGAGGGAGAGGGAAGGGAAGGGGAGAGGGAGAGGGAGAGGGAGAGGGAGAGGGAGAGGGAGAGGGAGAGGGAGAGGGAGAGGGAAGGGGAGAGGGAGAGGGAGAGGGAGAGGGAGAGGGAAGGGGAGAGGGAAGGGGAGAGGGAGAGGGAGAGGGAGAGGGAGAGGGGAGGCTGTTGACACCTCCCAACACACAAACACTTAGCTGTATATGCAGCGTCTGACACTGCCAGAGCGATACATTGAATCACTTTGCACCCCGTCATGGATATTCACGACTTAAATACATATATATATGAGAAATATGCATTAGGAAGTCAAGAGCATGGAAAGGCACTAATGTGTCCTTCAGAAATGACAGTGCTGGCAGTGCTCTGCCTTTTAGAGAGGAACATGGCCCTCCCACCCATGATCAGCCCACTGCACACACAGGTTCAGCCATTTCATCCTAAAGGTCACCTTGGCAACCGTAGTTCTCTACCACAACAGTCCTGTTGACCCAGCTGTTACGACACTGTGCTTTAACACCACAACTCACACATGGGAGGTCATAGAGGACATCTGCTGGCTTCACAGGTGCTAATTGGTCCAACTTACTGTCGATGCCAAGTCACTTTAAAGGTAGTCCTTCAGAACAGTTCTTATCAGACCTTCTGGAGGTTCTCTGGAGGGGCTGAGGGGTTTGTCGTGTGCATGAGAGCTCTCATTCAGATGATCTCTCCTCTCTTTTCTTGTGCAGGCCGATGGAAAGATACAGACAGACAGACAGACAGACAGACAGACAGACAGACAGACAGACAGACAGACAGACAGACAGACAGACAGATTGTTGAAAGGGTGGTGTGTGTGCGCATGAAGTGTGTTCCAAAACAGTTCAGACCAACAGAAGCATCAAGTCAAATCAGTGGGAGCATTAATAATCGACTGCTCGATGGGTGAGGGCAGGCTAGCTAACCGTTTTTACACAGACAGACAAATAGACAGAGAGACAGAAAGGCAGGCAGACACACAGACAAGCAGTATTGGATGTGGAGATGATGAATGTGCACTGGATAAGATCATGAGATTTTCTCTCTCTAGACTGATAATAACCTGGCGTATGACTAATTCTGAGTCAGAATGTAGCACCGCTCAGCATAAGTTAACACTGCTGTCGAGACAGTTAACACAGAAGGAACAGAAATCAGATAGCTGATCAGCTGTTAAAGATTAACCAGACATTATTGAAGTTGTCAATAATGCATTTCAAGTGAGTGGAGACTGGAGGCGTAGGATCTGGATTAGTGTTCCTGCACTGGGATGATTATTATAGCTGCTATGATCATTATTGCCACCATTCTGCTCTGTATCACAGCATGTTTGTGTGTGCAGGAAACCGGAGATTAGAGAGAATGGGAGCACAGCAGGGGGTCCTGAGTCCAAACAGCGCTCTGTGCTGCTCGACTCCACACTTCCTCATAGGCTCCCTCTCCTCATTCAGCTTCCCTCGTCTCATCCCCACTCCGTCTCTACGTGACGACGTTCACCTTGAATGAGGGTGGGAAAGAGCGAAAGAAAGATAGTGAAAGAGAGAAGGATGAAGGGGGGTATTCCCAATGTCGTTTCCTGAGATTAAACCTCTCTTTTTTTCATCCCTTGGAGCCTTCCATCACCTACCTGTGTATCTGTTGTGGGTCTCCTCAGCTGTGGTTGCTCCGCCTCTGACAGCGCTAACTAGCTTTACACTCCCAGACTGCAGACATCCACTTGTTCCTTCCGTAACGTGGCCGCGTGATTGGATGATGTCTCCTGACAACAGTTATTGCTCCGTGCAAATGTCTGTTATTGTCAGACAGTCCCCAGAAAACAGTCATCAACAAGCCTGACAGTGAGGTTTTTGTGTGTGTGTGTGTGTGCGCACCATGTCTGTCTGGTATCAAAAGGGCAAGTGGAGAGACTGGCAATGGGCTCAGGTGTGGTGTGACAATCATTTGTCCTTGCTCTCCATCTCTCTCTCCCTTTCTCTTGAACCCTCTATCCCTCTCCGTCTGTCCCCCATCCTTTCCCTCTCCTCCTCACCCACATCTTTGGGCCCCGTCTTTGTCCCTGTCCCTGTCCCAGGCACATGTCTGATCCTGGGCTGTATGATCTACCCTGACGGCTGGGACTCTGACGAGGTGAAGCGGATGTGCGGGGAGCAGACGGACAAGTACACCCTGGGGGCGTGTTCCGTCCGCTGGGCTTACATCCTGGCCATCATGGGCATCATGGACGCCCTGATCCTCTCCTTCCTGGCCTTCGTGCTGGGGAACCGCCAGGACGGCCTGATGGCAGACGATCTGCTGGGAGACAGTAAGGACCGCACCTCATCCTGCCTTTAGAGCGACTAAGACTTTAGGCTCACCTGCTCCATTCACAACCTGCCTTGAGACACTCGGAGCAGTCGTGTCTCCATGTTAACCTGCTTGAAACGCAGTCGAGCTTAGCTTCGCTCTATGGTGTTGTGTCCGTATGAAGGTTGAGTTTGGGAAGATTAATCATGGTAACTCACGACTGTAAAATCCTATTGGCGATAGTACTATAGCTTCAGACCCTGGTTTTTTGGTGACACAGCTGCAAAACCTCTCTTCAAAGCAAAAGCAACAGCCAGTGAATTCCATGGGGTGTATATCGAAGCTGCATACTGCACCTCTTTATCTAAACTCTAAATACCCCACAGAAACAGGGGATGTTAGAAATTCTAAATGTGTCTCTTTATACAGGTATTCTGAGCATAATTTCACACATACGAGTCATCCATTTGAATATATCAGATGCGTGTTACATAGCACCTGCCTGCTGCTATCACCACTGGTTTGATTGGATGGCTGAGGAGCGGAATGAGAGAGAGGAAGCATGAGCAAGACAAGGACGTAAGACTGTGTCTGAAAACAACATCAACATGATGAAAAGACACAGGAAGAATGAGCGATATAGCGAGGGAATGACAGCAAAGGAGGGAATTGAGCAGGAGCTGGGGTTAATTGAAGCCTGCAGCCACTGGACGGAATCATGAATTACTAATGGTTGTTTACACAGCTTGCACTCAGCCTGCCTAAATTAATCACACAAGCGCCATCACCCTGGACTGAGAATCCCATTATCAGCCGTAGGCGAGGGGGGCGAGAGAGGTAGGAGAAGGGTTGGAGATAATGCAGGATGGTGTGCAACTTCTATTGAATCTCATGTTCGGTATGCAAAGGGATAACAATTGATGAGCATAAATCTTAAATTCAGACACTGTTCTTCAATTACTTAACATCAGTTCCCCAGTGTATCAAAAGCCCTGTCTACAGACCCACTTGTCTCTGGGGTACTCCAGATGCCATGTGATTTAATGCTTCATTACAGTAATGAGTCAGTCAACTGATTTACTATTTTTGCAAATAGGGATATCTGAGGCACGTACATAGATGTTTTCTGTGATTGGGATTACCACACTGCCACCTTCTGGCAATCACTTGAACTGCAGCTCCATATCCTGCTAACTGGATATCCCAATGTTGTATGCTTACATCTTCTCTTTCTCTCCACAGAGAGTGGTAATGCCTAACACAGTAGTACATACGGGTAAGAGGTCTTGCTGGGCATATTTCTAAATACCTCATTTCACAGTTCTCTGTTTGTAATCTGTTTCTGAAGTGATTCCATGAGCAGATTGAACAGTTCAGTTGATGTCCACAGGTGTTGCAGCCTATGGGAAGTGTTGATGTCCTGTTCCATCTTGAAACAGTCACCCCCTGGAGGATGGAGGGCTGCTGTTGGGGGAAAGGAAAGAACATCAAAGAGAGAAATAGGCCCATTATGTCAAGAAGGAACTACTCACTCACTCTGAATAGTAAAATGTAAAATCACAACAAAAAACTATTCTCATGTAGGCCTACATCTAGATACTGACATTACATCCAAGAACCTTTATGGGTTAAGAACTTCTTTCTATATCACCTGTGACGTCTGTGATTTTCAACTGTGCCGACAGTTGCAAATTGTGTCATAATTGTGTTATACTAGTATTCCATAGCAGTCAATTGTGCGCAGTCCAGGGGATTCTCTCCAAGCTACTGGTCAACAGTGTAGCCTTTACTTGGCTGTGAACTATCAGACTGGACAACACAAGGGTGGGAGCTGTGAAGACTCTACACTGTTTGGCCTTGAGAGCCACCGTACCATGATGTCGCTGTACCATGAGCAGACTGCTGGAAATCACTACATACTAAATGGAAGACAGTGACAGTCACACTGAACACGGCTTCATGGAAGAAAACTAAATGTCCACTGTAAATGGGGAAAAAAAGAGTTGTGATAGATTCAGTTAAAATAGACTCGGTCAGAAACATGGGGAAAAAAATACAGTATTGAGGATAGGAAAATATATGAAATGTGTTAAATATATACTGTACATATTCAGTGTATTGAATGTATTTTGTTTTGACTTTGACCTTTACAGTTGATTCAGTATTTGAAAGCTACTGGTCTATTTCAGTGTGTGCCATACCGCATTATCAGCCAGAATTGTCTCAGTGATTAGTAAAAAAAATAAAAATAAAGCACACAAAAACAGGTCATTTTCTGTTTAGGCTGTTGCTTTCTATTGCCTGTTCTTAATTGGACCAGGATGTAGGATGTAGCTGCTGTATGAGGAAAGCTTATCTATGCCAGATCTATGCCAGATTCAGTATTGCAGTATTCAGCCCGTGTCCAGTTGTGGTTGTTACTCACTGTAACGTAACGCACCACAACTCTGTTACATGCTTGTGTGATCCAAGTATATGTGCCTACTTCTCTTGTCTGAGGGCTTCGTGGCAGAAACTGACATCTTTTCATACATTATGTGGATTATTTCTGGAAATGATGGATTTCCTTGGATCCAGTATATATATATGTGTGACTGTAATGTGTCCACTCATCATGCTGGAAGGCTCCCATTTCTCCAACAGTCACCGTGACCCTTACATTTACAAACTGAAGTTATTACTAGTGTGTTCAACGTGGACATTTTGATGAACCATAACAAGACTAACAGCTGTTCCAACCTTTATAACATTCATCCTGTCTGCATGTGTAAATATTCCATGAAAAAAAATATATAGAAAAAAACAGGTTAATAAATTTGTCTTTAATCCTGACTTGTCAATTTCTCACTGTGAAACAATATATGAAACAAAAGAAACCTTTCTTCTAGATGAAACAATACCACTTCAGACAATTGGTGCTTGGAAATACTTGATTGTCCCATCTAGTTAGACAAAAACAGGAACAAGTGTGTACTTTGCAATTGTAAAGAGTCCTTTTAAATCATTGACGTTCATTAAAATGCATTCATAAGCACAGTGTGCAAGATCAAAGACAAGTTTGAGCCCATCTGGTCACCTGAACAACCCTTTACAAGTTACCCAATCAGGATAGGTAATTATGCCAGCCAATCATAACGCTCAATGTGCTTTTTGTGGAAAGCAAAGCCAAGCACTGAAAATTCAACATGACCAGACATCTAGTATCAAGTGAACTGAGGCCGTCTCGTGTCCCTGACGAGCCCTACGGCGTAGTGAGCCTTTTGCTTTCTCTGAAAGGCTGCAGATGACCTTTGACCTTTCAGTGTACATCCGTCACCAGCCAGACAGCCAAGACAGGCCCAGGACCCACCGCTACCTTCGCCCTTCCAAAAACGCACACACACACGACACCACCAGTGGTATAAAACTGTCATTACAGTGATTTATTATATGAACCATGAAAATAGCCAACCAGTGCAGTGTCTGTGAGTCTCTCTCCTCCACACAAACATACACTCACACAAATAATAAAAAAAGACAAAGTTGAATAGTCCAGAAGAAAGAAAACAAAATAAAATAGTGCTACTGTCACAGAAACATTCAGCTTTGCCAAAAGAGCACTCGTATTTACAACCATATTCAAAAATGGGATGGGAGCGAATTGTACAAGCATAGAAAAGAAAAGAAGCAAATATTTACAATCCTGTTTCTGGTGAAAGCTGGAGTAACCACCTATACATTAAATTACACTTTCTACAAATAACCATTGATATTCAAAAATAAACCGCTAACGTTCTACCTACGTTGAGTCCTCTCGCTCTCTGACCACTTCAGAAGACTACAGCACTCATCATTCCACCCTGCTTTCTCACTTTCAGAAACTCACACAGGACAAACATTTAGTCACTTGGAATCTGCCTTCCACTTTCCTTCCATCTCTCACTCTTTCACACAGAAACAGACCCCACCCAACACACACACGCACTCCCACTTTCCACACACACGCGCACACACACACACACACACACACACACACACTCTCCACCTTCCACACAGGCATCTTCCATGTGAGGATGACTGCGTCCTCCTGGGCCAGAAAAGCCGGCTCCCAGAAGGGCTTTTCTGAATCTCTGCAGCGGTGCACAGATATTTGTTACACAGAGGAATAAAAAAAATAATAATTCTGTATTCACTGGGTTTTTTTCTCTATACAAAAAGCTTTTTTCGCTATAATGAGCCACTAGATAAAAACAAATAAATGGTGTAAAGCAAGACAATAGACAAGAGAAGAGAAAGAACAAACGGACAAAGGGATCGAGGCTGGAATGTCCATTGATACAGAAAGTGCGGGGCGTTACAACAGGAATCCAAACAACACAGAGAGGACAGATTGTTCTGTCTATCAGGAAGGAGATTTAAAAAATAATAAACCAAGAAAGGGAGGAGAGTTGTCCCTGGCAGAGTGACACCAGTGAGAGAGAGGGTGATGAGCACCAGGGGAGATCGTCCATCTTCATTTTACAAAGTCTCTTCAAGGATTGTTGCAAGGTCCTTTTTTGTTTCTCCTTCTTCTCAAATTGTCCATTTTCTTTTGAAAAGTACCCTTTCATACCAAGTCCTCCTGTTTTTCCATTGGCCATGTGTTCAGGTACATAGAAAATATATATACAACTTATGTTACACGCACATCGTCTGTAGGAGCCCCCTCTTAGAGTGAGTTCAAAGGGGCCGGCAGGGAGGGTTGTTAGGCTTGCTCAGGGTTGGTCAGTGCCACCCTGTACCCAAGTACCCAGTGCTGTGGAAGGGGGCGGAGGAGGCAGAGGCCCCACGAGTCCCACTAGGCATCTGGGTGGCCGAGGGCTGGGCCTGGGCCTGGCCCGGCTGAGTCTGCTGGGGAGGAGGAGGGGGAGGGGGGGGCAGTCCCGTCTGCTGGTGGGGCGGGGGGTAGGTGGCGGAGGGCACGGAGGGGTTGGTGGAGGCGCCGGGGTGCAGCAAGGAGGGCTGGAACCCCCCGAGGTTCTGAAAGTGGAGCGGGGCCTGGAGAGAGGCGCTGGTGGAGGGGGCGTGAGGCGGGGGAGGGGGCGGCGGGGGTGGAGGCCCCTGTGCCAGGGACAGGAGGGTGCTGCCACTAGGCTGTTGCTGCTGCTGCTGGGTCTGGGGGGTCTGGGCCTGGGGGGGAGGGGGCGGAGGGGGAGGGACCTGGGGGGCAGCGGTCAGCAGGAGCTGGTGCTGCTGGATGGGAGGGGGCTGCAGGCTGACGTGCAGCAGGGAGGGGCCGGGCTGGGGGTGAGGAGGTGGAGGTGGAGGGGGAGGTGGGGCACTAGAGGTCTGGTAGTGCAGGGCATGGGGGTGAGTCTGGAGGAGAGGCTGGGAGCCAGGGGCAAATGGGGAAGTAACAGCTGGTTTGAACCCCGGAAAGGGCCCGGCGGTGGGGGTGGCCTGGCCAGGGAAGTAGGGTGCGGAGGCTGGAGGTGCTGGGGGAGGAGGGGGCGGTGGGGGTGGGGCACTCTGGGGGCTGTACTGGGAGAATGAGGCTGGGCCAGGCTGGGGCTGGGAGGAGAGGAAGGCCCTCTGGCCGCGGAAGGGCGAGCCCTGGGCCTGGGTCTTAGGAGAGTGGAGGACAGAGGGGTTGGGGTAGTGGCTGGGGGAGGATGGGAGAGGGGCAGCATGCAGCTTGGTGGGAGTCAGGGGGGCTGTGGGTTTGGAGCCTGCAGGCTTGGCAGGGTTCTGGGTGGGGGTCTGAGGCTGGCTGTCGCTCTCCTCCTCCTTGGCTGGCCGGCTGGCAGGCTGTGGGGCGGTGCCGGGGCCTGGGGAACACGGCTGGAGGGGGACACATGGAGATGAGGGCTCAATCTCACAGCACAGCTTCCATCAGCTCATCAGAAACACAGACTACACAGGGAGAGAGAGCGCGTGTGCGTGTCTTTACCGTGTGTGTCGGGGTCTTCTGAGGACTGGGCGACGGTGGGTCACTCGACGAGGCCGCAGCCTCCCCCCCCTCGGCCTCCCCGTCCGGGTCCTTGTCCTTGCGGTGGTCGCTGAGCAGCAGGGCGCGGTGGTAGCCTCGCTCCCTGGCCTGCTCCACCGAGGTGGACGCCGTCCTGACAGGAAACGACACGTTAGCCCTTCCTTCCCGTCAGACCTGACGGCCGCTCAAACGGTGCAGGGGGGGTGGGGGGGGATTGTGTGAAGGGTGAGAGGTCAGCCTTGCAGGTAGGGGAGGACCGGAGGGAGAGCACCTACCACTGTCCTTCTCCTCCTCCTCCTCCTCCTCCACCCTCCTCCCTGTCCCCCGGGGCGGGGGGCGGGGCCGGGGCCGCGGGGTCTGGGTCCTCGCAGGCCTGGGGGGTGTTGGGCGTGTTGGGCGCCGGGGTCGGGGCAGGGGGCGGCGGCTCGTGGGCGGCGGCCTCCACGGCGACGGGGAACACGTCCACGGTGAGGGGCACCACCATGGAGAGCGGGGAGCCGCAGTCCGTCTTGGAGCCGCTGCGGCGAGCCTCCCTCTGGCGCTTCCTGTACTCCAGCAGAGACACCTGGGAAAGGACCACATCAGCGGGGTCACAACCGAGCCCATGTGACAAGACCATGTGACAAGACCATGTGACAGGACCATGTGACAAGACAGCCGCTGCTCACCTTCTTCTTCTGGGGGGGGTTGTGCGCTGACCCCCCTCCCTCGCCTGTGCTGTCTCCACTGAGCGAGCGCGAGAAGCCCAGGGCTCCTCCCTCCTCTGAGCAGGGGTAGAACAGCTGGGCGGCCTCGCTGAAGGGAGCGGCCACCACGGCCCCGGCCCCGACACCGGCCCCAGCTGCGGCGGCGGCCCCGGCCTCGGGCCTGAAGGGCAGAATGGGCTCCAGGGTGTGGGAGGGGGTCAGGTCCCTCAGGTTGGAGTTGATGGGGGAGAAGGACAGCCCTCCAGGGCCGGGCGCCGGCCCTCTCTCGGGGCTCTTCATCCAGGGAGGATACGAGGAGGAGGACGGGTCGGCGGAGGACGAGGCCTCGCTGCTGGCCTCGGCCCCCGGCCCGGGGTCGGCCGCCTCCTCCTCCCCGCAGTCCTGGACCTCCACGGCGGGGGCCTCGGGGCTCAGGGGGGCCGCGGGCGCCTTGGTGTCCTGGGGAGGGGTGTCTGAACTGGGGGCCCTGACGCAGGGAGAGGAGAGCAGCGAGGGGGGGCGCTCCACCTGGGGGGAAGGAGGGAAAGAGCTTTTAGACAGGGGCCTTGGACTGGTTCTCAGATGTGTCCAGGTGAGGAGGTGTGAGGCGCGCCAACACGCTGACGGCCCTCGGCTCACCTCGTGGGTGCTGGGTCTGCGACTGCCCTCTGGGGAGCTGTCCAGCGAAGACTCACTCTGCAGGCACGGGGACAGACAGTCAATACAACACCCCCTTCACTCCTGTGGACCACTGTGGGTGTGTGTGGTTGGGGTCTTACCTCTTGCGGGGCGCTAAATGTGTGTGTCGGGGTGCTGGGTAGAGGCTCCGTGCTGGGCTCCTCTGCGCGGGGGCGGGGCGGGGTGGCCAGCAGGAGGGGCGTTCCCGGCGTCTCTGATAGGTCAGCCCGGGTGGGCGTGGCACAGGGAGAGCCATAGGGGGTGGAGCTCTCCGACATGCAGGTGTCCAGAGGACAAAGGCGACGCTTCTTCAGGGGGGTGGGCAACTCTGAGACACACACACACACCTTTGGGTTAGTTGTATGCTCACACGCACACGCACACACACACACACACACACACAGAACGAGAAATGTGCTCTGCCATGTTCCCACGGCGTGCACACAGGCGGCAGCACCCACCTGGTAGAGAGCATCCGTTGTAGGGGAGGGGGCTATCCGAGTCTCCGTTGATGGGGGGGCTGAGGGGCCCGTCGGGGGGCAGGAGGAGGGCGGGGCGGCTGCTGGCCGGGCTGGTGGAGCCCTCCTCTTCCAGAGCCTGCTTTAACCAGCGCTGTGGAGGAGACGACAGGCAGGTCAGCACCGCACCACTGCTACCAAACTACACCTCCACACAAAGCCCTCGATGAAGCCAGGAGGAGGAGCTATGAACCAGCCGGGCTCCAGCTGGTCACCAGCCCCGGGGGGGGGGGGGGGGTGTTCTACGTACCTTCTTGCAGGAGCCGGAGGTGGGCGGGGTCTCGGGCAGCTCTCGAGAGCGCCGGCGCCCGGTGGGCACGCCCGGCGTGGTGGGGCTGCGGCTGACGAGGAAGGGCGAGGAGAAGCGGACGTAGTGTTTGGGCGTGCTGTAGACGTGCGGGCTGCACGTCATGCCCGGCAGGGCGTTGAGCTGCGTGGCCAGCACCTCGGGGTCGCTGCTGATCCTCAGGGGCCGCTCGGGGACCGGCTCCGGGGTCCGCACGGCGCGCTCCGGCTTGTCCCCCGCCCACTCGCTCACAAAGTGCTGCTGGGCGGACAGAGAGGAAGCCTGGGAGGGAGGGAGGAGAGGAAAGGCTTCAATGAGGCAAGCGATACGGACTGACGAGTGAACCAAATATCACCGTGGCATATGCGGGACCGAGTGGATGAGAGCGCTACCTTTTTCGCCTTGAAGTTCTTCTGCCCGGGGCGGCTTCTGTCCGGGGCGGGAGAGCAGCTGTGCGGGGGGCTGGCGTCGGGAGGGTGGGACAACAGGGTCTCCGGCTCGGGGGCGCAGGGGGCCTCGCCCTCGGGGGCCCCCTCGCTGGCCAGGGGCTCCAGACAGTCCCCCGGGGAGCCCGGCGGCAGGTCGGAGCAGGTGCTGATGGTGCGCGCTCGCCGCCGCTGCTGGCCGATGTGCGTGCGGTTCCTGGTGAAGCTCTTCCTCTGGCGGGAGCCTTTGACCTTGGCCGGCTTCAGGCCCGGCTCCTCCTTCACCTCCAGCAGGGGCTGGAGACAACACGTCACATGGTCAGGAACACAGTAACTAAACAGAACTTCCTGACTCTTGATAGGCCCCCAGCAACAACCTGGGATGTGTCCTGCTGTGTGTGTGTGTGTGTGTCGTCACCTGCATGGGTGCAGGACACTCGGCCTCGGGGGTGGCGGGGGGCTCCTCCTTGATGTCGCTACGCCCCAGCACGTCTGACTTGGTGCCGATCCTCTCCAGGGCCTGCTCCCTGCGCTTCTCCCTCTTCTCCATGCGAGCGAAGGCCTGCAGGATGGCCTCCATCTTCCTCTCCTCCCGGGTCTGCAGAGAGAGGGGCGGGGGGGGGGGGGAGAGAGAGAGGGGTGGGGGTGAAAGCGTTAAGACCGTGTTGAGCTTCCTGCCCCTCTGGGTACAGAGGCAGGGCCACAGCCTGGTACACACTGCACACAGCACAGGCGACAGGCAGTCTAGCTGGCAGAGAGAACAGCAGGGCAGCAGACACAGGAAGCATGGGTCGCTCGGTCCCTTCCGGTAGGGGAGGGAAAGAAAAGCACGAAATATATCAACCCTGTAGCGAGAAAACGTCAAAACAAATAAAATGGAGAGAAAAAAAGTCACTGGAACAGTTCAACCCTAACCAACCTGTCAGGGGGTTGAGTGTGTGTGTGTGTACGTGTATGAGCCACGGTCAGGTACTTTCAATGCATCCCCCCCCCTCTCTCCTGTGTGCCACGAACCAAACGGTGCACCGGAACTAGCGTCAACACAGCCCCCTTGATTTGTTGCAGCGCTGGTCAGTCATTTGGGGGTGTGTGTGTGTGTGCGTGGGTGTGGGGGGGGGGGGGCTTACAGAGAATGCGGGTCAGTTAGTTTGTCTGTACGTCAGTGGAATCCCCTTTAATGGTTGTGGGTGGGCGGGGCAGGCAGGGGGGGAGGGGGGGTCAGGTCATGGACAGCGGGGACAGTGGGTCAAGTTTACCTCCTTGTTTCTGGAGCCCATCCAGCTGGAGGTCCCTCCGCCGGGCAGATGGGACTCCTCTGCTGGGCTGGCCTGGATGGTTTACAGAGAGACAGCCTGGTTTAGAAGACAAGAGAGCCCCCCCGGAACACACACACACACACAGGCTGTCGGGCGTCCCTGGGGGGCTGCAGGTGGGACAGGCCTGTGTGTCACTGAC
The DNA here is from genome assembly GCF_054491055.1 of Hypomesus nipponensis. Classification (NCBI taxonomy): domain Eukaryota; kingdom Metazoa; phylum Chordata; class Actinopteri; order Osmeriformes; family Osmeridae; genus Hypomesus; species Hypomesus nipponensis. Next base: position 6,711,990 of record NC_140367.1, read on the forward strand.
CACAGGGGCGGGGGGGGGGGGGGGGGTCAATGCTGAGGGGAGGGGCAGGAAGACTAGGCTAGGACCAGATGGGGTCTCGTATGAGTCCAGGTACACCCCCATACAGAGGACGTGTATGGATCAAGACCCCACGTCTAACATCCTGGACATCTAAAAGTTAATGATGGGTATAAAACCTCTTTCTATTCTTAATTTTTTTTTTGTTGATCTTTCCCTTTCTTCCATACCATCCTCCGTCATCACGAAACACACAGCAGCAACAACTGTCCACTGCAGAAACGGCAACCCAGACAACGCAACAAACCCAACCACCATCCAATCCCGCTACGCCACAGCAGCTGTGAAACCAGGCGTCGCGCGGTGCAACCTCAGAGGAGTGTTGATGTGCCCCCCCCCGGGAAGTGTCTGTTGAGATCAGACTGTGAGCACGGAGGGTGGCGGTGGGGGGGGTTCTCCTGGCCCAGCTTCTCTTGGAGGCAGTTTATGGGATCTCTCCACAGTCAATATGGCCCTGGCAACACAGCGCGGACCAGCCTCCCCTCCCCTCCACGGCCAGTTAGCAGAGTCCCAGCCTGTCCAATGGCCAGCAGCATGAGTCAGTGCTTTAGACCTCAGGCTCACCGTGTTGAGGGGCGCTGACAACAGGGTAATTTCCAGAGAGAAAGTGACTGTGTGTGGGGGGGGGGGGGGGGGAGGTGGCAGGGTCAGTGTTTGTGTGCATGCTTGACCCTGTATACCCAGGACACAGGTCTCACTGGCAGGAACGAGGTTGGAACAGTAATTGGCAATTTCAGATTTGTGTGGCCAAACTGTGCGTGAGAGTCATACTCATAAGTAGCGGTTGGGTGGGTGGGTGAGGGGGGTTGATCCTGTGTACCTGATGCCCACGCTTGTTCATTCTGGCAGCTAACAAGGAAGGGCGCCTGGGCCCCATGCCTCTGGAGGCCCCATTACAGCCCGAGTGTCGTTTGGCGGTTACAAAAATGAAACTGAATAAATGAGGAAAAACAACCCCTGAGCGATGTCAGCACAAACCGGGGGGGGGGGGGGGGGGGCCCTGCCAGAAGAATGAGCAGTCTCCCAGAGAGAGAGAGAGGGAGGGAGGACGGACAGGCGGGCGGGAGCAGCGAGGTACGGAGGCAGGGAGGGGGAGGAGCTACACAGCAACAGGAGCAGAGACGGCGGCAGCGCTAGCAGGGCAGGATGAAGGGAGGGGAGGGAGTGATGGGAGGAGAGACTCGGAGAGGGAGGCAGCACAGGTCCAATCCCACCACCACACCCACCACCACACCCACCCACCACCACACAAAAACGGGGGCCCACACCCACATCAGCAGGGGGGGGGGGGGGGGCGGCGGCACAGCGGTGGCGTTGTGTTCCCCACCCCCACCCAGGTCTTGAGGGGGAGGGGGGGGGGGGCTGCACAGCAACGCCGCAGCCCGGCGCACTTACCATCTTCTTCCTCCTCTCTGCAATCTGCTCCTCTGACTCCATCTCTACTTCATTGCTAACGGAGGTTTTGTCTTCTAGATCCTCAATAAACTCAGGATCCTGTGAGAGGGGGGGAAGAGGAGGGGGGGGCTCTTTATCATGGCTCTGCAGTCAGTCTGGTTACAGACTAGGAGGTGGTTAGGTAAGTTGGGGGGGAGGCGGGGGGGGGGGGTCAGGTGAGCACTGAGCACTAGTGAGGTAGGGGGCTGGGCTGTGGTGGGGGGGGTCAGGTGAGCACTGAGCACTAGTGAGGTAGGGGGCTGGGCTGTGGTGGGGGGGGTCAGGTGAGCACTGAGCACTAGTGAGGTAGGGGGCTGGGCTGTGGTGGGGGGGGTCAGGTGAGCACTGAGCACTAGTGAGGTAGGGGGCTGGGCTGTGGTGGGCTGGGACATGACTGGGCCTGGGAGACAGTGTGTGGGGATCTGAAGGAGGAGCACAGCTCTGACGGGAAACGTCTTTGTTTTACTCGGACCGTTCAGAAACCACCCACGCCACCTCGACTGCTTCACCTCTCTTTGTCTATTGTCTCCTGCCTCACGATGACTTGTTGTGCACAGCTGTCAGCCTGCGCGGCCCAGTGTATGGGTGTTCCCACGGTAACTGCAGGTGCTTACGAGTGCGCGTAACTTATCTCCACTGTCTGTCGGCATCCAAACTAACCCGTCGTCACGCTAGCCGAGACACCCTACCCCATCGCCATGGCTCCCCCTGCATTGGGTCTCCCTACAGACGCAACCTAGTCAGCGCACATCGCAACTCCACCGTTCCTACCCCTGTTCCTACCCCTGTTCCTCGCCCTGAACAAGTGGAAAGCCCCTCTCCACATGTCGTCTGCACTGCCAACAGAGGGTCTAGTCTGCTGTGGTGATGAGGGCTGCTAGGGGGGAGCAGGATCACAGCACCATGCTGGAGGGGATCTGCCGTGCCAGCGGGCCCAACTACACACGTCCCTGACCTGGGAGGTCGTCTGTGGGAGGAGTCAGCTGGCGGAGGGGGTGGGGGGGGCATCTGGAATGATGGCGTGGGGGGGGGGGGGGGGGGGGTGGTGGTGGAGGTGGGGGGGTTGCTAGCCAGGGACAGGGGGAAACTGAGATGACAACATACAGTTCATAGAAGGATACATGTGTCTAACTATAGATGTTGCATGCAAACTCATACTAGGACACATGCATGGACATTGATGAGGAGAACTGAATGGAAAAGGAAGCAAATGATAACAGCAGACTAGGCATTCTAAAAGTGAGTAAGGGCCATGGTGTTACTAGGACTGGCAGGTGAGAGTGAGGAGGGTGAGGGGGAGGGGGATGAAGGGAGTGAGGGGAGGAGAAAGAACGAGAGAGTGACACACAGGGAGACAGAGAGAGAGGTAGACAAACGGGGGGGAGAGAGAGAGACAGAGGGAGAGACAGAGGGAGAGACAGAGGGAGAGACAGATGGAGAGACAGAGGGAGAGACAGATGGAGAGACAGAGGGAGACCCACCTGGTTGTTAGAGATGGAGAGGCGGAGGGGAGACAGTTTCCTCTGCTTGCCGTCCATCAGGCCCCGGCCCTTCCCCTCACAGTCGAGGCCCAGGTTCTGGTTCTGGCCCCCGTCCTCCCCCCGGGGGGGCTCCTTGTCCTTGCGGCCCCGGCGCCGGGTGCCCGCCCCCAGGTTCTCCGTGGGCTCCAGGTTGTGCTTGAGCACAGGACACTCTTGGTTCCCCTTCAGACAGGCACAGTCCACCTTGTATTTACTGGAAACAGGGAGAGATGGGGGTGGGGGAGATGAAATGAAAAAGACAACATGAGAATTGCAGCTGTTGATGTGTCGGTGGGGATGTGGGTGTGGAGGTCTGTAGGTGTGGAGGTCTGTAGGTGTGGAGATCTGTAGGTATGGAGGTCTGTAGGTGTGGAGATCTGTAGGTATGTAGGTATGGAGGTCTGTAGGTGTGGAGGTCTGTAGATCTGTAGGTATGGAGGTCTGTAGGTGTGGAGATCTGTAGGTGTGGAGGTCTGTAGGTGTGGAGATCTGTAGGTATGGAGGTCTGTAGGTGTGGAGATCTGTAGGTATGTAGGTATGGAGGTCTGTAGGTGTGGAGGTCTGTAGATCTGTAGGTATGGAGGTCTGTAGGTGTGGAGATCTGTAGGTATGGAGGTCTGTAGGTGTGGAGATCTGTAGGTATGTAGGTATGGAGGTCTGTAGGTGTGGAGGTCTGTAGATCTGTAGGTATGGAGGTCTGTAGGTGTGGAGATCTGTAGGTGTGGAGGTCTGTAGGTGTGGAGATCTGTAGGTATGTAGGTGTGGAGATCTGTAGGTGTGGAGGTATGTAGGTATGGAGGTCTGTAGGTCTGTAGGTATGGAGGTCTGTAGGTATGTAGGTGTGGAGATCTGTAGGTGTGGAGATCTGTAGGTGTGGAGGTCTGTAGGTATGGAGGTATGTAGGTATGGAGGTCTGTAGGTATGGAGGTCTGTAGGTATGGAGGTCTGTAGGTATGGAGGTCTGTAGGGTTCCTCTGGGCTCACCAGCTGCCATAGTCGTAGTCAAAGCCTATGGTAATCTCACTGCCCTTGGTGATGGGCCTCAGGGAGTAGATATACAAATGCAGCATGCCATCCTCTATGACGTGGCGCACCTGAGAGAGGGAGAGAGAGACAGAGAGAGTCAAAGGAGAGAGAGAGAGATCAGCCTGTTGAGGTCAGTGACCGCAGGGTGAGGGGGTGGGTGGTGGGGTCCAGGGACCGTGGGCGCCGTGACGCGCTCTCTGATTGGCCGCTCACCTCAGAGTTGGGGGTGCAGGAGCGGCGGATGAAGCGGGCCTCGTTGCCGAAGCTGCGGGCGTCCACGCACATCTCCAGCCCGTCAAACTTGGAGTAGAACAACACAAAGGGGTAGGGCCTGGCAGGGGGGGGGGGGGACACACAGACAGCTGAAGGACTGCAACTAACCACTGCAGTGAGTCACACGGACTGGACCCAGCACAAATACACAGAGAGTTGTGTCTAGGAAATAAGAATCCAACATTGCCTAGGGCATGCTATATCCATGAACCCACGGGCCCCACTGCTCCAGTATTGCAGGGCAGCACTGTGACACTGGCTGGTGTGCTCACCTCTTGAAGAAGTAGCCGTTCGCCTCAAACTGCTGCCTCAGCATGAACTTGCCCCTGTACTCAATGATGAGGGAGTCTGGAGCCAGGTCCCTCACGGCCTTCACTATCTTCTTATTCTTCTGCACCTGACTCTGCACACACACACACGGAGGGGGGGGGGGCACATGAGTACACGCTGGGGAGGAAACCTGAACTGGCCTAGAGACGTGTGGTTGTGAGGATGCAGGCTGAGTGTGTGTGACGTACGTATGAATGCTGAACCTCTATATCAGGGGTACTCCATTAGAAACCCAAAAGGTCCACTCACCAAATTTCCATTCAGTCCAGGGTTCGGAACAGTGATGGTTTGTTTTTCTGGCCCTTACCTCAGAGTTCTGGGGGTAATTTTGTTCAAAGTGTCTATGCTTTGTGTGATCACGACGTTTCACGTTACCACTTTTGACAAGGGCAACCGTCTCATTGCAGATTAAACACATCGGTTTTGTGCTCCTCACCGGCAGCACAAACGCATACTTCAGTCCACTGAAATCTGTGATTTTCGTAATCAACTTTTCACTTTGTCGGGTTTTGCGAACAACGTTGAGTGAATACAGAGATTACAGTTATTACAGCTCCTGATTGGACCTTTGAATTGGACACGGAAGATAGAAACCACATCTAGTAGGAAAAAAAAATGTAGGCTATAGCGCAAAATCACGCACCAGTGAAAACTCGCTTGGATCAAGACTAAATTAGAATGTTGATTTTGTCTTCGGTCCAAATTGTCTTGCGTCTGGGTCCGGATCCGGACCGGAATCCGCCTATTGAGTACCCCCGCTCTCTATGACCAGGTGTGTGTGTGTGTGTGTGTTACCTCTACAGGTGGTTTGAAGGTGGCAGGGTTGGTGTTGTAGGCCAGGGTCTTGCCGTCTCCGGCCTCTTTGACCCGCAGCAGAATCTGGACGTCCTCGCTGTACTGGTTGCTGCTGGCCTCCTCGTAGCGCTCCATCCACGACTTGATCTTGTTCTCCCACAGGGACGGGTGCTCCGAAGGCTCCAGGTCTGGGGCCGAGCCCTGGGGAGGAGTGGGACAGGAAGGAGGAGAGGAGGAGAAGAAGACAGAGAGAGGAGGAGAAGAAGAAGGGAGACAGGCGGAGAAAGGAGAAATGGGAGAGGAAGGAGAAGGGAGAAATGGGAGAGGAAGGAGAAGAGGAAGGAGAAGGGAGAAATGGGAGGGGGAAGGAGGAGAGCAGGACAGGGTTAGACTGCAGGTCCTAACCTCAGGGCAAACGGGAAGCCAGCAGCACACCGGAAGGTGAGCAGGTGTGGCTGTGTGTGCGTGTTTGTGAGGTACCTTTACTCTGGAGGATTTTCTAGAGCCCTCGCGGAATGCCTGTGGACGCAAGACAAGGACACATGAGAACACGCGGGCCGTGCTGGCGACAGACAGCCAACGCAGGTCAGGCCTACGTCAGGTCAACTTCTATTTAACACCCGCAGACGCTCGAAACACAAGTTCACGCCAACGAAAGCATGTCAAGCCCTCTCTCGGGTGAGGGTGACAAGCCCACAGGAGCAGCACGGACCTTCTTAGCTCGGGCGGCGGCGGCGGCGGGCTCCTTGTCTCCGCTCCTCTTGCGTTTCTTGTCGGCCTGCTTGCTGGCCAGGCGCCCGGTGGTCAGGGTGATGGTGTTGGGGGTGTGCTGGAAGGCAGAGTAGAGCTCCAGGGGAACCTCGTCCCCGCTCTCGGTGGCGCTGGTGTCCCCGTCTGCACAAACACACAGACCTTCATCATAATAGAGGCACATGGCAAAAGTCAATCTCCACACTTTCATCTCCACAACAGCAACAAACAACAACAGTCCAAGAGAAATGTGGCATGGTGGTCTGTAATGCAACAACTCAACAGCAAGCTACATTCCCATTCAAACGAAAGCTAGTCTCCGTGGCTGTAATGTGTGCTCCCCCTGGTTCCGTTTATGGAGTACGGCTGCAGTTCAGAGCCTGGCCAGCAGGTGTCAGTGTGGCGCTGGGGCCTGGCCTGTGTGCTGAGGTCTAAAGCAGCTGGTGTCAGACCTGCAGGGGGCAGAGGCAGCAGACTGACACTGCCTCTCTAGATCCTGCTTATCTGTCTCTCAAAAGACTGCAGCACAGGGGAGGCCACGGGAGACAGCACCTACCTACCTACCTACCTACCTACCTACCTACCCTGGCTGGGTCTACCCAGTAGCCTCTGTGTCTATCAGTCTAGTTAGCTCTTCGATCTGTCGTGCCCTCTCCCCACTCACCAGACATGTTCTCTCTCTTCCTGGTCTGCAGCAGGATGGCCCTCTCCCTGTCCAGGTTGCGGGGCTGGCAGCGCTCGCACAGGTAGGTCTCAGGAATGTGGAGCCTGTCGATGGCCATGCAGTCTATGTGCTGCCACACACTGAAACACACACACACACAGGACACAGGGCTCACACATGGCACAGACACACACACAGCCATGAGACGGCGACAGCAGAGGGTGACGGGGGGCCGGGGGTCCTCCCCCTGCAGGGTCCTGGCGGTCCCTCCTACCTGCATTTGTCGCAGCAGATCATGTAGCCGTCGTCGTGGGTGAAGCCGCAGATGCAGCGGGTGATGTCGGCCCCGTAGCTGCCGTCCTCCGAGGTGCTGAGCGTGGTGCCCCTGGACGCCTCGTCCTGGCCCCCCGGAACAAACAGCCCCTCGCCTGGCCGGATCAGCATGGAGGGGGGCGGGGAGGCCGGGGGAGTGGGTGGGGGGCGAGCCCCATAGTTGTGGTCCTGTGGTGAGGAGGAGGGGGAGACTTAGAGGGGTGGGTGGATCTTTCATCTTGTTTTAATTTGTAACTTGTATAACTGCATGCTATTATGGGTCTTCCATTTGGCACTTGTTTAGTTGTTCACAATGTGAACAACTAAACAATGTTTAGTGTCGTCATGTCATGTTGTCAATGTCATGTTTTGGCTGCTTGCAGTGTTTGGGACTACCTCGTTGTTATGATCAGTGACCTATGCTCTTTTGTAAAGCTCTCTCTTGGAAGTCGCTTTGGATAAAAGCGTCTGCTAAATGCATAAATGTAAAATCTTTCAGATAAGGTGCCTGTGTATTCATGTGGACTTAAGACACTTTTGGGGCGATGTACCGGGGGAGATTTGAACCCGAGACCTCTTGCTCTGCACGTGAAATGCTCAACTACTGAGAAATACCCATCTCCATACATTACGACTTTCAGATGCGTTTTATTCCCCCCAAAATGTACATTTGATTTCCTTTTTTGTTGTTGTTGTTGGTTAACCTGAAAACCTGATTCACACGCAGTGCCTCCCTACCTCAGGTGAGCGTTCTATATTAGCTGGGCTACCTTTGCTTATGATTAACCAGGAGGCAGAACTCAGGTATGTAGGTCGGGTGGAGAGGGAGGGAGGGGCCGAGGGAGGGTGCAGCCCTGCTGCCGAGGCCAGGACGACCAGGAGGGAGTACTCACGGCGTAAGGCAGGCCTATGTAACTGTGGGAGTGGTGAGAGCTACTGCTGTAGATCTGGTGCGGGTAGCTGGACTTCTCCACCACCACAGGACTGGCCTCCACCGATTCAGGTCTGCGGGACACACAGGGAGAGAGGAGGAGAGAAAACAACAACAGTCAACAGGGGACATGGAAAGCAGTGGCAGTGATTCACTCTCCTTCCCACTGTAGGAGAAGGGGGAGACCAGGGCGTGGGGCAGGAAGGGAGGCCGGTGGTGTCAGGGTGGTGGAGTGTGTAGCCAGAGAGGAGAGACCATCACAGGCTTGCTTTGCTCAGCCAGCTCACCTTGGCTCAACTGCACAGGGCTGATAGCTGGGAAAATAACAGAAGTTGACCCCTAATCTCCCTCGAATAAAAGGCAGTTTAAACCTAAAGCCCCTATCTGAAGAGGACACACACTCACACGCCCTTCTGCTTACAATGCACCAAAACAACACTCAAAACGGTGACAATAACAAACTGGCATTAAGTTCTCAGAGCTTATTTATATCACCAAACCGGTAAATCCACTTTCACCCAGATGACAGGGCAGGAGTGGAGCAGAAAAAGCCTGTTTGACTGTTGAGCAGCCCAACCTTACATGCTTTGCCTGTTCTTCAGTCTTCAGGAAGGGCTGGCTGGAATATAAAAAAGAGAAGTGGTAGGGGCAAACAGGCGACAGAAGAAATGGAGTGTGGAGAGAGTGCGAGATTCGAGTGTGGCTGGGATGTTAGGAGGATGAAGCAATGACGCCTTTAGAAAGTAAAAGTCACGACGGCCCCGGCAGAGTCGCAGGATAAAAGGTGAGAGCCTTTAGCGCCCACAATAAAACGCACACATGCGGCAGAGACTGCAGGTCAGTCATGTGGAAGTAACACAGAAGCCTTCCTTAGTCCAGACAAATGCTTCAAGGTCAAAGACAGAGAGAGAGACAGACAGAGAGCGAGCCCCTGGGGTCTGTGTGAGGCTGGCTGACTGGCAGTGCTCAGGTTCTGCCCCTGGAGCCTGGGAATGAGCTCAGACACATCAGGAGGCCAGCGGCTATGCTGACGACCACGGCACACAACAGGAGAACAACAGGAGAACGTCTCAGTACGTACACTACACAGCCAAACGAGTGCAGTGTCTCATTGTGGTATACAAACGCTAAAGGGATATACTAAAGAAAGGCTCGGTAGCATTTCTGACGGCTCTGTAGAGCAGGTACATTACTCAAGTCTGCCAGTAAGGGTAAACACATCAACTTCTAGCCGGATACCTGCAAGTACAAACAATTGGACGAGGGCATGTCTTCTACGTGGCACACTGGCCAAGTACCGAGAGCAGCTCAGAAACAGGAACAAAAACTCATGGATGTGCCACGTGTGTCTGCATGCGAGTTACAAACACACACTTAAGCCCAAAAAACCCTCCCTTTCTCCCCTTCCTTCCCTCCCAAACTCTTGACCCAGAGTCAAAGCAAGTTACAGTACCTGAACTCGTGCTCGCTCGCTCTCCCTCTCTCTTTCTCTCTCTCTCCCTCGTGCCCAGTGCACTGTGCGTCTGTCTGTGTGCAACACTTCCTGTATGTATTGGCGGTCGAGTGTCAAACTGAAAATCTGAGCGCACACCAAAGGCTTGGGGGCGGGCCTGGGGGGGGAAGGTGTGTGTGTGCATATACATACAGGAGAACACACCCACAGTAGCTCTTCAAGACAAGGAACACAACCCAGTTCCAAAGGACAAGGGAGTTGGAACTTGATAAGGGACATGAGGTGTTCTTTGATGAATAATTGACCAGAGGTAAATGCATCTGTCTCAATCAGGGATTTTTGAGTGGATATGCTCCATTTGTAGATGCAGGTAGCCCCCCCCCCCCCCCCCCCATATCTATTTATCATGAACCGGTAATTAAGACAAGGCAATAATCCTGGGATTATCACACACACACAGTGAAAGAGAGAGAGACAGTCACACAGAAGGGTGGCTGAGGAGGGCTGCATCATTCATAGCACTGCTCTGAGGCCGAGCGTGGAGGTAGACAGCAGGGAATTATGGGTGTTGTGGTCAATCACAGACACACACACACACATGGATACACTACAGTTCAGGGACAAAGATGTGAGATGTGAGATTTATGTTTTAATTAGACTGCCAGTAAGGCATGTGCTGATCATGGCTCTTAGCTCAAGAGAGCCTGGAACAAGCATCATTCACACAAACACTGGCACACCTGCAAAGAGAGGGAGAAGTGGCAGAGAAGGGATCGTGAGAACAGCAGAGAGAAGGAAGAAAGAGACACAGACACACAGAGAGACACACGTACACATACACACAGAGACACAGACACACACACAGAGACACAGACACACACAGAGACACACACACACACACACAGAGACACAGACACACACACAGAGACACAAACACACAGACACACACAGAGACACACACACACACACACACACAGAGAGAAAGCAATGCTGCACAGCCAGAGGCAGCACCTTCACTCCAAAAGCGCTCCTACTCACTGCCATGGCAACGCTCCGTGCTCACCAGTGAGCGTGCACTCCCAAACACACACTGGGCTCCGTGAGTGTCTGTGCACTAGGAGGCATACGCGCAGTGCCGCCACACGCAGCAGGACCACCCCCCCCCCCCTGCACACAGGCTGCCGGCACTGCGCATGTCCGCAGCTTGTCACAATACTGCAGGCTTCACGGGGAAATGACGAGGACATGGGTCCTGGCGAGCAGCTATAGGGCTAGCTTATCCGTGGACAACACCAACAGCGGCAGGTACCGTACGGTGTGTGTGTGTGTGTGGGGGCCAGCCTGCTCCCCCTCTCTCTGCTCTATATGGGACCTGAACAGGACGAGGTGGAGACCCATTTCAAGATTGTGAACTTATTTTGCCTAAATCTGCAGGAGGAAGGCATTGGTGGGGAGAGGAGAGAGAAAGGGAGATGTAGAGAGAGAGAGAGATGTAGAGAAAGAGAGGTAAAGAGGTAGAGAGAGAGAGGTAGAGAGAGAGAGAAAGAGGTAGAGAGAAAGAGAGAGAGAGTGAGAGAGATAGAGAAAGAGGGCTTAACCCCGCCCCATGTGCAGAAGGGCTGAGACGCAGACCCCCAAAAAAGCCGGCTGAAAGGAGGGGGTGGGGTGGAGGGCGTCCATTTAAGACGCCTGAGCCGAGTGAGGGCCACCTGCCACTCAGCCGCGGTGGCCGTGGCGACGGACCCTGCGCAGTGCGGATGGGAGGGACGTCGGGGGGGGGGGGGGGGGGGGGGGGGGGGGGGTTCGGCTGCCATGGCAACACAAGCCTCGGCTGCACTTGCTCTGAGGCAGAGGATGACGCTCTCCTCTCTTAAAGAGACAGGAGCCCCCGCTGAGTGCGGACCGTGTCCCAGCTCCAGGAAGCTCCCCTGGCGCTGGCCTCTCAGCCTCCTGGCCAGTGCCCTTGAGGCGGCAACACGCAGCAGAGAGCAGGGGATGGCTCCACCGTGGCCACGATCCAGCCTCTCTGGCTCCACTAACAGGACGCTGTGGAGAGTTTGACATACGCACTCGGGGCCCCAGTTCAACACCTCTCACCTCTTAACTGAATCAGCTAAAAGCAGCAGACTACGTCATGCCACTTACTCAGGTTAGCGTCGGCCCCGGGATGGGCAGATGGAGCAGAAAGCGCTGGAAATGCCCAGAACAAGGGACAGGAAGGAGGGCTGTGTGCGCTTGATCACTGATAGCAGGCTGGCATCAACCGCCAATGGCAATAACAGTGCTATCTGAGCCAGTGGTCAACCCTGATTCACACATCGACCCCAATGTGCCTCCGCGATAGCTGTTATCATGTATAAGTGACAAAGATCAATGCAGCAGCGAGATAGAGGGAGGAGGTGGAGGGAGAGAGGGAAAGAACCAGGATGAGAGAGAGGTGAGCCTATGAAGAGAGGACATGTGATTGAACACAGGGTCATGACAAGACTGATTTTTGTCAGGGAAGCCAGGGGTGAGGCCAGGGTGACATCAAACTGAAAATGAGAGTAAGATGATGACAGGACGAAGGAGGGGGGGAGAGATGGGGAGGGGTGAGGAAGGAAGTGGGGGGGGGGGGGGGAGATGGTGAGTGAAAGAGAAAGTGAGAGGAGGGTCGGGGCGGGGGCGTTACTCACTCTGAGCCTGCAGCCATGTCCAGGTACGAGGTGTCTGCTGTGTCCACCCCTACTGGGATGACTATGCTCATGACGTTCTCTGCTGATCAGTTCTTGTCCTACTGAGTCCAGAGCATGGGAGTCCAAAACACTGAGGCATGCCAGCCACAGCACTCATTGCAGACATCTAAGTGCATCCACAAGGCCTGGAGACAGAGAGAGAGAGACAGAGAAACAGGACATTAGAAAAAGTGTGTCGGAATGATGTGATCAGATAACTATGTCAGACTTGCCTCAGCAAAGAGACAGTCACATCAACCTGACAGTAGAACAGTCAAACTGAAAATCGGGTATTTCCAGTTGACAAAATGATTCCAAAGACGTGTAACTGATTGTGAGCAGTAGCTATTGCAGGGAATCCTCAGTGAGATTCCTGTTCAACCTTTTCTGAATGAGACATTGACTGATGAAAGGTGGAAGAGGAGATATTGTAAAGTGAAGCCTGGGTTTTGTAAAATGCGCAAATGCGACCTTTATACACCAACTGCTGGAAAGCAGGGTGCTGCAGTGACATTGAATGGACACATGAGGGTGCAAGAGCACACATGGCCGCTGACAGCCGTGAATGGAGTCAGCACAGAGAAAACGCAACAACACAGAGAGGCCATTTTTCCCCCACCAAGGAGGACTGTTCTATTGAATACACACACACACACACACACACACACTCTCTCTCTCTATTGCTCCATGTAAATGACACAAAGTGGCACACACACACACACACACACACACACACACTGCAGAATCCTTTAGTGCTGTAATTAGAGCCATCACATGAGGCCCCTGCCAGCTTTGTGCATGTGAAGGCAGGAGTATTCCAGAGCCATCTTGTCCGTCTCCATCTCCATCTCCCCAGCCCAGGCTGACCAGCAGCACTGCGGGAGGACAACACACACTGACACAGGGAGACTAGAGTGATGAAGAACTGCATGAGGCGTCAGACACCAGGCCTGTTGACGTCGGCTACAGCAGAGGGCGAGTGAGGCCATTGTGCATGTCGTGGAAGAACGTTTGTCCATACAAACCTTGCAGAAACGAGCGCTAAATGTGTCACAATAACTAACAGCGCATGCATGCAGGGTTTCTGACGAATGTCTAAATCCGTGCGTCTATCAGACAGCAGCATGTGTGTACGAGCCCCTGATACTCAGAGCTCTGTTGAGGAGAGGGATTAGGGGGAGGGACAGATGCCGAGACTAAATAGGCTGGAGGTCACACCTCACACCGCGTGTGCATAGGCGGCCAAACAAAGGCTCGTCTCCCGGCTTAGGCCAGGGCCTGGGCAGGGCTGGGCGGAGACAGTGGAGTCAGGGCCGGGGCCTGGGCAGGGCTGGGCGGAGACAGTGGAGTCAGGGCCGGGGCCTGGGCAGGGCTGGGCGGAGACAGTGGAGTCAGGGCCGGGGCCTGGGCAGGGCTGGGCGGAGACAGTGGAGTCAGGGCCTGGGCCTGAGCAGGGCTGGGCGGAGACAGTGGGGCCGGGGCCTGGGCAGGCTGGAAGCCAACATTAATTCGCACCTTCAGTCCGCGCGACACACATAATCATACATGGATGGGTCTCTACATGCCTCTGCAATATGAAGGATATCTGGCCTGAACATGAATTTCCTTTGATCTTCCTCTGTCTCTCTCATTCTGTTGCACACACAAACACAGGATGTGTGTGTGTCGCGGACAATGTGACCTGGAGGCTGAGCCCCTCTGGAGAGCCAGGAGGTCTGGCCACAGGCTCACAGACATGACAGCTGTCAGCTCCAGGTCTAATTAAACGAGCGAGGACCATCATCTGAGGGCTTTCAGGGCTGCTGGCTGTACAGACTCTGCTGACAAAATCTCCATTCGGGACTCAGAATCCAGGCAATTATTCAATAAGGCAACACAGGCCATTTCCAGTGGCTTTAAACTGCAAGGCCTGTATCACAACAGGGCTTTCATGGCTACCAAACAATGGAATCTGTTTGTCGAACGCGTTCTCCAAGCAACATGGCTGTTATCCAAAACACTGAAAGGACATGAAACCCTTCTGTAGCATCTCAAAGGGGCCGTATGTTTTACCGCAATAAAACTGCTGTCTTCGGAAACAGCCCGTCTGCTCCTACATGTACTGTGTTCGTCTCTCCCTCAGCCAGGGAATCCTGCTGTCACTACTCAGGAATGTGCGCGCGCACACACACAGGCACACACAATCTACACACACAACAGACCCCCCCCCCCCCAGCAAACAAGACCGATAACACTCTTTCAGACCCTTACACACATTCTTTTACCAGAAAGATCACACAAAAGAGAGCACACACACACACACAGTGCTGAGGCCTGACCACAGAGCAATTATTTTAGTGCCAGACACGTTCAAGACTGACAAAGGGTGGGGGAAAGAAAAACAAGTACAGTACAGCATTCCTGACTACATCTGAGCACTGTGACTGCCTCCACCGCTCCTCCTACTTCCTTTAGCTGAGCTGTCTGTCACACCAGAGGAAAAAAAGAAAAGGGGAAAATGAGAAAGAAAAAAAAAAAAGAAAAAAAAAGGAAAAAAAGGGAAAAATGCTCCCCCTCCCTTCTCTCTCTACCACCCCCCCTCCCCTCCTGCGCCCAGTAACCCCGCCCCGCCTGCCAGATTTCTCTCCCTCCTCTCTGCACTTCCTAAATAAAGCGGGGAGTGCAGAGGGGAAGGGGAGTGCCGCAGACATGGCTCCAGATTACAAGGAGGCTGGGAGAGGCCATTTAAAGCCACCTTCAGCCAGATCCACTGCCGCTATGGAAACGGAAGCAGAAAGAAAGGGTGGGGGAAAGGGGGAGCAGCGAGGGGAGGGTGAGTAGAAGAGGGAGAGAGCGAGGGCAAGAGAAAGACGCAGCGCAAAAATAAATAAAAATTGATAGGGGGGGGGGGGAAGAAAAAGCTTGTCACGTGGGGGGGGGGGGGTTCTCACTACCTGGTCTCCCCACTCTCCCCTCAGTCTCTCCTGACCGTCCTCTGTGGAATTTCCTCAGTGATTCTGTATTCATAGAGGCATGCTTAACAAATGATCCATCTCTCTCCTGTGTTTGGACACCTCCCCCACCCCTGCTCCCAAACTCGGCCTGGGTATTCCAGCCCGGAGTGCAACCACAGCCTTGCTTACAAGTCTGGGTGGCACAGGCGATCAGAAATGTGCCCAGCCCAGCCCCCCCCCCCCCCCTTCCTTCCGCTCCTTGGTGAGGACAGTCATGTCATTGTGTGGGGGAATAGCTCTCCTTTTAGGACAGACCCTCGCTGAACTCAGCAGGGAAAACCCACACAGACGCCCAGTCGAATGCCGCCCCCCCCTCCCCTTTTGGTTAGCTCGCCCCGCCGTACGTCAGAGCTTGTTTTCGCCCTCTTCTCAGGAGGCCACGTCTCTGCGTTTGATTTTCGACCGGGAGTGACGGAAAAGAGAGGGACTCCAACCCACCCCCTCCACCCGCCGCGACTTCGCACCATCCTCGCAAGCCGAGTCATCTCAGCAGCCGGCCATGTGAGCAGGCACATGCAGGCGGACGGGGCCGAGCGAGGCTCGCGAACACAGGGGAAGCGGCAGGTGAGCGGCAGGCTCGGCTCTCCCCCCTTCCCAGAGCCTAAAGTTGCGTCCTTTAAAAAAAAAAAAAAAAAAAAAAAAAAAAGACAGCTTGTGCCAAGAACGGCATCCCGGCGCTCCCTCTGTGCTGGACCACTGAAGGTGAAGCCATCCATTGACACGGCAGGAGAAGAGGGCTTCGCAGAGCGTGTGAGCCGCTGAGACACTGGGCACCCCCGCCCCCCCCCCACCTCCCGGACGCGGAGAAAAGAGTCGCCGCAATTGGGATGTTACCATCGAAAACCGATTGCTCGGCAGACTGTAAAGGTCCGCTAAAAAGGGCTGGGAGGAGAGAGTGGTTTTGGCATGTCCGTCACATCCACGCCCCACAGAGCACCCTAACCAGCACCAGCAGACAATAATGGCCTGGGGCCAGCTCTGCCAGCTGACAAGGGGGAAGAAGGAGGCCTCCCCCCCAGCCTGCCTGCCCTGTGCACATTCCCTCTCCACACTGGGGGAGGACTCTGGCCCTCAGCGCACGCGCGCACACACACGCGCGCGCGCACACACGCGCGCGCGCACACACGCGCGCGCGCACACACGCGCGCGCGCACACACACACACACACACACAACTCCAGGACTAAAACAGTGATCTTCTAATCAGGCTTGTTGCGGCTCCCGTCTCAGGTCTAACAGCAGGGTTTCAGAGAGGAACGAGACAGCAGTGCTGGGGCAGCCCTGCTCTGCTCTGACTAATGCATGCTCAAAGGAACCCCCGAGAGAAGGAGATGCATGCACACACGTGTGCAAACACACACTCTCTCTCTCTCTTTCTCTGCTAGGACAGCTTGGCCAGGCAAGAGGGTCCACTTGACATTCTTAAACTAGATGTGGATGACTGACCACAAACAAAATCATTGATTCCAACCCAGCAAGCCTGTCTGCTTGTAAGTGACAGAGCCTTGTGTCCAGGATGTAATGGCCACTACATGTCGCAAACCATCCCCATGACAACTTGGTGTTAATGCATTTGTACAACGAGTGAGTGTGGCCACCTAGGCTTGTGTCTGTGTGTGTGTACACTGTAGCATGTGTGTGTGTGTGTGTGTGTGTGTCTAAAGAGAAGGGGGAGGGGTCAGCCATCATGCACTGCAGGCCAAAAGAACAGTCAGAGTCACTCAAGCCCCATTACAGATCTGTTCCATGATCGATTTCACGCCTGGCTCGCACTGGAGTTACGTCACCACCACCGCCACATCCCCCTTCCTAGAGCCTGCCAGACTCCCAGCCTGCCCTGCGCGCCGCTCACTCGCTAGCTAGCGGGAGCACATTGCACAGCAACACACAGGAAGTGGTCTGGGGCTAGGGGGAGCAGCGGCACTGCAGCTGCAGCAGTGTCAGCCGTGGGCCACCTGGCAGAAAGGTAGCTACCTCAAAGCCCAGGAAAAGGGATCCGTTACAGGCCTGGGCTCTGAGAAACACCTAGACCAGTCACCTGACACCTGGCCTGCTGCTGCTCGAGTCATGAGACTGGAGGGCCTCCGCTTCCTGGGAGGACCTCCTCTCAGATCCTGAGCTTCAACACAGGCAGGCCTCCAGGCAGCAGGACAGGCTAGACTGCTACAGCCTCAAGGATGCCCCACTGGCTAAATCCTCAGACGAGTCTACTGGTAGATACATCCACAAATGATACAGATGACAGAAGACTTGGGACGAGAACTTTCTGGAAAGTGGAGGGAGGAATTAACTAACTAGAGGAGAAGAGGGGCCCAGGGACCGGCAATAGATTCTCAATTGTGTTGTTGAATGGTGACCCTCATGGGATATGACTATACTGCTGATGCATCCTTTAAGATTCTGTGTTACTACCCGACTACCTTAGCCTGATAGCTTGACAGGCGAGTGTGTCTTAGTTAGGGGTGCGAGCCTGCACGAACTAGGGTTGAGGTGAAGAGAAAGGTGTGTCATCGAAAAGCCAGCAGCGACGCTCTCTGCCACCTGCCGCACTTAGCCGTCCCCCTGAGGAGAGAGCAGCGATCCACCTCTCCCCCGTCTCTGTCAACACAGCAAGCAAACACAATCCGCATTGCTCACCAGCGCCGCTGGGCACGCATGCAGGCCAATGGGTATTTACAGCAGGGAGCAGGGCTAACCCTGCAGAGAGAGCAGGTCCCACCAGGGGGAGAGAGGAGCCCACCCCCCCCTCTCCCACAACCAACCGTGGCAGGCTGGGGCGTGTGTTGCTGTAGGGTTACGAGGCTATCAGATGAAAGTTAGACCAAAGCGTGTGACAATCAACACAAGAGCACAACATTGTACCTCTACCGGAGGTCACTGTTCCTTTAAGAGGAAGAGGTAGGTGGCTGGGGATTTTGTGTATTATGTATCAGCCTCTGATTAGGCACAGTAGGGCACTCTCATCTAGTATTCAGAATCTGTTCTCACAAAATGGAGACCTTTGGCAGAACGCAGAAAGCTGGTTCTTTCACCACATGATCTACAATGTCCTGTGCACACAAATGCCTTGATTCTTGTTCTGTGGAAAAATACCTCTTCTGAAACTCCTAGCTATAACTTCCTGAGTCGAGTTCAAACCTCAATAGGGCCTCCGTCGTCATCTCTGCTTCACGAGTAGTCAGATGTCCCGGATGTGGGAAACTATCGACGACAACAAGCCATAGTTTAGGGCTCAGAAACTCCCTCTGACCGTTGTATCGTTATGGAAACAGGATGGGTACTTTGGCCCTTTATGCTGTCGCTGGATGCATGGTGATATGTGCACCTGTGTGTGTCAGATGCAAACAAATGAGCATAAATCAAGAGAGCTAGTCAACAGTGATGGTACAAGTTCCTCACAGTGCTGCAACTGCCTTACTGTTAAAAATGTGCTTTGAGTCACAGTTAGTTGAACTTTTATTTATTTTGCATACTATATCCACAGTAGTGATGCTCCTCTCACTGAAACAAAAGGAGAAGGTTGAAAAAATGTCATATGGCAGCTCAACTGTTGCAAACTGGTCGAAAACTTGGGCACATTGGATCAGTGTGCAGCCTCAGATAGTGGAACAAGACAGTGGAAGATGGGGCAGAGTAGACTCACAACCATCAGAAAGCTGGAACCAGCACAGCAAGTTTAAACAATTAAACTAGATCACGAGCCATGTCGCGCCAAAGGGAGCTCGAACAACAGGTAGGTCTACGATGACAAAAACAAGATATTTCCGTGATGCTGTTTACCATTAGGATTGAATCCAGCTGTGTGACACCTTGCACATCCTTTGAGAGCAAAGCAGCACATTCAAACCATTCTGGTCAGATTTGTGTCTGGTGATTTGATGACAGGCATCTGCTCCTCTCAGCTTGAGGAGAAGAAGGGGGAGGGGCTCATCCAGGGCAGGGGGTCTTTGTCAGTGTCAAAGGGGAATAACAGATTCACAGCTGTTGTTTGGGAGAGAGGGGGGGGGGGAACACTGACCTTAGCGACTACAAAACCCAAAAAGAAGACTTTGGGTAGCAGTAAGTAGTTTTAACCACGTTAGCAAATTTAGAAAAGCAGTACGGTTGAAATGCTATTTGAATTAAGTTTAGGAATTGACTGACCTACAAATATCCTGAAAATTCTAATAAGATTGTCATATTATTGTTTTTTGTGACCTTCTCATGCAAGATCCACCAAAGCCAACACACTACTCTTCTAACTTATCTGACCCCTCAGAGAGCTGGCTCTACTTATTAACCATCATGTCCACCCCACAAGGCTTCCTGCAGTTTCATTTCATTCCATTTGTTTACTTTACATTTGTCTTTCTTCTAAAGGGACGGCTCCTCTAATATTTGTGTTTTGAGTTTGGACCATACAAATAAATGTAATAAACACGTGGGACATCCAGGCTAGTACCAACTGGAAGTGTTTGGTTTGTTCTGGTCAAGAGTCAGGGATTTTTATAATAGACAAAGCATTAGCGCGGTAAAAAGAAGACAGGGGATAGCAATAAAACCCCTATTGTTCTTTTATACAAAGTGCTGCATTTATGTCCCTTTATGTAACACAATATGACATTCTGCCAATAACAGACTCAAATTTAGCACGGTAGAATGAAGATGGTCTGTTGTAATTTTAGTAGTAGGCTAGTACCTTCATTCATTCTCAATGTGTTTGGAACACAATGCTCAAACGAGGCACAAGTATGATCAACAGCGTGCATCAGATCCGGCTATATTGTGACGCATGTAAAAGGCTGCCAGACAGCATTGCCTATAGTGGTTGTGGTGGGAGACCATGTTTATATTGGTGTTTGTTTTACGTTACCATTGCCGCGAGGCTGACGATAACACTTCGTAACGTCCATTGGCTACAACTTAACTACTTTCTGTGCCTTTCGACTTGTAGAAAGACAAATTACTATTATAGAAATGTATGCGAGCATTGTGTAGTTGCTTGCAATATAGTATGTCGGCGCTGCAGTCAGCTCGACCGATAGGGGTGTGGAGGGCTTAACGCGGCTATTGAATTACCACAACATCCAAGCCCTGTCGCCATTTTCCTTGAGCCTTTTCTAAGGACAGCGAGAAATCGTGTAACCGAGGGGACCCTCACCACTAGAAGAAAATCCCCAAGAATGCTATCAGTCGTCTCTTTCACACATTCTTAAGTATCAATCTGTCGGTACCGTCTCTGTGTTGTTATTATGACAGATATGTACAAATTCGTCGACAT